>NC_081410.1:212806321-213501321 GCF_030272615.1 Cryptomeria japonica | reverse complement strand
ATAACAAAGTATTATTACTCTACCAGTTGTTGACAGCCATTTACCTTTCCAACTTTGGGGTTTTTGGTCTAACTTGGTCAGAATATGCCCCCACAGATTGGATGACCTAAGCCCTTTGTCCACGGGTTGGCCTAGATATTTACAAGGGAGCATCTTGATCTGGAAGCCTAAAATACTGACAATATCTTTGGATAGCTTCTCCTATGTATTGAAGAAGTATAGGTTTGACTTATCTTTATTAACCTTTTGACTTGAGGCTCTGGAAAACCAATCTAGGATAATGTTAAAGTTTCTAGCTTCTACCAGGATACTCTTCCCAAAGAGAAGGGTATCATTAGCAAATTGTTGATGAGTGATGGGAGGAATACTACTGGAGATTTTGATTCCATCAATATTGCTCAATTCTTGAGATTTTTGAATGGTCCTACCTAAAGCTTCAACCATTATGATTTAGAGGAAAGGTGATAATGGATCTCCTTGTCTCAATCCTCTTGACATATCAAAGAAGCCTTATGGCTATCCATTGACTAGGACTGAGACCTTGGGTGTTGAGATACATTCAAAGATTAAGTTGATCCAGACTTTGCTAAAACCAAAAGCTTCTAGGCATTTGCAAAGAAACCTCCAATTTACCATATCATATGCTTTCTTAATCTCTAATTTGATGAACATACTATCTTGATGATTATTTTGAATAGAGTGCATTGCCTCCTGTGCAATGATGACTCCATAAAAAATAGACCCACCTAGCATAAAACTTGTTTGTTCTTTAGAGATGATTCTTGAAAGTACCATTTTTAGTCTGTTGGATAGAACTTTCGAAAAGATTTTATAAATGGTGTTACAGAGTGTAATAGGTCTAAAATCACTCATACTATCCACTGTCTCCTTTTTGGGGATAAGGGCTAAGAAAGTGTGGTTTATCTCTTTAAGAAATCTGCCAAACTGCCTTGCACCTTCCAAAGCTTCCACTAATTCATCATCTATAATATTCCAACACTTTTGGAAGAAACATGCCGGGAAACCGTCCGGGCCAAGCGCCTTGTCAGGGTGAAATTGGAACAAGGCCTCTTCTATCTCTGACTTGGTAAACTCTCGGTTAAGAAGTAATTTTTTATTATCATTAATGATTTTGAGAATATTGTTGATTAGAATGGTCTAGCCTGTCAAATCTGAGATAAGTTCCTTGCTTAGTAAGTTCTGAAAGAAAGAGACCGCCTCAAGTGCTATACTTTCAGGGTCTCCTAATAAAACCCCAACCTCACTTCTAATATTGGTTAATTTATTAATTTTGTTCCTACTTTTTGTAGTAGCATGAAAAAACTTGGTATTTTGATCTCCTTCTGAGATCCAAGTCACCCTAGACTTTTGTCTCCAATAGCATTCTTCCTTTGACAAAATATTCTTCCTATTTGCGGAGAAGTTCTTTTTCAAGAAAAAAACCACTTTGGTCCATGCCTTCCCTGATAACTTTTTCATTAAGTTGTGCTAGAGTTGTTTCTATATCCCTTTTAATGACAAAGATGTCTCCAAACTTATCCTTATTCCAATTAATAAGTTTGCTCTTAACATATTTAATTTTGGTAACAAAACAATATAATTTTTATCCTATTACTTCTACTTCTTTCCACCAGGTTCCAATATTTTCCATAAAAGACTCATCACTCATCCTTTATACACATTTTTTCAAATGTGAAAGGACACCTCTTAGGCTTAACATTTTCCTCAATGGTTAATTGAACTAGGAAGTGATCAGAGCCCAAGATGGGGAGAATTGAAGCCTTAAAATATAGTTGAAGGTTAAAATATCACCTCTGAATAGAAACCTATCTATTCTTTCTGCTATGGTACTGAAACCCTTCCTTCTATTATTCCAAATAAAGATGTCATTATCTATTTTTATGTCTACCATATTATGATTATTGATCGATCCTCTGAAATCTACTAAAATTTGGTGTTCTCTTCTTATACCACCTTTTTTTCGGATAGATTAGAGATAGCATTAAAATCTCCTCCTAAAAAGCAATTCCACTCCGAAGGGAAGTTAGTACCGATCTTATTTCATTCCACAATATTTTTTTTTCATGTTTCAAAATAGGACCATAAACATTAAAAAGAATAAAGCTTAAATTGAAGCTTAAAAGTCTAACTGTGACAACTCCAATTCTTGTTACAGGCTACCGAATTGACTATGATCTACCTAGAATCCCATATAATTCCCAAGCCCCCAGAGGCTCCCAACAGTGAAAATTTTAGTGGCTAATATTCGCCAATTGGCTAATTTGTGTTCAGCTTTTGAGGTGACCTGAATCGCCACATTTTATAAATTTTTATTTTAGTGTTATTTAAATCACCAAAGAATTTAGTTTTTTAGTACTCAAAGATTTTCCACAATATTCGATACATGATTGGATCATATTCGCCAACATTTTATAATTTATTGTAGAAATCTAAATTAATTTGCCAATAATATATCATAATTATTAGTTACTTCAGGGTTATATAAAAAACCTTTAGTTGTCACCATTGATTTGAAATATGATCTAATGACTTTTATTGTATTCTATGAGGTAAATTGTACCTACAAGTTGTAATGGCCTCAATGAAAATCAATCGTCTAAAAGCAATTTTTGGTCTCATGAGTATTAGAAATTGTTGGTACATTTTATCTTACAAAATACAAAGAGGGCTATCAAATTATTTAAAGTTAGTGGTAAAAACTAAGTAAAGTAGATTCTACCCATTAAACTTATAAACGATTTCCACCTCCGGGCCTTTACTTTTCTATAAAAAACTATTTTTTTAAATGAAAAGATTTGCAATAGCAATTAATGCACACTCTTATTATTTTCCAAGATTTGCCACTATTTTCTACCAAAAAAATTGATATAAAAAAATTTGCCAATAAAATTAATATTTTTCTTTAAAAAAGAGGAAATATTCACCAATTAAAATAATAATTATTTTTTAGAAAAATTAAATATTCGCCAAGATTTTATACAATTATTTGAGAGGGGGTTCTTAAAGTTATCACTGGCTCCCATTGCAGGTATTGCATCTAGTTCTAGAAGACCCAATTTCTTCCTGAAGATTCCAATTTTCGATTGACTAAGTTTCATTTCCTGGATTAAGGCTATATCTATTTTTGAAGCAAAAATACAATGCTTTAGAATGTGTTGCTTGTTAGGGGTGTTTAGGCCCCTAACATTCCATGTTAGGACCTTCATGGCTATGTGGGAAGGAACTTCCCTTTCCCTGCATTCATGATCAATGTTATTTTTTGTCTGCCCGAAGGCTTCCCCTACCATATTTCTAAGTTCAACTATGGATTTCCTTCCGTTCTTCTTTGGAATTAAACCACAATCAGATTTAATTTTCTTTCCCAAACAAGGACCTAACCCCAACTTGACCTCACTTAATGCTTTGCCCTCAAATCTTGGGGACTGACTTCCCAGGGGAATAGCCTCATCTTCATTTATGTCAGTGAATTGGCCGAAAGGACAACCCATCCCAAATGTAGGTTCCAAATCATTCATCACCTGGTCATTATCTGCAATCTTACTAAGTTCCATTTGTTGTTCAAGTAAGCTCAATTACTCTTGCACATCCACTTTGAATTCTTCTGCACCTATTAACAAACTTTGAAGTTACGTTTTACTATTGAGGTGGTCAATCTTAATGTCATCATTCCTATTAAGACTTCGAGCTTCTTCACTTGAGAAGCCTAAAGGAATATCTTGATTGATGCCTTCAACCAGATTTTGTGCTTAAGCCTCATAAATATCCAACCCTAGTTGAGGAGAAGGCAAGGGATTAACTCCTTCCCATTTAGGTTTATCCAATTCTTGACTCATTTCCAACCTCAACAAAACAGTTTCATTTAAAGGATTTTTCTTGAATACCCTGTTGTCGAACTGGGGAAGATGACTCTTTTTTTATTTCTGAGATAAGGATACTAAGGGCACCAAAAGGATATCATCATGGAATTCCAGATAGAAACCACCTTTGTTTTCCATGAAATTAACAATGATTCCAGGGAATCTTTGTGGTTCCATTTTCACCTGATTGGACTCTTCAATCCTAGATTCTTTAATTAAAATATCAGATATATCAATGACCCCATTATAAAGGGATGGATTAATAGTCCAAGGTCCTCGGCCTAATAGAATTTCTATCAGATTGAAAGAGTTAACATCTGATTTTAACTCTATAAGAAATTTTATATGTTTGAATTGGTCTTCCCTATCAAGACCTTCACATCCAATGTAGGTGCCCAGTTTTTGCCCTATAATTTCTAAAATTTGAGGGAAGTGATATTTTACGGGGAGAGGGCCCAAATCCACCCATCTCTGAATCTTACTAGGCTGAAAAGAATATGGATCAAAATTCGGATACCATTCCATAAAACAAAAGCAATGCCCCGGAAATAATCTAACTTTGCTCGAAAAAAATTCCTGTTTAGTGTTTAAATTCTTACACAAAATGAATAAAATATCATTGTCAAGATGAGAAATACTTACCTTTCGAGGAAACCATGAATACCACCAATCAATTGCTTCCTGAGCCTGGAAATCCTTACCATTCCATTTAACCAGAAGCCCTAGCTTGTAATACAAATTCCACATTGGATTAAGCATTGTTGAGGGTAATTCGACTGTATTATTGGCTTTTGGTTGAGAAATTGGTTCCTTGTTAGCAATTTTGGAAGGAAAACCCTATTTTTCCTCAAAGGAACCACATTCAAACCTGAAACCGGAGGATACCCTAGATTCTGGCCTTTGTTTGGCCCATATTTTCTTTTAATTTTACCATCTTTGTTGTTAAAGGGTTTAATAACCCCAGCATTGGATTTTAGATGGGTAATCAGGCGAGACGGGGCGCATTTATCCACCCAAACCCCATTTTCAAACACCCATTGAGGGCGATGAATGTTATTAGGGCTATATTTTGGGAGATTCACAGTAGAGGATATTTTGAGCTTGCTTCATTCTGTTACCGAATCATGCCATGAATTTCTAGGGTAGAAAGAATTCCCTTCATTTGAGAAATTCCCACGGGGATCAAAATGACCTTACAGAGCCTGGATGTTGTTCCTTATTTTCTGTTTCTTTCTAACCATTGTCTGCCAATCCCCGCATGTGTCGCTCTAGGAGGGAGCCTCTTTGGGAAGATGGTGTTGCGTTATTTGCATATTTTCGCATCAAGCAGAGCTATTTTCGCATCAAGTAGAGTTATTAATGTTTTTGTGGACAAATTAATAATAAATCATTTAAATAAATATATTTTTTACTTTATAAATTAACAATTATTAATTAAAACACCTACCAATAACAACTTTATTTAGCATGATTTGAATGATTCCTCTTTAAAGTTTTACTTTGCTAGTCCCATTTAGCACCATTAATTATCTATAAATTCTAGCAAAATTGATTGTATGACACCTTTCGCCGACTTTATTTTCCAATCCAAATCATGAACAAATGAACAAATGTAAAACATTAGTGTTTACTACCACGATATAAATAAAAAATAATAAAGAGGATTTGAATTCAATGCTAACAGAATTCTAGAAGTGACTTGGTGCTTTAAAATTGTCTACCAATATTACCACACTTTTCATTGTTGTGACACTTTTTTTTTTCAATTTCGCTCTTCACTAAGATGATATCTTCTAAAGTTGAAGAAAATAATTTTTAATTTTATTTTATGTTTTATTAATTTATTCTTAAATTTTATTGTATTAAAAGGAAAAGAGAAATGTGAAATGAGGTTGCTTTAATCTAAAAATTATTAATATCAGTTTAATGAGATGTAGCCGAGGAATACATAGATAGTACGTATTTAACAATTTACAAAGAGGAAAAATGGATTTGTTTGTGTATGTGGTAAATTAGATCAAACAAGACCATTTAAAAGTTTATAAATGAGTTGAACTTTAATTTAGTTTTAATCGTGTAGCGATAGATAGTATAGATTTGGATAATACAATTTGGAAAACAAGACATTAGCAAAATTTAGAATAACATTAAGAAGATGGAACCACAGATGTGCATGGATTTTCATATTAAGTCCAAGCGACAATTTAAAGAAACGCTATTCTCATTTTCTTTTAAATGCAAGAGCTCTGTGCCTCTAAATTTTCCAAATTTGTTTAGATTATTATTCAAATATTTACAAAAGCTGCACAATTAAGAGTCATTGATCATAAATAAGTACATGCATAACTACAGAGACAGAAAAGTAAACTATCTAGAAACCCTCTTCGTTCTAGTTAAAGTGTTCCCCTTACAAATATCGTGTTGAAAGAGAACTCGAGGAAGACATCTACATAAAAACAAAGACAAATTTAGTAAAGTAGGATATTTTGAGAAATATTCACAATGTATATGCATCAAAATTCAATTAGTTGGTTGGAGCTAGTTGAAAGGGCATTTTTTTTATTTGTCCAGATCTGTGAAGCAACACCGAGGAAGACTTGGTGATGGCAAAGTCAAATTTTCATTATTATTAAGTGGAGATGCCACCGATTTTCCCAAATTTGGCAGCTTCTTCGACAAGTTTAGTGAAGGTTTTCAGCTAAGGGAATTTAGACACTCAAATATCCTATGTGAATATTATAAAATTACTATCTAGTGGAGAAAAAGAATTTCCAACTAACTCGTGTGAGAAATTTTGTTGTGAAAGCGGATAACAGATTCGATCAAAGAATTGTTTAAAAGCAAAATTCTTTCTCTCAATTACATAATGTTGAAAGCTTATCGTATCTTTCTTTTTGAACCAGAAGATTTAAGCATCCACATTTCAAAAATGGATGAATTTTAAAAATAACTTACCAGAAATTTAGTGATGATTTGATGAATATGTTGAATTTTATGACTTGACAATTCTACAATAAAATCCTATCGACTAGATAATTGATACACAAACAACAAAAATAAAAACAAACACAAGTTTTAAAATTTAAATAAATATTGGAAGACGTAGGTAATCCAACGCCTGCAATATGAAGCGCCACCAACAAATTATTTTCTCCACATTATACAATTGCTTTGCTTTATCTCGTCTGCAAACAACGGGCTACGTGGACGATCGCTAAGCCAACCTCCACGTTCTTTATAAAACATTTTCTGTCATTTTTGCTGAATTGCTCGGAAAGTCTAAATCCCTAACGACGTTGTCAAGATTTATATCCCTCGGCGGTGGTGGGTTCCATCTGTCCGTGACTCTCCACTCTCCATCATTTTAACGATTTCCTCTGTTTTTAATTAGAGGAGGCATTTCCCTTCATAAAACAATGCAAAGATTGACGTCAAGCCTCACATGGACGGTGTGTCCTGCGGCCCACCAATGGCCGGCGATGCCAGCGAGCCCTGGCCACCATTTCTGCCTACAAAATTCGGGCTATACTCATCAAGTTTCTCCATTTAGAAGTATATAAGATGAAACCCACAACACCATCTCTCGCCAAATATCTCTAAACTCACGTAGCTCAAAAAGAGCATTCTTGTAAGAAAAAAATGGCATTGGGCATTGCATTTGGCAGCTTTGATGACGCCTTTAAGTTCCACACACTGAAGACATCCATTGCAGAGTTTACCTCCACTCTGCTATTCGTCTATGCTGGCGTCGGCTCGGCCATTGCCTTCGGTTTCTCTCTCTCCAAACGCTCTGTTTTTCTTAACAAAGCTCGTTGTCTGTTAACCATGGGTGCTGATCCCATTGTTTTTAATTAATGCAGATAAGTTGACGTCGGACGCGTCGCTAACTCCGGCGGGTCTAGTGGCTGTCGCGGTGGCTCATGCGCTGGCACTCTTCGTGGCCGTCTCCATTGCGGCCCACATCTCCGGCGGCCACGTCAACCCAGCGGTCACATTCGGCCTCACCTTGGGCGGCCACATCACCGTGCTTCGTGGCGTCTTCTACTGGATTGCTCAGCTTCTGGGCTCCACCGTGGCCTGCCTCCTCTTGAAACTCACCACCGGCGGTCTTGTAAGTTTACTATGTCGTTCTACAAATGACACCACGGTTCCTTATATAAGACTCTTTGTTTAGAAGGGCGACTTATAGTTAATTTTACATTTATAAAAGTTATTGTGATATGTGTGCAGGCGATTCCGACCCACAGTGTGGCATCTGGCATGAGCTTAGGAGAGGGAGTGGTGATGGAGATTGTGATAACATTTGGACTGGTGTACACTGTGTATGCCACGGCTGCAGACCCGAAGAAGGGTGATGTGGGGATCGTTGCACCCATTGCAATTGGGTTCATCGTGGGAGCTAACATCTTGGCCGCTGGACCCTTTTCTGGTGGGTCCATGAACCCTGCTCGTTCTTTTGGACCGGCCTTGGTGAGTGGTGATTGGAAGGACCACTGGGTTTACTGGGTTGGTCCTCTTGTTGGGGGAGGTCTTGCTGGTATTGTTTATGGAGGTCTCTTCATCGACCCTCCCACTCATGTTCCCCTCGCAACGGACTACTAGAACTACAATGGTTCTAATAAGATCATCACCTGGATGGTGGAGAATGGCTGGGTGATGGATTGTGCTTCGATTGTTTATTTGTTCCACTTCTTTGTTGTTCAGATTCCCCATTTGGAGTAAAGTTGTTCAAGTACAGAGGATCGTTATCCACTTCTGTGAAGATTCCTGTCAATTGTAAACAAACCATTTGTTTGGTGATCTTACTTTTTGCTTGATGTCGTTTCGTGTAAAGTTCGCATCCAGGGTGTTTGAAGTGTTCAAAGTGTGGAATATTCAAATTGAGACATGTCTTTTTTTAAAGAGCAAATTGGTGATCATTGAAACTTTACAATCACTTTATAAATCTTGTAAAAGATTTGTTTAGGATCCATTATTGTTAACAAGCCTTCGATTCTTGTTGAACTTGAATATTATATTCACAAAATGAAGTGAATCGGGTAAGAAAATCATAAGAGAACATAGCCAGCTAGAAATTAGTCATTGCATTATATCACTTTTATTTGGTGTATGTGTGAATAATAAATGTTTTCTAGTTTAAATATAAGCTTAGCTCTAATACTTGATTAAATTATATTTAGAAATATAAGGAGTTGATGCTGAGATAAAAGATTGTAAAATAAATATTTGGGACATAATTTAGAAGGATTGTGGATTTCATAATTTTCATCTTTATGTTGAATTTGATTTTTTGGTCAATTGATATGTTGTAAATAAAAATTATTATGAGATCTAGATGCAAAACAAAGATTAGAAAGCTAACATAAATGTTATAAGATTTTTGTTAGTCTATGATAGAATTATTAGAACAAGTTGAAAAATAAAAATTTCAAAAATAAAAATTTCCAATCAAAAACATTTGATTGGACCAAAGTAGTGCTGACATGGATTACATATCTCTTACCAAAATTTTATAAATTGAAAAACCTAGAAAAAAAAAAATGCTTCATTGAAATGTAGATTACAAATGAACACTTAAAAGATAGAATGGGTTTCAATTGAAATAATTTTGCAATAAACATTTCTAATGAGAAGCACGTTTGTTGGTAGAGTATATATAGTAGCACTTTAATTCCAAATAAAAATGAAATAAAATTATTTGAAAAATATAATATTCTTACGACTTTTACTTTTGTGAATAATATTTTTTGAAAAACCAACAAATACTCATTTTTTTATAAAAAATCTATAAGCATAGTTTTTTAAATATATTATATTTTAAAATTCGTGTTAGTATTTTTAACACTAAAAATTGGTCATTAGCACATAGTTCTAGTTCAAATCATCTGTGGAAGCTCATTGACATTCTTGAGAAGAACAAGCACAAATTCAAATCTTGAGCTTAAGTCTCTTGAGAAGTATTTATACCCCAAAGTTACTAATAAGAAGAAGGTTAGGTCTTAGATTGTGAGCTACAAAAGACCCTGACAAGAAAAGATAAGTAAACTCAATAATATATGTAGACACATAAATTCGTCCACTAAATTAAATAAATATTTAATATTTGTTTAATACACTAATAATCTTCTATTAATTAAATTCACATTTAATTAATTCATTTCAATCCTATTCTTCTAATTTAATTAAATAAATTTCATAAATTTATTTAAATTAAAATTTCTAACTATAGTCTAGCTAGTAAATAAATATATCAATTTATTTAATCCCCCCTTTTCTCTTATTTAATAAATGAAAAATTTATTTAAAAATCCCCAATCAAATCCCCATTTAAATAAATTAAATATTTATTTAAAAAACCCCATCCACTTGCATTCTCCTACAAATGCAAGTTGCACCACTATTTTAATTAAATAAATTATTTAGTTAAAAGTCTATTTATCCTCACCCACTTGCTCACTAACCATTCTTATAGATTCTTCAAATCCCTTCTAAATTAGCCTAAACCCCCTTCTAATCACTAGCACATTCCTAAACCCAAATTAGCCCTCAACCCATCATCTCACCTATTTAAGACTCTTACAAAGTCTTAAAAGATTTCCTTCCTCAACAAGTTAACCCGCATGGGTCTTGTCTCCTTGACCAAAGCTTAACCATGGGAAACCCTTGCACAAGAGTTTACCCATTGGGTAATAGCTTTACCCTTGGATAATAGCTTTTGTCCAATAACCCAGCCACATGAAGTTATCCTCATGTCCTCTCAAGCATTTAATGCTTCTTCCCTCTCCTCTCAAGCCCTCTCATGATGCCACCTATCACCATTGCATTGGTGGAAGTTGCAAGCATGGATTGAGGATCATGCCTCTCTCATGCAATCCTAGCCCTCCATAAGCCAAATCAATCTTGGCCATCCAATCAACCATTTTCCCTATAAATAGAATTCAAAATCCTCAAGAAAAGGAGGAATCATTTCAGCATTGTTACTATAGTTTCATAATCATTTTACTTAAGCTTTCTCATAGTAATACTAGTTCGAGCATTTTCATAGCAATAGGATTTCATTCTCAACCTTTTTGAATCCTTCATTTGGCATCCATGGTTTCATGCTAGAAATTGAGGGCTACACTCAAGAAAGCTTTGGATCTTGGAGAGGAGAAGAACAAGGGAGAGGCAACAAGAGCATCATGGGAGCATCTTAGGGAGTCTTCTTACTCCTCTTTCACTATCTTATGCTTCCATTTGTGTGTTTTTTATTCTCTTTTGATATGTATGTGAAGGATTTTAGTTGATTTGTTTTGGTTTTTGGTTGAGACTAACATATTAACACTTGATCTTTCTTTTTGTCTTGTTCCCCCTTTCATGTGCATCATTTTGGTGCCCACCATGGGGCATGAGTCCCACCATCAACACTAAGAAGTTAGATGTTAACTAAAAATTTTAAACTTGCATATTTTTCACGCACATGTCACATTATAGCGCTTTCAACATGCGATTTAGCACCTTTGTTCAGAGTTTTAGTACTTCTGCAAATGCTCATTCTAATATTTGTCCATAGGTTTAGTGCTTCTGTTAATTATTTTACTGCTTCTACATTATATTAGTGCTTATGTCACTTATTGTAGCGCTTTTGCATTAATTTAGCGCTCTTGTTCTCTATTATGGCGCTTTTGTTTTTCTTACCAGAGTGGTGCTTTTGTAACAGGGAGAAAGCTGATTTTTATAATACAAAAAGAAAAGTTTAGGCTTGTGAGCCCACAATGTTGACTAATATTTTGAGGGTTTTGCAGTTGCTAACATTTCTTGTAGGCACAATGAAGTTAGATTAGTTTTTCACTTTACTTTTTCAAGTTTTCATTTTACAAAAGGTTAAAATGAATGCCACACTTCATTTGGTGCAAGTAAAAGGAACTTCATTTTCTTTGGTGCTATAAAAAGGACTTTACCTTTTCTTTATTGCAAAAGGATTAAAAAGAACTTCAAAAAAATCTTTCTTTCTTGCAAGACTAAAAAGAATCTTACATTTTATTTTAGTGCAAGTAAAAAAGAATCCAACATTTCCTTTGGTGCAAATAAAAGGAACTTCATTTTCATTTTGCAAAGGATAAAAAGAACTATAAACAAACATTTCCTTTCTGCAAAGTAGCTCACATTGTCCTTTGGTGCAAGTTAAAAAGATCAAAACAAATTTCATTTCTTGTTACAAATAGATAAAAAGAACTAACTCACATTTCATTTTGCAAGGTAAAAAATGCAAGCCATATTTCCATTCTTGCAAAAGGTTTCTTTCAAAGTTTCCAAGGTTCAAATCATCACATTTTTTGGCTAAAAAGAACACTTCATTTTGCTATCTTGGTTAAAAAGAACACCATGTTTGTTGGAGCAACATCTCCAAATAGAAAATAGATCATATTGCAATGATGGGATAAAAAGAAAAAAATCGTGTTTGATTTATCTTGTGATAGGCTTACGCTCCCCCCTTAATTGGGTGATCAAAATGCCAGACTCACTTTCAATTTCTTGCAAAATTAGGATAACTCCTTTAGTAACACCAAGTAATCCAAACCACTGTAATCAAATGTGGATGTGATGAAAATCATGTCCAACGACAGTGTGCATTGATAGCCTTCCCCCAATATCCTTGTGATACATAAAGCCTTTGTTCTAAAGGTTGGGAAGCCTCTTGAGGGATTTTACCATTGACGCACCAAATGAAACCCTTACTACGAACCTTAAGCATATAAGATAAACTGAGTCAGTTATCCAAACATTTATAATATCATAAATAGTGACAATAAACATAAACAATAATAAAAAATAAAAATCAAATGTCTACAAATTCATACACTATTAAACAACATGACATGAAACTTAGAAAGACCTTAGATCATAACTCTAAGCATAGAATACAACATAGCCAATTAAGATCTTGAAGCTCTTTAATAGAATTTAGAAGCACCACAAGGCATTAGGAATCATTTCTCAGTTGTCCTTAACACCCAAAGCTAATAGCACCTCTAGCATATAAGAGAAACTAGATTCAACCACCAAATCAACAATATGTACATTATAAAAATTTGTAATACACTTTAAAAAAGCTTTAAAATACCATTCACAAACTAAGGCAATGAGAAACTTTTCATAACCTCCAAATCTCCTCAATGAGGTGAAATACATAGGTTTTTGATGAATTGATAAGTGGGTAAATGCACAAAGATGGTGGTCAAAAAGGGGGGTATAAGTGGACACTTTTTTTTCTGAAATCAGGTGAACCTGAACTTGGAGGCAAAATTTGAAAGTCATCCACTCAAGATATGAAGATAATCAGAGAACAAATATTGTAGTACTCTAAATATAGTTTCCAAACTACTAAACTTTTTCAAAATTGGATAAGATTAAGGGGGTCAAATCCTTCGCACACGAAAAATAGACCCTGATTTTTTCAGAAAAACATAACATAGTATCTGACATGCACATCAAAAAAGTCATAGTTAGATTTAGTATTTTGACAAATCCTTTGGCAAAAAGATAGTTAAGAATGAGCACTAGAAGATGTGTATATTTTTGTAATTTTTTGTTGAGTATTTTTTTTAATGATTTTTCCGATTGAGCACATCCTAAAAATTAGGTACCTGTTTGTGCGCGAAGCATAAGTTGCACTAAGAAAATTGAAAATGCAATTTTTTTTTTAAATTGTAGAGAATCAAGTTCACTACAATAATATATAATTTTTTTAAAATTTGGATAAGTATATCAAAATTTATTAAAAAATGGTGCACGTATGTCTATGAGAACTATGGAGACACTAGTAAAAGAAATTCAATAATAATATGTTATTGTTCAAATTTAAAAAAAATTATATGGTTAGAAATCTCAGAAGATGGGTGAAAATATGGTGGAAATTTTAGAAATACCCATTTGATAATGTGTAAACCCGATGATGACAAAGTCGAGAAACCAAGTTGATAAAATAAAACACGCCAAAAATGAGGGAAATCAAACTTCCAAACCGTAGCCTTGTCATCCAAGCCTATTTTCAAGCCTAAACAAACAAAAGCATGTATGGGGTACCTATGGTATAAAAAGCGCGTATGGGGTACTTATGGTTGTTAGTGAACAGATTTGTCCTTTCTTAAAATGATCAATTTTAAACTCTATCACCTTCTTTTAAAGACAAGTGTTCAACTAAACAGTTGGGTAAGTGTTGTATAAACCACTTCCCTCTGAATTTTCCATAGGAACAGCTCCCTATTTTAGTTATTCAAGGAATAATCTAATTAATTTTATTTGAGTAGTAGCTTTTAACCTAAAAGCATGTAAGGCTGCCTACTTCATTCTTGGATGAGAGGCCAATATTTCACACATATTTCTGAGAAAAACTATCTTTCCAATCTTTTCAATACAACAGATGGAAGTAACTAAAACAAAGTTCAGAACACCATTTCCACAATTCAAATAAGAAACGAACAGATAAGAGAAACCGAATCTATTCTCAAGCACAAATCATTTCCTAAAAACAAACACTCATAGGAAGGAGCACCAGACAAATAATAGTTTACTGCAATAGAAAGGTCATTATTGTTGTTTGATTAGATAAGCATATGCAAAGATATGTATCTACACAAATTCAAAACCCACATATTTTCCTTCTCCCACAAACAGTATGATCGTTTATATATATAATGTGACAAAGGCACGATAATACATCTATAAATCCTTTCCAATTCCAGATTTCAAAAACAAATCCGATGCTTCCTTCCCACCGGATTCTTTTACAAAACAACAAAAAATAAAAAAAAATAAAAAAAAACTAACTAAAATTCTTCACAAGATCTAACCCCTATTCTCTCTATCCTCCTTTAATTTATAGTTTTTAGAACGGGGGAGGTCTCCCTGAAAACTCGACCTCTCCCCAAAACAGTTATAAAACTAACAAGATATATTTGTAACAGATGTTCCGAAGTCTTTGCATAAACATGAAGATTACATAAACAAAAACGGAGCCTGGGTCAACACATTATGCCACTTTCCCATCATTATCTTCTTCTTCGCTTTCCTGGGCGTCATTAGCAGTTGTGTGTTCTTGGATTATAGATTGGTTCAGAATTTTAATCGCATTGAGCTTTGCCTTTGCCGCTTCCTTGTTCCATCGGTGCTTCACCATCATTTCGACATGTTTTGGTAACTGATCATTACCAGTAAAGGTCATAGACTCAATCCGAGCAACTAGTGTTATATCCTCCGAAGTGAAATTACCCTTGGCTTTGATTTTCTCCATGTATATTCAGAAAACTTTTATCACATCCTGCATGTTCAGCCCACAAATTCCCAACTGCCAATCGTGGTCAGGGTTAACCACCTTATTGTCATTAACAATACTGCATTAGAGATCTTGGAGTTCATACACAAAATTCTTAGCCTCAGAGATCACAGATTTGAAAGTAAGCACCCACCACATTATGGTCTTCTTCAGCACGAAGAGATGGCATTCATCTGTCACCAATTTGATTGAATGCTCTGTCAGGAATCGGGTAACTCCATACTCTTCTATTTTTGTGAACAATGACAAGACGCTCTCCCATTTGTGTTCGTCTTTTGCCCAAGGTGAAATCTGATTTTGAACTTCTGCGATGAGGCTCTGTATTTCATCACATAACTTCCGGGAGTCGGTGATATACTTCTCTCCGTCCTTGACTATTCCTTCAACCCATTTCTCCACAGCCTCTACTATACTCTTGGCCCTTTGAACCTGGCTCATTAACTTCTTATTTTTTGGTGAAGTTGGGTCAAATTTCTCCGTGGCATGAGATATAGGGAGCTCCCCAAAACAACCAATGATGTTGATGAACTGGGCAAGAATGTTTATGTGTCGCTTTAACTCTGTTTTTTCTCGCCTGTCCTTCTCTGATCTGGTGAGCATTTTCTTTGCCGATACCTGGAAGAAATGATTTTCTGAGTCCCTACTCATATTTCCTAGCTCCACCTTAGTGATCTCAAAATCATCTGCACTGGCCTCCTTGTTTTCATCCTTGGGTTTGTATGAGGCAATTTCAACGACCCATTTTCCAGTTCTTTCATCATTATCCAGACGAGCAGCTGTTTTGAACTTTTTCAGCTTGGGCCCCTTCTCAATATATTTCATGACCATCTCCTGAATTGGAATAGTCACAGGAAGGAAATTTCGCTTTTTGTTTACCAAAGTGGTTAACCACTTGGGAGTTGCATTGGAACTGGTTGTTCCTTCGATGGCTTTGGAAGGTGGTGTCATAGCTACGGTTACCGTATGGGAGTCCAGGGCATTTGCCACATCGCTATCCAGGTCTTCAACTTCAAATATTTGAGTATCAAGAATCGTATCCTTCACCTCTGTGTCCTTAGCTTGATCCATTCTTCTCTGAGCAGCACTTCATGACCGGGTATGTCGAGGAGTATAGAAATCCAAAGCTAAATTAGACTTGTGTCTAACCTGAGGCAGATTTTTATCTTTACCTGCATGAACAGACATAGAAGCATTATTAGAAAAATGTTTTGGTGAACGCAAAGGAACCTCATTATTTCTTGCAGAATTAGACTTGACGCCTAATTTCACTGCTTTCTTCCTAGCAACCCATACCGCGGTTCTCTCCAAAACTCCTTTGGTTCTTAGTTGTATATCATCTTCCTCTTCCTTGTTCTAGTTAATTGAAGGCATCTGAGTTTCTGCATGGGCTAAGTATCTGGGTTCAAATAGTTCTAGATAGTCCTCTTCGAGCCCTTTAATGTCCATCTTTACTTGAAGTGAAATAACTTGTTCTAATACCATCCTCATTTTTCCCCTTTTCAACACCTCGAGTTCATTAGTACAATCCTCCCAGAAGTCTTCTAACTGCAGCATTGGGAGATATGGCATTAGACCAAGACTTTGAGAAAAACCCTTATTGTCGAAACCTTTTCTCTCGGGATATAGGGAAAAACTGAAGTTCTTAAGATCTGCTCCAATGCTCAAGGCATCCGACATTGAACTACAGGACAACACACCTAATTGGATGGGAAAATGACCTTCCCATTTATCCCTGGGTTGCACTTTTTTAACCACAGAGGTCAGCTGCCTACATATCTCCGCTAAAACAAAGCAATCTGAACAATAATGAGGAAGTTTGAAGGGTTCCTCTTCAAAGCCACCTATTCTTATATAGCAGAAATGAGGAAACAAGATAAAGAAACTGCCAAACCTCTTTATCAACATCTGTGCATCCTCAGAGATCCTTTTGGTTTTCACATTTTTCAATTCATGACACAAATCACCCAGAAAAGCATTGTGTACTCTTCTGAAATCCTGCAAGGCATTATCCTTTTGCAGCATGGGGTAGAAATCATACATGGGAACATCCTCCTTAGTGAGTTGTCTTGGTATTCCAACTAAATCCTTAACACATGCCAAACAACATACAAGATACAAAGACATGAAGAAATTCTGGTTAAATTGTTTGGCCATACTCAGTTGCTCCCTCATTGAATCAGCAATCAGTTTCGCCCAATCAAGGTACTGCTTCCCCTCTAGCACTAGTTGCACATAGCAATAAATCCAATCGTCAAAACTGTAGGCCTTTGCAGAGCCTTTGACTTGGTGCAACAAAAACATGACATCGTGAATGTGAGGCAGCATGTGGTTCTTATTGGGATTCTTGGGCAACCTGGAACCACCCCTTTGAGGAACCTTCAACCAATATTTTGCTACATTATTTTGGTATCCGGTTTTGTCTGTGTTGAACTCAGTGATTGACTGAGTAGGGGAAAAATTGGAGAACTGGTAATTAGGTATCTTGAAGATAGAGGAAATTACTTTATGATTTATAACAAGAAGGGTTTCTCCATCGTCTCTTTTAATGGTCTCAGAGACTGGATCATACCTAGCGATACATTCCCTAACCAATTCTGGGCACGAGATAGCTGGGGGAAAAGTTGCTGCCTCTATTAGACCACTACTCAACATTTCCATACCAAAAGAACCATCAATCCCCTTGAATACCCTTTCTTTTGGAACTTCAAGATTTTCCCCTTTAAGGTCGATATCGCTAACTATGGGCTCTGTACATGCTAGGCTAAAAATATTCCCGAACAAGTGCAGTGTGGACTTCATATTGCAAAGTGATAAGCCTTATTTTGTGACAACAACCCTACTACGAGAGAAGAAATACAGGCAAAAATTACTGGAGAAAACAAGAAAGGGACTCACCTTCACAGTTGAGCAACCAGACGACTATCGATGATTAATACTTCTATCCAGAAAGAATAACACCACAGCAGCAAGGAACAAATTTCAGAGAATTAACCCTTCATACCTTATAGCGAGGGCAATGATACGGAACTATTAAGTGCAATAATTCCAATTTTCAATTTGAGTGTGTTAAATTTGTGGATTGGACATCGCACGCATGCATTAAATGCATGGCGGCATTTTTAAAGTAACCACCAGTTCCCGAAATGATTACTTTGAAAAGCCAAGGATTGACGTCACTTAAGACATGGTTCACCCTCCTCATATTTGGCAATGAATGCACCATCAAATCATTTAACCCACGGGACCCACCAACTTCGAACACATATGAACATCCTGAACAAACTTTATTGGAGTTCAAGTAGTTCAAGGTGTACGCCACGCTCAGGAAAAATATTTGTCAAGAATATTAATTATGTCTAGGTGCTGACAATTTGTACTATGTTGAACATGTTGAACACATTTGAACCTTTTGAGCTTGGTTCAATGAGTTCAATGCTAGGAGAGAGATGACATAAAACGTCACTGACTAAAAACCCTTAGAGAGCCACTGCAAAACACTTGAGAAAATGTTAGTATGAAAAATCCCTTGGACAACTAGGAACCTGTGGAACCTAAATGTACCTGTTGAACCCAGTTCAAGATAGTTCAAAGTGTTCACAGGGTTCAACCTATTACTAAAACTCGACATTTTTTATTGAAAGACGATTTACAACGGACTAAAGGCTTGAACCGAGGTATTACAAGAAAGACTAGGACTCCGAAAGGAATTTTAAAAAGGAAATTGTCCCCATTACGAAGGAAAAATGATGCGGTAACAATGGTGTAATAAGAGCGTACGTTCTATCTTAACTATAAAAAGCACATACGTGCTATTTTTACTATAAAAAGCACATACGTGCTATTTTTACTATAAAAAACACATATGCGTTATTTTTACTATAAATAGCACATACACGCTAAGTTTGATTAAATTTTGGGAGTGTGTATAATATGATATTGTATATTTAATATGTGTATATACATATAAGAAGATTGACAAGGTGGTCGGTTTTCTTTTTTTTTAAAGAAGATAGGATATAAAGTAGAACGTTTGAAGAAAATGAACGAATTGGTTTCTTTGGATCGTGTGGATGTATTGGTTGGATAATATTTATGGGTTGTATGGTGTACTAAGGGGTCATATGGTGTATTATGACCCCTTAGGTGTCATTATGGGTCATATGGTGTTCTATGATCTCTTAGGACACCATATGACCCCTTAGGACTCCATATGGTGTCGTTATGGGTCATATGGTGTCCGAAAGGGTCCTTTGGTATTCTATGACCCCTTAGGATACCATATGATCCCTTACATGTCATTAGAGGTCATATTGTTTCCTAGGAGGTCATATGGTGTCCTATGACCCCTTTGGATACCATATGACCCCTTAAGACACCATACGACCCATGACGATGACATATGGTGTCCTAAGGGGTCATAGGATGCCATATGACCCCTCAGGACACCATATGACCCATAACAACACCATATGGTATCCTAAAGGGTCATATGGTGTTCTATGACCCCTTAGGACACTATTTGGCATCATTATAGGTCCTATGATGTGCTAAGGGGTCATATAGTGTCCTGTGACCCCTTAGGATACCATATGACCCCTTAGATGTTGTTAGGGGTCGTATTGTGTTCTAAGGGTCATATGGTGTCGTATGACCCATTAGGACACCATATGGTATCATTATGTGTCTTATGGTGTCGTATGACCCCTAGGACACCTTATGACCACTTAGGACACCATATGGTGTTATTAGGGGTCATATGGTGTCCTAAGGGGTCATATGGTCTCCTAAGACCCCTTAGGACACTATTTGACCCCTTAGGACTCCATATGGTGTCCTAAGAGGTCATATAATGTTTAATGATCCCTTAGAACACAATTTGGTGTCATTATGGGTTGTATGGTGTGCTAAGGGGTCATATGGTGTCTTATCACCCCTTAGGACTCCATATGACCTCTTACGTGATGTTATGGGTCATATGGTGTCCTAACGGGTCATATGGTGTTCTATGATCCCTTAGGACACAATATGATCCCTTAGGGCTCTATATGGTGTTGTTATGGGTCGTATGGTGTCCTAAAGGGTCATATGGTATTCTATGTCCCCTTAGGACACCATATGATCCCTTAGGTGTCATTAGAGGTCATATCATTTCGTAAGAGGTCATATGGTGTCCTATGACCCCTTAGGACACCATATGACCCCTTAAGACACCATGTGACCCATAACGACACCATATGGTGTTCTAGGGGGTCATAGGATTCCATATGACCCCTCAAGACACCGTACAACCCATAACAACACCATATGGTGTCCTAAAGGATCATATGGTGTTCTATGACCCCTTAAGACACCATTTGACATCATTATAGGTCCTATGGTGTGCTAAGGGATCATATAGTGTCCTATGACCCCTTAGGATACCATATGACCCCTTAGATGTTGTTAGGGGTCGTATTGTGTTCTAAGGGTCATATGGTGTCCTATGACCCATTGGACACCATATGGTATCGTTATGTGTCTTATGGTGTCGTATGACCCCAAGGACACCTTATGACCACTTAGGACACCATATGGTATCATTAGGGGTCATATGGTCTCCTACAACCCCTTAGGACTCCATATGGTGTCGTTATGGGTCGTATGGTGTCCTGAGAGGTCATATAATGTTTTATGACCCTTTAGGACACCATTTGGTGTCATAATGGGTCGTATGTGTGCTAAGGAGTCATATGGTGTCTTAAGACCCCTTAGGACTCCATATGACCTCTTATGTATCGTTATGGGTCATATGGTGTCCTAAGGAGTTGTATGGTGTCTTATGACCCCTTAAGACACATGCATGGATCCCTAGGATACCATATGACATGAAAAAATGCAAAATGGTGTCCTCCAAGTTCAGGTTCTCCTACGAACCCTTAGGACACCATCTGACACCTTAGGACTCCATATGGTGTCCTAAGAGGTCATATAGTATTCTATAACCCCTTATAACAACATTTGGTGTAATTATGGGTTGTATGGTGTGCTAAGGGGTCATATGGTGTCCTATGACCCCTTAGGAAACATGCATGGATCCCTAGGATACCATATGACCCCTAAGAATAACATTTTACCCTATAGAGGGAGGGAATGGGAGAGAGATACACCTAACAAAGGAGGAGAGTGAGATAGAGAGATAGAGACTAAGAGGGAGAGACAAGAGATAAATGAGAGAGAGAGAGAGAGAGAGAGAGAGAGAGATCTAAGAGGTGGATACGGGGATTGGGAGAGAAAGAGAGACCTGAGAGGTGAAGGGAGGAAAGGTGAGAGAGAGAGAGAGAAAGATAGGGTAAGAGATAGAGAGAGTTTGAGTGAAAGGGAGGAACAAATGGAAGGATATTACAAGAGACTAGAGAGAGAGAGGTGCAAAGAGAGGGAGAGAGTGAGAAAGAGGTAATGAGAAAGGGAGAGAGGGAGGAGGAGGGGAGAGGGAGAAAATGAGAGAGAGACACCTGAGAGAAGGAGAGAGTGAGATAGAGAGAATGAGGATGAGAGGGAGAGGCTTTAGAGATAAAGAATGGGAGAGAGAGAGAGAGAGAGAGAGAGAGAGAGAGAGAGAAGTGAAAAATATAAAGGGAGGGGGGAGGTAGGGAGAGAGTGGGAAAGAGATACACTTGAGAGAGGAGGAGAGAGAGAGAGAGAGAGAGAAACTTGATAGAAGAGGGGAGAGATAGATAGATAAAGGTTGATAGGCAAAGACATGATAGAGAGAAGGAGAGAGACTTGAGAGAAAGAGAAATAGAGTGAGAGGGGGAGAGAGAAAGACAGTTAGAGGGAAAGAAATACTTGACAAAGGAAGAGAAAGGAAGGGGGAGGGAGAGGGAGAGAATGAGAGAGAGACACTTAAGAGAGAGGGGGAGAGAGTGAGAGATAGAGATATTTGAGAGATGGAGAGAAAGAGAGGGATAGATGAAAGAGAGAAAGAGGGTGAGGGAGATGAGAAAGAGAGGGAGAGATATTTGAGAGGGAAGAAAGTAGAGAGGGAGATGCCTAAGAGACAAAAAGGTAGGGGTTAAGGAAGAGAGAGAAGGAATGTAGGGAAGAGATGAGAGAGATAATGTTGATATGAGCATGTTGATTACTAAAATTTGACTGTCTGAAATTTATAAGAATACTCAAAAAACTAGAATCTGCATTATAACTCTTAGAGATCTGGAACCACTCTCAAACATCCTGACAATATATACATAAAATATAACTTAAATTATAAGAAAGATAAAATACAAAGAGAAATATCACTTATACTTAAATGTTATATTTTATGTATATATCCTACCAAAAAACCTAATGGAATGCTAAATGAATTGCATTTTATTGACAGACAAACATGTACATGGTTTACAAACTGAAACTGCATACGAGGTTTCTAGTTTCTAAATCGCGTATGCAGTTTTAGTTTTTAAACTACGTACCTGGTTAGTATGATTTAAACCGCATATGTGGTTTAGCTTTGGTTAGGCTCAGCAAAATGAGCCTAAACGCGTACGGGGTTCTTTAAATTTGAAATACCCCGTGCGTGTTTTGGTGTTTTTCATGTTTTTTTTTGGGTGTGTCCACTTTTATGACCACCATCTTTTTGCACTTACCCAAGCATATTAAAGAATATCTATCACAATACCTACATCTCTACAAAATGAATCAAAATCCTACATCTTAATTTTGTACTCAGCTCCATCAAATATAAAGTCATTGAAAGAAATATTTTTTTGAAGCCAAACAAAATATCCCCACCTACATGATTCAACACTACAAGATCCTCAATAGACCTATAGGCATCCATATCTTCACCAACACTTCAATTTTGTTATGAAAATGAACCAAGATAGTTGCATGTGACCTCAAAAGACTACTTCCTAAATCCATATGACAATGCAAAATGTTTTTCACCTAATTGAGGACTTAATAAGATTAGAAATAAAAATATATTGTAAGACTAAAGGTTGAAACTCACTCTTGCAAAAATAAGCCTTGGGACACCATAATACCATAGAAGTTCATAAAATATACACCTAAACCACACCACAAAATTGCTACCCAATGCTCAAGAAATGATTGTCATTACACTGTAAACTGACAAAGACATAAAAGGCCATACAACCTTAACACAAGTTTGTGTTCTCTAGTTGTGGGCTCCCCCTTAACTTAGCCATGGGTGGAGATAGAAATAGACTCGAGCCCACCTTCTATGAAAATTTTTATAGAATAAACACTCTGTTTGTGATAAATTGTTGGTTGGTGGTATTAACCCCTACTTGGAAAAGCTTTATGGCCATGATCCTCTGGTTACTAAGGACTTTCTCAATGGTTGGAAGAATGGTATTATTTGGGTGTATAAAGTGGAAATCTCTATTACAGAAGACCTTATAGCTAAAGTTACATGAATGCTAGTGGAAGGTAGGAAATTCTACAAAGTTTGCAAGATGTCGGATGAGGTGGTTAATGTCTTCTTCAAAGGTGCTAAATAGAATTTGGTTAAGAGAACATCTAACAGCGGTTATGATCATGGGTCCATTAGACCCCTTTAGGTCAATGTAAAAAAGGTGATTGTGAGGTATCTATCCCTTGACGATCATTTCTCTAGCTTGTTTAGCTACCATTTCATGATTTTGAACCATTTTAGGCATGATAGATGGATTTATTTTCCTTCTTACCTTCTTTCTTCTCTTAGTCATGGGATTTTGACCCATAAGAAAAAAAACCCAATTCCCTAGTCCTTCATGAAGGCCTCATCCTCCTTATGGAATATGCTAAAGCCTTAGCCATTCAATCTAATCCATCGGGCCAAAAAATTGAGTTTGCCCAAAATTTTTGTAGGCACTTTTCTGATTTCTCTACAAAATCTGAGGATGGCCCTTTTGATGAGGATGCGTGCTTCCATATTGGAAGTTGTAAATGTCCTAGGAAGGAAAAATATGCTCTCACTTGGCCCCATGGGTATGAAACTGACATAGATGATTATGATTATGTGCCTTTGGATGAAATTGTTCCTAACTCTCTCTCGCCTGGCTTTTCTAGGAAAGGTAAAACCCCACTGGGGGAATTGTCCAAATTTGCTAAAAAGGGGAAAGCAAAGAAAAAAGGTCGCAATATGTCTTTTTGGGCCATTGGGGACAAAAAAGTGTCTAATTATGTCCATGTCAAAAATTCATTGGAAAAATTAAATGATAAACAAAAATGTGGTGATATGGAAGGGGACAAGGTTTATACCCTTGATTCTAAGGGGGAGACACAAGAGATGGATTTCCATATCAAAATCCATATTGATACTATCCCTGTGGGTAGGGATAAAGGGTCCTCTGCCATGGTGTCTGAAGATATGTTGATGATGGTCAAGGATGTGACTAAAGGGTAGGGTAATCTCTTCAATTGGATGGTGTCAAAAATCAATGTGCTCAAAGAAAGGGTTAAATCCCTTTATGATTAACTAGAGTAGGGACAATTGAGTGTGAACAAGCCGATGCCCATGGAAAATGCAGATTAAATGCTTGCCCTCATTTAGAATGTTGCCAATAATGTTAACACAATGAAGCTTGATCATGAGGAGAAGATAAAATCCCTTGAAGCCTCCATTGATAAAATCCATGAGAAGATTAGGGTCATGGTTGCTATGAGCAAAACTGCCATGAAAAATAGTTTTGAGGGCCTTAAATAGCTGAATGAGAAAATGATGTCTTTCAAGGAGCTTTCTAAGGGTAATTCAGACCCCCCTCTATTTCTAGGAAGAATTATGAGAAGAATGATGTGGTTGTTCAATAGGATCCAAATATTGGACCTATTATTGACCCTTCATCCAGAACTCGAAGCCAAGACAAAGGTAAGATTGTTCAAGCCCAAGTGTTTTAGGATGTGCTAAATATCAATAAAAATATTATCAATAGGAATGCTAAAATTTCAAAAATGTTGAAAAAACTTCAATAGGCTATTGGGTCAGGTCGCAGTACCCCTTTGTTTGTCTTTTGTTTTACTATTGACCATTTATTGGTTGTCTTTTGGTTATTCCTCTTAAGTGTTGGTTGTCTCTTGTTGTTAATGGTTTTAGGCCCCTTCAAAACTTATTTTACTCCAATAAAAAACTCCTCATGATTACTATGAATGAATGAAATTGTGAAATATGAAAATAGGAATAACAATAGTACCCAATTCATAAATTGATTAATCACTCAATGAAACATAAGGTAAATCCATGAAATCAAATAATAAATCAAAAACCCTAATACCTTCACACATAAACCTTGCTTAGCTCCATTGTTAATTGATATGTCATTGGCTGCTCAATTCATTATCATGGCAAAAGTATTCATTGGACATGAGATTGAATTTGATACTTGATGATACATGGGTATGAATGTGAATTGAATATAAATGCTTGATAGATTATGAAAGGTTTTATTTATAATTTTGGAGGAGATTTGATGAATGCCTAGGATTGATTAGAAGAATATATGGATAAGAATGATTGAGAGGATTGGAAGGCTAACTTTAGAGGTTATTTGGAATCAAGGTTTTTGGCACCCTCTCCACCTTTTTTTCTTGTCGGGGTGGGGGTGGGGGTGGGTGGGATTTGTGTTCTTTCACCTTGCCTCCCTTTGGAGACTCCTTTTGTGGTGGATTTTTCTCTTTTGGAGGTTGTTTGAGGTTGTTGGGGTTTCAAGGACTAAACATTTCTTGCTAGAAGATGGTTTCCTTGTTGGTGTTGGATATTTTATTTTAGGTGTGGGTTGGATGTGGTTGTGTGATGAGGGTCGGTTACCCTACATGCGATCAACGAGAGAGGACTTTTCTTCCCTCTTACCTGCTCCTGGGGTGGTTTCCAGTTGCATCTTAGGGATGTCATTTTCTTCTTGGACTAATTATTCTACCCCTATTAGCCCTTGTCTCCGTGTGTACCCCTTCGAGAGAATCATAAATGTCTTTTCTCTTATAATTTTTTTGGTTGCCCCAACTCAGTGTGGTTCCTAATACCTCTAGCGTTTAGGGTTCTTGCAAAGCTCTATGGTCTTTGTTGGATATTTTCCTTCAAAGTGGTTCTTCAGACAAAAGGTTGCAAAAATCCTTTCAAAATCTGATGTTTTTTTGCTACTCCTGTTGGTGTAAATAATTATTCATCATGGATATTATTACACTTACTTAAGTTTACTTAGGATAATGCATTTCATAGTAGTTTGGATATGAGACACTTGGGTGTTTGTGTCACATTGGGATAGTGTGTGTAGGAGAAATTCCACCTCTTATGGTGTTGATCTTGTTATTACACTATCATATCCACTTATTGTGGAGTGATAATTCCACCTTCGGTGGGTGATCCACCTCATGTGGAATATTATATTATTTCTCCTACCTACCCACACCTATTTCCTACCTACCCTTGTTTCTTATTGAGCCACATGTCATGTTTGTGTGCTCATACATATCCCTAGCCTTGCCTATATAAGCAGGCTCATCTACATTGTATGTAATAACAACAACAGTTGATTGTTGATCATTTTCTATTGATGAGAATACAGTTTATTCTTGTCCCATATTATGTCTCTATCTTGTACATTTCAATGACTTCTTGATCTTGGCAAAATCCAACATGGTATCAGAGCTTGTGGAGTCTCATTGATTCGTCTTGAAGAGGCATTATTGTGACGTCAAGAGGCAGATCTGAGGAGCATCGTCATTTGGAGGCGTCCTAGACCAGATCCGACCTCGCCATTGCGTCCGGAAGGCCATTTCCATGAATTTTGGTTATAAAGTTGGCCTATTTTGGTGAGGAAAAATTTTTTCCCCAATTTTGCTATATCGTACGGATTTTTCGAATATTCAATATTTTTCAAAAAAAAAATTTGGTTTTTACTGAAAATGTTTTGAAAAATCGAAAAAATCAAAAAAATTGAAAAATTCGAAAAAAAAATCAAAAAATTTGAAAAGAAATCAAAAAAAAAAGGAAAAAATCATTTTTGGGGGGTCCGCAGACCCCCCCCCTGCGCACGTCGTACTCCTTTTGCAAGTCCCGCAGAGGACGTACCTTTTCTGCAGACTGTCACGCGTACCCTCTGTCGTCGTCTGCCGCCGATCGTACTCCCTGTCCGGCACGCCGCCCGAGCAGCGCTCCTCCCGTCCTTGGCGCCAGCCTCGGCCTCGGCTCCAGCACCTCCCAGCTCCGCCGAAGACCGCCCGGCGCCACCTCCGGCCTCCGGCATGCCGCGCCAAAACTCCCGGCCGCCTCCAACGTCGCAGCCTCGGCTCCGCCCGGCAACCACGACTCCGCTCCCGGCGCCTCGTCCCTGACCCTCTCCTCCGCAGCTCCCCCGGCGCCTCCCGCGTCCTCGACTCTCGGCGCCCTCCGCCTTCAGCAGCTCCGCCGAGCAGCGCCGCTCCGCTCAGCCAGCTCACACGCCACGTCAGCACCGGCTGTCAACAGACACGCAGTACACACGTCACTCCGCCACGCAACCGTACAGATACAGTCAGCTTTCTCCGTACGTCCGGTCAGCAGTACGGACTGCCACATCAGCAGCCACGTCAGCAATTCCGTACAGTACGGAGCGCCCAGTCAGCTTGCCACGTAATCCGTCCGTACAGTACGGACGCCCAGTCAGCCAGGCAGCGAAGTTTTGGCGACGGTCATACGGCCATCAAATTTAACCTAGTGAATTGCTGACGTCAGCACCACATCAGCAGGGTTTGGAAATTTTTTGACCCCCTCTCATTTGCATTTTTGATTTTGCAGTTCAACTTCAAATGGCCATAACTTGCTCATTTTTGCTCCTTTTTGGGTGCAATGTTTTTTGAAATGGGCTAGAATTTCATGCTCTCCGCAGTGGTGAAAGAATTTTTTGATTTTGATGCACGGATTTTTCAGAAAATGCAGTTTTTGGTGACTGTCCCTGAGTAATCCTAGTTTTTGCAACTTCAGAGGCTTCGTTTGGGGTCATCCGACCTCCTTTTCAGGTGCCGTTTTTTTTGAAAGTGCGTATTTTTTTGTCTACTTTCACATGATGCTATCATATTGATATCATTGTAAGTAGAAATTGTACTTTCAGATCTTGGCCTTTTTTGGCTCTCTTGGTACTTGTATATTTGCTTGAATCTCAGTTAGATTCATTGCACTATTGATTGAAGTCTCTTGTATCTCATTTGAGAAGTTGTAAAATTTGCATCATAAGCCCACTTTGCCTTGTTTTGCAAGTGGCTCATTGTAATCGCACTAAGTATAAAGTGCCAAAATCATCACTTTTGGGGGGGTACTTTGATTGATTGAATTTGGGGGGTGTCTCTTGTGCTTTTGTGCTCTTGTGTTCCTTCTTTTTTGCTGCTATGGGTTCTTCTAAGTTTCCTCTCTTAACTCCACATAATTATGCTACTTGGAAAATTGATGCATGGAGTAAACTTATGGAAAAAGGACTCACTCATTACATTGATGGAACTATTGTTGCTCCAGCTGATCCTAAGGCTGATCCAGTTGGTCACTTAGATTGGCTCACTAAAAATATCATGGCAATTGGTACCTTAAGAAAGTATGTATCAAAGGATCTCATTTTTCATATTGAGAAATGTACTCTAATCAAGGATGCTTGGCAAAAGTTTCAAGACTTGTATGGTCAAGTTGATGAGATTAGGGGATATCAAATTGATAGTGATCTCACCATGTTAGATCCCAAGAACTTTGATACTATACAAGATTATGTCACTAAGGCAAATGAGTTGAGGGCACAACTCAAAGATTGTGGCATTGATAAGAAGGATACTCAATTGATATTCAACTTGATAGGGAAGCTTCCACAAGAATATGCAGCATTTGTTTCTAGTTTCCAAACTCATAGGATGACAATGGGTTCAAGCTACAAAATGCCTACATTTGATGCTTTCAATGAAATGTTGATGATGGAACAAACTAAGTTGATAAGCATGGGCATTCTTAAGGCTTCTTCTAAGTCTCAAGCATTAGTGGCAACTCAAGGAAACAAAGGAAATCAAGGAAAGGACAACTCAAACAAGAAGAAATGGCAATCAAAGCCTAAAGACAAAGCATCATCTTCTCCACAACAAGGAGATTCATCTTCTTCCAAGAAAGATAATTCACCATAGAGAGAGAGACCTACTTGTGCTTATTGTAAAAAGATTGGTCATGAGGAACATCGTTGCCATACTAAGAAGGTTGATGAACTCACACATATCATCAAAAAGCATAACATTGATTTGCCTAAAGTCTACAAGAAGGATGATTCATCAACTTCCACTTCCTCACATTCAAAAGGAAAAGGGCAAGCATTCATGGCTTCTACAAGTGGAAAGACTCACTCTTTTGGAACAAGAAAAGGAAAAGCTCTATGTGCTACAACAAATCATACTTCAGAGAGATGGCTTCTAGATTCAGGGGCTTCTCATCATATGGCATCTTCACAATCTATGTTCTCTACATTTGAGCCTTGCACCATGCCTCAGATTTTGATGGGCAATCATACATACATGGATGTGATTGGGAAAGGATCTATTGACATTGGGGATAACTCCTTCAATGATGTGTTGTGTGTACCCCACTTGACAAACAATCTCCTTTCTATCTATCAAATCACACATGGCGCAACTAAGAAAGTTGTGGAGTTCACACCTGACTCAGTTTTCATTAGAGACATGGAGACTAGAGCTATCATTGCAACTGGGGTGGTTGATCATGCATCTCGGTTATACTCTTTTTCAGATTTTGTTGATGATGATGATTTCACATTTGATGATTCTACACATGTTGATCACACTTATTATGATGATTCAGATTTTGAGGAGAACTTTGGACACTTGAACTTGGGGATTCTCACATGTAACCCAGTTCTTGAGTCTTCTATTTCATCTTCTCATATTGATATCACATCACCTATTGCACCTAATGATGCAGATAGTGTGACAGTTTTGCCTTCATGTGATTCAGTGCAGCAGGATATACATTGTCTTCCAGCTTCAGATTCATGGGATGATTACATGACAGATATTGCAGGTTTGTTTGTGGAATCCTACATTGCAGATTTGGGAGACATCATTGATGACATACATCTTCTCTTTGATGAAGATGATCCTTCTTCGACTGTTGCGAGGGCACACTCTGACCCTCTTGTTCATTCTCTACATGATCATTCTTTCGAGGTTGACATGATTGTGGATACTTATGTACAGCAGTTGGAGGAGGTCTCTTTATTCTTTGAGGAGACACATGGGTCTTTGGATATTGCTCTACATTCATCTTCACTAGATGTTGGAGTTCCTTTTTCAGCAGTGTGGCACAGTTTACCATCTTTGGAGAGGGTATCTTTCAGCATCGACATGGGGACACTTGAGCAGTTTTCAGAGATTCCTTTCATCATGAGTTTTCTTCATACATCTTCCCTTCATGATTGGGGAGACTTCATGGATACACCTTTGGTTTTGTTTCTTCCTAAGGGGAGGAATGTTGTTCGACGTTCGTGGAGCAGTTTCTTCATACATCGAGCTTCTATCATTGGTGCAGATTCTTCATTGAGGGATGATCACAGTTTGACTTCTCTTCTTCTCTCGTATGGGGGGGACTTTTTCCTCACATGGGGTTTTGTTCCTCACATACTTCTTTGAGAGTTCTCATGTATAGCTTTCATCTCTTCTTTTGGGGGAGGGTTTTTTCCCATTGGGTTTTTCTCTCTTTCCCCACTTTGTGAGAGATTTCATTGGTTTGCATGCATTTGCATTTGTTCATGGGTACCTAACATGGCCTCGTAGCCGGGACCCATCTTGCATTGCTTAGTTGTATTGTAGACTTAAGTGCATTCCCCTAAGTTGCACTTAAGGGGGGGTGTTGGTGTAAATAATTATTCATCATGGATATTATTACACTTACTTAAGTTTACTTAGGATAATGCATTTCATAGTAGTTTGGATATGAGACACTTGGGTGTTTGTGTCACATTGGGATAGTGTGTGTAGGAGAAATTCCACCTCTTATGGTGTTGATCTTGTTATTACACTATCATAACCACTTATTGTGGAGTGATAATTCCACCTTCAGTGGGTGATCCACCTCATGTGGAATATTATATTATTTCTCCTACCTACCCACACCTATTTCCTACCTACCCTTGTTTCTTATTGAGCCACATGTCATGTTTGTGTGCTCATACATATCCCTAGCCTTGCCTATATAAGCAGGCTCATCTACATTGTATGTAATAACAACAACAGTTGATTGTTGATCATTTTCTATTGATGAGAATACAGTTTATTCTTGTCCCATATTATGTCTCTATCTTGTACATTTCAATGACTTCTTGATCTTGGCAAAATCCAACAACTCCCTTGGTTGCTTTGCCTCCAGTCCAAGGGGCTATTTTAGAAAGATGGTTTGAGGTTCCTTTCTAAACCCTTATCTTAGATGATTAGGTGATTTTTTTGTTTTTTGGAACCTCATTCCCATTGATTAGATGTGTCGAACTAATGCCTCCATTCAAAAATGGGTTTGGACATCCTTTTTAGTTTTTGTGGTCTTGGTGGTCTCACTGTTTGTGAGATCCTCCCATGTGTGTGTCGATATGGTAGTTTTGTAATAGTTTGGGTCTCTTTCAATTTAATCTAATTAGAAATTTAGGAGTTATTTGATTGCATGAATCAATTAATTGGTTGCATGAGATAGTGAATTGATTGCATGGAGAAGTTAAGTGGATTTTGAGTACTTGTGAGTGGAATGAGAGTGATTGTTAGTGAACTAATGAAATGGAAGTGCATGAAGAATAATTAGTGAGATTAAATAATTCATGTGCATGATAGAAAATAAAATAAAAAAATTATTTATTTATAGAAGAAATAAAATTATAAAAAAATAATTAAATCAATTAAGAATTCATTTAATTGTAGAGGAATAGTTAGCTAATTAAATAATTAAAATTATTTAATTAAAACAGATAAAAAATAATAAATTGTTAATGAACTAATTAAATAATTAAACATTATTTAATTAATATAGAAAATAAAATTGATAAATAAATGAGACAATTAAACACTGGTTATTTAAGTAGAAGAAAAAATTAAATAAATTAATTAAATAATGTAAAAATTATTTTATTAATGTGAATGAGGAAATTTGATGAAACAATTAAATAATTAAAAAATTAAATTATTATAGAAAAAATTGATAGTGTTAGCTTAATTAAATAATTAGAAAAAATTAAATTAATGCTGGTAGAGGAAATGATGAGAAATGATGAAGTGGATAGATAAAAATGTGTTAGTCTTATGTACATCATTGTTCTAAACCTTTTTCAACAAGTAAATAATAGTGTTAATTTTATTAAAAAAGGATCTAAGAAACTATGCTAAAGTTTTTACATTTATTACTTTATAGTATTTCAAAATTTTAACTCTATACTTCTTTTAGGTGCTTCATTTAAAAAATATGAAGTTATATTGTCCAGTTCCTTTAAAATTGTGACATATTATTAAACTTTAACATGAATAAAGAATATTGGCTTAGAGTAGATCATGCCATACAACCTACTCCAATTGATGTGGTCTCTTGAATACTAAATTTCTTCATTCTCTTTTTTGTATAATGGATTGTGAGGTAAAAGTACAAAGTTGTGTCACACTTTTATAAAGGAAATGACCAATGTCGATTCAACTTTTTAAATTGAATCAATAGAAAGTGAAATATATATCTTGAATTTTGAAATGATGTAAACTAATAAAATGTACATATTCTTTTATTTATTTTATGTTTGTAATTTTAAAAAAATTAAAAAATTATTTGAATATAGTTTTTAATAAGGTAAACGCTATAATTTAGTTGCCGATAAAATGCTGAAATTGAAGTTACACAAGGCATCGTACTTTATTTAATAGATTTTATCTTTTCTTCTTCAATTTTTTTGTGTATATTGATAACTTCAAAATTTAGTGGATAGATATATTTTTTACTATTTTTTTTAAATATATATTTTTCAAAAAAATTGAAAAGTTACGTGTACTAAAATATAACTCTTTTCATTCAGTACCACCTGTTTTCTTCATTATTTAACCAAATTAAAAAAGAATTATATCATCTTGACATAGATTCTTTTCTCTACTGCGTCATATATTTTTTTATTTTTTTTGAATAAATTTTAATATTTTTCTTTGACAAGATAATCAATCTTATATTTTAGTGCTGATGACCTACTTTCAATAAAAAAAATATATTAAATATTAAAAATAAATAAAATATTAAAAAATACACACTTTAGAATATTGACTTGTATAACTATAAAAAAAGTATTTTTGCATTTAAAATAAATAAAATTATAAGAGTACGAGTTGTTGAAACATCGAGTTTTAAAAAAAAATTAAAATTTTTGGTAATTAGACCTAAATTGACATAAAATATACATTTATTAGAGACTTCCAATTGGAAAAGTTGTGTCTCATATATAACTTAGCTATAATGAATCTATAGACCATATGTTTGACTAAAATTAATTTTTAGTTAGAAATAATTAAATTCACTTGTGTTGATAAGTTGGCCTAAAACGTGACATAATATTGTACTTTTACTGTGGCACTAAAATATATAATGGAAAATATTATCTAGGTAAAGGGAACACCATCAACTTCCTTAATAAATGTTAAGCTTATTCAGCTACAATTTACAAATATTAAATAACAAGTAAAGATTGAATAAATCATGGTTAATTATGATTAAATACCCTAAATATTAATCTATGATGAGAATATATGGTTAATCTATGGTTAATATGTGTGCTTTAACCTAGCCTCCCTTTGTGGTGGAGTTTTCTCTTTTGGATGTTGTTTGAGGTCGTTGGGGTTTTAGGAACTAAACATTTCTTAGTGAAAGACAATTTCCTTGTTGGTGTTTGATCTTTGCTTTTAGGTGTGGGTTGGATGTGGTTATGTGTTGAGGGCTGGTTAGGTACATGCGGGCAATTAACCAGAGAGGGATTTGCTTCCCTCTTACTTGCTTCTAGGGTGGTTTCTAATTGTATCTTGGGGACGTCATTTCTTCTTGGGCCAATGTTTTTGCCCCTGTTAGCCCTTGTCTTCATGTGTATCCCTTCGAGGGAAGTGTAAACTTGTCTTTTCTCTGACAGAGTTTTTTGGCTGCCCCCAACTTAGTGTGATTCATGTTGCCTCTAGGATTCAGGGCGCATGCAAAGCTCTGTGGTCTTTGTTGGAGATTTCCTTCAAGGTGGTTATTTAGAAAAAAGGTTGTAGAAGCCTTTCAAAATCTAATGTTTGTTTGCTACTCCCTTGGCTGCTTTGCCTCCAACATAAGGGGCTATTTTAGAAAGATGATTTGGGGTTCCTTCCTTAACCCTTATATTTTTATTAGGTGATTATGTTGTTTTCAAGAACTTTGTTCTCACTGGTCAAATGTATTGATCTAATGCCTCCATTCAAACAAGGGTTTATCCCTTTTTGATTTGTGTGGTCTTGTTGGTCTCACTACTTGTGAGCTCCTCCCTTGTGTGCACCAGTGTGACAGTTTCGTAATGGTTTGATTCTCTCCTAGTTTAATCTAATAAAAAAATTAGGAGTTACTCAATTGCATGAATCAATTAATTGGTTGCATAAGACAGTGTATTGATTGCATTGAGGAGTTAAGTGGATTTTAAGTACTGGTGAGTAGAATGAGAGTGAATGTTAGTGAGCTAATGAAATGAAGGTGCATGAAGAATAATTAGTGGAATTAAATAATTTGTGTGTATGATAGAAAATAAATAAAATAAAAATTATTTATTTTTAGAAGAAATAAAATTATTAAAAAAAAAATTAAATCAATTAAGATTATTTATTTAATTGTAGAGCAATAGTTAGCTAGTTAAATAATTAAAATTATTTAATTATTATGAACTAGAAGAAACTAATATAAATGAATCAATTTAATAATTAGTTAATTAGTATGCATGAAAGGAATAATTGATAGATCCAATAAACCAGTAAAATTATTTAATTAACATAGATAAAAAATAATAAGATAATGAACTAATTAAATAATTAAATATCATTTAATTAATTTGTAGAATAAATTTGATAAATAAATGACAATTAAAAATTGGTTATTTAAGTGGAAGAAAAAATAAATGAATTAATTAAATTATTTAAAAATTATTTTATTAATGCGAATGAGAAAATTTGATGAAACAATTGAATAATTAAAAAATTATTTAATTATTATACAAGAAAGGTGATAGTGTTAGCTTAATTAAATAATTAAAAAACATTTAATTAATTTTGGTAGAGGAAATGATTGGAAATGATGAAGTGGTTAGATGGAAATGTGTGAGTCTTATGTACATCATTGTTGTTAAAGTTGTGGAAATACAACCTCATAAAGCCCAGTGAACACCTGTATGAAAAATAACCTGTCACAACAATAGAAGATTCACAAAACAAAAAGATTGCTTTGAAAACCCAGAGCAAGAATCTATAATAATAATAATTAGATTGGTTAAGGATTACAAAGGGATCAATCCTTATAAAAGGAGATAAAAACCTAAAAACCTTAACCCTAAAAATAATTAATAATTAATAATAAATTAAAATTATTAATATTCCTAAGTTTAGCTTCCTAAATTTAGCTTAAGTGAAATAGAGAAAAGGTGACTTAATTATTAAATCAATATAATTTAATTAATTAAGTAATTAAGTAAACTAATACCTTTACTCTAACACCCCCCTTAAGATGAAGATAGGGAGAAGATAAAAAACAACTAAGTACTAGATGCATGAGAGTCAAAAAATGGGTCCCGACAATAAGGCCTGATGAGGTACCCAAGTACAATGAAATCTTTGTAAAATGGAGAAAAAGGAGAAAACCCTGTGGGAACAAAACTCCTCTCCAAGAAGAGATGAAAGCTCAAGTGAAGGACTAAGAATCCTCCAAACAAGAATGTTCCAAAAGATAGGAACAAAAGATGAGCATGAAGAATCACTGAAGCGTGAAGAACCTGCAAACACTATCATCGAATGACTGCTATGATGCTGAAATAAGAACCTCCTCTAAAACAAAAGATGATCAGGATCAAGAAGACATGAATCTACATGAGTGCCCTCAATGACACTACTCAAATATGAATCAGATGGCAAACATGGGAAAAACATTTGGAATCTGAAGATATAAATGGCACGAGTACCAACAGTCTGAAGAACTGATCAAATGAAAAAATGGAAGGTTGCCTCCAGAAATAGGAATGCAAGAGTGTCCATATGGTAAGTATTCCATCTCACTGAAATGCATGGGTAACCAGCCGCTGCATCTGCCTAGTACATAGGAACACATACTGAATACATAGCTCACTCCAACATGAAACCAAGGAAGCATTAACACCAACAGTAGAAACCCCCCCATAATGCTGAGAAGGGAGAGGTATCATAGATACATTGAAACTGAATGCCAAGAAAAATTGCATGACAAAGAACCGAGAACAACGAGAGTGCAGCAGAAAGTACAAACACATATAAAGGTTAGTGTCGTGGAAGGAACACTCACTTGACACACATCATGAGGCTAATATCGTGGAAGGAACACTCACATGACAAAGGTAGATGACAAACAAAGGCAAACATCAAGCCCCCCATGGCACTTTATAATGGAGTGCAAGTACAATAAGGCACAAGATGTGCAAGATCCCAAGCATGCAAGGCATAGTGGCACTTTATCTCAATGTGTTTGCAAAAAATTAAATGCTTACAAAATGATGTATACAATGCTCAAAAAAGACAATAGGCTATAAATACAGAAATAATAGCCAAAGATGAGTCATCCCACACAAAGAAAAGGATCCTAGGAGTTGAAACATCCAAGATATTCACTAGAGTGCATAAATGCAAAACACTGAATAAAATATACCTAGAGCATAATTTGGAAAGAAGACTCATACCACTGGAAAGTGCACAGAACCAGCTTTCCAACGATATCTTGTGTGCCAAAAATGGAGTCTGGATGCTCAAGATATACCTCTCGGAGTGTAAAAAAGAACTTTTAGCTTTGACATCAATAAAAGACATCAAAACAACAAAAACATAAGATCAAACCACCAGATCTGAAAAGAGCTCGGAAAGAGCTTTCCGGCGATACAAGAATTTTCAAAAATCAACTTCGTTTGCCCAAGTTATGGTCAAAAGAAAAGAAAAACCCTCTTTTAGGGCACAAAGAGGGTCACAAGGGCCATGCAAGTTGTCTGTACCGCTAACGTTAGCATGAGCGATGATGCAATGCACTTTTGCTGCAAAGGGTTGACATTTTTTTTGTAATTAAAAAAAATCTTTTAACAACATGCACCAACTTGATAAAAAATTAAAAACCCAGCAATCAATTTTATTTTATTTTTACTAGCAAGTTGATTTTATTTTTTTTAATATTTCTGATGCATGTGCCAGCCATACAGATTTTTGTGTCTTGAAAAATGTGCCAAAAAAATCATGTCCCAAATGCTCCTGTCACCAAAAATAGGCAAATTATATATCAAAATTCATGGAATTGGCCTTCTGAATCCAACTGTGAGGTCCTTTTGGGCCCAAATTTCTCCGAAAACAAGTGCCCCCTAGATCACAAAAAAAAATGAGTCTTCAAACCCTCACAGATCTGGCCTCGTGAATAAAAAATTGACAAACAAAAGGTCAATCTTGACTATTTCCTACATGTTGGATTCAATGGTGAGGTTCAAATCAACCCAAATTGCACAGAAGACTTGCTCTGGTAGAATCTCCCAATCAAAAGAATAGGAAAGCCTCAAGTCTGAAGCTCTAATACCATGTTAAAGTTGTGGAAATACTACCTCACAAAGCCCAGTGAACACATGTATGCAAATAATCTGTCACAACAATGGAAGATTCACAAAACAAAAAGATTGCTTTGAAAACCTAGGTCAAGAATATGCAATAATAATAATAATCATATTGTTTAAGGATTACAAAGGGATCAATCCATATAAAAGGAGATCAAAACCTGAAAACATAAACCCTAAAAACAATTAATAATTAATAATAAATTAATTATTAATATTCCTAAGTTTAGCTTCCCAAATTTAGCTTAAGTGAAATAGAGAAAAGGTAACTTAATTATTAAATCAATATGATTTAATTAATTAAGTAAACTAATACCTTTACTCTAACAATTATTCTAAGCCTTTTTCAACAATTAAATAATAATATTAATTTCATAAAAAAAGATCTAAGAAACTATGCTAAAGTTTTCTACATTGTTTACTTATATTGTTTTAAAATTTCAACTCTATATTTCTTTTAGGTTCTTTTAGGTGCTTCATTTTAAAAATATGGAGTTATATTGTCTAGTTCCTTTATAATTGTGACATATTACTAAACTTTAACATGAATCAAGAATATTGGCTTGGACTAGATCATGCCACACAACATAGTACTCATGGTCTCTTTAATACTAACCTTCTCCATGCTCTTTTTATTATAATGGGTTGTGCTAAAATATATAATGGAGATTCCTATCTAGGTAAAAGGAACACCATCAACTTCCTTAATAAACGTTAAGCTTATTTAGCTACAATTTACAAATATTAAATAACCAGTAAAGATGAAATAAATGATGGTTAATTATGAACTAATAACCCTAAATATTAATTTATGATGTGAATATATAATATAAATATATGATGTGAATATGTCTTCCTTAAGAGCAAGGCGATATCTTTAATGCATATCCTTAGACACACGACTTGATATTTTTGGTGCACATGTCATTGGTATAATGGTCATCTTCTAAGAAAGTCGGACTTGGGAGCAATAAAAATGAAACTTAAATAGGTAAACTAAGTCATGCTATGTGATCTAGTCTAAAGACATGTATAATGATTAGGAATGTTATGTGATTGATTTGTGCAAGGGTAAGTGTTGACTAATACACCTAACGTATAAATCTAAATTCCAAGATAATATATTTATGGCACATATTCAAAGAAGATTAAAAAAAAAAAATTAAAGGTGTAGAGTATATCTAGAAAATAAATTTATTATCCTAAAAAGGTATAAAAGTTTAATAAATTTATCTAGATTTAACATTATAGTTTTCATTAATAATTCAAAATCCATTCACATTACTCTTCATGACTAGTTGTGTTCATACTCAAGGTTGGGGTAGGACTTATCATGGATAGATTTGAAAGAAAGGTTAGGAAATTATGGATGATCCATAGATTTAGCTATCTAGATATTTGATTAGCAGGGTAGGGTGAACTCACTTATCATTTTATTTATTTTTGCATCAACTAGAATGGTCAAGTTTAATCTATTGGGTGGGAATGAATTATAGTGGGTGAAATATAAATTATAAACTAATGACACTTAAATCTATTAATAAAAAAATAATATACTACAAAAAGAAAAGATTGTTAAAAATATAAAATAGCATATAAAAAAATATTACTCAATTTGAAAAATAAAAAATTGGTTGTGTAAAAGTTGTTGGAGTTTCAAGATTGTTCATGTCATCTTTTCGTCCTTACCTACCTTGACTCCCTACTCCGGCCCTTCAAAAATTGGACAAGTATTGTTTTGTCAAAGTGTTAGAGTTTCGAGGGTATCCATCCTTGCATTGATTTCCTTTCATTTCCAATACAGTGTCTATAAGCCTTGTGAAATTTCTTAAGTGTTGAATTCATCATCTTTTTGAATTGTTGGAGTTTCCTTTCCATTCATACCTTTTCCTTTCTCCCTTCAATCCCTTGTCCAAAATATATAGTTTCTAAGTGGTTTTTGTCAACTTTTCAAACTATTAGGGTTCCTCTTTCTCTCATATCACTCATCCACCTCTCTCATCCCTAAAATACAAAATCTAAGAAGATTTGAAAATGTTGAATTTATTGATTTTTTGAATTGTCAGGATTTCTCTTTCTTTCATATCATTCTTTTGCATTCTTGATCTCTAAAATAAAAAATTTAAAATAAAACCTAACTATCTACGTTTCTAAATTTTTTAAACTCACATCCCCTTATCATTCCCTTATTATTTTCAATATCTAAAATTTGAAAGTTAATCTTTTCCAAGTGTTGTGTTTCTTAGTCTTTCAGACTTTTAGATTTTCTATTAAATTGATACCATTCCTTTCCAAAGTTCTTCGAATCCAAAGTCCCTTATTTATTAGAATTTTGGGCTTCTTCATCCCTCCATCCCTTGTTAGAATTTTCATCCCATTTGTGCCTTTCTTGACATCTCATTCCCATATGACCTTTCTCAAAACAATTTCAACTATTTTGAAGTTTCAATGTTTCACTTCCCCCATGCCATTGCTAGATTTTTCAATGGAAGAATGATGTTTGATTGTGAAGTTCTCTATCAAGATATTAGAGATGGATGTGCCCACATCCTTGACCAACAAGTATGCATATTGAAGTAATCTTGATGGTTCGACTAAGGGAAGAGTGATAAAGGTTTAGGTTAGGATGTTAGAGGTTTTAATTTTCCTTTCCTGGGGATATGGGCATGAAGGTAAGCAATATCTCAATACTCAACTAATAGCAATAGGGCTATTCTAGAAGACATTTTTTCTTACACTTTTAATGCCATTAATGAATGCCAACACCAACAACTCCCCAATTTCAATTTGATGATGACCAAAAATAATTTTAAATACATTTTGACACGGATTTCATGGGCCCTCGTGCAACTATATATGTTGATCGAGTTTCAATTTTTAGAGGATATTATTGGATTGGAGAAGATTGTAAGGAAAAAAAATAAAGGGTTCATAGTTCTAGATCTGATTATTGCAGTTTTGTTATTGTAATGATCTAGATTTATATTTAATTACATGTAACCATTGTAGATCAAGTAATTAAAGACATGATATTTGATCTTGATTGAGTGTTTCTTTATGTATAAAGTATATTTTTAGACGTGTTTCAAATTAACTGGCCAATCAAATGATTCTGAAATCTTTGTAAAGTGTTTGCGGGTTATTTTTTCTAAAAAAATAAAGAAAATGTATATGGGTATTCTTATGGATTACTAAGTATATTCATTTAATAGTTTGCAACTATCAATTATTTTTTTGAATGTATGTGTAGAGCCTAATTTGTCTATGCATTTTGAAAAGTATAGTCTTTTGTGATATCTTGATTAAGGTATCACCTTGGTTTTAGTTATTGCATGTTTGAATAAATTCATCCATTGTTTCCTCACTAGATAAAGGCATTGGTCTATACGTATCTTTTTCTCCCCATTGTCTTCTATACATAATACCTAAATTTAAACATCTTCTTAGTTTTATTAGTTTTTAATGTGTTCCAGTTAACATGTCTGAATATTCATAACAACAAAATAGGCTAACATAAAATAGATTCATTGATAGTTAAGCAACCCATTATTCTTTCTAATAAGGTGATTGGCCTTGAATATTGTAAACTAGAATATAGGCACAAAGTGAACTAAAATAGAGGTGAGCTATGTGGTGGGTAAGCTTTGTATCAAGGTAGTGGCATGCTTTTATGGTGATATCTAATACAATACCTTAGAGAAGCCTACCTTGACTTTGTAGAGCCAAAAGTGAAGGATACCCACCTCAATAATTGGTCCTAAGTTTCCCAACCTAAACATTTATTTTGTGATATTCTTCTAAAGTTTGACACCCTTGACAATTGAGACTATCTAACATTTAAAATTTTAAGTTTACATCTCAAATCACAAACAAGTCTAGGATAAGTGCACAAAGACGGTGGTCAAAAAGTGGGGTATAAGTGGACACTTTTTTTCTTAAATCAGGTGAACCTGAACTTGGAGGCAAAATTTGAAAGTCATCCACTCAAGATATGAAGATAATCAAACAACAAATATTGTAGTACTCTAAATCTAGTTTCCAAACTACTAAACTTTTTAAAAATTGGATAAGATTAAGGGGGTCAAATCCTTCGCGCACGAAAAATAGACCCTGATTTTTTCTGAAAAAGATAACATAGTGTCTGACATGCGCATCAAAAAAAATTATAGTTAGATTTAGTATTTTGACAAATCCTTTGGCAGAAAGATAGTTAAGAGTGAGCACTAGAAGATGTGTAATTTTTTGTTGAGTATTTTTTTTAATGATAATTCCAATCGAGCACATCCTGAAAATTAGGTATATGTTCATGCGCAAAGCATAAGTTGCACTAAACAAATCAAAAATATAATTTATTTATTTTTAAATTGTAAAGAATCAAGTGCACTACAATAATATATAAAGTTTTTTAAATTTGGATAAGTATATCAAAAGTTATTAAAAAAAATGGTGCACCTATGTCTGTGAGAACTATGGAGACACTAGTAAAAGAAATTCAATAATAATATGTTATTGTTGTTCAAATTTTTAAAAAATTATATGGTTAGAAAGCTCAGAAGATGGGTGAAAATATGGTGGCAATTTTAGAAATACTCACTTGATGAAGTGTAAACTTGATGATGACAAAGTCGATAAACCAAGCTGATAAAATAAAACACGTCAAAAATGAGGGAAATGGAGGGAAATCAAACTTTCAAACCGTAGCTTTGTCATCCAGGCCTATTTCCAAGCCTAAACAATCAAAAGTGCGTACGGGGTACTTATAGTATAAAAATTGCGTACATGGTACTTATGGTGTAAGACGCGTGTACACGCTATGTTTATTATAAACATCACATACACGCTATGTTTACTATAAACAGCGCGTATGCACTATGTTTACTATAAATAGTGCGCATGCGCTACATTTGTTTAAAATTTGGGTGTGTGTATAATATGATATTGTATATATAATGTGTATATACGTATCATATATATTTTTAATATATAATATATAATATTTATATATATGTATATAATAATATATAATATATTAAGTATATATATACACACATATAAGTGTATTGTCTCCCCCTCTCAAGCGCGTACAAGGTGCCTCTCTCTCTCTCTCCCACTCTCTCTCCCTCTCTCCCCTTCTCCCTTCCTCCATACCCCATCCCTCTCTCTCTCCCTCTCTCCCCTTCTTCCTTCCTCCATACCCAATCCCTGTCTCTCTTCTTCTCTCCCTCCCTCCCTCCATACCCCACTGCAACTGTTTCTACACTTTTATAGAAGTAAGTGAATTTATTTCTTGTCTACAACCTTCCCTTTGATTTTTATCATGTATGATGTCCTAAGAAAAATTAACTGATGGATTTGTGTGTGTATATTGAATAGGAGGAAGAAGGGTCTGAAATTGAACCGTGGGTGCATTACCATGACAAACAAGGAAACCTGCAGCAATATTCTTCTCGAATGTGTTTTTAATGAGCAAAGCAAATGTGGAAAATAGTGTCAACAAAGAAAAATGATGAGTCAGACTACCTGCAATATATTTTTCAGAAAGAAGCAACTAGTAGGAAGAGAAAGAGGGCGAGTAACATAGATGATGTCACAGAGAATGATAGTGGTGGGTATGCGAGAGTTCCCATGTTGTTACACAACGCCTATCACCTAAAGAAATTAAAGTTTGTTGTAAGCATGGCAGTGGTAGTATATGATGACCATCACTTGTCAAAAGGATTGGAAGGGTACATACCTGTAATACCCTAAAAATTACCCATGAAAGAAATCAAGTGTGTAATTCCTATAGTCACAATCGAGATCAGTCCTATAACCTTGCAAATTTAATAGCATCATATGTTTTAGAAAGGCAATACTCTTAGGGTTAGGTCAAGCTCTTACACTTGCTTTTTAGTGAAGCCTCATTGTTTATTCGCTTGGAGTCTCCCTTATGCTGACAATGGTCTAACTTAGCTATATCAAAACTAAACTACCAATGTTCTATTCATAACTTTAAATAATATATCATTTTATTATCCCACCATATGACCCCTTAAGTGTCATTAGAGGTCATATTGTTTCCTAAGAGGTCATATGGTGTCCTATGACCCCTTAGGACACCATATGACCCCTTAAGACACCATACGACCCATAACAACACCATATAGTGTCCTAAGGGGTCATAGGATGCCATATGACCCCTGAGGACACCATACGACCCATAACAACACCATATGGTGTTCTAAAGGGTCATATGGTGTTCTATGACCCCTTCGGACACTATTTGGTGTCGTTATAGGTCCTATGGTGTGCTAAGGGATCATATAGTGTCATATGACCCCTTAGGACATCCTATAACCCCTTAGATGTTGTTAGGGGTCATATTGTGTTCTAAGGGTCATATGGTGTCCTATGACCCCTTACGACACCATATGTTGTCGTTATGTGTCTTATGGTGTCCTATGACCCCTAGGACACCTTATGACCCCTTAGGACACCATATGGTGTCGTTAGTAGTCATATGGTGTCCTAAGGGGTCATATGGTCTCCAACGACCCCTTAAGACACCATTTGACCCCTTAGGACTCCATATGGTGCCATTATGGGTCGTATGGTGTCCTAAAAGGTCGTATAGTGTTCTATGACCCCTTAGGACATCATTTGGTGTCATTATGGGTCGTATGGTGTGATAAGGGGTCATATGGTGTCTTATGACCCCTTAGGACTCCATATGACCTCTTATGTGTCGTTATGGGTCATATGGTGTCCTAAGGAGTCATATGGTGTTCTATGACCCCTTAGGACACTATTTTGTGTCGTTATAGGTCTTATGGTGTTCTAAGGGATCATTTAGTGTCATATGACCCCTTAGGACACCCTATGACCCCTTAGATGTTGTTAGGGGTCATATTGTGTTCTAAGGGTCATATGGTGCCCTATGACCCCTTACAACACCAGATATTGTCGTTATGTGTCTTATGGTGTCCTATGACCCCTTAGGACACCATATGGTGTCATTAGGGGTCATATGGTGTCCTAAGGGGTCATATGGTCTCCAATGACCCCTTAGGACACCATTTGACCCTTTAGGACTCCATATGGTGTCGTTATGGGTCGTATGGTGTCCTAAAAGGTCATATAGTGTTCTATGACCCCTTAGGACATCATTTGGTGTCATTATGGGTCATATGGCGTGATAAGGGGTCATATGGCGTTCTATGACCCCTTAGGACTCCATATTATGTGTGTGAAAAAGTGAACCTGTGGCTGCAAGCACAACACTTCAATTAAGTCATTATATGCATGGTTAGTAATCAATAAGAAATAAACCATGGCAAAGCGACTAATTGCCTTCTAAAAGATGTGAGTATAAGATTGCTCTCAGATTTTTATAAGCAATACCAGTGACTAGACTACACCAAGATGAAGGATTTAATCTATATGATATTAAGCTATATGGATGCAAGATGGATGAATAATTCAAGCAAATAATAATCAATTCAAGCAATAATGGATGCAAGCAATAATGGATGTAAAATGGATGTAAATAATCTAAAAAGCATAATAATCTTCAATGACTCCAGAGCGAAATTAGCGTGATAATAATCTCCAAGCGTGTTCTCAAAAATCTCTGGGGTGAATTGGAATGAGAGTTGAAGACTGGATTTATAGAGAATCACAAGAGAAAAAGCTCAATTTAGGATTAATTGAAATAATTGAGAAATCAGATTCAGTTAACCTTGAGATAGATTCCAATTATAGTTTAATTGAAGTGCATTCAAATTAGAAGTCCAAGTTGCATTGGAAAATAATAATAAATTAATTCCATGCATATAGGATAAAAATAGATAATTCTTTAATTTATTCAAGAAAAGGGTCTTTTCAATGCAACTGAACTTCTTTTCTGAAAAGCTTTGAGTTCCAATTTTAGAGAATAATTCAATAATTCAATTAAATTGCTTTTCTGATTTCAAGTTCTAAATTTAGAAAAAGAAATAATATCTCAAGTTTGATTTCTCTCTCAATTCAATTCTTTTTTTTTTTGTTTTATTTTCAATTCAACTCTTTGTAATAAATTAATTCATATTTTGTAATAAATTAATCCTTTTTGCATGATTGAATGACAAATTTATTAATTAATTAAATATGCAAGGATATTTAATAAATTAATGGGATAATTGATCAAAATGATATTCTTAGAAATGATTTGATTAATTAAATAAATATTTAATTTATATTGAGTAGTTGATTTGCCATGTGATTTTTGATGATTAAAGAATTAATAATGTGCTCAAGATTGATTTAATTGCCTTTGGTTAGGACCTTGGTGATGTTGTCGAGATTAGGGGCCCATGGTTTAGATGACCAATTTTAGGGTATTACATTTGCCCCTCTTTGAATTAATGTGCGAGCAGCACGTTGGTTCAAAGAATGTGTGATGTCTAGGAGATGCTAGTTTTGAACTTGATTGATCACGAACTAGATAAAAAGCAAGGTGCTTAGCTTAACTCAAAGCGACAAAGCTGAATGAAGTCTGATTAAAGTGATACCGATCCCAAACTTGATTGAACTGAGGAACGATAGAAAACAAAGATACCGAACTTGAACTTGATTGATCAAGAAGTGGATCTTACTGATCTAGAACTTGATTGATCTTAGATGAATTGAGTGATGATAAAAATCGATCTTGAACTTGGTTGATCAAGACATGATGAGCGAAGAATGAACCATCTAGCTTGATCAAGAAACGAATACTGAACACCTGCTTAGATTTAGTGTAATCAAAGATGCTCTTGAAACTTTTGATTGAGCTTTAAATGAATAATCAGTTTGATTTGAAGCGATGAAACTGATTAATGTTAAGAGATTAATTCAGATGAAAGATAAATATCAGCTTGATTTGAAGCGATGAAACTGATATGTCCCTAGCGATTGATTTGATTCAGATGACCGAGAGATATCAACTTGATGTGAAGCGATGAAGCTGAGATGCCCCTTAGCAATAAGGATTGATTTTCTTTAATTGAAAAGATTTTGCTCGACTTTTGATGAAGATTTGAAAAAATTTCTCGACTATGAGGATGTGAGGTCATAAGGTCGTGAGTATGCCCCCTCGGGAGCGAAATTGAAAGATAGTGAGGGATTGATTATAGGCAATTGTTTGGCGAAAATAAGTTATTTGAGCACAAATTGATTCTAAGGATTTTTTTGAAAATTTCGGTGTTGATTGATGAGAAATTGAGCGTAGAGTTGATTGAAATGTTGATGTGTAAAATGAAATTGAATTAAGATTCAAAGTTGAACTGGAGCGCAATTTGAAGAAAGAATGAGCATTTGATGAAAAGAGCGCTAAGTGGTCAAAATTATGAAATTGACTAGCAAAATGATCTCGAATTTTGATTTCGCTCCCGAAAATGGAATCAGAGCAGGCAAATTAGCTAAGGGTACAATTTTCATAACCATCGGAGCAAGTTGAAAAATTAGGTTTTAGGCTATATATAGGACGAAAGTGTCATTTTCAAATCATTTTAACCCTCCAAGTTTGAAAATTCAAAAATCCTTCTGCGAAGAAAAATAGTGGTCCCTACTCGTCAGCATCGATTTGAGCACTAGAGACGTCACAATCGACCCCGAAACTACGAGCCAACGGTAAGTGATTGATCTTAAGCCTCTTTATGTTTCCAATTTTGAATTTTTTTGTTTATTTTTCACATTTTTCACGGGTTTTGGGTCAGGTGTCGCAGTTTATCGTGTGAGATAGGATCCTGTCTCGTATGAGAAACTGGCAAATTTTCTTTTGTTGTTTGAAGCCATTATATTTGTCGTACGGGATTCACCCTTGTGTCGTACGACGGGTCTGTTAAAAGACCATTTTGTCGTGCAATGTGTAAAAGTTTGTCGTTCGAAGCTGTTTTCTCGTACGAGAGCCATTCCTGACTCGTACGAGATGCTGTTTGACTATGTTTTATCATTTGAAAGATAGTGATCATTTTTGAAAGTGTAAACATGAAATTTTGCTTTTGCATTTGACTTATTTGGATTTGTGTGATGTTTAACTTCTCTTGTAGGCTCATTTGGAATGTTTTTTGATGCTCGTTGTTGGTTTTTTGTAGGTATGCTTACCTCCTATGCTCTTCAGATGTGTATATCCTCCCACTATGGTTTTAGTTCATGATTTGTCTGAGGTTGAGCAGGCTCATGTTATATGTGTGGCTTGACTCACCTGTTGCAATTACCTGATATCCATGTGAACCACAGGATGCTCACAGCATTGGTAGAGAGGTTTCATTCAGAGCATAATACCTTTCATTTGCCAGTTGGGGAGTTGACTATCACTCCCGAGGATGTGTACAGGATCCTTCATATCCCTTTTGCTGGGGATAAGGTGGATTATGATACTGCATTGTTACCTGGACTAAAGGCTCTTAGGAACGTATTCAGGGATCTCGATATCTTGACTCATTCCATGAGTTGGGATATATTGATGAGAAGGTACAGTGAGGAGTATCCGCTGGCATGTATCCTAGCAGGTTTCATTGGTTGCTTCTTGATGCTAGATAGAGGGCAACAGGGTTTCCAGAGCGGATGGGGCCATATGCTGGAGAGGCTAATAGAGACCCCTCAGAGACTTGGTTGGGACTCTTGTTTGTTGGCCCATATGTATCAGGAGATGCATGAGATTGTTTATAGAGATAGGCGGAGCATGGCCGCCGGGGTGTACATTTTACAAGTGTGGGCTTGGGAGCACCTTCTCGTTTGTCAGCTGATAGTTGATGATAGCAGAGAGCCAGGGCAGCTAATTATTTACAGGTATGCTGGATATATTATGCAGCCCCATCTGGGCAAGGCAGACTTCTGGCGATGACAGCTCGATGATCTGATAGCTGTCATATGGAGACCATACAGGGGGTTGGAGTCGTGGGATGACTGGCGGGCGGTTCGAAGAGACCTTTTTGTTACACGCCCACTGATTGGGAGGTCACAGACTGTTATGGAGTGATTCATCATTTCATGAGTGATGAGGCAGTATGGCCGACCTCAAGGGATCTCTCAGGAGTATATAGCATATGCTCGATACACTGATGAGGAGAGACAGGGATGGTCACCTAGGCTATCCTATGCTTTAGCGATGCAGGAGCTGACAGGTTTACACCGTCTGAGGTAGGATTACCTGGATGATATAGCAGATGCGGGGGTATTGCCCTAGTACAGGGATTACTTTTAGCAGCATCCATTCCCTCGATTTACAGTTTTAGGAGAGCATGCTCCTCATATTGAGGATGTGGAGGATGATGCCCCTGCACCGGCACAAGGATAGGCACAAAGACAGGGCCATAGGCAGGGACAGGGCTAAAGACCAGATGCTCCACGACAGACTAGTGGTGATCCTAGTGCTAGCAGCAATGGGGTGCGAGCTGATGTTGGATAGCAGAGGGGTGAGGGTGGATCCCTTGGGAGAGTAGGAATGAGGTTGGGTGGCAGAGAGGAGGAGCGAGCAGCTTCGAGGCAGGTCCAGTAGTGGCGGGATGAGTAGGGTGGAGCCACGGGTGGAGATGGCGGTGGAGATGGTGGCGGAGAGCCTGTGAGAGAGTAGGGGGCTGACACAGGATGATCGATGAGAGCACGTCTTGCAGAGCTATAGTCATAGTTGACGGTGGCTCAAACTCAACTGGCGGAGCGAGACCGACAGCTGGTCGAGGTTAGGGCTGAGCGTGATCACCAGATCATAGCATTGAGAGCCGAGTTGAGAGCAGAGATAGAGTCTCTATGACAGGAGGTGCTTCTCCAGAGCAGTAGGGCTGCATATTATGTGGTGACATATAGTGTCGTAGTTCCTATTGCATAGCAGGTGCAACCCTATTCACAGTATATGGCTAGATCAGAGGGAGAATGAGTACCGCGCCAGGATCCCGGGCATCAGGCTCCTCCTCCTCCACCAGGCGATGAGGGAGAGGGCGCCAGCTAGATGATTCTTTTTGTAGCTGGGATATTTTTTGTAGACACACCCATAATTTGTAGCCGATACGATTCTTGCTCCGATGGGAGTTTGTACATGTCATTGGACATCATTTTGTACCCTTATACTTGACATTATATATATATATATATATATATACGAGATCTGTTTTGACTTCATTGTACTTGTGTCAATCGACTATGAGATGTTTCTATATGCTTTATTCTATATGTATGCATTTCTTTCAGCATGAATGTATGTAATGCAAATGAATATGGATGTTTATGTTTTGCTTTCTTTTTATATGCAAATAAATGAATGAAAATGAGTAATGAGTAATGAGTAATGCAATTTTTTCATTTTTCTATGCAATAAGATCAATGTAAATTAATAATAATGAAATGAATGAATCGATATGAAATGTAATGTATGCAGCTAAACATCTCAAAACACAAGTACTCGATCAAAGAAATAATGATAGAAAGACCACTTAGCGTAAGAAATGATGATGCTTTTAGCTCTCATTCAAAAGATAAAGAGATTATTACTATACCAAAATCACTCTAGATTCACAAAAATGCAAAATGATATGAGAAATGCAACCTAAACCTAGTCACTGGATTTAAAATACTTAAGATTCATCACTGAGCATAACGAACACAACAGGCAGGTTAGAGTTCCTTTCTTTTTCAATGTGCAATTTTAATTATCTTGTCCGCAATGACCCTTTTTTTGTTCATATCCTTAAACAGATTTCGTACGGACCTGAATTGCATCATAAAGAAATTCCCTCAAAACAAACAAAGAAATGATATGGACCTCCCTGTAGCATACAAATAAGTGGAGTCGAGGTATGTGAGGCGATTTCACCTTAATGTGAAGGCTCTTATCACAGACACCCAGCTAATTTATATGTTTCCAGATCATCGGGATCATTCCTACAAGCAGAAAACAAAGAAAATATTCTGCCCCCAATCCTTGTTTCTCTTAGTCACAATAGACTTCCTTGAGTTACTCAGAGGGACAATAATCGAAAATCAATATAAAAGACAACATACAAAGAAAATTTTCATTCATAGCTCAAACTGTTTAGTAATTGTCTTCCGTTATGTTGTTTTGCTTGTGAACTCAGTGATAAACTCTTTGGTAGTTAGGAGATAGGTAACTAACTTAGAGTGGATGACCAGGTTTCACTAATAGAAGAATGACTTTGTTGACACTGCTTATGATATGTAATGTGCTCTTTCGAGTAACCTAAGACTAGAACGTTGATCAGTTTCAAGTCATGAGGGTTCCAACGAACCAGGATGTCACAAAAGTGACTGAAAATATGTACAAGCGAAAGAAAAAGATGCTTGAAAGTGGGAAATGCCAATGTTGCGTTGATAGATGGAGCGCTTGAGTACAAGAGGCGCATGTTTGCCAGGTTTTCACCTACTTGGCAGAGATTCATTTTTTTTTTTACCAAGGTGCCTGTTTACCAGGTTTTCACCAAGGCAATTTCTCTCTTTATATATATTTCTTTTCTTTTCTTTTTTTTTCAACTCTTTGTAATAAATTAATTCATCTTTTGTAATAAATTAATCCTTTTTGCATGATTGAATGACAAATTTATTAATTAATTAAATATGCAAGGATATTTAATAAATTAATGGGATAATTGATCAAAATGATATTCTTGGAAATGATTTGATTAATTAAATAAATATTTAATTTATATTGAGTAGTTGATTTGCCATGTGATTTTTTATGATTAAAGAATTAATAATGTGCTCAAGATTGATTTAATTGCCTTTGGTTAGGACCTTGGTGATGTTGTCGAGATTAGGGGCCCATGGTTTAGATGACCAATTTTAGGGTATTACACATATGACCTCTTATGTGTCGTTATGGGTCATATGGTGTCCTAAGGAGTCATATGGTGTTCTATGACCCCTTAGGACACTATTTGGTGTCATTATAAGTCCTATGGTGTGCTAAGGGATCATCATAGTGTCATATGACCCCTTAGGACACCCTATGACCCCTTAGATGTTGTTAGGGGTCATATTGTGTTCTAAGGGTCATATGGTGTCCTATGACCCCTTACGACACCATATATTGTCATTATGTGTCTTATGGTGTCCTATGACCCCTTAGGACACCATATGGTGTTGTTAGGGGTCATATGGTCTCCAACGACCCCTTAGGATACCATTTGATCCCTTAAGACTCCATATGGTGCCATTATGGGTCGTATGGTGTCCTAAAAGGTCATATAGTGTTCTATGACCCCTTAGGACATCATTTGGTGTCATTATGGGTCGTATGGTGTGATAAGGGGTCATATGGTATCTTATGACCCCTTAGGACTCCATATGACCTCTTATGTGTCGTTATGGGTCATATGGTGTCCTAAGGAGTCATATGGTGTTCTATGACCCCTTAGGACACTATTTTGTGTCATTATAGGTCTTGTGGTGTTCTAATGGATCATTTAGTGTCATATGACCCCTTAGGACACCCTATGACCCCTTAGATGTTGTTAGGGGTCATATTGCGTTCTAAGGGTCATATGGTGCCCTATGACCCCTTACAACACCAGATATTGTCGTTATGTGTCTTATGGTGTCCTATGACCCCTTAGGACACCATATGGTGTCGTTAGGGGTCATATGGTGTCCTAAGGGGTCATATGGTCTCCAATGACCCCTTAGGACACCATTTGACCCTTTAGGACTCCATATGGTGTCATTATGGGTCGTATGGTGTCCTAAAAGGTCATATAGTGTTCTATGACCCCTTAGGACATCATTTGGTGTCATTATGGGTTGTATGGTGTGATAAGGGGCCATATGGTGTCCTATGACCCCTTAGGACTCCATATGACCTCCTATGTGTTGTTATCAATCATATGGTGTCCTAAGAGGTGGATAGAGGGATTGGGAGAGAAAGAGGGACCTAAGAGGTGGAGGGAGGGAAGGAGAGAGAGGGTGAGAGATAGAGAGATTTTGAGTGAGAGGGATGAAGGGATGGAATGAGAGTACATGAGACTAGAGAGAGAAGTGCAAAGAGAGGGAGAGAGGGAGAGAGGAATAGAGACTTGATTTTCAACCATTCTCTCTTCCTCATACCCCTTCTTCTCTCCCTCATTCCCTCTCTCTCTCTCTCCATACCCCTTCTCTCCCTCTCTCCCTCCCTCCCTTCCTCCCCCCATTTCTCTGTCTCCCTCCCTCCCTCTCTTCCGGCCCCCTCCTCTCTCTCTCTCTCTCTCTCTCTCTCTCTCTCTCTCTCTCTCTCTCTCTCTCTCTCTCTCTCTCTCTCTCTCCTCCCTTTTCCTTCACATTTTTTCTACTACAAATAGCGCTTACGGGGTACTGAACCTATTAGTTCATTGCCCTGCCATAACATTTTTAAGGCATAGGAGCGCGTACACGGTAATTATTACTTGTAAGAACGTACAGGATACTAAGCCTATTAGTTTGCTGCCTTGCCATAACATTTTAAGTCTTAGGAGTGCGTAAGCGATACTTATTAGTACAGAATGGAAAAAAAAATTGTTGGGCTTGGCAAAATTTTATGGACTAATAGCGTGCACACAGTTATTAATATAGTGTGTACGGGGTACTTAGACATAGTTTTATTTTCCCAAGAGCCTCAACGGCCTCAAAACAAGTTTTTGAGGTCGTTGAAGGCCCCACTACAACTGTGTCTGCACTTTTATCACTGTTTTATACATAGAAGTAAGTGGATTTCTTGTTTTTTGCATGATTTCAAATGATTGAATTGTTGTTCTTATTAGTTTTGTCAATATTATTGTGATTGTTTAATAGTTTTGATTCAAAAAAAGAATGATAAGATGCATATTTATGATTATTTGTTTGTTTATGAACTTTTGTTTACATATATATGTAATATGATTCTTTTTAGGACAACCGATATCAACCATGGGAAAGAACAAGTGAGGAATGATGGAACAACAAGAGGCTAAAAAGGAAAGACAAAGGTAGTGTATGAAGAAATTATGTGACATAGAACAATGGGAGAAGAAGGCATGTCATCCTCAACATCTCAATTCGATTTACCAAACAAACATAATGCACCTAATGCAATTGAAGAAGAGACATTTGATTTACCGTATGAACCTAATGTATTTGAAGAAGATACCACATTGAATAATCAATTAAATGATGAACATACACCTTCTCTATTTGATGAATTGAATGTACATAATGCATCGATGTTAACACCTACTAGAATCATTCGTAGGAAACCAAAGTATCTAATTGACATTGATGAGAATATATTGAAGCCAATGCCCGATAAAATGAATGAATGAACTTGTAGGAGAATGGTTAAAAGAATATGGCAAAACTATTTTGAAAACTTAAATCAAACCGCAAGATGTCAATTAATTGTTCAAATGATTAAAAATTTAAATTTTAGAGAGACAATGAAAATTCTAGGCCTAAGATCATCTTAAAGTAATAGTGAAAGAACTATCATGAGAAATCTATTTGATGCATATCAAGCTATTGGTTCAAAATCACGTACTAAATATTCTAATGCTACTCGACGTGTCATTACATCAACCATAATGAGCAAGAAAATAAAAAAAGATCGTTTGATAAGCAAAACAAGAAAGTCATTAAACGTTAGTAGAACAACATTAAGTAAAGCCTTAAAGAGGTGGGAAAAAATAGAGGAACCTAACAATAATTCTCTTTGGGCATTCTTGGGTAGACTACCACGCAAAGACAAGGTTGTTGTTGATGCACTAAAAACATTAATTGAAATTTTTTGGCATGACAACACAAGAGTTTCGCCCAACCAAAGAGATGTTGTTAGAAGGCGAATCGGGTCTACAAATCGTGAGCCACATGCCAAACACTATTTGAATATGACTCAAACTAAATTTTATGAAAGATTCCTTCAAAAGTTTCCTCAAATAAGAATTTCTCAAAGATTTTTTGAAATGGCAAAACCTTTTTATATTAAGATTAATCATGTATGCACCATGTTTTGTTGTAGAATGCATATTGAACTTTCCATGCACTATGATATTTTTTGTCATATTTGTTCTACTTTGCACACTAACGATGTTTTGCAGGAATGCAATATACAAGCACCTCCTAAGTCAGTAAGATAATTTATTTCAAGTGTGCTACATAATAGACATGATGGTTGCATTTATTATAAGATGTCTTGTTTGGAAGGTTTTTGTGCTATATGTGGTGGTTTGCAACATTTACCAAGATGCGTACATTTGGAGAGCACACATGAAATTGGTAGGAAACTATTTTCTTTTGGAAAATACAAGACAGTCACATATGGAATTAAAGATGGAAAAGATTTGAAGAGATGTGAGCTAGTGAAAAATGATATATGTGTAGCTGACTTTATGAAAATGTTTCAAGAGATATTAGTTTATGAGTACATAATGCATACACATAGAGCTCGATGGTTAGATGAGAAATTCAAGTTATGTAAGGACACATTTCCTCTTGGCACCATTGTCTCTATCATTGAATTTGCTGAAAATTATACACTACAACCTCAAAATGAAGTGCAATCTATGTATTATCATTCTACACAAGTTTCTATTTTTGTACACATAGCATTCATGCATACAGATGATAGCACAGAGGAGGATAGAAAGGTTGTAAGAGATTATCACTTATACATAAGTGATGAACGTACTCATTCATCAGAGTTTGTACAAGGATGCTTTAAAGTTTTCTATGAAACTTTAAGGGAAAGAAACATACGATACAACCGACACTTAATGTGGTAAGATAATTGCACCGCTTAATTCAAGAATGCAAGGATGTTTTAGTGGTTGACAAGGATGCATATGACAAGTGGTGTACAACAGTTTTGGAATTTCACTGAGGTTGGACATGGTAAGGGAGAGCACGATGGTGTAGGAGCATGTGTAAAATGAGCCCTAGCTAGAGAAGAATTGAAGTACGAAGGTGGTGCTAAGTTGATAGATGCAGAAACAATTGTGTGATGGTGTAAGTCTATGATGGGTCCAGGTAATCCAGGTACGTCAATGGTTCATAGATATTTTTGGTTGATCACTGAATCTAACATTGAAAACTATCTAGATTGTTGTACAGTTGTAGGATTGAGTGACATGCACTCATTTATGAGTTCAAATTCAAGTTCACTGGTAATTTATACGAGACAAATGGTATGTTTTTGCTCTTCATGCATGTATTGTTTGTGGGAAGAATGTGAATCACAAGAGTGGGTTGACAAATGGCCTTGTAGACCGTTGGTTCCCACTGATACATATCAAATTCCCAAAGCACTACAATTGAGCCAGATGGAGACATCATTGGATTTTGACCATGTATCCAACCTAGTGGATTCAAGTGATTTTTTGAGTTAATTTTTTTTGCAAGTATTCCTTTTGGTTCATTTTGTTGTACATCATACTCTATTTTTGGTATTAATTAACACTTTATAAAATGCAGGTCATGTGTATGTAGTTGTTGCAGAAGAGAACAATGAAGAAGGAACAAATTACTATTTATGTCATTGTGTTGATCCAAAAAGAAAATTGACAACCACAATCATTGACGGAGAGGGTATTGAGTACCCAATAAGGTGTGTTGTCGTGATAGGAACATGGCTTAGGAGATACCCTATCAAGAATTATGATGTTTGGTCATTCGAGGACTTTGAAACACACAGGCGTATTCTTCATTTCTTTAACCTTGTTGTTGCGACAAATATTCATTTGATGAAGTATCGTGGTAGACCTCATAACAAGATTTTATGGAAAGTTCGTGAATCTGACCATGAGGCAATACTTGACACAATACATGTTAGAGCCGATCCCGAGGGCTCAGTTGATTGATTCTACGGTTCAAAGTAGAATGATTTTTAGAATTTTGTATATATCATCAACGAATTGTTTTATATTCATTTTTTGTATATATAAATGCCCATGAGCTGATTTTTACATGTTTAGGGGCATAATTTTGTATATTTAAATGGAAATGAGCTTATTTGTACATATGTAGATGCCAAATTTTGTATATTAAAATGGATGAGTTGAATCGCACATATTGTAATGCCAAATTTTGTATAAAAGCCCATGAGATGATTTGTAAGACATTTTTTTGTATATTCAAATAGCCAAGAGTTGATTTGACCATATTTAGAGGCAAATTTTTTAATAATATGTGACTTTTTTTGTGTCTATGTTTTGAGTTTATGTGATGTGACAAGGTCAATCATGAGCATTCTTGATTCTTGTATAATCATGGAGAATTATTTGAGTCATTATTGGGTCATAGGGGTCATAGATTGAGTAGAGATCGCGTCGGTAGGGTATGACTCTCGACATTTCGGTGCTTTGGGATGCATGAGAAGAGTATGCCTAGCGTAAACCTACTCACCTGGACGTGCTCATGACATCGGTTTGTGCACATGATAAACCCAATAAATTCTAGCCAATCATGCAACTTTGCATTGCATGCAACTGACGATTTTTGTAATAGGTAAAAAAATGCTACCAATTGAAAATGGCTTGGAGTCATCAAAACCCAAGATAGGCCATTGTAGAGGAGCCTCACGCAACCCCACAGGTTCAAACAGATCAATCATATGTGTTATGGATTGGAAGCAACAATCCATCAAAGTTTGACAATTTTTTGGACTTAGGGCACTTAAGAGATCGCGCCAGTAGGGTATGACTTTCGACGTTCCGACGCTTTGGGATGCACAAGAGGAGCATGCCTAGCGTAAACCTACGCACCTGGATGCACTCATCACATCAGATTATGCACACGACAAACCAAATCAATTCTAGCCAATCCTACAACTTTGCATTGCATGCAACTGATGGTTTTTGCAGCAGGCAAAAAAATGCTAACAATTGAAAATGGCTCGGAGTCATCAAAACTGAGATAGGCCATTTAAGAGGAGCCTCACATGACCCCATGGGTTCAAATGGATCGATCATGTGTCCTGGATTAGAAGAAACAGTTCGTCAAAGTTTGACAATTTGTTAGACTCAGTGCACTTAAGAGATCGCGTCGGTAGGGTATGACTCTCGACGTTCTAGCACTTTGGGATGCACGAGAGGAGCATTCCTAGAGTAAACCTTCCCACCTGGACACACTTGTGATGTCGGATTATGCACATGATGAATCGAATCAATTCTAGCCAATCCTATAACTTTGCATTGCATGCAACTGACGGTTTTTGCAGCAGGCAAAAAAATGCTACCAACTGAAAATGGCTCATATTCATCAAAAATCAAGATAGGCCATTGTAGAGGAGCCTCACACAACCACACAGGTTCAAACGGATCAATCATATGTGTCCCAGATTGGAAGAAACAGTCCATCAAAGTTTGACAATTTTTTGGACTTAGGGCACTTGAGAGATCACACTGGTGGGGTATGTCTCTCGACGTTCCGACACTTTGGGATGCATGAGAGGAGCATTCCTAGCATAAACCTGCCCACCCGGACACGCTCGTGATGTCAGATTGTGCACACGGCAAACCGAATCAATTCTAGCCAATCCTACAACTGACGGTTTTTGCAGCAGGCGAAAAAATGCTACCAATTAAAAATGGCTTAGAGTCGTCAAAAACTGAGATAGGCCATCATAGAGGATCCTCACATGACCCCATAGGTTCAAATGGATTGATCATATGTTTTCTGGATTGGAAGAAATAGTTCATCAAAGTTTGACATTTTTTTGGACTCAGGGCACTTGAAAGATCGCGCCAGTAGGGTATGACTCTCGACGTTCTGATGCTTTGGGATGCATGAGAGGATAATTCTTAGAGTAAACTTGCCCACCTGAACACGCTCATGATGTCAAATTGTGTACACGATGAACCAAATCAATTTTAGCCAATCTTGCAACTTTTTATTGCATGTAACTGACGGTTTTTGCAGCAAGCGAAAAAATCCTATCAATTGAAAATTACTCGAGTCGTCAAAAACTGAGATACACCATTGTAGAGGAGCCTCATGCGACCCCACGAGTTCAAATGGATCAATCATATGTGTCCTAGATTGGAAGAAATAGTTCGTCAAAGTTTGACAATTTTTTGGACTCAGAGCACTTGAGAGATTGCACCAGTAGGGTATGACTCTCGACGTTCTGGTGCTTTGGGATGCATAAGAGGAGCATGCCTAGCGTAAACCTGCCCACCTGGACGTGCTCGTAATGTCGATTTGTGCACACGACAACCAAAATTTGACCATTACGAGCGTGAGGGTGCTCTCGCACCAAACACATATTGTTGTTTATATTCATATTGTCAATTTTTGTTGTTTATATTCATATTGTTGATTACATAGGCAAATATTCATCTAAATTTATAAAAGGGAAGCCACAAAATACAACTAATACACAATAATGAATTGAATACAAGGAGTTTTGTAGGGTTAATTCAACATTTTAGAAATTTTATCAAATCATATTACACGATTGCAATGTTTTATATCATAATTTTTTGTTGTTTATATTCATATTGTTGATTACATAGGCAAATTATCAATTAACTTTATAAAAGGACAGCCATGAAATACAACGAATACAAAATAATGAACTCAGTACACATTTTTTTATCGAATATCAACATTTATATATATCAAAAAAAGGCATGTCTGCCAAGTCAATACAAGTATTACAAAAATGTGGCATATGCCATGTCCAAATCGATATACAATAAAAATTGAGAATATATATATCTACATGTATTGGTCATTCTATGACCAAAACTAACACTATATGATCCTAAAATTGTGGTGGGTCATCAAAATCAAGCCTCTTCGATGCAGTACGCGGTTCTGTAGATGACTACAAAACCATAATTCAAAAGCCAAGTTAGAATTCTTTTGTAACAAATAGTTCACAATTAACAACATAACTATGCATTTAATTATAATTCCTTTGCAATTGAAATGTAGATTACCTCATCAGCTGATCTAGGAGCTAATGTCTTCACTCTCCTCTCCTTGTCACTCTTAGGAGTTTTCTTGAAGACATACTTAAAAGGATCCACGTTATGACCATACCGCAAAAGGGTCTGTTGTAGATTAAATGTACAATTAATACAATTTACTAACATAAATATATCAAAAACACTTAAAAGCTATAATATAGAGAACAATGATGTACTCGTGCCTAAGATTCTTCTCCAATGGACTGAGAATGGCTCACCATCGATGGAGAAACTGTCGCTATTACCTATACAAAAATTGATCAAAGATTAAATACAATTAATATAATGATAAGTATTGTAGGTTAAAAACAATTAATGTAATATATCAAACAAAAGTGTACCGGATCCTGAGATGCTTCTCCAGTGCATGGAGAAGGGCTCGCCATTGATGAAACAGGTATGGATATTTCCTATATGAAAAAATTATAAGATTATAATTTATCACAAGTTCACATGTACACGTACATATAATCATGAAATCAAGAAAATAAAGTTACATACCTCCCCCCTCTCTTGATCCACAGGTGAATCAAGTGCATTCAACAAATCCACATAGCTCGATGGTAGTTGTACATGTAAAATAAACAAAAAAACACTAATTAATCTACAAACCCCAACTAAGACTTGATTTCAACATTTCCAAACAATTGTACAACTAAAAATGTGTTCAATTACCTTCTTCCCACGTTTTGACGTCTTCGAGGAATTCTTTTTCTTAGGACAAGACCTAGACGCAAAGGGGGTACCCTAAAAAAACAAAATTAACATGAGATATTAGTACAGATAATATATTAAACATAATTTAAAAAATCTAAAATGAAATGACTTGCATATTCCATCAAAACAATACATAAAAAGGGTTGTACAAAATATGATACCGTATAGTCTTGTAGGCCAAAATCAATCGTTGAGAGTGTGATGTCATCAATCTGGAACATTTGGTTCCCTGTCAACACCTACAAACCAAAATTTGGACCAAGCATTAAAGATAGTTAGTATATCTTGTAATATTTTTGAATTCAAAGTGTACTATTCTATTTTAACATGTTACAAAATTTATACCTCAGGCATCGAAGTTGCAGCTATAGTAACTGGGGGAGGAGTATGGGATACCGCTACTGCATCCTAAAATGCATATTATTTGTCTCAATTTAAATCGATATATAAATGAAAATTCATTTATTTAATTACAAATTTAAAGTGATTGATAAATAAAATTCTATGAATTCAAATCAGCACACATGTGTCTGTTGTTGATGGGCAAACACCATGTCCTCAACTCATCTATCAGCATGAAATCCTCAATCGTGTAGGCCTGACATCTACTCCTACAAATCGTGCACAGATGAGATGTGGATCCATCTACACCGGCCGCATCATCCATCCCCAAGCATATCCGCAAGCAACTGACACACATATGCTAAATGGGCTCTCTGTCGCCACCTGGAGCAACTAATGGCTCATCATACAGTACAATAGGGTGTGTTAACAATGTCCCATGCTGAATGATGGCACTAGTCAAAGATGTGGCTGCCTGAAGAGCCTGTAGCTCCATCGACTCTTTCAACTCTACTGGGACAGCCTAATGCACCTTGGGTTTGGGTGCTAGGGGGCGACAACTCTCCAGGGCTACTCGCTTACAAGCTCTAGGTCTATCTTGGGCAGAGCCGCCACCTCTACCATGAAACTCTCTCATGTCAAAATAGTTTGGCTGCACATTGAGCACAAACTAAGAGTATATTTTTATCAAAAAATACAATGGCACCTCATAATTATTACAAGGTGGATCATCAAAGACCATCCATCACCTTTGCCAAAAATATTCTTCATCTGCACATTGGTACACTAATGTATGGGAAACATCTTTGCATTAAGAGGTAATGACTGACCAGTTTTAGGATCAACAAAAATGGCACATATTTGTTGTTTACTAATATTTTTGTTTTTGACTCCCTCGTATGATAACCCATCAGCATAGTATTGACGACACCTATCCCTAAAGTTTTCCCATTTTGTAATTTGTGTGGAAACAACTTTGGCACCACTAGCTAATGTTTCTAGGCTAGTGGCGAGGGATTTATGATGCTCAAGTTCGGATGTTTTCAATTTATCAATCAATCTATTGATTTTAGACGTATTTTTCCCTAATTGATTAATTAATTGCTCTTGTGTTTCAAGTGTGCGGTCAAAAGGAGGAACTGGGGGTGTATCTTGTGGGTTTTCAAGAGGTGCATTTTGTTGTTCTAGTTGTGGGTTATCAGAATTTGGTTTTCGAAACAAAAAATGAAAAAACCTAATCAAAATTAATGAAATTAATTCAAAACGTAAAACAAATTGAACAAACGGGAAAGAAAGACAAAAATTAACAAAAACTAACCTTGATCCATAGTGTCTGGAGGAGAAATGAGGCACCCCGTTCACGGTTTGGAGGAGAAATGAGGCATCCCGTTCGCGGTTTGGCAGAGAAAATGGGGAAAAAATGTGAGTGTCACGGGACAATAAGACCCAGTTTTTTTTTTAACTTTTTTGGACAGGCAGCGCGTATGCGGTTCTTTAGGGCTTATTAGCACGTACGCACTCATTTTCCTATAATTAGCGCGTACGTGCTCATTTTCCTAAAGGGAGCACGTACACGCTACTTTTCCTAAAAGCAGCACGTCCACACTACCTTTTATAGGCTCGGGAACAATAGACCTGAGCGCATATGCAGTGATTTCAAATTTTATAACCACGCATGCACTACTTGTTTTTCCATGTATTTTTTGGGTGGTGTCCACTTTTCTGACCACCATCTTTGTGCACTTACCCTCTAACCATAAGGTTGTCCATACATGACTTTGATAGTGGCTTAATAACCAAACATATTGAAGATGGAGGAAATAGGTCAAATCAAAGATTTAGACTTCCAACATCCATAATGAAGTACCTGTTGGTATCTTGGTATGGTTTTGTCATTGATGTCAACACCTACTAAAACTCTAGCACTTTGGAGAATCAACAACATTCACCGGCAAGCAAGTGACTCATGCACAGTCACCGGTATCTGGTACACCGGCAAGATATAATGATCACCAGCACTTGGAATGATATGGAAAACACTTGGTAATGTCGAAGACATTGTTTGGACATCTTGTCCTAGAGTTTTGTTTATTGGTATATTCATATTTGCATATTTGTTGTTACCGGCAAATAGGTCTAGGGTTACACTAGCAGGTTTATCTTTTCCAGATGAACATGGCATGCTATGGAGATGATTAATTATTGTTGTAAATACATTAAGCCAACATGTTCAATTGGTTATTGCATCGGATATTGTATTGTTTGTAAAATGTTTTTATTGTAATATCTTGTAGAGCCGACCTACTAAAATTGGTCTTAGGTTATGGTATAAATGTAAGATCTTATTTGTAAGATCAGGTGGAATGCGAAAAAGGGTTGTGTGAAGGTATATGCGAGAATAAGCAGAGCTATACACGCAGACATCATTTGAAGATTGAAGAAGGGTTTTTGTGAAGATAGTCAGAACTACACCGGTACTGAATCCAACATATGAAGATGTTATTTTGTGCAGTACATTCTTATTGGATTTAACCATCCAACTGTAGTCAATGTGACTCCCATTTGTGATTGAGCAGTGAGCTCTAGGTGCTTGGCCTTTCTACATGTGCAAACCCCATTCATGTACACTTACTATCTGCAGTAGTATCATCTGATTGTGGGTAAGGTTTCCCACCATGGTTTTTCCCCTTACAGGGTTTCCACGTACAAATATTGGTGTTATGTGTTGTAGATGACTTTGTCTTTATGTTTCATGCACTAATCCTTACCAGTATAGCAATTAACTATTAAAACAGTCTACCGTCATATTAAACTGGTTTACCGGTATTAAGCATTAAGTTGGTTAAGTTATTTTGGTTTGAATTTATTTGACAACTGATTCACCCCCCCACCCCCCTCTTAGTTGTCTCCGGGACCTAACAATTGGTATCAAAACCTAGTCCTCTTTTGCAGAAGTTTAACAGCTTGAGGAGATCCAATGTCTACTAACTATTTCAGGAAGGACAATCCTAAACTTGATGGAACCAACTATGGCATATGGAAGATTAGAATGGAGACACATCTAAATTGCATTCGAAAAGACATCTGGGATGTCACAAAGAATGGTTATACTGCTCCTACTTAGAGTCAGCCCACTCCACCCAACTTGACTCAAGATGAGGAAAATGAGTGCAAAGCAAGAGAAGCACTTTTGAGCGTATTATCAGATCAACAAATCATGAGACTATCAGATAGGTCTACTGCTAAAGCTATTTGGGATCATTTGGAAACACTGAATGAAGGAGATTCCATAGTCAAAATTGCAAAACTTGAAAGCTTCCGGGTTAGGTATGAACATCTGAAAATGGAAGAAGATGAAAGGATATCTGCTTTTATGGAAAGAGTAAATGAGATTGTTTTGGGTATTAAATGTTGTGGAGGAACCTTAAGTGAGGATGAAATTGTTTCAAAAGTTTTAAGAGGATTGCCACCGGCATATAAAATGAAAGTCATTGATATAAATGAATTAAGAACAATGCCTAATACATCAATAACTAGGGATACATTGATTGGGAAACTTTCAGCTTTTGAAATTGAAGAATTTGGTCTTGTTGCTACTATAAAGATAGATTTTGCCTTTAAAGCATCAACATCATCTACTCCATCATTTGACAAATCTGATTAGAAAGCCTTTTATGCAAGAGAACTTGAAGAAAGCAGGAAAGAAAATGAAGCACTTGAAGAACTTGAAACACTATTTGCAAGGAAAATGCCTAAAGGTCCAGTTGGAAGTAAGTATGAAGGTAAAGCACCCTTTAAATGTTTTAACTGTAATAAGATTGGTCATATGGATTCAAGATGCCCTGATAGACATGCTAGACTAAGAGAAAAAGCTAGAAGAACATACAAGCCTAACCCTGAATATCAGAGATACAGATTTTAGAAGAATAAAGACAAATCTTGTTACATTGCTGATGAAGGTGTGACTGATGATTCTGATGAGGATCCAGCAGACAATGGATGGGTTTTTGTTGCTATAATAGAAGATCAACCGGCACTTACTGCTCAACCAGTAGAACATGCCTTGGCAACTAAAGTTGAAGTAAAGGATGAATGGATCATTGATTCAGGATGCTCACATCATATGACAGGAGACAAAGGTAAATTCTTGAACTTTCAAGAATACAATGGAGGCTTAGTGAGATTTGGAGATGACAAAGCTTGTTTGATCAAAGGTAAGGGTACAATATCTCTTGATGGTAAGCATAACACTGACAATGTTTACTATGTTGAAGGATTAAAGCATAATCTTTTGAGTGTTGGTCAATTAGTTGAGAAAGGATTTTAGTTACAATTCAAAAATGGAAAATGTAAAATCATGAATAGAATTGGTTTAGAAATTGCAACCGGTAATCAAACTAGAGGTAATATCTTTCATTTGAATAACAGTGAAAAGATATGCTTGATTGCTCATATTGATGAAAGTTGGTTATGGCATAAGAGACTCTGTCATGTAAACTTTGGTTGCATGGTGAAGATCAGTACTACTAAGGCAGTTAGAGATTTACCTAAAATTGTCAAACCTTAGAATATAGTATGTAAGGAATGTCAATTTGGAAAACAAGTTAAAGCTAGTTTCAAAAGTATTCCAGAAAAATACAATAATGCTCTTGATTTGATTCACACTGATTTATGTGGTCCAGCTAGAACTAAAAGCTTACAAGGTGATAGATATTTCATGCTAATCATTGATGACTATTCGAGAATGTGTTGGGTTACTTTTCTCAAACAAAAATCAGAAGCACTTGGAAAGTTCAAACTGTTCAAAGCAATGGTAGAAAATGAAACCGGTAAGAAAATTAAATGTCTAAGATCAGATCAAGGAGGAGAATTTACATCTGAGTTTAATACATTTTGTGAAGTAAATGGAATCAAAAGACAGCTATCATCACCTTGGACACCACAACAGAATGGAGTTGTTGAAAGGAAAAACAGAACTATCTTGGATGCAGCAAGAAGTATGTTATCAGAAGCAAACCTACCACATGTATATTGGAGAGAGGCAATTAGTACAGCGGTCTATACATTCAACAATGTTCACATCAAAGGTGAAACCGGTAAGACCCCTCATGAACTATGGTTTGGTAATACTCCTACTCTTAAGTATTTTAGAATTTTTGGAAGTAAATGTTATATCAGAAGAGATAAGTATATTAGCAAGTTTGATCCTAGAAGTGATGAAGGAATATTTCTTGGTTATTCATCTAAGAGCAAGGCATATAGATGTTTTAACAAAAAATTGCAGAAAATTGTTGAAAGTACAAATGTAAAGATTGATGAACAATTCAGAGGAACTTCAAGGCATATAGACTCTGAACCGGCAACAAAAATTTTATCAAATGAATCTACTCTAAATCCACCGATACAGAATGAAGATCCAGTTACCTCGGTATCATCTGAGAATTCCACAATAATTGAGGAACAACAGCAAACAAAGACACCCCAGTATGTAAGACTGAATCATTCTGAAGATCAGATAATTGGAAACAAGTTTAAAGGAGTTATGACAAGAGGAAGATTGGCAAATGAAGAGGTATGTTTTATTTCTCAAATTGAACCATCATCTATTAATGAGGCATGTGAAGATAAATTTTGGATTAAAGCTATGGAAGAAGAATTAGAACAAATTGAGAAAAACAACACTTGGACATTAGTTCCCTGACCTAAAGATAAAAATGTAATTGGAACCAAATGGGTTTTTAGAAACAAACTTAATGAAGATGGTAAGGTTGTCAGAAAAAAAAGCAAGACTAGTGTGTAAGGGATATTCTCAGAAGGAAGGAATTGATTACAATGAAACCTTTGCACCGGTAGCTATAATTGAGGTAGTCAGATTATTTTTGGCTTTTGCAGCACACAAGAACTACAAAGTTTATCAAATGGATATTAAATGTGCATTTTTAAATGGATATCTTGAAGAGGAAGTGTACATTGAACAACCTAATGGATTTTCTTTGACAGATGACAATGATATGGTTTGCAGGTTAAGAAAAGCTTTGTATGGATTGAAACAAACTCCAAGACCTTGGTATGCAAGATTGGATAAGTATCTTTTAAAGATTGGTTTTACTAAAGGAAATGCAGACAACAATTTATATTACAAAATAACTAATGATGACATCTTGATTATAGAAGTATTTGTTGATGATATAATCTTTGGAGGAGAAGATGGATTATGTAAAGAATTTTCTATTAAAATGCAGCAAGAATTTGAAATGTCTATGATTGGAGAAATAAAAAAAAATTTAGGATTGCAGATCTCACAAACTGATAAAGGTATATTCTTGAGTCAATCCAAGTACTTAAAAGAGTTACTAAAGAAATTTGGGACGGAGAACTCTAAACCGGTAAGCACACCTATGACAACAAATGACAAATTATCACTAAGGGATGAATCTACACCTGTTAATCCAACTAGATACAAATCTATGATAGGAGGTTTACTGTATTTGACACAAACCAGACCTGATATTATGAATGTAGTATGTATTGTTTCAAGATTTCAAAGTAATCCTAGAGAAAATCATGAATCAACAGTAAAAAGGATTTTCCGGTACTTACAAGGCACTATAAATCTTGGATTATGGTATCCTAGAGATGAAAACTTTGAATTATGTGCATACACAGATGCAAATTGGGCAGGAGATGTGGATGATAGAAAAAGCACCATCAATGGAGCATTCTTTCTTGGAAAAAGATTAGTTTCTTGGTTGAGTAAGAAACAAAGTTGTACATCTTTATCAATAGCAGAATCAGGAAATGTTGCAGCAGCAACTAACTATACATAGGTACTATGGCTTAAGCAAATGTTGAAAGACATAAAGGTAAAATGCAAGGAACCTATTACTATCTATTGTGATAACACTGCAACAATTGATATATCTAAGAATCCGGTATTACATTCTAAAACCAAACATGTTTCTATCAAACTGATTTTTCTAAGGGAAAATGTTGAAGCAAAGGAAATAAAACTGGTTTATGTGAATAATAAAAAGCAGATTGCATATATCTTTACTAAACCTCTACCTAAGGAGACTTTTGAATATCTCAGAGATCATCTTGGGGTCATACCCCCATCGGTAGAGACTTAGGAAGTTGATGATTGTCATCAACCATCAGAATTAACAGATAAATCTTTTTTCCGGATTTGATGGGAGCTACTTCTCAGGAGGAGTAGTTGGTATATTGAATGGATTGGTATTTTGTATATGAACTTGGTTTTGTTGTAACTTTGGCATTTGATGTCAAAGGGGGAGAGATTGGTATGTAAAAACACAAGGAAAACACATGTTGCTCCTAGGGGGAGAGATTGTTTGGAAGAGATTATTACTCTCTGTATCTGTATTTTGATTTCTGGTTATGATCTCTTTTTGGAGATTGTTGGTTTTTGGTATTTGGCATTTCTGTTTTGGCACTTCGATGGTTTTTCCATCTTGTGTTGCCATCAATGCCAAAGGGGGAGATTGTTGGTATTTTGGTATGGTTTTGTCATTGATGTCAACACCTACTAAAACTCTAGCACTTTGGAGAATCAACAACATTCACCGGCAAGCAAGTGACTCATGCACAGTCACCGGTATCTAGTACACCGGCAAGATATAATGATCACCGACACTTGGAATGATATGGAAAATACTTGGTAATGTCGAAGACATCGTTTGGACATATTGTCCAGGAGTTTTGTTTATTGGTATATTCATATTTGCATATTTGCTTTTACCGGCAAATAGGTCCAGGGTTACACTGACAATTTTATCTTTTCCAGATCAGCATGGCATGCTATGGAGATGATTAATTATTGTTGTAAATGCATTAAGCTGACATGTTCAATCGGTTATTGCATCGGATATTGTATTGTTTGTAAAATGTTTTTATTGTAATATCTTGTAGAGCCGACCTACTAAAATTGGTCTTAGGTTATGGTATAAATGTAAGATCTTATTTGTAAGATCAGGTGGAATGTGAAAAAGGGTTGTGTGAAGGTATATGCGAGAATAAGCAGAGCTATACACGCAGACGTCATTTGAAGATTGAAGAAGGGTTTTTGTGAAGAAAATCAGAACTACACTAGTACTGAATCTAGCATATGAAGATGCTATTTTGTGCAGTACATTCTTATTGGATTTAACCATCCAACTATAGTCAGTGTGACTCCCATTTGTGATTGAGCAGTGAGCTCTAGGCGCTTGGCCTTTCTGCATGTGCAGACCCCATTCATGTACACTTACTATCTGCAATAGTATCATCTGATTGTGGGTAAGGTTTCCCACCATGGTGTTTACCCTTACAGGGTTTCCATGTACAAATATTGGTGTTATGTGTTGTAGATGACTTTATCTTTATGTTTCATGCACTAATCCTTACCGGTATAGCAATTAACTGTTAAAACTGTCTACCAACATATTAAACTGGTTTACGGGTATTAAGCATTAAGTTGGTTAAGTTATTTTGGTTTGAATTTATTTGACAACTGATTCACCCCCCCTCTCAGTTGTCTCTGGGACCTAATAGTACCTACGAGCAACATACATGCAAGAACAAAAATCTAAATCAAAACAAACATGCATGCTAAAAATTACTCCATTGCACTCCTTAAATCAAGATCTTATGTAGATAATATGGCTCTCAAAGCACACACAATAAGCTATGATTTATTGGATATTCGAGATGATTGCAAAGAAATGCGAAAATGAGAAATGTAGGAAAGCCATAATGAAACTATCAAAAAAGCAAGATGTGAATGCCAAAGTTTGAATGAAAAGTCGTGGATGGCAAAATGGGAGAGGGGCTTTGTTTTTATAAGCGTTCTCCGAGTGAATCCATGTTGTGGGATGAATATGGGACAAAAGATGATTTGAAATTTGTAAGTGTTTATCCCACATGTGTATGGTGATTGCAAGTGTGTTGAGGAGAAAGTATAAATGAATGATGCAAATGCTTATGCATATATTTGTGAAAATGGATAAATAATAATAATATTATTAAATGATAAATGAAATATGAGATAATAATAATATTAATAATGGATAAATGATAATGATTTATGATGGTGTTAATGAATTAACAATAATAGTAATGGGTAAATGGATAATCGTATATGATAATATTAATGAATAAATAACGGATAAATGATAGTAGATAAGAATATGCATGAAAATGAAGTGGATCCACTTGGGATTAGGATGACAAATTTTATGTGTCTATGCATATATACCAAGGTTATTAAATCTTAGAATTCCCTTAAATGATTCAAATTTACCCTCTTAGCACCCATCTCGCATATTACCTCCATGCAACTAAAATCTCGCTCCCTTAGCACCCCCTCCATGTCTAGTTTGTCTTCCCTTGTAATTGTCGGTTCTAGTGATGGTTGCTTGGGTTGATTTGTGGAAATGTTTGTGCAATATACGAGATGCATTTTTTATTGTTATTATTAATTAATAAAAAATAAAAGAAAATCATCGTATTTTAATTTTTAATTAATTAAAAGACACGGTCAAAGGTGATTCCTATATAGACAAAAGTGATCTTTTTGGTTTTAATGTTGGCTCTTGCCATATTTTGTACACTATTTCAAATCCGATTTTGACGTAGTCTCCTTCTCTATTTCCATATAAATCCATAGTGACGATGTTAATTTTCATTGATAAAAAAATAATGTTTGATTATGGGAGAGGATTCACTAGTTGAGCACCCTAATTTCACACTTCTCAAAATCATATGTGGAAATTTCAAAACACTGCCAATTTTTTGTAACAACTTACTTGGCGAGCCTCCTGGTTATAAGAAAAGTGTCAGAGCCATATCATCAAATATGATGCCACATCAACATGCTTTTTTCCAAGGTGTTCAAAAATGTCCAAAAGAAAATGAGACCAATACTTGTGCACTAAGTCATGTTTTATTGTTGCATTGATGTAGCATCACATGATTTGTTTCTTTTAAGATCTAAGGAATATATTTCATTCAATTATGGGTAGTCATCATCAACGCTAACAAATATAAAGGCACAACATTGGTGCAATATTGTTAAAAATATTGAACATTAAATCAACAAGTGTTATAACAACTATTGGAACACACTCAACTACTGGGTCTTCTCCTCTAGAAGAAATGAATCCCCACCCGACACAAGTTGAAAACATTCCAAACACTAAATATATCAAATATATAAAAAAATAATTTTGATTTTAAATAAAATATTACAAATAATTAGTATAGATATTTTAAATGCATGTATTTAAAAATACTAAAGAAATAAGTTATTTTAATAACTTAATGTTATAACATGAATAAAACATTATGTAATGGTCATATTATGACATTAGAATAGACATTTAAAAAATAAAATAATACATAAGTAAAAATAAATTAAACAATTTTTAAATAATTCTAAAATAAAATAGCTCTTAAATAAATAAACAAATTATAAAATAACTCTCAAGTAAATAAAAATACTAAGTTTTAAAAAGTTTTAAATTAAAATAAGATAATTCTTTAAATAGATCAAAATAGTTTTTTTTCTATATTCTAGTTAGCATATTTTTAAATTTTTATAATGTCTGTTACTATTAATATTATGTTGTACTTATGAATTATTTTACTTTCTTTACTTAAGAGTTATTTATTTTATTTGAGAACTATTTTTTAAAATATTTATTTGAAGAATTGTTTTCTATGTATTTTAAGACTTTAATGTTTATTTTATCTATTGTGTGTGTAGTAAAATAAAATAAAATAACTCTTAGATAAATAAAATAGTTATTTTTAGATAGTTTTAGATAAGTGTATTTTAGATATTTATAGTGTTTATTAATATTAATATCAAATAAACAATGGGGTGACATAGTTGGTTAAGGACTTTGGGCTCATCCCATGTAAGTCCCGAGATTGATTCTCTCCACCTTGAGTTATCTAATGGCCGACTCATTGGAACCTGATCAATCACCTCAAGAGGCTTAAGACGGACTTGCCTTGTTAAAGAGCTAAGCTCTAAATCGTTGGGCTAACCTATCAATTCCTCTCAATTACCAAAAATAAATATTATGTTTATGTTTATATTTTGGTGATAATGGGTTGGTTTTGCAATAAGAGTTGTATATGTAATGATTATTGAAATGTGTGGGTTTTTATTGCCTTGTGTAAGAAATACCTAGCAACTCTTATTAATTATGTTTATTGTGGAATATGTGAATTATTTTCTTTCATCTCTTCTTGTACCAGACGTGTTAGTTTCTTATTGGTGACTTTTAAATCTACTCTAAGTGGTTAGGGGGTGATCTAAGAAGGATGGGATAAATAAGGGGAAATTAAATAATGAGAATATTTATCTAAAACAAATGAAGCAAATCGTATCTGAGGAAGACATGGTAGTAAAATTTAAGGCATATGTAGACGATGATCTATTATGGACCTTGATCTTCGTCACTAGGTGGCTCGGATTTGGATTTAATAAAGGAGATGGATGAAACTCCATGTTTTGATATTCACTTTACTATGGAATAATGATACTTGATCTAAGGTATACATGGGAGCGTTAGAACATGTTCAACTCTACCCATTCTCTTTCTTGTGCTTCATTTCTTTCTACAGTGGCCAATCCTTTTGTAATCCATGACAACATTGAGGATGTTGTCCACTAGGTTGAGGTTTATTTTGGTAGTAGTTTATACCATCTTCATCCTTCAAATTGATGACAACAATTCTTGAAAAAGTCAATGAAAGAAATTGCAAAAGGTTTGGTGATGGTGTTCCTAAAGGAGGCTATTCCTGCTTTCTTAGATTGTTAAGATAATGAGAATTTAGTTAGTGTTAAGGGGGATGCTCCAACTAGTTTGGATGTTCATTGTGATAAATGTAAGACTTTTCAACAAGGTGGTGGATCAAGTTCGATGTAATTTTCTTGAATCCTCCTTTTTTATCTTAGTCTTTATTTTTTGTAGATTTCATAGACTTCTATGGCTTATATGGTAGCTAGGTGTGGGCAAAGAGGTCCTTTGGCTTTGGCCATTTTCAATAGTTTTGGGTGATTATAGGTATGATTAAAGTTGGCTCTTTATATGTTGAACAATTAATAGATATGATAGTTATATTATTTTGGCTAGTTTAATCCCTTGTTGATTCCAATTTCTATTTGTCTTCTCTAGATTTTTCTAGCAACTATCAAGTTCTTTTTTTGTTGGTTCTTAGATCCTAGAGAAAAGTTTTATTATAAAAAATATTATTACACTGACAATCCTTACATTAGGCTTTGTTTTAACCCACCCCACTCCCCTCCTCCCCACATCAAATAACGTAATAATGTGTTGAAGTCCCTTGTTTTGGACCCAAAAAAGGTATTACATTTTCATTAAATTTTACATCTGAGCTTCATGTAGATTGTTTTGAAATGGGGTCTCAAATCATGTAGCCATACTTCTCATCTTCATTTTTGACAAAGATAAATTGTTTCACCTTAACATCAAGCTTCATTTTTTTCATCTAGAATGTGAATGAAAGCTTCACAGCCAAATACACATAAATGATTATATGAAATCCTCTTTCTCGACCACTTCTCTTTGAGAATTTTGAAATCTAATTGAGAGGATGGACTTTGGTTAATTGCATACATTAGTGTATTTATAGCCTCTACTCAAAATTGTTTAGCCAATCTTACATTTGAGAGCATGTTGTGGGCTCTTTCCAAAATAGTTATTAAGTTCAACATTTCAAATCCACCATTCTCTTGTGGTGTGAAGGGAACAATTTAAATCCTTTGCATACCATTCTCTACACAAATCTAATCAATTTCTAGATTAAAAAATTCACCACTATTATCTATTTTTAAGCAATTAATTTTTTTTTTCAGGTTTGGTTTTCTACAAGTGCTTTAAAAATTTTAAACATGTCGAATACTTCAAACCTCATTTTGAACATATAAACCCAAACCTTCCTAGTGAAATCATCTATAAAGTGACAAAACAATTTGACATACTAATAGATGTTACTTCCATGGGATAAAAAACATATAAATGCACTAATTCCAGTGGTTGTCTTCTTGTCATGTTCCATGGTAGAGAATCCGGTCCTCTTTTGTTTTTCATATATACAATGCTTGCACATATCCAAATCTACCAATTTCAAACTTTAGAGTTGATCCTTTTTGTGCAAAATCTCAAGGTCCTTGGTGATGTGACCAAACCTTATATGCCTAATATTTGAGTCACTATCTGCTACTGTCATTGCAACTCTCAATTAATGTTATCATATTTCCAGGATCCATGCTATAATTCTCTTGATGCTTTTGGATTTGATTGTGTGCCAATTTTTTTTGATGTAAAATTTGTTGGCATATAATCAAATCCAGAAGTATAAAGAGAATTATTACAACTCTCGCTTCAATGTGACTCTCTAGAACATATAAAGCATTTGATTTTCTTCCTCTAGAAATCACCAAGACTTATTTTGTCACTTCCCTTGCACTTGACTCAAAATGACATAATATCCTTGAGCATCCAATTGCCTAGTTGTAATAAAGTTTTTTTTAGTTGAGGGACATGTCTAACATCTCATAGTAGCCAACTATTACCATTTTTAAATTTCAATAGAGCATCTCCTTTGCCAACAATATCACAAGGTTCATTATCACCAAGATAAACCTTACTAAATTTACCACTTTGATATTGAAATACTCCCTACACAAAGTGGCGTGATATGATGCTCCAAATTCAAGCACCCAAACATCTGGTATAGCTTCTCCTATAGTTAGAGTAAGAACACTTGCATATTTTTCATATGTTGCACATTGACCTCATTTTCTTTTGACTAATTTTCAGGCTTCTTAAATGACCAATGATTCCTATTTATGTGGCCTTCTTTACCACAATTCCAACAACTAATATTTATGCCCTTAGATTGTGATCTCTTGCAAGACTTTGAGATTCCTATATGTTTTTTTTTTCTCATTCTTGTGATCTCCCCATGTTGCTAGTTACTAAGGAATATCTTAATGATGTACCTTGATTTTTTTTCTCATTTCCTCACTGAGAAGAATCCCAACAGCATCATATAATTTTATCTTGTATTGTTTACCAAATATCAAGTTGTTGACAACAACTATCAATTAAAGAGCACAATAGAAAGATGGCCTTGATTTCATCATCCAAATTATTGCTCACAAAAATTAATTGATTGATCAATGTATTAAATTTACTCAAATGCTTTACTACATTTATGCCTTCATCTTCAAATTATACAATTTCTTCATCAAGAAAACCCAATCAGATTTGGAGGCCATGTCATGCATATCTAACAATCTATCCCATAATCCTTCTGATGCTCTCCAAAAAGGATTACAAAAACTGTTTGATGGCAACACACACAAGAACACAAGAAGTAAACGTAAGTATTAGCAACCAAAGATTATTCTAAATGGGCATATCAAGACAGATATTGAGCATGAAATAAAAAGCATACAAACATAGAATAGATAAACTATGCTCCTCCAAATGCTAACCAAGATGCTCATAGTTGCTCATCCCTTGTTCCTCTCCTCTCCAAGTTCCACATGAGTGTAGCTCTTAGTTGTGCACTGCTATGGAATTTTTATGGAGATTCAAGATTGTGATATGATTGTGAAAGTATGCAAATGTGAACAAGCTAAAAATGAGACTATTATCTAATCTAGTGTTGATTTAGTCCAAAAGAGTAAATATAAATCCTTATGCTAAATGCTCTCTAAATTTTACTGTAGGTTAAATGCATACGAGTTTTTCAGGAATATAGATGTGCTTGAGAATGCTTGAGGATTTGAAAATGAGGAATGTGAGCTCTATTTATAGGTAAAATGGAGCAATGGAGGGTTGAGATTGAACAATCTCAACAAAGGTCAGGATTGAAGGGCTTAAGATCCATGTGAGGACTTTCAATCCAATCCCAGGATGACAAATGTCAACAAGAGATGGGTTGAGAGGAGAGGGAATAAGCATTAAATGCTTGACATGACCTGAGGGCTAACTTGGGAGGTAAGGTTAATGTTGAGTTGAAAGAATAAAGGCATTATCCAATAAATAATATCCTTATCCAATGGATAAACTCTTGTGTAAGAGTTAGTGAGGATAACCTTGGTCAAAGCAATAAATGTTTGAAGATACCCATGGGTTAAATGAGGGTTGAGTTAAGAGGTAAAGTCTCTAACCACGGGAGCAAGTGGATTTAACCATAAATGGTTATGTAAGAGCCATTAATGGTCATGTAAGAGACATTAGTGGTTTGGAAGACTTTAGGGGTTAGCTTGTTGAACACATAAAACATTAAATGTTTTTTAAAGACTTTGGAATCTTTGAGAAGTTACTTCAAGTTGCTTAGGAATGTGACAATATTTAGGGGATGGATTAGGCTAATTAGGAATGATTAGAAATTGGTTAGAAGGATCTAGAAGGGGATTTAGGATTGCAAGTGGATTTGATGCATGAAGGAAAATAGGATTCAAATTAAAATAAAATTAATTTATTTCAACCTGTGGTTGCAACTTGCATTTGTAGGATAATGCAAATGGGGGGGATTTACTGATTTAAATAAATGTTTTAATTATTTATTTAAAAGAGGAAAGTGAGTTAAATTAAATAAATAAGATTTATTCATTTAATTGATTGTGAATTTGGTTTAATGAATTAATTTAAATAAATTGGATAATTTATTCAATTAATAAGAGAATGTTTGAGAATGAATTAATTAAATGTTAATTTAATTAACTATTGGCTAGTGGGTTTATTAATCAAATAAATAGAAAATATTTATTTAAATAAAACGGACAGATTTATGTGACTACATTTGCCCCTCTTTAAGACGGTGCGGTTTATTGCGTCATTTCAAAGAAAGAAAAATAGGTGTGAAGAAATATGCCCCATAAATATTAATTTAATGGGTGGTATGCCCCCTCGAGAGATGGGCTGAAATTTTTTGAAAAATCGGGCGATCTCTCGAAAAAGAACGAGAATTGGTGGGGAGGTAGAAGAGAAGAAAATAGCAATAATGGTGAAATAATAAAAAAAATTGGAGATAACATGAAGAAATGGGAGGCGCTAGAAGTTCATAAGGACCACGGCAGTGAGCGGGGTAAAATTAGGGTTAGTGCGAAGGGTATATATGGGGGTGAAGGGATAAAAATAGGGTCATTTGCATCCATCTCCACAATGATTCAGAGCTCTAATAGTGACTTCTTGGAAAGAGCGAGCAACAGTCAGGATGCCAGTACCTATAGCAAATCATCGGCTAGAGCAAGTCCGTCGATTCCAGTGGCCAGATGACTACAGACCAGTGTTACACAAATTTGAATTTTTGCTTTTCACGCATTTTTGAGGTATTTTTTCAAGCGTCCAAGTTGAGTCAAGACAATAGCGCTAGTGCTGTTGTCACTTTAACTAGCACTTTTGTGCCGCTATAGCGCTATTGTCTAGTGGTTTAGCGCTTTTGCAAGGTTTAGCGCATTCGTACAGTTGTTTTAGCGTGATTATAGTTTTAGTGCGATCGAGTTAGTCTTGTAGCGCTATTGCGCGGAAATGGTGTCATTGTGCAGTGGTTTTAGTGCTATTGGTTTTGTAGCGTGATCAAGTCAGTCTTGTAGCGCTATTGCCCGAAAATGGCGTCGTTGTGTAGTGGTTTTAGCGCTATTGGTTTTGTAACGCTAATGTGTAGTTGTTTTAGCACAATTGTTATCAAAATAGCGCTATTGTCTGAAAAATAGATGCCCCAGTGTTAGAAAAATAATCTCTTGATATCAATAGTGGATGGATGGATAGGTTAGTTAGTTTGAGCCATAGCAGCCCCATTGAGACTAGGTCATTATGATAAATGCCTGTTGTAGTCTAGGTTTGCCATGATTGCTTACCTGTTGAGACCTAAAGATACTTGATCAAAGTATCTATTGATGGTCTAGGTTTAAACTTAAGAATTTTTGAAACAAAACAACTAATGATGATGCAATGTGTGATGATGTGTAGGAGGATCTTCCCATCTTACAGATGCGGGAGAGGCATCCAGCCACATAGCAGTTGAGAGATCAGTTAACGGAGGTTGAGATTGATTGCATTACAGTGATAGGCATGTATGATGTGATGTAATGCCCGTGATTCGGATGAATCACAGCTTGATGACAACATTAGCGGAGCGGTGGCACAGTGAGACTTGCATGTTCCATCTGGCTATGGGGGAGGTGACCGTGACACTGGAGGATGTGTGGCGGATCTTACACATCCCTATCTGAGGGGATCTTGTGACATATGACTGAGCATGTGGGACATCAGTTGTGCAGCGGATTTTTGATGAGGATGTGTTTATTCATGATGGCTCAGTAGCGTGGGAGGAGATAGTTGCATTATATGAGCCACTTCTAGCTATACTATCAGGGATTGTTGGGGGCCTGCTATGCCTGAATCGACGATCACATGGATTGGTCACGGGTTGGGACCAGGCTATAGAGCAGATGATGACTGAGGGGACCCACTTTGTATGGGGACCGTGCGTTTTGGCACACTTATATCAGGAGTTGTATGAGGTGGTGTACTGAGAGACGAGTTCTCTAGGAGTTGGGATCACTTTGCTACATATTTGGGCATGGGAGCACCTACCCATGATACAACCTGTTAGTTTGAGATTTAGGGTAGTGGATCAGCCCTATGTGTATATCTATGGAGGCATGATGAGTCAGCCCCACTTGGGGAAGTTAGAGTGGTGGCGACGAGCATTAGATGATCTAGATATAGTGATCTGGAGGCCCTATATTGAGTGTGAGCCTTGGGATGATGATGCAGAGGCCTTGCCTTATGTATTTATGACATTGTACTTGATTGGTAGGACATCCTACAATGTGGAGAGACAGGTACTTGGCAGAGTGATGAGGCAGTTTGGTCGAAGGCAGGGATTGCCAAGTGGATTAGGGGAGTATGCATGGGCGGTACGGGAGAGATTCTAGTGGGAACCAGTGTTACCCTATGATTAGGCCTTAGCAGAGTTTTGGACTTTACAGGTGAGACCATGGCATATGAGGTTAGGGATTGTAGATGCAGGGGTGACAGATGAGTATACACAGTATATTACTGCACATCCTATTCCACGTATATTAGATCCGGCAGAGCCGATTCCAGCTTTTGAGGATGATAGGAGATAGAGACGGAGCAGGAGAGGAGGGCGAGGATTTGTAGTAGATGGACGAGGTAGAGGTAACATAGGAGAAGGTGATGGAGGAGGAGGAGGTGGGGGTGGTGGTGGATTTGGAGGTGCTGGGGGGTTTGGAGGTGGAGGTGGTGGTGGTGGTGGAGGAGGACGATTATAGTGGAGAGGGAGAGGTGGGCAGTTGTTGCGACTATCATAGGGGCCTTTGATGCAAGGAGGAGTTAGATTAGGTGGCAGGGATATGGGGGAGGGAGAGACAACTATGGATATGGGAGAGGGAGCCACTGGTGTAGGAGAGGGAGATGCAGGTGGAGGAGAGGATCCAATGGGGCTAGGAGGAGGAGATCTATGAGATCAGATGATAGCATTTTTGTAGACTCGGTTGGAGGATATGGAGGCAGAGGTTGTAGCTAGAAATGTTCAGCTGTTTGCACAAGAGTCGGAGTTGACTATAGTGTCATGGGAGAGAGATGAGGCAATTGATAGGGTGATCCAACTACAAGAGATAGTTTGGGCCTTGGAGGGAGTACAAGGATATGAGTTGTCGACTGATTTGTTAATGAGGGAGTTACGACAGGCAGGTGGAGAGGTTGACTATTGGCGGGGTCTATATGAGCAGGCGGTGCCATTCAGTCAGTGGGCACTGAGCTATTCACAGATGCGTCAGGCAAGATCAAAGCAGTCTCAGAGGATGCAGAGAAGTGGTGGTGTGATGGGTCCTCCACGGCGAGATAGTGCGAGTGGTGCAGGGGGTAGTGGGGGAGTAGGTGGTGATGGTGGTGCAACCTCTGGCCAGAGTGCCATTTGATAGAGCTTTATGTATTTTTTTACATTGTCATTTTGGACTGTGACTTGGATGGCTCTTGGTAGCTGATATTTTTGACATCACTGTACTCTGATACATGTATGTTTTTGCAAGATGATAAATGATGTGATATATGAGGAGATCCCATATTTTTGTGATGATATGCATGTTGATGATATGTATGGATTTATGCAGGATGATGAGTTTATGATTTATGCTTAGATGGATGTTTGTATTTGCTAGATTTATATGTTGATGAGATGATTTCTATATGCATGTTATGATGTTTTTATGAGGTCTATATGCATGTTTATGAATGTGATGCTAACATGTGGATGCAGGTTAATATATGTATGATTCATTGTTGTAATGCTTTATGTATGGAATGTCGTGATGAAGATGTATGCAGAATGAAATGATGCTAACTATGAAATAGATAGAACTTGTGTTTATGTTGATGAAATGATGATATGCAGTTGTGTTTGATATGATGAAATGCAATCAATCAAATGGTTTATGTAAATGTGTATAGATGGTTAAAAATGAATGTAAAATGGATAAACAAATGTAAAGTACAAATGTTTATGTGATGATTTCTAAATGAATGCACTTGTAAAATGAATAAACAAATGTTGAGACAAATGTTTATGTTATGATTCTAAATGTTTTTTAAAATATGACTAAGTGAAATGATAATGCAACTAAGAGATAATGAATAACTGCACCTTAATGCAATAAAAAGGATAATGAATGCATCTTAATGAATCCTAAATGAAATCTTTTTAAGATGAAATGAATGACTATAAGAATATACCAGATGGATAGATAAATAAATGCATGCAACTAAATGAATCTAGACAAACGTATTGTAAACAAACTTAAATGATGATGAATGATTTTGAAGGATTTAAGGATACTAATCTAAGTACATGATAATGAATGCAACTAAATGATATTAAATGCATTGTAATGAATACTAAAAATGGATGTAATGAACCTACATGTAAGTAATTGATAATGGACTAGATGCATTTAAATGCAACTAAATGTAATGAAATGATGATGCCATGTGTTCATGATAAATGAATGCAAGGTTGGTGAGAATTTTCATGATGTACTAATGATGTATCAGAGAACTCCGTCGTGATTGTATCCAAGACCAATTGAGTATTAAATAACTTCTCATTTTTAACTTGTTTATACTTGCATAAAAAACCATAAATATGAATAATGAATGGATGGGTGATATGCAACAAAATGCAATATAAACAGATGAGATGAAACAATGGTTCGTAGTGCTTTTAGTTTTCATCATTGAGCAATGGTAGTATCTATCTTGGATGAGGCAGTAGGAACCAAGTTTGGAGCATTGTACCTATAAGCAAGCAACATAGATAAAGAATATGGACCCTCCATAATGGTTCATGCTCATATGGTTGAGGTATACGTTGTATTTAGCAAGCAATAATGATCCATGACTATATTTTGCATATGATCATGTAGCTTAGTGAAATTCCCACGTAGACACCATTAGTACATGCCCTAGAACTTCATTGGAATAATTCACAGAAGATAAACAAACAATTCTTAGGAACCATCCCAGCTACTCTAATTACTTGTAGATATCCCGGAGTAGCGTAGGAACCTGATATAAATGAATAAATAACTTTATCAAACTAAACAAGTATTTGATAGCTTAACAAAATTTTCTTGTCAAAGAAAATGTTATCATGTCTTTGTTTCAGTAAGGAAGGATGCATCTTTGTTAAGACAGTTTGCGTGTCGATGTTGATTGTTTGGTCGATGTGATAAGTGGTCATCATTTGAGTATTTCAAAATGTTTGTTTGGTATCTGCTTCGATGCGTATGTATAATGGATTTTTATGTGTTGCTATGTTTTTTTATCGAGTTTTGATGTTTTATGACTTTTTTGGATTTTTTAGTGGTTTTGAATGTTTTTGGATTTTGTGAGACAGTTTTGAATGTTTTTGGATTTTTGTGAGATGGTTTTGAATGAAGAACTTGATGAATCACATGTAATGTAGAATCCACTTCCATCAATAGGTTAAGATAATTGCCCCCATTTTAGATATTACTATGAAAAGCAGGATGCAGGACGCATGAAGTACTAACCCTGATTGTCGATCAATAACAAGCCATGTTTGACTGATGGATGAATGGATGCAACGAATGTGATTGCAACAAGTCTGAAAGATAATGGAGCCATAGCATTTACGAGTGGCACCTGTTTGCTAGGTTTTCACCATTGCTCTTACCCAAGGTGCCACCAGAGTGATTGTTCACCATATGGATGCATGATTTTACTTTACTATTTTGATTTTTTTGTATTTTCTTCAGGATATTTATCTGAATATTTTTTATGTTTTTTCGGTATGTATTGGATCCTGATTCTTTGTACAACTTAGGTATGAAACCATTTGAGGTGCATGTTGTTGATCAGATCTGCTAGTGGTTCTCCTTTGGAAGTAGCCAACTGATATGCCCCATACCCAAATACGGCAATGATAACATATGGACCCAACCAGTTTGATTCAAACTTTCCCTGATGTTCTCTATTTGGTTGGTTACAAGGATTCTCTCTAATAATAAGATCACCTACCTCAAATGTACAAGGTCTAACCCAATGATTATAGCTTCTGCTCATGCGCTGCTAATAGGCTTTGAGGTGATTGTATGTAGCTTGTCACCTTTCATCAAGTAGTTTCAAGTCTTGAAGATGGGAGACTCGGTATGCTTCATCATCTATCAAATTATGCAAGGAAACCTATAGAGATGGTATCTTGACTTCAATAGGTAAGATAGCTTTTGCGCCATAGACCAGTGAGTATGGAGTTGTGCCTGTAGGGGTTCGAATGCTAGTTCGATATGCCCATAGTGATGGATTTAATTGAATGTACCAATCACAGCTAGCATCATTGACTATCTTCTCGAGGATTCTTAATATTTTCTTGTTTGATGCTTCGGCCTGACCATTGCCTTGTGGGTAACAGGGAGTGGAAAAGCGGTGTTGGATGTGAAACTTCTCACAGAGCTCACGGACATCCTGATTTTTGAAAGGAAGCACATTATCTGTGATGATGGACATGGGTACACCATACTATTAGTTGATGTAATTAAAGATGAATGAGGCGATCTGCTTGCCAGTAACTTGGGTAAGTGGAACAGCTTCGATCCACTTTATGAAATATTTGGTGGTGGTAATAATGAATTTGTGGCCATTGGATGAAGATGGAAGAATTTTACCCACAAGGTCAAGTCCTCATTGACAAAAGGGCCATGGTGTTGTGATTGGCTGCAATTCCTATGCTAGTGCATGTATCAGGTCTCCATGAACTTGGCATTTTTTGCATTTTCTAATAAAATAGTAGGAGTCTTTTTCCATGGATGACCAATAGTATCCAGCGTGCATGATATTATTTTCTAGTGAAGGACTGCTTGAGTTAGTCCCACAAATTCCTTCATGTACCTCTTCCAAGGCCTTTGTTATCTCATCTCATTCCAAACATCAAAGGACAGTACCATCAGGACTACATCGATATAGGGTTTCAGCAATGATGGTGTATCAAGCAGTTTGGCAAATGAAGGTTTTGTGTTGGTTATTTGATTGGTTATAAGGAAGTGTGTGATCACGGAGATAGGTGTAGAGCTTACCGTACCATGGGGATTTGGAACTGACAAGGTGACATATCATCTCAGATTTGGGGATATCTTAAGTGGGAATCCAAAGTTTTTCTACCAAGAAGTCGTAGTGTGTTGAATTCTGTGGAAGATCTAGGAGAGATGCAATGGTAGCCATGGTGTCAGCGGCTTGATTTTGATCTCTAAGTATCTACTCAAAGGTGATAGTCATAAATGATGCCTTTAAACTATCCACCATGTGCTTGTATGGCATGATTTTATCATCCTTGGTCTGATATTCGTCTGTGACTTGTCAGATGACTAGTTGGGAGTCGCCATATATCTGTAACTCTTTCAATTTCCATTGTATGGCTAGTTTGAGTCCTGTGATCAAGGCCTCATATTCTGCTATGTTGTTTGTACATGAAAAATTTAGCCTGTAAGACTTCAGGATGTTGTCACCTTGAGGTGTGACAAACAGAATGCCCGCCCCCGATCCATGCCTAGTATATGAACCATCAAAGTATAATTTCCATGGTTGTGTTGTTGTGATCATGAATATCTCTTCATCTGGAAAATTGGAAATGAGAGTATGATTGCCTATGAGAGGTGCATTGGCCAACTGATCTACAATAACTTGGCCCTTGATAGCCTTACGGTCCACATACTCGATGTCAAATTCACTTAGAATCATCACCCATTTGGCCAAGCGGCCTGTCAATGTTGCTTTGTTGAGTAAGTACTTTAGTGGATCAATCTTTGCAATGAGTTATACTTTATGTGTTAACAGGTAGTGCCTCAGTTTAGTGGCTACCAAGATTACTACTAGGCAAGCTCATTCAATAGGTGTGTAATTGAGTTCATAGCCGGCCAGTGTGCGAGATATATAGTACACAACACACTCTTTCCATTCTGCATTATGTTGTGCCAGTAGTACTCCCAATGCTATATTAGTTGCTGAAATATAAAGCAATAGAGGTCTACTTGGATCTGGTGGCATCAACAATAGTGTATTCATGAGATAGTCCTTAAGTATCTGGAATGCTTATTGGCATCTAGCATCCCATTGAAAGCGGATGTTTTTGTGTAACAGGTGTGTAAAGGGGTGACAATTATCTGCAAGTTGTGCAATGAATCTTCAGATGGATTGAAGTCACCCTTGTAGTGTCCTTAGATGACTGATGTTCCTTGGAGGTGGCATGTCCATGATTTCTTTAACCTTTGTTGGGTTGACCTCAATGCCTTTGCTTGAGGTAATGTATCCTAGAAGCTTCCCTGAGGTTACTCCAAAGACACATCTCTTTGGGTTGAGTCGAACATGATATTGTTCCAGTCTGTCAAAGATTTTCTCTAATATTTCTAGATGACCTTCTCTTGTTAATGATTTTGCCAGTAAGTCATCAACATAATCCTCCATTATGGTATGCATCATATCATGAAAGATGGTGTTCATTTCTCTTTGATAGGTCGCCCCTGCATTCCTTAGACCAAAAGGCATTACATTCCAATAGTAGGTTCCCCACGGACATGTGAAGGTTGTATTATGTTGATCCTCTGGTGTGATCTTTATCTAGTTGTACCCTGACAATTCATCCATAAGAGAAAGCATGACATGTCTTGTTGTTAGGTCCACAATCATGTCAATGTTTGGTAGGGGGAAGTCATCTTTAGGACATGCCTTGTTTAGATCTCTGAAGTCAGTACAGATACGGATGCCCCCATTTGGTTTGCCGATAGGTACAATGTTGGAGATCCAATCTGCATAATCAATTGGTCTAATAAAACCAACATCCATGAGTTTCTTAAGTTCTACTTTGATGAGTACCGCAATCTGGGGGTGCATCTTGCAAAAGCTTTTGTTTGACAGGCTTAGCTCCTTCTACTATGGTGAGGTGATGCATGACTAAATCAAGATCAAGATCAGTCATGTCTGCATATGACCATGCAAAGTTGATTTGATGCTTCTGGAAGAATTCGACAAACTTAGGTTGTTCCTCTGGAGTTAAAAGAGATGCTAGATATATGTGGTGACGAGTTTTTCAGGAGTCCCCATGTTGAATTCTTTTGTTTCCTCAATAAGGATTGTTGATCATTCTTGATTTGTACTAGAAGGGAGGATGTCAAACCTTTCATCCTCAGGCACCTCAGAGAGGTTTTCACCTTTGGATATGCTCTTTCTTTTTACTTTTTTGGGATCAAACAGTGCCACAGTGTGGTTTTCACTGGAAGATCCATGTTTTAATGTAATATTTTTGCAGCTGAAAGGTTTGGCATCCACCCTAAAGTATATTGTTCTATTAAGTTCAATGGTGAATCTAGCTTTGTGATCCCCACTTGGTATGTTATCTCGTAGTTCCAAAAAGTCAATGATCGCCTCATCATTTTGGAATTGCTCAAGGCATGGGGGATTAGGTTGGTTCCATTCAATGAGTTCAGGATGGATAATGGGCATTACCTCATCGATCAGGTTAAGTTCATAACATGTGTCAGTGAGGGTTAAGATGTTGTGGTGAAGGTCGTTGATGGTACTCTCCCTGTTAGAATTAGGTGTAGCATGTGACATAGGGTCTGAGGAAGGTGTTTCCAGTTTAGGAACCCAAGAGGTTTTTATCGGTGCTTCTCCGTAAATAGGGATATCTTTGTGAGGTGGAGGTGGTAATGTGTCTTCCTCATCTAAAGTATTGAGATGGATGGAATCAAATTCCCACTCATGTGAGTCAGTCTCTGAATCACTTTTCAGTATCCGATTACTATACCAAATCGAGATATCCTTTGAGTTAAACACTACAGGTGTGATCGACTGATGTACCTTTGGAGATGGAATGGTTGGTGCTGCAGGGAGGATAATTGGGATCAGTGAATCCGATACTGGGAGTATCAACATTGTTGAATCTATTGCTTCTGATGGAATTGTCAGTGTTGTCGATATTGTTGGGGGGTTCTGATACTGCTAATGGTGTTGTTGATGTTGATGGGGTTGTTGGTTTGATTGGTGGGATGATTGGTGTTGTGGATGATATTGCTGGGATTTTTCAGCCTTATTGGGGTAGTTGATGCGATGCTTGGTGCTGCTGATATAATCAAAGGTGGCCTCTCTAGAGTTTTAGGCTGATATAGAGGTTTTTTAGGTTTCCCTTTGAATCTGAGCTTTGGAAGAATCTCCTTTTGAAAGCCTAATCCAGTGTTATCTTTAGACTTTAATTCAAGCTGCAACAGTTGGTGTCGTCCTTGCTTGCAAGGTCCCAAAGCACTCTGACCATCAGAGCCCATTCATTTCATAATGAGAAGGCCTTTGCCATATTGATATGTAGGAAGCTTAGCTTGTGGGATTTCCATGGTGATAGGGTCTTTATAGATCCATTCTGCTAAGTCCTCATCTCTAGTCTCCTCTTCTTGACTCTTTCCAAGGATAAAAGGCATCAAAGTGCATGCTGACTTGACTAGTGGTTCTTGAAGCAACCTTTGAGGCTTACCATGAGTTATAGGGGAAGTGGGTAGTTGCCCAACATAAAAGAGTTGGCTTAGATTGTATTCCCCAAGACCTTCCTCTGCCATTTTTATTTTTAGCTTCTCTTGCTTGGGTATAGTGGTGTTTGAACTGGAAAGAGAGGCTAGACTAACATATGATGTGGATGGGATAGCTTCTCTATTATTGGGAACGGTAATCTTTGGTTGATGGTTGATATTATTACAATATGCAAATGGATTTGCATCACCAAGGATTGTAATTTCTACACCGTTATGAGGGAACTTGATACACTGGTGATAGGTGGATGGAACGGCTTGCATGGTGTGTATCCAAGGTCTTCCTAACAACAAATTATATAGTAGAGGAAGGTCTTGAACTTGACATATGATGTGCTTCACCACTGGGCCCACTCAGATTGGTAACACAACTACTCCTTTTGAAGAATTCTCTACGTCATCATAGGCATTTATGGTTATCTTTTTGTGGGGGTCCACTGATTCAACTGCATATCCCAATGTTGTGACCAATTGTAATGTACATATATTTAGGCCTGCTCCATTGTCAATCAAGACTCGCTTGATCCTGTGTTGGTTGATAAATCCTTCAATATGGAGTGAGGCGTTATGGGGTTGTTGGAAGGATGTATTGTCACTTTCAGAGAAAGTGAGACATGGTGATGACCTCAGACTACCCACCATAGCTTGAAATTGATCTGTATTTAGATTGACAGGGACTAACGCCTCTTGGAGAGCTTGATCCAAGATTGTTTTATGAGATGGGGATAGGCACAAAATCTCTAAGATGGATATAAGTGTGGGCGTCTTATCTAATTGTTCCACAAGGTTATACTGCTTTGGGATGGAGGTGGTGCCTTATGGAGCTTCTTTATTGGTGATCTTGCTACGACACATAACAACATTGCAAGTAGGGCTTGGATCTTTGATGGTAATGGTTGCAATTTATTCATCGACATAATATAGGTGATTCATAATGTAATTATAAGCAGCTCGCGTATAATCAGTTGTATCTATGTTTCATCCTGAAGTGGAAGGACCCCCTTGATCTTGTGATGGAAGCAGATTCTTAAACATGAGATGATCATTATTTGAGGTTTTTGGGTCATGTCCTTCAATTTTAATCTCTCCTCGGTCAATAAGATCCTGAATAAGATCTTTCAATCTATGACAGGTACTTGTTTTATGCCCTTTCCCTTGATGGAATTCGCAATGTTCATTATCCCTCCACCATGGAGGTTTGACCTGAGGTTCGTAATTAGATGTCTTTGGTAAGGTCACTAGATTTGAAGAGACCAATTGACGTAACAGTATTTCAATAGGTTCCCCTAAGGGAGTGTATGTACGTTTTGGTTTATAATTTTGTTGTCGTTATCTCAGTTCCTCTTGTGGTGCATTGCATCCTTGATTTGGTGAGGGGGCAACCGTGTTGTTCTTAGGAGGGGGGTTTTGCCCAGAAAATCAGACCACAGGTTGTGCACTCTTGATAGTCCTTGCATCTACAACTCCATCATTAATGATGTTTTTGTTTTTATTCCCGAAGTTGGGTTTATCATTGTTGAAGCGCGAGCGAGGGCCATCTTTTGGTTCATTGTATATCTTAATAAGTCCCTTTTTTTATGAGGGCCCGTTCACATTTTAAACCTTGGGTGATCATGTCATTAAAAGACTCTGTGCCTTTCATGTCTAGATGGAATTCCATTTCTTCATTCAAGTTGGAAATAAATATTTCCACTAGCTCTCGTTCAAGTAGCTGAAGAGAACGTCTGCTAGACATTTGTCACCATCATTGCAGGAAAGCTGAAAATAGCTCCCCTGGTTTTTGCTTGGTGTTACACAGATATTCCATGGTGACATCATGTTCTATGTTGTGTGAATAATGTGCAATGAGTTTTTGGACCAGTTCTTCGAATGTCCTAATGCCGCCTGTTAGTCAGGAAAACCATTGTGTGGTTGCCCCTCCCAAACTCTGAGGAAAGAGGTGCATTAGATATGTGGCTTCATATGCCACTTCTAGGAAAGCTAAGTGAAATTCCCTGACATGATCTCGAGGGTCTCCTTTTCCCTGATACTTTTTGAACTTAGGTGTTTCAAACCCTCGTAGAAAAGGTAGCATATGTAGATTCCTATCGAAGGGGTAGGGGAAAATATCATTAAGTGAAAACTGGGTAGTTTTCACACCACTATGAAGTTGTTGGGCTAGATTCTTGACTTGTTACCTCAACATGTCAGTGTCATTAGGAGGAGGAGGAGGAGGTGGGGGATTTCCTTGATGAAGGTCATATCTGAATTTATCTCGACCTCTTCCACCCTCATTATGACTATGGTGTTCTGATGCTTGTCGTAATTGTGCAGTATCAAAATCAGAGGGTAGTTTGGCTCCCTCTTGGGAAAGTCCTAAAAAGCGAGCATCAACATTGTTCTTGAGGATTTCATCGAAAAGTCGATTGAAGAGGGGGTTGTGTTGTGCCCTTTCTATTGCTTAAGGAGTGGGAGTACTAGGATTTTCATCATTTGCATTTCCTCCAAGGGTTTCTTCCTCTTCAATTCCTCCTCTTCGTCTTCGATTTCTAGTTGTCTAGACCTTGATCTAGTTTGAGCCATTTTGTTTGAAAGTTGTTGTTGAAGTTTGGTGAAAATGATTATGAGTTGGTGATGGAATGAGAGATAAATGTTTGGTGAAGTGTTTTGCATATGGATCTCTAGCACTAAAGGTTTGATTGTTACCACAGTCCTTCTATGAATTGCTTGTTTTGTGTGTTGACAATGTTTGATATGATAAGTTATAGAGAGGTCTGAGATGTGTTACAGACCAAGCTATCTAGTAATGAGAGGATGCACTCATAGACTAGTTTTAACCTGCGTAGAAATGCCTCTTAGGATGAGCTTATCCTAGATGTAGAGACACTCTAAAAAGTGATGTGTTTGTTTTGATTCAAGCAATATCTAAAAAGAACTTAGGAGAAACCTCTTAATGCTTTGAGAGTTAAAATGGATTTATGATGTATGAATGTGAGAACGGATGGAATGTATAAACTTCAATAAAAACTTTGTGTTACATATGGGACAAATTCTTCCTTTTCTCTTTCAGGGGTTGGTGGTTCTTCCTGATCTATGTTATATGTCATGCAAATGTTTGGAAAGAAGGCAGGATTGATTTTTCCTCCTTTGTTTTTATGATAACTCAAAGCTCTATATTGAGTAAAAGCTCTGCGGTTCAAAGACTCTTGATCAAACTCGTTGGATTTTCCTTGAAGATATAGACGCATGTGACGTAAGAAGGCTCTATGTGAGACAAAGATTTGTTTATTGAGATAGAAAAATTTCCTTCTTTTGATGAAAGTCTTTGAGCTCAATGGTCTTTTCTTTAAATTGATATATTGATGAAGATTCTTCCTTCTCAAAATGTGAAGGATGGTCATATAGTTTGATACTTCGTCTTTTGCACTTTGTTTTGATTTTTGCCAAATGTTGGTGTTGAAAATTTGTGTTGGATGAATACTTGTTTTTGAATTGGTTTTGATTTTCTTTGACAAGAAAACAGAGCAAGCACACAAACACAATAATGTTGCCTCAAAAGGCACAAATAAGTGGGGGTCTAAATCAACCCAATCTTTGAACTCTTTGACCCCTTTTCAAATGTTTTTGTGTATGTTTTTCCAAAAGTCTGAAGTCAGCTCAATTTATCACTAGTCTGATACAAAACGAAGACACTTCAAACACATTTTATCCCTAAGGTCAAATGGCCAGTTGCGATAATTTCAGCCTACATCTTGATATTTCTTCAACTTTGGTACTACATACCTTATGAATCTCATCATAGCAGGTAAGGATGTGATCTACTAAGTCTTGTGCGAGCATAACAAATAGACGATCCCTATGATGGGGGAGTCACCACTTTTATCAAGCTACAAGTAGCCTTTCAAAAAACTATGTTTCTACTCAAGGAAATATGTATGGTGAGTATCTTGGGAGCAAAACCATCTATGCTCTTGCACTAAATTTATCACAAATATTCTCAATCAATAAAAGGGTGGGTTTCTACATAAAAAGGTGTCTAATAATTTTTTATGTTTTTGGACATAAGTTCATTCTGCAGTGACTCACTTAAGAGCCTTGTAACTTGTGATGGGGCCCATATGTCCTTTCGACAAGTTACATTGTAGGAACAACTATACCCAAGGCTACAACTTTCTCTCACACCTGATTTCTACAGCGGCTTGAAGGATTTACCACACGAGGTCGTTCCCAAGAGTGATGTGTCTCTTGGCAGGCCTCTCTTAAAAAGATAAAATTTTGAGTGTTACTAACACTTTTCTCTTGCACCTAGGACCACGAAAGCCAAGGGAGAGGATAGTGTGTTAGAAGTAGGACCACTCGACAAAATTTGCACAAGTGTGCCAATCACCAAAAACACTTGTTCTTTTTAACTGATTTACATTGCAATGTGATCTAACTAATTGGAGATGTTGCTCCAACAATTGTGGTGTTCTTTTTAAAATTCAATGGCAAAATGTTTTTGTAAACTAGGAATTGGAAATCCTAGTCAACTAAATTAAGAACATGTTTTGCTTGAAGTAAATCGATTTGAGAACAACTTTGACAAATTGGGGATTCTTTTTAACTTGCACAAAATTAAGTGTTGATTGTGAATTTTAATTTGATGCAAGAAATAAAATTTGCCTTGTTTATTTTAAGCACCAAAATAATTTATCCGTAACTTTGCAAAAAAGAATTTTGTGTTTGTTTTTGTGATTCTTTTTAACTTTGAACAAGTGCGATTCTTTTTTAGAGCTCCAAACGAAAGATGTGGTTCTTTTTAAAACTCCAAATGAAAGTGTGGTTGATTTTAACCCAAAAGGAAAATGAATTGATTTTATCCTAACTTGAAAGACAAAGTTAGCAATATGAAAAAATTTACTTCCTAAGCTAAAATTGCTAAAAATCCTATTGTAGGGGTTAGTCAAAACCTGCACAAAAGATAATTAGTTAGAAAAATCCACATGTTTGGTGGGCTTCTACAAGCTTAAAAATTTTGGTTTTTCGGTTACAATGAATTTTCTTACAACTCTCTGTTACAATAACGCTACTCTATGTAAAAACAAAAGCGCTATTTAACACGAAAGCGCAAAAGTATAGACAATAGCACTAAAAGAAATGTGGGTGAGCTAAATAAAGAGACAATAACACTAAAAGAATTGTTGTCAAACAAAGTTAACTCTGTCAAACAGCGATTCAAAAGCGCTAATACTAGGAACGATAGCGCTATTTTAGGGTCAATAGCGCTAGAAGATGGACGATAGCGCCAGTTTGGGGACAATAGCGCTATTAGTGGGAACAATAGCACTAAAGTATCGATTTGCGAAGGCGCTAAAGCGAGAACAAAAGCGCAAGAGGGCAAAATGTGTGTCAATTAAAACATTCAAAAAGTTACTAGTTTTCAAAATAGTTGCTCTTGGATTCACGTCGGGTTCACCAAATGATGCTCTGCAAAAAAAATTAGAAAATCTATTTGATGGCAACACACACAAGAAGCAAACATTAGTGTTAGCAATGAAAGATTATTCTAAACAGGCATATCAAGAGAGATATTGAGCATGAAATAAAAAGCATACAAACATAGAATAGATAAACTATGCTCCTCCAAATGCTAACCAAGATGCTCATAGTTGCTCCTCCCTTGTTCCTCTCCTCTCCAAGTTCCACATGAGTGTAGCTCTCAGTTGTGCACTGCTATGGAAGTCTTATGGAGATTCAAGATTGTGATATGATTGTGAAAGTATGTAAATGTGAACAAGCTAAAAATGAGACTATTATCTAGTCTAGTGTTGATTTTAGTCCAAAAGAGTAAATATAAATCCTTATGCTAAATGCTCTCTAAATTTTACTATAGGTTAAATGCATACGAGTTTTTCAGGAATATAGATGTGCTTGAGAATGCTTGAGGATTTGAAAATGAGGAATGTGAGCTCTATTTATAGGTAAAATGGAGCAATGGAGGGTTGAGATTGAACAATCTCAACAAAGGTCGGGATTGAAGGGCTTAAGATCCATGTGAGGACTTTCAATCCAATCCCAGGATGACAAATGTCAACAAGAAATGGGTTGAGAGGAGAGGGAATAAGCATTAAATGCTTGACATGACCTGAGGGCTAACTTGGGAGGTAAGGTTAATGTTGAGTTGAAAGAATAAAGGCATTATCCAATAAATAATATCTTTATCCAATGGATAAACTCTTGTGTAAGAGTTAGTGAGGATAACCATGGTCAAAGCAATAAATGTTTGAAGATACCCATGGGTTAAATGAGGGTTGAGTTAAGAGGTAAAGTCTCTAACCATGGGAGCAAGTGGATTTAACCATAAATGGTTATGTAAGAGCCATTAATGGTCATGTAAGAGCCATTAGTGGTTTGGAAGACTTTAGGGGTTAGCTTGTTGAACACATAAAGCATTAAATGTTTTTTAAAGACTTTGGAGTCTTTGAGAAGTGACTTCAAGTTGCTTAGGAATGTGACAATATTTAGGGGATGGATTAGGCTAATTAGGAATGATTAGAAAGTGGTTAGAAGGGTCTAGAAGGGGATTTAGGATTGCAAGTGGATTTGATGGGTGACGGAAAATAGGATTTAAATTAAAATAAAATTAATTTATTTCAACTTGTGGTTGCAACTTGCATTTGTAGGAGAATGCAAGTGGGGGGGATTTACTGATTTAAATAAATGTTTTAATTATTTATTTAAAAGAGGAAAGTGGGTTAAATTAAATAAATGGGATTTATTCATTTAATTGATTGTGAATTTGGTTTAATGAATTAATTTAAATAAATTGGATAATTTATTTAGTTAATAAGAGAATGTTTGAGGATGAATTAATTAAATGTTAATTTAATTAACTATTGGCTAGTGGGTTTATTAATCAAATAAATAGCAAATATTCATTTAATTAAAATGGACAAATTTATGTGACTACACCTTCCATTGTCATCTTTGTTGCAAAATTAAACTAAACATAAAACTAGATAAGGAGAGAATAATTGTTGCCACTACATTGTCCAATTTATCCCAATCTTCATTGGACATTGTAGATGTCTTCTTCGCTTTACCTTCCAGTGTGATTGCAAGATCTTTCTGAACTAATAGGGATTCTAGTTGTAGTTTCCACGTTCCAAAATTTTGACTTGAGAATTTTTCAATTTTCCACCTCCTCCGTTTCTACACAATTATCCACAACTTTGATATCAATTGTTGATTCATAAATATGGATAAAATATTTTTTATTTTTATAATTAGCTACACGAAAGAAAAAACATTTACACAAATAACATGAATTTATGTGGATCGCCTTTAAAGGCTACATCCATGGGAAAAAAAAGTGATAGTCTTTTGATTCAAGATAACAATTTACAATGGTTTTTCATCAATCAGTTACTAGGGACAATTCCCAGTCTATATAGAATGTATTGAGGCATATTGAATAGACAAAATAAGAGCAGTAAGAGACAAAGTAAAAGGACAATAGTATGTGAACAACTATGTAATGTTTTGTACTATCGGCAGTAAATATAAATTTCCATTTTTATATCGCCTTATTGAGTCATGTCCCTAACTGGTCCTTTGGTCGGGTTGTGTTTCTTGAATTTTCTATGCAATTCAGTCTTCGCAGTCTTCTTTATTTAAGTTTCATTGTACTGAACTTGAACCTTGAACTTGAACCTTTTTGGGTTCAAGGTTCAAAGTTCAACATTTGTTATGTATATGTTTTTGTGTTGTTGTTGTTCTTCAAGGTTCAAAGTTCAATGTTTGATTTCTTGGAAATCATATGACTTTTCATAAGGTGGCGGCACGGATTTTAAGGAACGGTGGTAGGAAAAGGGAATATTCTTTCTTAATGACTTAAAAGTTGTCATTTATAGCAAGTATGGCATGGGAATCCATGTTTTCGGATATGAAGTGGCTTGTTATTAAATGCATGATCATTTGTGATCATTTCAGAGTAATTTCACATGAGTGAAGAGTAATGATGATAACTTATGGAAATCATGAGTAGGATTTTCTTGGCTATTTTAAATTGAGCAGTTGTCTTGTCAAGATTGTCATTTGTGAAACATAAGTTTTTAGGAAAAATTTTGGAGCGAAAGAAAAATAGACTGCGATAGGGGTTTTACAGATGACAGAGGAAGGAAAGAAGCAAGCTAAGATTAAAGAGGAAAAAATTGACTTCGAAGCTGCACATTCCATTGGTGGCCGAGTTACTAGATCAAGATACAAGAAGAATTTTCAGCCACCTGTTGCTCATCTCATTCTTGATCTGGACGCTGAGGAAGTACAAGGCAATATGACAACCCCTGTTTCTGATACTAACAAGGTTGTAACCAATGCTGATGCTAATGTCCAGGATTCATAGATGCTTGATGTTTTGTCTAACATAGATAATGCTATGTTGTTGACTTCAGGAGGGCCTCTGCCCATGCAATCAAAAGATCTAATTATGGCTCCTAAATGGTTGAGTGATTCAATTACCAAGAAGAGGAATGTTGTGCCTATTTCTGTGTCAATGGAAGATGTCATGATTAAATGTCTAGGAAGAGCCACAAAGCCTAAGCGGCTAAAAGTGGAAACCATGATCGATTTTGATAAGGGCACAAAACATTGGACTGCAGATATTGCTAAGCCTACATCCGATAAGGATACTGCCATTGTGTCAGAGGCTTATTATACTATTGAGCAAGTTGATTTGGGAGTAGGAACTAGAGTGGTTGATGTGAAACATTTAGAAACTTCAACCAAAAGGATTATCTCCCGTAGTTGGAAGGATGAAAAGGATAAAGAAGAGTTGAAATGGAGTTTAATGCAAATGGCTCAATACATCCATGCTCTGCAGAATAGTCCCTTGCCATTGTCCCAAAGCTCTGTTCCCTTTAATCTAAAAACCCCTAATAACCAAAAGTTCTTGGATGAAGTTCAAAGGAACAAGATGATCGTAGAGATTTTCTCTGAGTGGCTTACATCGATTGTGCATCAAGGAACTAATTATATATCCAATTTAGTTCAAATTTTCAAAGATTCCAATGATGTTACCAAGGAATTGGATGCTGACTTAATCACATGGTAGAATGAAAAGACTAAATGGGCGGTGATTTCAAGGCAAATGCGTGATATTCAGCGCTATGGCTTGATCAATTTTCTTGCCGAAAGACAAGTGTTGGGATTAGATGAAGATATAATGTTCATATGCAAAGAAAGTATAGAGTGGCATAACCAAATCATTGAGCAAGGTCATAGTGAGTCTATTAGTCTGCGAGGTGAACTAGCAACCCTGAGAACAACCATGCAAAAGGATTTGCGATGTGTAGATGTTCAGTTGCTTAAAGAGGATTGTCAGACTCTAGAAGATACAACAGAAATGGTCAATCTATTCAGCAATCACATTAAAAAAATTAGGGTGGAAAAGTCCTTAGCCGTGGAAGCTTTTACAAAGATTGCTAAAGTGGAGTCAATGGTTACAGTATGTCTAGATCACTTGGACTCTCACAGAGATAAAGTGTAGCTAGTGAAAAGAAAGAAGGAACTCTAGAAGCAAAGGGTAATTCATATCAGCCTGCTACATGTAGCGGTAATCCAGGAATTCTCAAGGGTTCATCGGGAGTGGAGTGCAGGGAAAGTGGTTATGGTGTCCGCCCAGAATAGCAATACGGGCAATCCGACTGAAACAAAATCCGCCGCATGACTAGCACTGCTGCCAGTTGTATGCCAGTATGTCTAGCTTTCTTTTTATTTTCAGTTATGTAGTTAGGACAGTTTTTTATTAACTCATTTCGAGTTAGTTTTACCTTTAATTGAACCATTGGCCTGGGGGCCTATTTATAAGCTTTGTAATGACTTTATGCGGGCCCGCTAAGTTTTTTGAAAAACTATCTCTTTAATTTTGGCAGAATACTTTATGTATGTGTTGGAAGTTGATGATCATTTATGAATGAAAATCAAATGATAGTTTATCTTTGGCTTCAGATCTGTGTGTTTGGTGTTTGAAATTTGATTTCTGTGAGAATCTATTTCAAGAAAGAATATGTCATAGTTTTCTATATGTGCAGAAAATATCAGTGAGATTCATCTTTTAAGGTTTTCATTTTGTTTTAGTGTACATGTGAAATCTGTCGGCTTTACACAAAGAATTATATATGAATCAATGCTTGTGTTCATTTGGTATTGACTAGTGAATACAATTACCTTTTTGTACTTTTTGGTGAAAAGTATAATATTGGTTGTATGTAATTTGGAGCTGATTGAATATCTATTAAAGGAAGTTGTACCTTAATTCAAAGGTTAATCAATACGATGATTTTCCAACTGTATGGTGAAATTAATCTTTCATTTCTTGGGCTAAACAGTATAAAAGTTAAATAAATTGTGAGAGATAAATTAGTTTACCAACATGTACGTAATACGATCCTCCTCAAACACTACTTCAAAGTATGGTGTAATTTGTATGGCCTCCCAAGTTAGAACGTATGGTTGTGACAATACATTATACTCCCTCAGCCAGTTGGGGTGTGGTGATGGATCAATGGCTTTGACCGTATGGTGAGTGTTAGTTGTACGGTGGTATGTGGTGGTATCGGGTCAAAGCACTTTGATCGTACGATTGGTGATAGTCGTACGGGCTGGGCGTACAATAGTGTTGGGCCATATAGTGAGTGCGTATCCACCAAGTCCCATCCCTTGAGCCCACCAAATGCTTAGATAGTTCGGTGTTGCACAGAGAGAGGGTAATTGAATGAATTATTAATATTCTAAACACGAGAGAATTTATTTTCAAAATGAAGATTCACACTTGCCAAAAGAAATCATCTGAGGATTCACACATGCAAAGAGGAATTATATCGATAATGATCGCACAACAGATTACATACTCCGAACAGAAGTAAAATAGGGTGAGGAGAGACTCCCACCGAAACTACAGATGCCAAGTAGGGAGGATCTCTCACCTCCGAAATGGAAGACAAGTTGAACTCCAACTGGAATTCGTATATACAAATGAAAATACCAAATTCACCTACCTAAAACAATGAAAGACTCGGCCATAAATATGGGCTCCGAGAAATTTCCCGAAGGGTTACAAACAGGTCGACACGACCAAAATAGAACTTGACTAATTAAATAAAGGGCCAAAAGATTTATTATTAAATTTAGGGCCATACAATAAAGTATTTTAATTTTATTATTTAATTATATCGGGGACATCACAAACTAGTCGCGTAATTCACATATAAACAAAGTTTACTATTGAAATCATTTAGTGTAAACACTTTAAAAAGCTAAGCTAACTCGAGTTCAAGTTAATTCTTATCATAGATGTGAAAATATTTGTTGACCTGATTTTTAAGTATGCTAACTTTTTGGGAAAAGAAGCAATGGGATAAAGGTTAGTATGGGTGGCTTTGTGGAATATGATGAAGGAATTTGCTTGATTTTCTCAAAAGAAGGATGTTGAGGAAGGGAAGTCGTTTGTTGGATTTGAGCTCATTAGTGAAAGTAATTCTCTTAGCATTTATTATGATGTGTGTGGAAATCAAACCATAGGGCTAGAAAATATGCAGTATGCCATGTTTTTTTCTTCATTATTTTTTCCATTACTACTTTCATGCACATTTCCCAAGGAATTTTTGTGTCCTAAGATTTGAAATGTTGTAAGCCAACTTTTCCCCTTTAGGCTTAGAGGCTTTTTTTTCACTAATTATTTTATTTTTTCCCACATTTTCTACTTTAGGATTTCAAGCACAAAAGGGGAAGAGAGATCACAACCCTTGCCTCGTAGTCATGGAATTGGAGAACCTACAAATTCTTAGTTGTTTAGATTCCTTGATCTAAACTTCATTGGTATGTTTTTTGTCCAATCCTCCCTCCTTTTAAGTTCATGAAAGAGATGGTATGTTTTATAACATTGTGTTTACTTGGACATAAGCGTTATGTGCTAGCTAGACTTGGACGTTTTTGGTGCAAGTTGACAATATTTTATCATGTTGGTTTTTTTTTCCTTATATTTTTAGTTAAGGATTGAAAGGGAAAGATGACCTAAAAAGACCTCTAAGAACTAGTATGCACCTTCAATATCCTACGTTTTTCTTTTAATAAAGTTTCAATAACTTGATACAAGTGCACACTACTAAGCCATTGAAGGGGAAACAAGGGATGGTTAATTTTCCATCCAATGACTCTTAGAGGAAAGATGATGTAGTTAGCAAATCTAATAAAATTTTGATAGCACAAAATTATCCAAAATAACACTTCAAACACATGAAAGAAGAAGAATAGAAGAAAAATATATAGAAGAGAGCAAACACTGATATATGTGGGGAAAACCCTTTTAGGTAAAAACCTCATAATCCAAAGCATTGAACAAGTGTAACAAACCATTACCATACACTTATGGGCTCTAAGCCTTTAGATTGAGTCTACATCTTTCTTTTCTAGAGAAAATTTGACATCATAACCCTACAAAGAAATATTTTCCTCACTCTTGTCCTAAACCCACATCAAAGACATACAATATATAAAGACATACAAGTTTGAAGTAGATTATAGAAAAATCCAAAAGAGGTGGGTGTTCAAAACCATGTGGTACATTTCCCAACCACTTGTAAGTGTGCAAATGAAAAAAATTTGAGATTCTCTAACCCCTCTTACATGCCTTCAAAATTGGGCCCTTCATTTTGGTAATAATAGGTATGACAAATGTTGTTAGGCACCTTACAATTGTCATAGAATCTATTATACATGACAATGCTTATAGTTGTAAGAGAATCCATCATAAATTACTATAATTAATTGATTCTATTACAACCCATCATAACCCAACATGGGCACCCATATTCTTCATGCAAGATGCCTTCTAACACTTATCCAACCTATCATAGGATTATGTCACAACCTGTCATAAGAATCCATCATACAATAATGACTTACACAGGTTTCTAATATGTTGACACATAGAAAAGTATCTCTAACAAAGTGGGAGGCCTACTTTCCAAAATAGGGACAAAATACATCATTGTCATCTTCCATACATGTCACTTCCCAACATGAAGATAACTCATTATTCCATGTCACACTAGATGACAAAATATGGTGAGCAAGAAATTACAATTTAGGCATTAAATAAATAAATACAATTTTAGGAATATCTAAGGTTGAGACACCTTAATTCTGAACATTCTCCCACTTGTTGAACACCTTACCATGACCAATTTGAACAGGATTTAACTACAAAGCACCAAACAAAGAGATGCTTCAACATAGTCATCCATGAAACCAAATGAATCTCCAACATGCTCTTGTGCTCCAACAAGATATCTGCAATAAGATTTAATATGTCCACCATATCAAGCAAGAACTCCTCTCATCCTCCAACAAACCACCTATGGAAGAAAAAGAGCAAGCCAAGGTGAAGATGGGCCAATTCACAGAGCACAAGCATCAAATCAAGTGATAACAAAGGCTACAAACTTCTATCCACAAATGTATCATGCTCATGAGCTTTACAGAAGCATCAATATATCCAACTTCAAACCAATTCCTATAACACAAACTTTAAGCTCAAAGAATTCCTTCTAGAACAAGATCAAACACGAATTTTCCAAAATAGTTACAACAACAACCACAATTGATTGTTAGTATCCAACTAAAAAACCCACATGATTAGAAAAATCAGCCTCAGCAACTACTAATCCATCCAATCATTCATACCTAAAAGGTATTTAAAACAATAAAACTCATGCCAATTACATATCCAACCCATAAATTGCAATCACAAGCTCCTTGTATAAAACATTTTAATATAAAACATACACACTAGGAACTCCCACTACATAGGTAATGTCAAATCTAAAAAATAAATCATTGCATACCAAGTTTACCAATCAACACTTATAATAAAGGTGTGGCATATAATTAAATTATGTAGTAACAAATAATTATCACAATAATCCACACATGCAACACAAACTGCTTCATAATCTCTGATAACATGTCACCATAATTATCCCAAGTGCATCACACTAAACCATACGATAATGAACCTCTAAGAAGTAGCCATAAAACAAAGAAAAAACATGTAAATCATACCACAATCATGTCATTTTGCCAACAACTCAAAGTGCTCAACTATGTCAAGTAAGATCTCCTTCACAGCCCTAACAAAAAGCCTCAACAACACCCAAGCATTTAATCCCATTAGATCAAACAAAACATATACATTAGATATCACCAACATGGATGTAAGATTCTTAAAATAATGGAAGATCAAACTTAGAACCATTTTCCCTATAAATAAATTAACCCAATAACATTTCCAAAATCTTAAAGAATCAAACAAATATCCAAGAACATAAACATGTCAAACACTTCTCAAATGAACCTTTTAGAACTAGCAACTACAACCCAAGATCTATATCCATGAGAAAGAATAAAACATAATGCATCTGAAATTTTAAAAAGTGCTATAACTTTGACATGATTATTTGCTGAGTAGATCAAGATTGGGGAATGAGATTGCTCCTCAAAAAATGCAAGTCACAAACTTATTTTTTGAGTAGACCTTGAGTGGGGAATGAGATCGCTCCTCTAAAAATACAAGTCATGTAAACTTTCTCCAATAACAACCTCCTCTCAAGTTGATTATGAACTCTCATCCATGTCTAGGTGAAAAACACCTCGGACTTTTTGTTGAAACTTCAAAAGAGTAACCATCTCAACAATCACCTCACCCAATGTCTCCAAGTATTCATGAACACCAACAATTGATCAATCCATGCGAAGCACCAAAATAAATGATCGTTGTACCCAATACCAAGAGAACCAACGAGATCATTGTTAAATCTCCTACTATAAAATTAGGAACCAATAATGATAACATGATCTCACATCTCCTCATAAGAAGATCATATGCTCCAATGAGAATATCATGCTACCAAGAGCATGCATATCATGCCATCACAGTAACTGGTAATCAAGAGTAAATGATGACATAATACTAAACCATCTTGTAAGTAAGGATCACCTGTCAAAACCAACAAGTAAAAAATTGACGCCTCTTAAAGACTCCAAGAGTCCTCCATGGTTGGCCAAAATGTCAACATCTCTAATCACATGAAGACAACCATCTCCTAACAATGAAACTAAAAAATATGAAAGAACTCTTCTACAACAACAGGATCTAAGAGATCCTCCAAGACACCCACAAACATTAAGGAAGATCATCCATGGGTATAACATAATGAAATGTTTCACTTGGAATAACAACAATTATAATCAGAACCGAGATCTCCAAAACTAGAAGATAAATGACATGCTTCGTCCTAGAAACTAATCCAAGTACTCAGAATAATCCCTCCTCTCATCCCAAAATACCATACCAATATGGAAATGACCACAAAAAAGGTCAATTCACTAAATCTACATAAATACAAAATTATTTGTGGATATAAATAGTCCACATTTGGGTTTTCAATGCAACCAATGGGTAAAGACAACCCACCAAACAACACAACTCATATATCCAAATATTAAAACATGCAAATTCACCATCACATCAGTAACATACAAAATTGAGATATCAAAGAAGATAACACAAATTTTGAAAGACTCAAACACTGGATCACTAACCATATTCGATTTGCTAAACAAATCCACAACTAAGCACCATAGCCTAGGAACTAGAATTCATGCAAATTTGAAAATTGTCTCCATCTAGAAAGCTTTAAGAGTCTGAAAAAAATATTTCATGCAGATCTATGGACCATAGATTTTGGTTAGCATGCAAAAATTGGAAAACGATCTCTGTGCAAATCTAAATCCACCAAAAATACTCCAAATCTACACAAACCCATAACTTTTAGTAGAAGGAGAAAACAACAAAACCTTTAGAGGAAATAAGTTATCCATGAGCTTTTAAAACATAATAGAATAACAACTTCACAACTCATAAATAACTAGTGATATAACATATACCAACATTTTCTAATCGACAAAAATACAAACCTCCTCATACCATGCACGAAGCATACATGCAAAAATGCAACTATTTTGCATATCTACGAAACTATAAGTTTTAAATTTTGATTAACTATGTCATGTAACACATGCAAATCCATATCCACTTATCATATAGAATACCTACAAGTCTCAACACCAAAATAATTATGCTAGAATAATAAAATAGCACAAATAAGCATAACCATAGATTTTGAATGGAAAATCTACAAAACCTTTATATCAAACCAATATGAAACTGAAATATGCAAGTACAACAAACAAACGAAAGAAGAGATTTAATTACATGCATATGGGGGAGCTAGGATACTCCAGAAGATTTTAGATCATCCAATGATCAACTTCATAGCCTACATGTATTCATATTAACAAAACAGTGTCTTTTAATGTTGACGACTAAATCCAAGCACCTAACATAAGCACACCAAACCATAGTCATGACAACTCAAATTTCTCCATATTATCAAGGAGCCAAAAACAAAAGCCCAACATGAATACTTTATTACACACAACCACGAAATGAAAGAAAGTCACCATGCTAGAGGGTTATAATATATTGTCAAACAAGAGTTCTAGATCAATATCAAATTGAATGTGTAGTGTCCTAAATTATACTTCCCTACAATTTTGTCCTCACTTGGGCCCTCACCTTGGCATTTGTCCCCTAAGGCCTAATTGAAGCCCTAATTCTGCTCACGACATTTATCAAGCTCAAAATTTCATTATCTGCACTCCTTTCCACAAAATCATAGGACCCTGATGTCCAGGACCAGGGCGACCACGTCTTGGTCCTCAGGGACAAAAGCACCCATGCCCTGATGCTCCTAAATAAGGCCCATTTTGGGGCCTCATAACGATAACATAAATTGAGCGGGAACCTAGATTTTGTGTCATCTCATATCAGAAAAATAAGTTGTTTTTAGACTAGCATGTATAAAAGGAGGTCTACCCCTCTCATTTAGACATCCAATGATATCATATGGGAAATCCATCAAGCATCCATAATTTGAATTCATGATCTCAATTACATCAAGTGAGCAAGCAATCAATCTTCTTTCAAGAATTGGATCTAAAGTGAAGTTAAGATTCAAGCATTGGAGCTGACATTCATGTTCTATATTTTATGAAGATTATCTACATGAAACCTTAATTCCTTGTGAAGACAAAAAAAAACTTCATAAAAAGGTATATCATTAGTGTTTTAGATATTTTTCAGCATTTCCCTCAAAAAGGAAATCATTTCCATTACAATACTTCATTTACATTTCAATTCTATTTCATGGTTAATTCCAAAATTGGGGTTTGACCTAAGGCAAGCCCCTATTACCAACCATTTTCCCTTCTCTACTCTATGCAAGAACAAGTACATAACTATAATTTTTAGAATCAACATTATTCATAGAGACAAACAGGTTCCCTTTTGGATGACAAAAAGTTTGAAGGACCAAAGCAACTGGCAAACTGATCCTAACAATTCAGGTCGACCTTCTAGGAACATATCTGAATATTCATGTATTGCTTAGATTTAGGTTTGTGGATCCTCTTGACAACTGTAGCTCACTGTTTATGCATGATGGCTTCAATTTACACACATTTACCCCAATTTCAACATTATTAATTAAATCAATTCAATTTAAAGGGAAAGAAATGGCACATCTAAAGCCCCTGGAATCTTATCAGAATCTTGGTCTTTTAGACTTTGATCTATCAAATTTCATATTTCCCTAATGTAATGGTCCCTAAGCAACAATTAGTGGTTTTACTACATCTAGTGGTGGAAACCCTTTTTTCACTGCATTCCATTTTGGTGAACTCGACATCTTACACCTTAATTTATGATATGTGCTCTTAGATTTGATTGTTTATGCATCTAAAATTCAAATTTACATTTGCAAGTTTAATTTTCAATTAAATTTCATAAATTTTGAGGTTAAATTCACAAAAACCCTAATTTTTTAGTTCTAAAATTTAACTTGTGGATTGCCTAATTTGGATTAATTATTTCAAATTTGATTATTTATGCAATTTAAAATTCAAATTTGCACTCATAGATCTAATTTTCAATTGAACTACATAAGTTTAGCAGTTGAATTCACAAAAAACCCTAATTTATAATTCTAAAATTTACTTGTGGGTTGCATAATTTTTCAGATTTGATCTTTACAATATGCTATGCTATGATTTAGAGGAATTTATCTTTCAAATTCACAAATCATATTTCTTAATTAATTGGTTAATCAATCACTTTTACAAAATTTTGCATTGTTTAATCACAATTTTCAATTTCAAATTCAAATTTCCCTCCTATGTGCATGAGTTTTCTTACCATTGGTACTACCTATAATATTCTCATGAGAAGAAGTTGTAGAATTAAGGATTCCCAAGGTTTAATCACTAAGGATATGAAACCTATTTTGCATAACTTATTTCATGAGAATGTTGGTGGTTCCTCTAATCCAACAAATGATGTCATTTATCCTCATTCTTTTCATAATTCTCATGATGTGGATGAATCACTAACTAGGGTTTTTGTTGACCAATTGGACAATATTGACAATGAATTTGAAAATCTTCAAGAATGTATGAGTCAACAATACTCAAAAAGTGAGACAATCCCATTGATTGAAGGATTAAAAAGATTGGTTCAAAGTGATAAAACTAGTGTTGATTTTTTGTGTGGCCTTGCTCATATTGTTGACACTAATATCATGTCTTTTAAAAGTTGTGTCAATGTTATTGGTTACACTCAAGCTATTAGTCAAGTTAATCATTCCATTCCAATGCCTACATCCTTACCTAGTGTGCCTATATTTACATCTTCTGTCATGACTACTTCCACATAAAATGTTATTAAACATGTTGATCAAGGGGAAACCTTGTTAATCTAAATTCGTGTATACCTCCTTCTATGTGTCATCCATCTGTGACACAATCATCTTACATAGCCACATATCATAGTGTTCCACTTCCTCACTCTCAACCTCCAGCTACATACAAAAATGTTACTCATCCATCACAATCCAACATATCTAATTTCAATCCATCCACCGAAGCAACCATCAATAATTTAGCCCAAACTGTTTCATCCCTATAGCAACAATTGGCTTTCATTACCCAATCCAAGTTTAATGTGCCCACATTTGATGTAGCGAGCCTATTATCTGATGATGTTGTCTATATTGTCCCTCTTAAGGATATGAAAGTCTATTAATTATATCTTTACAATGGAAATAGTGATCCCTTAACTCATGTGAAAACATTTCAAACTTTGTGTAGTGATTTTTCTCATGATCAAAGACTTATGGCTAAATTGTTTACTTGAACCTTTAGGGATAAAGCTTTGCAATGGTATTGTTCTTTGCCTATTTATTCTATTACATCATTTCAACAATTAGCTAATACTTTCATTCAACAATTTCATAATAATATTGGTCCTAAAATTACTTTGACTAATTTGATTCATTGTAAGCAAGGTGCTAAAGAAAAAGTAATAAATTTTATTGGTAGATATAAACATTTGTATTCTCAAATTTCTTATCTTATGCCTAACCATGATGTTCAAATATTTTTTATTGCTGATTTATAAAGAGACATTAGGGATAAGCTTCTCTTTTCTGAGTTTACTTCCTTTATGTAGTTGTGCGCAATACTTCATATTTATCAACTTCAAGTGAGTTAATTTGAACCATCTCCTTCAATGGTTCTGGTTGATAAGAATGAGAGTACTCGATGATATTTTGCAAAGTTTAAACTGAACAAGGGATACATCAAGATCAATGACAACATCAATACTCAAGTGGTAGTCACAACATCAGGTGTGGCCCCTTTATCCAAATACTTTAGAAAAGAATTTACAACTTTTTCTGACTCTTTGCATAGCATAATGACATAATTGATAAATAAAAATTTGTTGAAACTTCCTCTCATCAAGCCAGTTGATACCTCCAAACCTTTGCTACTGTATCATGATCCCAAAGTCTATTTTCAATTTCATCGTCAACTTGGTCATTACACTGAGAAGTGTTATACATTAAGGAGTAGGATTCAAGAGTTTATCGATAACAATACTATATATGTAGCTAGTGTGAATGACAAAGGAAATACTAACTCATTTGACTGCAAAATCCAATGAAACTTTTTGATGAAAGTCCAATAATTAATTGTATCATCGGGTATTTGTGTATTTAATGTGAAATTTTTATTTTTTTTTAATTTATGCCTGACATTCATCAAAATTGTGATGCTCCTTGATTTTGGTCGCTATTTCGACATACACTTAATTTTTTGGGTCGACGGGTATATGGTTAGTGTTCGTCTATACTTGTGACAGTGCACTGACAGTTATATTCATCATTGAGAATGGTTTTCAGATATTATTTGATTGAACAAGGAGTTCTAACAGGGCTACAGGTCAAATTAGTTCACTGGGAAGACTTATCTCAATGCCCCTATTTTTGCTACAATTAATTGTTAATAGCAAAGTTAGTTCTCAGTCTTGCGATTCATGACCTTTGAGGATCTTTTACCTTCTGTCAAATTAAATGTATGCACTTATGTGGTTGACTCTTCAACTTGATCCATTGTAATCAAATTTGCATATACTTGGGAGCTTTAATAATGGTAATTCTAAACTTTTTTGGTTGAATGCTAAGTTTTTTAATTGCAAACTTCAAGTTGGTGTTGCTCTAGCTTGGTAAAGAAAAATCATGTCAAATAATATTATTCCAAAACAAAATTAAGAGACAATTGCTAGATTGAAAAGAAATGGTGATGGGAAATGTTATTGTCCTTGCAATAAAATTTTAATCACAATAACTAAGAAATATTGTAGGCAGCATGGTCACGTTGAAGGAGGGCATGATTATCGTTCATTGGTAAGTTGTTCATTATATGTCTTTATATTGATTGAATTTGTAAATGTTTATATCATTTTAACATTTTTTATATATTAAAAAAATCACTTGATCATGATCATGGTTTATTGTGTCGATCACTATCATAAAGGTGGGGTTCCCTAGGGCACATGATATGGATTATCATGGCCCGAAGAATGTGATTTTGCAAGTGGAGGAAAATGGAGTTGTGAATATCAAAGATGAAGTTAATGATTCTATGGAAGAAGATGATCATGCTCCAAAAAACACAGTTGAAGATGATGGTACAAATACATTGATCCATGACACATTTAGTGGAGTAGTGGAACATGTTGATTGAGATGACTTTGATGATGTTCATGATTTACCTATACTTAAGAAGGCATACGAGCCCCTTTATGAAGGCTCCCAAACAACTCTTCTCTTTGTTGTATTGTTGCTAGTGAACTTGAAGGTTATGAATGGTTTATCCAACAAAGAAATCTCATAGATGTTAAGGTATGTCATATATGTCATCTTTTTTCATCTACTTTTGTTGTTAGTTCATCACTAGTAAATAAAGGATAAAATAGTACCATTAATATTCTTTATATTAACAAATTATTTTTTGTTGTAGATTGATAGGTGAATTTTTGTTGCCACCATCAAATATTTCACCTCGCTCATACCGAGATTTATCTGCCATTATGAAAGATATTGGAATGGAGTATCAAGCAATAGATGCATGTCCCAATGATCATATTATATCATAAAAAACATGAATTTACCACAAAATTTTTGGAATGTCATATTAGTAGATATTGAAAAAATCTACTAACAAAAAAGGTGCCTCGCAAGGTTCTTCGTTATATTCTCATTATTCCACGTATGCAACAATTATTTAGGTGTGAAAGCTTAGCGCAATTTATGGATTACCATGCACAGAATAGAAGTGGAGATGACATTCTTTAAATGCCTGTGGATGGTTCTACATTTAGGGACATGGAGGAAAAATGACCACACTTTAAAGAAGAACCTCGTAATCTCAGAAGAACCTCATAATCTCGGGCTTTCATTGGCAGCAGACGGTGTCAATTCATTTGGAGAGCTGAGATCTATTTACTCTATGTGGCCTATTTTTGTTATCAACAATAACATTCCTCCATGAATGTCAATAAAGAGGGAGCATGTAATGTTGGCAATGATTGTTCCAAGTATTTGTTTACATCATTTTTCTTTAACATAGTAGCATCTCATTTGTCTTATTTGTTGCATAATGATTTATATTTTTTTCATTTAATAGTCATGTACATTAATTTATATTGCAGTAAAATGGTTATAATAATTATGTAATCTTTATGTTCATTCAACTAGATAAGTACCAAGTTAAAGATATGAATGTATATATTGAGCCTCTTATCAACGAGTTACTAAAGTTATGTAATGGCGTCACTATGTATAACGTCTCTAGACTAATAGGACAGACAATTTCAATTCCATGCAATGCTTGTATGGACAATTCATGATGCCCCAGGGTTAACACATTTTTGTGGTATGTTATAATGTTCAACTGCACTTTAACGATATTTAATTTTATGAAGTACATATCATGCATTTTTTTAAAATAATTTATTCCTTATATATAATTATAAAAATTGCATATTTAATCCAATTATATGTGATCTTGTAGGTCTTCAAACAAAGGGAAAATTTGCATGTCCAATTTGTGGTCCAAAGATGAAATCTTGTTGTTCAACAAGTTTAGGAAAGCAGGTGTTTGATGAGTATAGGCACTTCCTCCACAGAAATCATAAGTATCAAACTAATGAAAAACATCTTTTCAATAGGAAAGAAGAGACTACATCAAAACCACAAAGAATGACACCTCACCTATGGAAGTTGGAATATAATAGAATTAATTGTCAAGGTTATACATCAGATCAAATTGTTTATCTATCGTATATGATATGTTCAATGGAATTAATATTTTTATATTGTGTTTTTCTTACTCATGTTGTAATTGACAACGATTGTCATTGTTAATTTGTTTAGCTTATATGCTTCATGAAGGTCGTCAAGGCATTAATGGTCGGCTTCCACAAGGACTGAAAAGTTATCCTAGACAATTTAGTAGGTTGTCCTACTATGAGTAGCTACAAATTGTGCATTTGTTTGATACAATGCATATCAGAAAGAATATAACAAAAACGTTATGGAAAATATTGGATGGAAGGCATGAGAAAGAAAAAATTGTCAAAATTTGTAGTGACATTCAGGAAGCCAATCAAGCAATGAAAAATGTCATTCAATTAAGTAGCGATGGAGACCAAATTAATATAAGTGCCCTTCCTTGGTTATTAATGAAGCAACAAAGAAATTCTATAAAAGAAATCATACAAAAAATTTGATTTCCCACAAGATTTGTTGTGAACATAAACAATATCATAACAAAGAAAGGTGAAATTGGATCGGGGATGAAAATGCATGATTGACATGCCTTCATTAAGTTAATTATTCTAGTATATTATTTATATATTTGTATACTGCATGTACTTTTCAGTGTATTATGTTTACTAGTTTTGGAAAAATAATGAAAAGATCATTTTTATAATTGTTGCAGTACGTTCTACCTCTATCTCTCCCAGACAACTTCAACAACAATGTCAAGCAATTATATATGATCTCGGAAAATACATGAGGTAAGTAGCGATATTTGTTCAATTTGTTGTATAGATCTTATATTTGCCATTTGTTTTACTTCTTATGTGATATATTGTATATTTTTATTAAATCTTGTTAATATATTTGTGCCTTGAATCACTTGTAGATGGTTGTCATCTAAAGAAATCCATAAAGAAGATATAAATTATTGGAAGAGAAAAATTCCTCATCTAATGTGTGAAATGCAAAATTGTCTACCTTCGGCATTTTTAAGTGTACAAGAACACTACCTCATACACCAAGTTGAGGAGATTGAATTGTGTGGACCTGTACACACAAGGTCAATGTGGATGGTTGAGAGGCACTTGAAATTTTTGAAGGCTTTGGTTAGACAAAGAGCACATCATGAGGGTTCTATGGTGGAGTGATATATGGTATACCACACCATGGTGTACATTACTAAATATCTTCCTAAGTTCACAGCAAAGATCTGTAGTACCCCTGCCCTAATCAATTTCTAATCTCGGTTTAATCTTGGTTAGTTTATCTTATATAATGTTATAGTCAGATGTTTGATTTAATGCATAGCTGTTGATGTGGTTTTCACACTAGTTGTATGTAAGTTGTTTAGTGTTCCTATTTCGTGGTATTAATATCGGGCTAACGCTTTCATTAAATTTTATATATGTATGCATGTATGACTCTTGGTTGCAGGAGATTTCAAGTACAACGCCGCATGAGTGCGAGGTTCGTCTTCACCTGGATTTGCAGGTTTGAGTGTACCTCTTTAATCCTTAGAGTTGGATTAGGTGGTCGTAAGACCCTAGTTGACCTTAGTCATGCTCAGGTGAGCATCGCCAGTCGTCATCAGTAATCCCTTTTTGTTCGGGTTTGTGAGTCGTCTGTTTGGTTGACCTTCTCGGTTTGCGTGCTTGGTGTGTATGGATAAATTGATTAATTAGCCCTTAGTAATTATTTTGATTATATATGTGTTTGTGCATTGAAGATTAATGGACTAAATTAATCGGGATTTCGTTATGCGATTATCGTTGATTTTGGATTGCTCGTTTTAAATTGGGAGCAAGTTCAATTAAATAGTTAATTTAAATATTAAATGCATTTTGGATATGCTATTGAAAAGAAAGTTTTGTATTTAAGTGCAATAGATTTAATTGTATTCTGTTGGCTTTTTAAATTTGAAAGGTTAAATTTCAGTTGAGTGAGAAAATCAATTTTAAATGGCAAAAAACAATCTAATTGTTGATATAGTTAGAAAAGAATTAATTTTGAGAATTATTTTTAAATAAAAATTTTAATTCCAAAAATGGAATTTTGGTCAACTCTTCCTTATAACCTAATATTTTTGGGAATTTTTGAGAGGATGGATATTTTTGGAAAATATTTTGTTGGAGAAAGTTTTTGGGATTGAAATTTGGGGGTCTTTGGGAGGAAGGAGTTCTTCTGGATCTGGCAGGTGGGCTCTCCTTCAGCTCTTCCAGGAATGCGTATGAAGGTAGGAATTACCTTAACTGTTCTTCCTTGATGCCATGGAAATAGTCTGTTGTTGAATGAAAATGCTTGTTGCTAAAAATCCAATCTTCTTAAATTGATTTGAGATTTAATTTTGGATTTGTGGGTTTAAAAACTATGCATGCCTGGTGTTCTTGCAAAATAGTTGATTCATTGTGTTTAAAAAAAACAAAAACAAAAAAGAAAACCTTATCATTCTGGAAATAATATTTTAAGTCTCATTATGAGACTGTTCAAATGGAGGTTTTGCTGTTTGGAATGAAATTTATGAAAACCCTTTTCTCTATTTTGTTTTCTTTTGGAAAATCGAGTTTTTGGGTAAATCAAGTTTTGGTTTTTAAAAAAAAATGGGGGGCAATGTTAATTGTTTATTTCAAAATTTTATGTAAATCGAAATTTTTGTTTTAGCAAATAAAACGTTGGTTTGGGGTTTGGAGGGCGGGGAGCAGAGCTCCACCCGCCTCCTCCTCCCCTCCCCTTCGCTTGTCTTGCTCACAGTGGCCGCGGGCTCACTGTGGTGGCCGCAGGGCGCCGCGGGACCTGCGGGCACCACAGTGGCGCCGCCCACGCGGGTATCTCCTGTGGCTAGGGTTTAGGCGCCCAGCCTTCGCCGCCCTTTTAAAATGCTTTGTTTTATTAGTTTTTAAAAATGGTTTTTTTTTAATGTATTTTTTTTATTCAAAAAAAAAATGCATATAATAGTTTTAATATTATTTAATGTTTAATACTTTAGTTAAGTTTTGATTATTAAATATTGGCATTTAAGTAAAAAAAATTCAAGTATGATTGGTTATTAATTTATTGTATAATGTTTTAAAAAAATATATATACAATAGTTAATATTCAAACTCATCTTGTTTTAATGCGTATTTTGGTAATTAAATACTTAATCTGTCTCTTTTGTATTGATTATTAATTTGATTATATTTAATCAATCGCGGATTATTAAATATGTTCATTAATTAATAGTTAATTTTTGTAATTTTTTTTATATGCTCAAGGAAACAATGTGTTAATCTGGGAATGGATTTTCTTTATTTGGCTTCCCTAAATATGTATATTTCCTTGATCTGTATAGTGTAAATTGGTTCTGGAAAAGACAAATGTGTAGGATTTATTTTGAACCAGTACGTCAATGATGACGTTAATGGAAGACTAAATATCTTAATTAATTGGTTAATGGTTGTTTAAATTATATTCTTGTGAAATTGGTTAAAGAACTCGTTATGGTGTATTTTTGTATGTGCGATGCAATGAACCTTAGAGAGTTAGAAAACCAAGAACAACCTGTATCTAAATGAAGTAGATAACTGCAATCTATTATAGATCATGTAGAAAACTTGATCGACTTTTAATATTTAGATCAATTCGGAAAAGATTGTATTTGCTGAATATTACCTATGCGAGTTTAATTTTTGTATTCGCTTTTAATTATGAAATGGCAAGAGTGCTTTGTTTGATAGGTCCCTGTCGTATGGAATGAATTGGGGTACCTGTTTCAGTCCTCGATTTCGAGTTGACTGTTGTTTTGTGGTAGTGTCATAGTTGGTCATATCCTTTGTGTAGGTGTCGAATGACGATTTGTGTTTGACCAAATGAGGGATGCTTCCTCCTTCTTGAACTCCGTTCGTCTGACCATGTGTATTCCTTGGGTTTTGAGTTCGTCTGAGTATAGTCTAGTGTCGTATGGGAAATTGGCTTTCGATTGGGAGCCGCGCCCAAAGTGGCTGCTGGGTAACCCGTCGAAAGTGAGTCTAATAAGTGATAACCTAACAGTAGATTAGAATGTAATCTCTAAGTAAGATAATTGTGCCTCACACATGGGATGAGTGCTAACACAAACTCAACATGTTGTGAGAAGGCCTGAAATGGCAAACCATCATCCTTGTCTTCACGAGAGGATGTGTGGGTCCACATGAGGCTTGGATGGGTCGGAGGCTCGGATTAGGTTGCCAGGGTAACCCAGTGTATGGGGCCGGGACCTATGAAGACTTGCCATGGTAACCATACTAGGTTGTGTGATGACACTTGTCCCTACGTTCGCTAGTGTGTTGTCATTTTTGTCCTGTTAGGAGTACCATTGTGGGTCGTCCTTTTGTCTATGCCCTTGTGAGTATTGGTTTCATGTTAGACCTTGGGTGGTGATGACTCAGTTTTGTGGATGCTCCAATGGACCTTTGTTTTAGCTTTGATTATGTTCAGTTGGATCCTTTTCTTTTCAGGGATCGTTTATGTATTAATTGACCGATGTGGTCGCTTGTATATTGTTATATTTCACCTTGATGGCCAGATTGTAATGGTGTAACCTCTTGTATTCCTAACTTTATTATTTATCAGAGGGGTCTTGCAGTTGAGCAGACCCGGAGATGTAGCCCTTTAGGGGTGAACTCCGAGATCATTATGGTGTTATGTGATGTTATTCTCTTATGTTTCCCTTATTCATCTTTATCATGTATGATTAGCTTATGTTAGAATGGATAAGTGGATAAATGGAATTAACTTTAAATGCTTATATGCAGTTCTTCTTGAATGCCTTTTGATCGAATGCATAAGTGGGTTAGATGAGATTTATCATAGATGCTAGTATGCAATCGTCTTTTAAAATGCAATAAATTGGAATATGAAAGAATGTAGCTTAGAGTAATGGAATCTATTCAGTTGTGGTTAGAAAATTAAGCACGCTTGAAAAGATCTCATATGTTTATGATGATTCTAGAGTGATAGAATATTAGAGGTATGGCTTGTATTTCTTATGAAAAGCTTGAATGAAGATTATGAATAGATCTTAATGGTTGAACCTTTGCTTGTGATTAATATTTCCATCTTGTGAAAGAAATTATCCTGATTAAGAATTATCTCGTTATTAAGATAATCAGCTTATTGGATTAATTGTGTGAGTAAGTGAAATGTGAAATTTAAGTAATCTCGTTGGGAAACTCTTTAGGTGTTAGTTGATGTCTTCTGCTATGTAATCTGAATCTTTGATATCTTGTTGTATCTTAATGTGGTGTAACTTTGAAAAAAAAAAAAAAAATTATTGTACTCTATTCTTGTGTTTTGGCTTATCCCTTCGGGGTTTCCTGGCGGGGCATTACAAGATCCATGTAGATCGCATTTGGGATCCCAACTCCATTAACAAATTCGAAGGGGAGTACTTGATGGGGAAAGGTAGATTGAGGAAAGTGAGAGGTAATTATAAGATGTTCATGGAGATTAATTATAATACATTTTACATTTTCTTCAATTGCTTGAAAAGAAACAATAGAGAACTATTCCAAATGAAAGAATCTTCCACACACAAATAGAAAAGTATTGGTATTGTATTACTCCAGAAAATGTCTTTCACTGCTGAGAAGTATTAAAATCTTAAGAAGTGTTGATGATCAAATATTACAATTCGAATTTCATATATATAAGAAGAAGACCCAACAAAGGTATCTCTTCGGATTGTCTTTTGGAAAATAATTAAAATATTGATCCTAATTAAACTTATAAAACAATTTAATCTTCTCATAACATTGACTTAGCTACTGAGAGATTTTTTTATACTGCTCCAAGGTGTTGGTTCTCAAATCAATAGATAGTCTGATTGAATTTAACTCTGTCAGTTACCCAACCCTCAATGTTACAATTTGATATCTTTTATTATAGTTAGTCTAATTGAATTTAACTCTCACAGAGAGACAAATCATAATAGAATGCAAATAGTCGCCTTTTGTCTTTGATGCACTCTATATTCTTCTAACTTGCAATTATAACATAAAATCTTCACACAAGGATTTAGGATAACAATCATCAACCATAGATAATTATAATAGAGAACTGATTTGAAAGCAAAAGAATCCACAACACAATTAGCATATAAGAGAATTGGCTTCTATATTAATTTCAAAATAAGAGTCATTGCTTGAACATGTGTATGAAAATTACTGATTGTCTAACTTGTCATTCCTAACTTCTATCTTGCAAATGATTATATCATAAAATATTTATAACATATTATAGGGTCATGCCCTTTAAAAAGTGTCTTTTGGAAATAAACTAAGAGATTAACTTAAAGGAAACTAATCAGTATCTAGTCAAGCACAAGTGTGCTTTGGTCAAATGCTCCAAGTACTCTTTGTTGTAATGGGTCTCAAAGTCATGGATTGTATCTCTTTCTTCGACCTCTATTGTCACCATGTCCTCCACATAGTCCACCACTGTGTCTGTGTTTCCTGCTTTAGTTGATTTCATTGCATTCTTGAATACTATCTGACAATCTCGAACCCAATCCATTTTCTCCTTCAGGTCTTTGTCTTTATTAAGCAGGACTGGGATGTCATTTGATCCATCTCCTATAAAATTATCACTTTCAGACCTCAGCGCCTCTAGATATTCTTTATGTGTTTTGATCAATTCTTCACAATTTTTAATAGCATCAGGGTCCATCTTGGCTTTCCCTTGGAGCTCCTCAAGCTTGTCTTGAAGTCTTTTCTCTAACCTTTCATGCTCCTTAATGGCCGATTGGTTCTTTGAGTACATTTCCCAATATATATCCATCCATACCATCCAATTGGTAAACCTTTTCTTAAAAAATGCACATAGTGTCTCAATCTTGACACTTTTCAGTTGGGCCTAGACCTGGAGAATTTCTTCCTTACGTTTGCTAGCTTTAGTCTGTGGCTGTGAGATTTCACCCGTGTTAACAATTTTATGGCTTTTTTGTCTTTATTAATTCTTTTAAATGATCAATTTCTTTACTCAATCTGATGTTCTCTATCCTACCAAACTCCCTCTCTTTCAACAGTAATTGAATTTGAGCTTTATTGAGCATAGCAACATTAACACCTAGATCAGCAATGACATTTGGATCTGTCTCTCCTACCTTTAGTGTCATGATGTACCCAAAAGTTTTTTGAGTATCAATAATCATTGGTTTCTTTTGTGGAGGGTAGAGAGACCAAATTAGCATGGAATGTTCATCATCAATATACATGGAACCCGTATATACTGTTAAAATAGATAGCATTAGTTGGATAAACCAAATGTCTAATTGACCTTACGATCTTAGATAGTTGTCTTGTATTTATCCGTATATCTGTCCTTATTATTCTGATCACATATAGATATATATTTATGTAATCATTTATGTATTGATTGGTAATATTATGATTAATATTATAATCAATATTATGAATAATTAGTAACACAAGGGTGTTACTAATTATTCATAATATTAATTATATTAAATCATTAATTGACATTACCAATTTGTTGCAAGTAATAGCATGTAATTATCAGGTTTATTGACCAATTAGTTTGCTAAGAAACTGACAATATATATTTGTGAGTTATGCATTGGTTATATTGTCGACGTGACTCCTCATAGGAGTCACAACTCCTTGAGGAATCATGTTGGTTCCACAAGGAGCCATGACTCCTTTGTGGATAACCATCGAATATAAATCTAAATGTTGTTGATGGATGTAAAGACAACGAATAAATAGATAGATGACCAATATTCTATTACAGTTGAAAAGAAAGGCTACCATGGGAGTGACTATCACTTGTGTGTGAAATACTTCATTTCATACGTTGTAATCTGCAATTAAAGTAATAAGAAAAAGCAGTTAATATTGTGGCAACAATATTCAGCAGTATTTATCATTGCACATACAACAGTCAACATATTTGTTCATCATTATTGTATTATAATCTTAAAATTGCCTATATAGATAAATCTGATCAGCTTTAACATGGTATTAGAGCCAGCTTAAGGAAACAATCAAGATCAGATTTATATATAGACAAAGTTATCTCCTATATATACTCAACTTTTCAACATCCATCTATACATCAAAATGGTGAATGGTGTTAGATTTGAAGATTGTCTCGAAGGAGCTTCCAACTTTGTATCTTAGAAGTTTAGAATCATGCTTGCATTAAGGGAAAACGAATTAGATGAATTCGTACATAAGGATATACTAGTACCTGATGAAGAAAGAAAGAAGCTCCAATGGATGAAAAAGAACAATAAAGCCATGAAAATGTTGGTGGATGTCGTGAAAGATCACATTGTTCCAATTATCTCAAAATTAGAAATGACATATGACATGTTCAAATCCTTGGAAAGTATGTATGAGATAAATAACACTAGTAGAGCTCTTGCTTTAAAGCAACAACTACATCATGTGAAGATGATCAAGGGATAATCCATCACCTCATACTTTATGAGGATAACAAAACTTAGAGACCAACTCTCAACCATTGGTCACACAATTGAAAGTAAAGAGTTAAGCATGTTGGCCCTCAATGGTCTCCCTTCTTCTTGGGAATCATTCATTCAAGGGATAAGTGCATGATCTAAACTTCCTAAGTTTGATCATCTAAAAACTTATTGCATTCAAGAAGATTCGAGACTAATCACAAGAGGGATTGGACATAGCTCCATAAATGAAGATATTCATGTTCTTGTCGCACACTCCAAAAGAAAGAAAGATGAGGAATCAAATGGTGCTCCTACACACAAAAGAAGGAAGGAAATTTCAGAAATCCAATTCTTTAGATGTGACAAATATGGTCACTATGCAATGCAATGTCCAACCAGGACTATGCCTCAAGCTTACATTGCAGAGGTCGGTGAAAATCTTCCACAAAAGGATTCAAATGGATTCATATTTTGACTTGAAAGAGATTGTCATAGATGTTTGATTATGACAAGTTGCAGCTAGATATCTTATTTACTATGAGAAACTTGTCCCTTACATAGATGACATCTTTAGAACCACAAGCTGTTGGTTTTTCAGGCTATAGTGTTTTTAGTGGAGATTCTGAGATTTTACATTTTCATTTTTTTATATTGATTCAGAGGGAGTGGACTATGTTGATATGATTCCTTTAGTGATCAGTCAAAAGATTATGATTCATGGGATGGAGTCCCATGTAGACTCGAAGGCCCTTTATGCTGACTCCTAAGTCATGATATTTCTAGAAAGATGAATACTTGATGATCTTGGAATACACCAAGAGTGATGCAGACTCCAAGCATGTGGGAATCAAGTGGAAAGGTATGCTATTCAGTTAAGAAATATTAGTACTAATGAATTGATAGCAAACATTCTCACCAAGCCTCTCTCCATAATAAATTTTGCGTATTTTCAAGATAAGCTTGGTATGGTGGAAAATGTAGCCCTAGTTGAGATTGAGTCTCGACATCATTGATTTGGTTGTATTGTTTATTATGCTAATGTATTATTTCTTATTATAAGATGTTTAAAGTGTAAACTCTTATTAATGCAACTTATTAATATGATATGGTTCATGATTAAATGTCATGTGTGTGCCTCCATGACAGCATTGGTTTAGTGCTTGATGAGCCCCTGTGAACATTATTGTGAGGTGACGATCTCTTAATAATGAAAACTTGTACATCTGATCATTATCGTAAGGTGATGATCTTATGATATTGATTGATCATACCATTATGATGGATATCATGGGACGTGATATCTATGGACATGTCATAATGGCTTATTTCCCTGCAGTAATATCTATGGATATGCCATAATGATGGACATCATGAGACATGGTATCCATGGATAAGCCATAAAGGTGGATATTACATAAAGAGATACGTATGGTGGGTTTCATGTGACATGAAATCCATCGACATGCCATGAAGTGATATCTTTAGTTGTACCATGATGGTGGATATCATGAGACGTGATATATGTGGACAACCATAATGGTGGATATTACATTAAAAGATTTATGGTGGACATCATGTGACATGATATTTGTGGATATGCCATAACTCTTGATATCATAGTGAGGTGATGTCTTTCTCTCACACAATAGATGAAGCTATTGAGTTCACAGTGAGGTGATATTTCTCTCTCTTCTAGATGAATCTATTTTGATCATAATACGGTGTTGTAGGATAGAAGATTATCCTCCCTTTCTAAGAGGGAGTGTTAAAATAGATAGCATTGGTTGGATAAACCAAATGTCTAACTCACCTTATGGTCTTAGACATTTGTCTTGTATTTATCTGTATATCTATCCTTATTATTATGATCACATATAGATATATATTTATGTAATCATTTATGTATTGATTGGTAATATTATTATTAATATTATAATCAATATTATGAGTAATTAGTAACAACCTTGTGTTACTAATTATTCATAATATTAATTTTATTAATTCATTAATTGACATTACCAATTCATTGCAAGTAATAGCATGTAATTATCGGGTTTGTTGCCCGATTAGTTTGCTAAGAAACTGACGATATATATTTGTGGGTTATGCATTGGTTATATTACCAGTGTGACTCCTCATAGGAGTCATGACTCCTTGAGGAATCATGTTGGTTCCACAAGGAGTTGTGACTCCTTTATGGATCACCATCGGATATAAATACAAATGTTGTCGATGGATGTAAAGGTAATAAATAAATAGATAGAAGACCAATATTCAGTTACAAGTGAAAAGAAAGGCTACCATGGGAGTGACTGTCACTTGTGTGTGAAATACTTCATTCCATATGTTGTAATCTGCAGCTAAAGTAATAAGAAAAATCAGTTAATATTATGGCAACAATATTTAGCAGTATTTATCATTGCACATACAGCAGTCAACATATTTGTTCATCATTATTATATTATAATTTTAAAATTACATATATAGATAAATTTGATCAACTTTAACATATACCTAGGTTACTCCTACAAAAGACAATTTATGTTTGGCATCTACATCATGGAGGAACGCATCAAATACCAAAGATGAATTTAATTCCCATCCAAGAAAATCAAAACACCTGCATCCTCAAGTAGCTTCATCCCTCTCTCAGGGGTCATCTGACTCATTTCTTGCTCAACTTCACCTTTCAAGGTGACCAATAGCTAATTTTCATTGGAGGCATTCACCTCTCCTGCACTTTCCCTGACCGCTTTACCCTTTATCTTATATAAAAAATATTTGAATTCTGAAGACTTCACAAAGTTATCATCTAACAAAAAATCTTTATAGGATAGCTTCCTTTGATCCTGTTCAATTGACACCTCTTCCTCTAGATCCCTGATAGGATACACATGTTCTTCAATCATCATTTTAGAAAATTTCTCAAAAGAGATTTCATCATCACTTGATGATTCTTCATTGCTAAATGATGACACATCAATCCTTTGTGCCTCTCTCATCTTTTGTTCCATCTCTCTGTTGTGATTGTCAATGGCCATTTCCGCCTCCTCATCCAGGTTCCTTATCAAATCGTCCCTCACAAATGGGATATGCAGATACTCACCAAGCTTTTTCTTTCTCCTTGCAACATTATTGCATCCTTCAGGGTCAAACCCTTTTCTTGGTGCACCTAGCTTCATGTTGTAATGGGCTAATTTGTTTAGTGTGAGCTCTTATCTCTCCTTCCCAATGATAGTAAATTCATCAATGCATATGGTCCCTGGCATAAAAGCCTATTTGTCATGTGAGCTCAAGTGTGTGTGATTGGAAATTTCCATTTGTCTAATAATTTCCAAATAGGCTATCCTGTTGGGCACTATCTTAGGTAACAGAAATGGGGATTCTTCAAAGCCATAAACCCTAATCATTGTCACATCTAAGAAACAATACCAGTCACCCCAATTATGTTTGATTGTCTCAGGTCCCCCAAAGTTTGTAGGGATTAGGAACCTTTTGACCTCATGTGTGAGTGCAGAGATGCATGGGTGATCATTAAATTTGTATAAAATTTTCACAAAAAATTCTTCAAAATGAATATAGCTAGACTTGACAAATCTACAATCCCATATTGAAGTCCACAATTGGACTGACAAAGGTTGATTATCATCATCAAACTATTTAATCCTCATCTCCTCAGACCAGATACCAAGTTCTTGGCCATAGAACAATATCATGTGCATTATCAAAGAATAGTGTGGAAAATAAATTTTAGACGGATCCTTCTTAATAGCAACAAGGCTCAAATCAATCTACCTAGCAACAAATGTGGCAAAATCAGATTCTCTTGCATTGAGGCATTGAATATTTGTTGCAATTACCATGGAAGAGATATCATCATGAAATCTAGAGTATTGAGACCGAGGACCTAGCCAAATGAATAGTATGTATACATGAGATAGGTTTTAAATAGGTTTATGTGGAATGCAAGTCCTTCCTCTGCCTCCGATGGTGCATTGGGATTGAGCATGTGAAGGGGTATCCTCCATCCTCTGTAGGTAGTATCTAATCTACGGTATTCCTTTACCAAATCTTCAAGAAAAATGGGATGATCATAGATCCTAGACAAAGTGAACAGCTCAGAGATTGGTTCTCTTGACACATAGAAATAGTGCTCACCCTCTCTATTGAAAATTGCCCTTATTGGGGTCATAATTTTCTGCCAATAACTTTAGTCTATCTACATTGACATAAACATTAGGAACAACAAGTTTTCCTAAGTTTAGCCTACATGGGTTGCAAATTGGTTCAGGACTGTCTCACCTATGATAATGGAACATGAACAGCTCATAGCCCCTAATGGTGGTGTAGACTTCCCCCACATTGTTGTAATTATCCTCTAGTTTTCATTGTGCAGACTTCTTAGGTTTAGGAGTTGACTCGGGTAATTGATCAAGCAAATCTTGACTCAATTTCCTTTCAACTATTTTAGTATGTTCTATTATTATACTGGTATCCTCTCTTTTTTGTTTTGTACCTTTTATCTTATTGGTTTCCCCTTTCTGTCTCTTTCTAGTACTAATAGAACTCTCCATTGTATAAACAATTCAACTGATCTTTTGAGGAAATTGCAGAACAACTATTTCGAAGACTTACTTATTTTGCAGGCTTGCTTGTTCTTGTCACCCTTTTTGGATCACTCCAATTTTGCCTTTAGAGTCTGTAGAATAATGTGTTTTGATATGAAACCAACCTGAATATATTTGCAGAGAATTTCGTTTGTGCACGATAAATGTCTCTACCTACTAATCAATACAGAAGTCTTTTCAAAATTTAAATTGCTTTTGTTGACGTGTGCTACAGTTTTGTCAATACCTCAAAATCTGGTGCCACTTTGACATGGTTGTCATTGCAGATAAATATGGTAACATTTTGATGTATGTTATAAATGTTTCCTTCATGTCACTTTGGCAAAGGCTGCGCTAATAAGCCATTATTCATTTGATCCCTATCTTTTGGTTAATTATGATGAGGACCTTTTGGACAATGCCTATCGACATTACTTTAACCATCGGCATCTCTTAGAATTACATTCCTGATTTCTTTAGTTACCCAGACGATGAAAGCCTCGCCTTTAACTTCACTAGTCACTAAAAGTTATCCCGATGTTGATTTTTTAGTTACAAGCCTAGGATTGGAATAGCTATTTCGATATTGTTATGTCCATGCTCTGTCATAATAAGTTACATACTCAGAGCACAAACAATTCATGATTCTGATCTCATTAGCTATACCAATAAAGACTTTACCTTTAGTTTCCCTTTATCACCATTGGTTATCCTAATTTCGTTTTCTCACTTGTGAATCCGTGATTGGAGGAACTTCCCTGACATTATTTTATTTACTTGTCATTGGAACAACTTCCATTGTCAGAATATTGTTAACTTGTTATTTTGTCTTCAACAGTTATACCGATAAGCATGTATAATGCTTTACCGATGAGTCCTCCTTTATTTTCCTTTATTGGGATAAGTTGCATTATCTAGGTAACCTTTTAGACTTGTCTCGATCCTGTATGTGATCCTGATGGAATTCATATCGGCATAACATATTCTAATATCCATATATCAGAATAGTTTGGTCTATCAGGGTTATAGAGAATTATTGTTCCGCCTTTGACAGTTACTCTGATAGAAATTTGGTTCTCCTATTCGGCACAACTATGCCGATATAGTGATTTTGGGGTAGTTCATTCCATCAGTATTATGTTGGGTTGCTATTTTGTCTTTGTTAATCATTCTGATAGGTACCCTTAGTTTTTGTTTCGACAAAGCCATGTCGATATAGCAATATCAGAACTGTTTATTCTGTCAGTATCACACAAAATTGTTACTCTGCCTTTGTCAGCTATTCCGATGAGTGGCTACTTACAGTAAGTCCCTGACAGGGAGTTCTTCATATTCATCAATCATCATCTGAGAGACTATTCTCTGCTATGATTGTGCTTCATTTTCTCCCGCTTATTCTTCTTCAGATGAATCATCCATTTCTTGCAACCTTTTCTTTTTTTGCTCTAACTCCTTCATGAAATTTGAAATGTGTGAACAATGGGTCTTGGATACATATAGTTCGAAGGTTTCTTACGAAAGAAAATAAGATCAATGGTAGTGGGATGTTAGGTTTCAAGTACATCAATTATAAATTAAGGTAGTATACCGTGGTAATTAACTAAATATATGTCACTTGTGAATTTCAATTTTTTTTTATACAATTGGTCGAGAGTGGGATGCACTACATTTGTACGTCCCAAACAATCTTGATTGGATGATGGTATGGATTGAATGATGTCAACAATATGGTTGCGCATTAACATGGAAAGGTGTGGCTTCATTGGTTAAAGAAGCTCATTGTAATGGAGATTCCAATGTTACACCAAGAGAAATTGATTTAGCATATGGTATAAGAGATAAACAGGTACGTATAAATATATTAATCACCCATATAATTTAATTATTTTCAATTATATTGATGTATATATATGTTGAGTTTTTTTTCTTTGCATACATTCGGCGAAGAATAAATATGTTTATCAATTGACGATACAATAATTTTTACATGTTTGACATATTGCAGATGAAACACCACAAGGCTATGTGGTGCAATGGTCGTAAATTTTGAATCAAAAAGTTGGATAACATGAAGAAAACTTGTGATTCTGGGATAACTACAGTCTTTCAAGTGACTAATGTTTCATCTAGAAGTGACATATATCCAGAAGTCTCAGAAAATTGATACTATGGGATTTTGGATGATATACTTGAGTGTGACTTTAAGTCCTTCAAATTAGTTATGTTCGTCGTCCAATGGTACAGGCTAGGATTAAATGAAAATGATCTCGAGAGAACTGTTATTGAACATGATAATGGATTTACCATGGTTAATACAAGGTCGATCGAGCGAGCTGGAAATGAGCCCTATGTTCTTCCAAGCCAATGTGAGTAGGTATTTTACTCAGAGGTTCCAGGTAACTGGGTTGCTCATTTGTTGTTAGACATGATCCAACAGGAAGTTCAGTAAAGTATAATGTGGTGGAAGAAGAAGATACTAAAGAACTAGAAGGTGATGTAGATGATGATCAGGATGAACAGTTAGTTGATGATGTGCCTGACGAAGATGTTGAAGAAGAAGAACTAGATCATGATGATATAGGAGTTAATGTTCATGAAGATGATATCCATGTGAATGATGACTTTATCAAAACTAATATCAATGACGATGATGATGATATGACCAATCCTTACAATGTCGAATCTGGATTGGATGATACAGACAAAGAGTTGGATAAAGAATAAGATCAATGATATTGAAATGTATGAGTTATGCGATTAAATTATCTATTTGATATTGATTTCTTGATAGAATTATATTTAACTTGTATGGTTACATAATTAATTCATGATGTTTTTAATTTTTATGCCATTACATAATTAATTCATGATGTACTTTTTAATGTTGTTAATTCATGATGTTACAACTATTGTAGCTCTCCTAGACATTTCCATATGATCAAATCATAATTACTCTATGACTTTTTATGATTAGATATTATTTGATCATATCTTTGGTTATTTCTTTCCCAAAAAAATAGTGTTTCCTCATGTTGACCCTGCATAGTGACATGTGAATGGGGACAACATTGAATTTTTTCAATTTGTGCTTGTATGGAGTGAAACTTGACATGGTTAGCCTAGACGCATGCATTGATGATATGGGAGGGTTTCGAGACTCAAACATGAGGTCATGCTATATAAAGGTATCTCGTCCTTCCTAATAATATAAGTTGTCTTATTCTTCATCTCTTTCATATATTGTTCTTACCTATTGGAAAATTCAAAACATGCCTTTCTTTCAAATTCACAAGAACGTATAAACCTTTTGAAACCACACATGCATGCATGTTATGAAAGTGTATGGTAATCCTACTTATAGCGAAATTTCACATGATAAGATAACCAATGGCACTATATTGGAGGATAAACTGACCTATGGAATTAATTTAAGAGGTAAGGGATGCCTCTTAGTGGAATTTTGAGACTTGGATTAATCCTAATCTTCCCTTGGTGTTATATCTATCTCTACATTTTCCCATACTTAACCATTTCATCATCCCTTTTACCAAGCTATTTGTATCATAATATAAACTTGGTCCAATCTCACATTATCCCCTTAAGTAATTATCCATTTCCTCCAAGTTGAATGGAACCTTTTGTACCAATGCATCTATGTGTTCCTACCCTCATGGATCAAGACTAGACATCACCTTAACAATCTTCTTTATGTTATAGCATATCTCTAAAGTGCCTTTGGCATTCTTTAGATGTGTCAATATTAACTACATTGAATATGTTTTTAAAGTCTCTTAACACATTCCATGACAATAAAATGACTCATTTGGATTAAGGAGTACTTTCCTAAACCATTCCTTCATATTCAACAATCCCTTCTCACACGCACATCATAATTCATATCCATGTTAGTTATAATGAGTGTTTTAAACCAACAATCAATGAATCATAGGATAGAATAAAACTCATTATGCACGAGTATAAGAATAAAAGAGTCTAAAAGAATTGATTCACTACATATGCTCCACATTACTATAATAGACCAATGTAAAAAAATTAGTCATAACAAGAATAGGACCAAAAAAAAACTAGGAAAAGAATCCTTGTAGGCTACATTAATAAGACGTTGATTGCAAGCATTTCTTCCATGATGTTTAAATGACAAAATATCAAATAGCTCAATCTTTAGTCAGGTAGTATTTCAATCACAGATTCTTAGACATCCATCATGGTTAAACATCACATATCATAAGCTTTTTTAACAATCACTAGGACTGTAAATAATATTCAATCATATCATAGGAAATAAATTATCAAAAAATATAAAGAAAGAGAAAACCAACTATATAAGCTCAGCAAGCCATCATACACACATTATATTTTATAGTAAATAAAATAAACTATATGTTGACATAGCATATATATAAACTATATATTTTGAATTTTTTGCACGCGTGCAGGAGCACAACATAGTATACTGCACCGAGACCCTAACTAAAGATTTGCACCAAGAACCATTGCATCCAACCCTTGAGTGAAGAGTTGCGAGACTTCACTGGACGAGTTCTACAAGGCCATTGAGTCGAGGGAAAGCCAGAGCAAGAGGTGAGGGCACTCAGAAAGGGAAAATTGACCAAGGGACAATGACTGTAAGTGATTTTTCCCCCACATTTAGAAATCTTGTTGCAAGTACAGTGATTTAGACTCTTCTTGTTCCCATCGAGGTTTTGCATTCTATATTTTGGTCAGTTCGAGCCAATGTCCCATTGACAAACCTAAGTACTACCTAGTATTGATGCCTAGTTGGTTTGAACAACCAAGCTTTGAGATGTTCTATCAGTTGGGTGGCCATTTTTTGCCAATGAACTACAAATTTTGTATTTGTCTTAGCATATTTTTCCTACTATAAGATTGAAAGGAATTCCCATCACATAACAACACACGAAGTTCATTAGGGTTCAAATTTCTAAACTTTGATGAAATAAATTTATAAAAGAACACCCCCTAGGGCATCATTAAACCTGATCAAAACTACAAAAGAATGCCTTGCCACCTCAAGAATATTGAAATGCACATTTTAAAGGATTAATATACCAATTTTCAGGTTTTTTCCACAGAGGTATTGAAAGTTATGTAATTTTTAATGTCCACTGGATACCCTAACAAGGGTTTGGACCTGCAATCACAAAAACCACAATAACTTTTCCAAAACAGCATGAAATTCTCTCAATCTTGATTCATTCGAGAGTAGACTCAAAGCCTCTTCCAACCATGTGTCATTTGTGGCACCAAACTCCTATACGGAAAAGAAAAAGGCTCTGCAAGTCGAGAAAATAGCGAAATTCTCATAAATAATAGTGCTCTTTAGTGATTTTTCCTTCAAAATTCAACAACAACCTCCATCCTCAACCTCGAGAGGATTTATATATTCATTATAGACCCTCACCAACTATTTTAACCAACTTTAAAGTTAGTTGGTCATTTGGGAAAAAAAATGAAACTTTTTGCACCAAAGTTGCTAAGTTGCTCATAGCAACTTTTGAACAATTTTGACAACTTTTGCAATTTTCAACCAAATTTTCATCACTTTTGGCCTAGAGATGACAAAAAATGGCACAATGGCCTTACAACTTTGATCCAATACATGGAATGACCTTATTTACTAATGAAAAGAAACAAAATGGTCTCATCACAGCCTTATTACAAAGATTGACCCAAAATGGTCATGGTGGCCTCAAAGGGTTCTTGGTGCTCCTGCACCATACACCCCCCTTAAAAATATTATCTTGTCACAAGAGAAAGTGTTGAGTATTTATTTGCCTTGTCTCATTTGATGGAGTGTGGGTACCACCAAATAGGTATTTGTCAGATCTTTCCTCAAGCGAGGGAAATTCAGGAAGAAAAGAGGAAAGCGAGACATGTAGTAGGTCTAAAAGAGGGAGATCAATTAGAGGTCAAAAAATTAGAAGAAAATTTCGTAAATGCATGGATTTTTTTCTTGATGAAGGGGGGTCATATTCTTATGATGATGAGAGCATAGACGACATCAAGGTGCCCTTGAGGTACAAACATCTATGGAAACAATGGGTACCCAAGGAACTTCCTCCAATAAACACTGATTTTTTTGTCAACGAGAGGATATATCACATAGCACCATCGTCATAACATGGTGTGGGCCTATTTTGCATGGACGACATAAAGACTTGTTACAACAAAGTTACTGAATTGATGGAGTATGTCGAATCTTGTTATAGTTACAAAGATTGGATGCAGCTGGTTCGATATACACAAAGTATGCGTAGGTATGCACTCTCAACAAATTATATACAGCTAAAAGATAAGGATCAAAATAAAGGAGTGGCTATGTACATTGACAAAAGGCCAAAAGCATCAAGGAATATTGCAAGGTTTATAAACTAGACATGACCTAGGTCAACAAATAAGCAACCCAATTGCATATTCGAGGCATGCAAGGGAAACCGTGTATTCGTATGTTCGATAAAATCAAGCAGGGGAAGAGTTGCTAATTGATTACAATTTGGATCACATAGATATAAACATGGTTATTATGAGGGTGGTACGTACTATATACCATTTTACCCAACCTCCAATTAATGACTTCAACTTACAATTTTATTATTATGTTTTTTTTCATAAGTCTATTGGTTTCATTTTGGTAATGTTTTTTTATATTTAATTTTTTTCACAGCAAAATATTGATCATAGGGGAAAGGCTCCGGCCCAAAGCACAAATCATGATGCATCTTCAGGTGCTTCTACCTGACAGGTTTACCTCATTGTAATTGTACAAATTAGATACAAGCAAAATATTTTATTATTATATTTTTTGTAAGTTTATTTGGTTAATTTTGATAATGTCTTTAATATTCTTGTTGCAGTCAGATGATCAGGAAAAGACACCAGCAGTAGAGGAGAGCATCCATAGGGAGGTGCAGTCACTATTATGCAATGATGACATCGCATATTCCACAAACCCTCTAGATATGATAAGGAATACCCAAATAAAATGCAATGAAGAATACTCCAGTTATTATTCATAGTGCCTCAAATAGATGAGATAAGAGAAAGGGTTAAAAAATTGACTAAGAGAGCATGAAACTTGCAAGTAAGTTGTCATGAGACCTTTAATTATAACATAAGTTCATTCATGGTTTTATATTTTGTACTCTTTTATGTCATGAACTAAAATATGTGTTGTTTTTACAAGATTGTTTACATCCTTATGATGTTGTTGGTCATGATCAGGGTACTGCAGGTGCTTCCCACAGAGTAGGGGTTGGTACAAGTGTCGATCTTGATCTTCCTGTGTATACATCACATCATTCGACCCCATCATTCATGCCTATATTGTCGACTAAAATTTTGACAACACATAGCATGCAGGCATCAGGTGGTGCACCCTCTAGTAGTGAACACATGCCAGAACATGCGTCAACACATGTACCTGAGGATGCAGAGGCCACTAGTACTGGTGATGTTTTAGTAGCATTTCCTGGATCTTCCTTTATTACTAATACGAGGACATTGCCGGTCACATTTGTGGTGACCGAGGATTTTGTTCCCATAAAGATAGAGAAGGACATGAGGCTGCCAGAGGAGATTGCGGCTGGGGAAGCTCATGTGGACTGCAGTACAAACTGCAACCCTATTTTCATCCACCCCAATATCTCTCCTTCCCTACAAACCTTCCTCCCTTACGAATTTCCCCAAATCATAGCCTTCTAGTGACATGCAGAATGAAGGCCAAATTTTTGTTTCTCTCTGCATGGCTTTGGTTGAATTTTTCCAACTCTATGGTCTGCAGAATGTAGAATTTCCTCGTTTCCCATCTTGCATCTCTAGTCATGTAGTACTGGTGGGCTAAGGAAATATGATTCTGGTCATCGATATTGTCCAACACCATGTTTATTTCCCCCAAGAAGGAGTGCTTGAAGACCATCTGGCACATCTTCTTGGTTTTGGGCTTGCAAACTCCCATCTGGATACACATTGCCAAAAACATAGTCGGGATACTCAAGTTCACCCTATACTTGTGTGATGCCCACGGAAATTCTACACCCAGAATCTTCTTCACCACATGTAGAATCAGAGGAAGCTTTGGTTCCAAAACCATCAGAAGATGCTTCTCTGAAGTCTCCCCAAGAAATGCCATGTATTGCTTGATAGATTCCAACAAAACTGAGGTGTCCATATCTACAGCTATCAAATTGCTCAGACAGAGGGAATTATGTGGCAATCATGCCTTCATTCTTGCTAAATATATAACTCTCAAAGCTGAAAAAGGCTATGAGTCGAATTGTTTACCTTTCATTATGAGAAGTTACCTCATCTCGTACCCGAATTAAATCTTGAATGCAGCCTTTCTTTATTTTTATTTCTTGTTGTGACATGGAATCTTGTGTTTATGACAACTCTACTTCATTCTACAACAAGTACAAGTCACCGTATCGGTTTTTTGTGAATTAGTTAGCTTACCATTTGGGAGGTGTCTCAGATGAATCATTTGTCATATCCAAATGTGCCACCTTCCTTGGATCTTGTCCATCCAAACATGCCACCTTCCTTGGAAGTTGTCAAATCCAAATTCATTTTTCCAAGTGAATGAAATCGATACTACTTTTTTGCTCCGCCACCTATTTTGCCAAGTCATTGGCCATGCCATTTCTCACCATCCATTGGCTCTTGATTACATTGATTGTTAAAAGTGAATCCCCTTCAAGATGAATCTTCTTGACCGCCAACCTCCTTGCCAGCTCAACACCTTTCAAGGTTGCTTGGAATTCAGCTATGTTGTTAGTGGTTTTACCAATATACCCAGTCGATATCCCAATTGTGTGACCTTGTTCATCCCTGGCTATGCAAGCAGCCCCTGCATGTCCTGGATTGATCACTCTTTTTAGACTAATGATCCCATGATCTTTTTGTAGGTTATCATGTTTTTTATAAACATCTAAATGATATTACATTGGAGATATTTGGGCCCACCATACGTACATGGTGGAATGCCCAAAATCAAGATTTAAAAGATGAGCTCATTAACCGTTTAGTTGTGCTATTCGGTAATAACACATTCAACCAAACCAAGGTCCTTAATAAAGCTTGTACCTATTTAAAGTGTGTGAGGGACCAATATAGGTCACATTTAGAGAAGAACAAAAAGTGCAAGCATCCCCCCATGATTCTGGAGAGGGAGTGGAAGGACCTAGTGTCGAATGGAAAGGAGAAGCCTGAAAAGAAAAAAGGAAACACACCATCGGGCCAAGGAAGGTATGTGATACTATCAACAATGTAATTATATACCAATTACTCTTTCTTCTTACATAATCTAATATATTTCAAACTTTTCATAGGCTACCTGACACATTGAAGGCAACAAAGGCAAGACTAGAAAAACATAGGCAACACAAACTTGGCTCTGGTAGTTATATGGAATTAGCCACACGAATTGTAACTATCAATAAATAAAATATTGCATCCAAATAATAAATTGCAAACAATTTTAGTTTTATCACACCATAGAAGCAAAATTCATGATTTTATGCAAAAATGCAGGGGTCTGAATTCAACAAAATGCCCACAGAAGAGGACCTAAAGATTGCCTTCCAACAAGGTTGTGGAGTCGTGGATGAACACCTAAGAGTTTTGAGTGGGTAAACACAAGCTTCCACTGCATCTGACATGCAGGTAAATAAACTCAATGAAATTTATTTAAAATTGAATACTTGTGCAATCTATTCAATATTAATTTCCATCGTAAAGTAATTATATGCAAATTTGTTTTAAATAGGCAAGGAATGATAATAGTGTTGTACATGACATTGAAATGCAGCCTGGTGAGGGTGGAGCACAACTTGTAGATGAAAGTCATGGTGTGCATCTCGGTATTGGATGTATTCATGTGCTATACAAAACATAGTATGGATTAATACAATTAAACATCTTTAATTGCAATTGGTGTATTAATTAATGTAACCTTTCATGTTTCAACTTTAGAGCATGTAGAGCGTGATCAACATGTTGAGCATGATCAGGTTAGACAAGATCAGGAACATGATGTGGCCCCGTCAGGTAAAGAGGACCAATCTAATGTTCTTTTAAACATATTAATTTCAATTGGTGTATTAATCAATGAAAACTTTTGTGTTTCAACTTTAGAGCATGTAGAGCGTGATCAACATGTTGAGCATGATCAAGCTAGACTAAATCAAGAACATGATGTGGCTCCATCAAGTAAAGAGGACCACTAGAATGTTATTTTAAACATATTTAATTGCAGTTGGTGTATTAATTAATGTAATCTTTTGTGTTTCAACTCCAGAGGATTTAGAGGGTGTTCAGCATGTTGAGCATGAGGTTATAAGACAGATCAGGAACATGATGTGGCCCCATTAGGTAAAGAGCACCACTCTAATGTTCTTTTAATTAATGAAATACTTGTAACAATAATAATACAATATACCAATTTAACATTTCTTTGTTATTGCAACAAACCCCCCCTTGCAACGGCCTCCACGCCGTGAGTACACGACTAGGAATACATTAAGATCACGAGCAGAGGGTAAAACAACTAAAGGGAGGAATGATGATTTAGAAAATGATACCCCACTTCTTCTTTATTTAGTTTCAAAAAAGAAACAAAAAAAAGTGATTGTAATCATATTTTTGATAATATGTTAATGAATGTTATAAACTGATATTTTTGACAACCATATTTTTGATAATATGTTTACTTCTGTAACTTCAAACATGACTATGTTTCTATGTGCTCCTACATTTAATGTATACATAAAACATCAAATGAATCTTTGTCATTCCTCTTTATATCAATGTTTAAACAATGACTCTTTCTGTAGAAGCAAGAATAATTAAGTTAATTGCTTTCCAATTCCATTTTCTCCTTTTTCCTCTTTGTAGCAAATATACTCAATGACTAGCTTACTGCACCAGTGTCGTCCTATTACTGCAAATTAATGATGTTTCATGTAGCTTCCATCATGTGAAAATGTACTTATCTTTAAGAAACTCTTTTGTACTCTATACCTTGCCTTATAGAATTGCATCATGAAGTTGTCAATCTAATGTGATATCTCTATTGTACATGATGATCCTCATTATGGTGTCTGTCCTTTTCAATTTGTACCTAATGATCACTTGTATTACAGCAACAATAAGACTACATACAAGTTCAAATCAAACTCAGATGATTCTATGTTCAACAATATACAGAGCATCAATTCATCATATACTCAACTACTTACTACAGTCCAACAACAACACGATCATACATGTCCAATATCGTTTCAACTCTTTGTCCAATTGACCAACAAATGTACAAATTATCCAACCTTCTTCCCAATTCAATCACATGTATAAATTATGTTCTAATCAGTTCTCTCTGGTCTCAAACAGTTCATTTTGATTCCAAAAAGTTTAATTGTCAACTCCTTTGGTCGTTGAACATTCATGGTACGCTCAGCACACCAATCCAATCGCATCTGTACACGTCAGCAGTCCAAATAGGCCAACAGTCACTTAAACATCCATCTCAGATCATATTAGAGTAAGAATCAAGAAAGTAAATCTCCACGGTGATATACTTCATCGGCATAGGTTGCCCCGAATGGATCCTCCAAGCCAAACGACCTCTCATCGGAATCATCAACACTATCGGCATAACAAAAACCTACTAAAACGACAGTATAAGTAATTTTGATGACATACTATCAATCCTCCTCTATCGGCATTGGTATCCCGAAATGCAATCCCATCAGAATCCCCAATACTATCGAATTTGCACAAAACGGATAAATCGACAGCATAGACTTATTCTGAAAATGCACCTTGGAACACTCTCGGTATAGCTATACCGATCAAGACTCATCGGCCAAATTTATACAATCGGAATAGCACAAAAACTTTAAATTGATAATAGAAACTATTCTGATCACCTGGCCAGCGGCAAAGCTATCCCGATAACTCTTGTCAAGGCGAAAACTAACCATTAGTACATTATCTTGATATGCTTCCACTGCGTCCAGAATAATTTTTCAACAAATTTTTTTAAAAAAACTGAAGGGTTTCATCGGAATTGTGACGAACATATCTATCGACATATGTTATACCAATAAACAAACTTCCTTAGAGATGACCTTTTCGGCATTGTTGTACTGATCATCAGAAGGATATTCCTATTGGAATAGGTAACACTGTCGGTATGACATTTAGAGACCATCCCAACAACACAAGTTATTTTGATCAGTTATTCTCGTCGAACTTGCGACGAACATATCCCAACGAACCACAAAAATTTGCGACGAACATAGCCCAACGAACCACAAAAATTTGTGACGAGGTTACTGTACATGCGACGTTGTTTTTCGTCCTAATGAAAATAAAGGTTTGCTCCACCTAGTCGGAAAATGGACGACAGTTGGATCAATTTTGTGACGAACATCACAAACATTTTCCTTGGCACTAATCAACGGTTCTAGGTCCTGGTTTCAACGTATAAGAATTGGTTGTTACAGCGACGACATTAAAGCCAAGGTTTCATCGATAAGTCGACAATAGTTTGTCGATATGTCACCAAACATTTGTGGGAATTTGTAATCAAATACAGTAGTGAAACAAATCTATAGCTCTTCCTACTTGAAACCTCTAAATCTTTACTAGTACTTTTTTTTCCATTCTACTAATGTGGTTGAGTCGGAGCCTCTTATATATTCTCCCAATGAAATTGGTGTTAAGTCTAATAATGTGGTGAATCTTTTTGATAAACCTACACCTCCTAAGGACCTATGCATTACCTTTGATCCTAGTGAGACTATTGTTACACATGATGGCCCACTATATATCATTGTGAAGATCAAAGACAAACTCTCACGAGGGGTTCTCATTGATCAAGCGTGTATGGTCAATGTGATCACCAAAGAATATCTTTATGCTTTCCAATTGCATCAAGTAACATATGATAAACCTGATATAGTGGTCAAGGTGTATGATGGTTTCTCTTGCCCTACTATTGGTTCTATTACTCTTCCCGTTGAGATTGGTACTAAGATTTTAGATGTCATTTTTTCTATCATTCCTATATCGGATCAATTTCGTGTGAAGTTGGGACATCCTTGGCTCTCTTCCATGAAAGCGATCCCTTCTACTATTCATAAATGTTTAAAATTCTCTCATAATGACAAAATCATAACAATCAATCATAGCATGCATCAACCCACGATGAGGTGTGGAGATGTCAACCTTGATTGCTTTTGGCCTAAACAATTTGAGTCTCTTAAGCCTCGAAACGATGCTCTTTTTCAATCTTATCAAAAGTGGAAGAATGAGATGATGTTATATTTGACTAAGCTTAGAGATCCTAGACCTATACCTCCTCCTCGTGATGGGCATGGTATCCTTCCTACACCTTTTATTCCTCCTATATATGTTGCAGTTCCACCTCCTACATCTTACAAAGGGAAGCACCTAACATCTCCTATATTTCAATCTAGTAGACCTTCTCCCATTCCTCCTTTAAAGGAAGAAAATAAGCCTATGTCCATTTGATACTAAACCTTCAAACCCTTGGCTAAAACTAAAATAAACCGTTGTGCAAGAAAATGCCAACAAAGACGTGCTAAGGCTCGTGAACTTGCTTCTCAACCCATTTCCTCCTCCAAAACACCAAATGTTGACTTGGTCCCATTTGTCTAACCTTTGCCTAACCTTAGGGAGGAAGTTCAACCTAAATCGCAAAGACTGAAAATGCTAAAAAAAAATGATGGTTCGTGTTCTATTTGTATTCAAGATACTATTTTTATTAATCTTGATGAAGAAATGGATGAAAATGATGTTCATGTTAACAATGATGATGCTAATGATTCTGATGATATGAGCTTGTTAATGTTGACAATGATTTATCTAAACAATTTTCAAAAGCATTGATCCTAGCTCCTAGTGACAGACAAAGTGACTCATCATTAGACCATGGTCCTTGTTTGGAACTTGCAGTAGCTCCATCTACCATGCTTGAAGTTGCTCCTCTCACATCTTGTCCACCTTCCTAAAACAATGTTCAACAAGATTGGGAGGTGGATGATTTGCTTGATTAGTTTCATTCATGTCATAGATTCTCTTCCATCTTTTGCTTCTTTGTAATGTGTTTTTTAGTTATGCTAGGTTCTCTTTAGATGACCCTCGTCACTCTGTTGGTGCAAGGTAATAAAGAAGCCAAATCTATTATGACATTCTTCTATTTGTTTGTCAATTTTTCTATTTGTTGTCCCTTGCGTTGACTACTTGGGGACGATGCAAAGCATTGAGATTTATTTTGGTCTCTTCCATATTGACTCAAAAGACACATGTTCCCTCTTCCATTGTGCTTGTGGTTCCACTACCTTTGGGGGATGAGGTCAATTCAATACAGATATTTCATGATATACATTATTTATCATAAGAGCATATTGACCCCAGAGTTGTGGATCCCTTATGTGTTTTATGTTTTGTGAACATTATCCTTTGATTTGTCCTTTCTTGGGGGCATATCATTGTGGTAATGTGCTTGTCTTTGGATGCATGTTGCCTTAAAACAATTGCTCCCGATAAGGCATATGCAATTGATTTAACGTGGGGGCATACACTCTAATGAATGTTTCACTTTATGCACACACTATCAAATGTCTCGATACTCAAGTTACTTTGCAAACTGAGCCTTTTGCTTTGTAATTTGGTATTTTTCTTTTTTCATGACTCATAATAAGTTAACCTTACTAGGCTAGCAATCATTATTCTCTCTCTCTCGCTCCTCTTTCATACAATGTCCCTTTTATCTTGACATTGAAGTAGTGAGATCCTAAAGTCCATTGGGGGCTTAGTGTGTCTTGTCTCTTTGATGTCTTAATACAAGTTTTTCAATCCAAACCTTTGTACTTTACTGAGAGTATGCTTAGTCTCATACTTCTGCTAAAGTGAAAGCTAAAAGTAGCATCCTAAATTGTACTCCCCTACAATTTTGTCCTCACTTAGGCCCTAACCTTGACATTTGTCCCTTAAGGCCTAATTGAAGCCCTGATTCTATTTACAATATGTATCAAGCTTGGAATTTCATATCTGCGCTCCTTTCCCAAAGATCCAAGGACCCTGATGTTCAAGACTAGGGGCGCCCACACCCTAGTTCTCAAGGACTAGAGCGCCCACACCCTGGTCCTCCCAAATAGGGCCCATTTTGGGGCCTCATAACGGTAACATGAATTGAGCAGGAACCTAGATTCTGTGTCAGCTCATGTCAAAAAATTAAGTTGTTTTTTGACTAGCATGCATAAAATGAGGTTTACCCCTCTCATTTGGACATCCAATGATATCATATGACACATCCATCAAAATTCGAATTTAAGATCTCAATTATATCAAGTGAGTAATCAATCAATCTTCTTTCAAGCAGTGGAGCAGAAGTAAAGTCAAGATTCAAGCATTGGAAATGACATTCATGTTCTATGTTTATGAATACTATCTACATGAAACCCTAATTCATTGTGAAGACAAACAAAACTTCATAAAAAAGGTATATCATTAGTGTTTCAAACATTTTCAGCGTTTCCCTCAAAAGGTAATCATTTTCATTACAGTACTTCATTTACATTTCAATTCTATTTCATGGTTAATTCAAAAATCAAGGTTTGACTTAAGGCAAACCCCTATTTCCAACCATTTTCTCTTCTTTATTGTGTGCAGGAACAGGTATATTTACAGAGCTATAATTTTTTGGATCAATATTATTCACAGAGACGAATAGGTTCTCTTTTGGACGGTGAAAAGTTTAGAGGACCAAAGCGACCAACATTTTAGTCTCGACAATTTAGGTCGACCTTCTGGTAACATATCTAAACATTCACATATTGCTCAAATCTAGGTTCGTGGCTCCGTTTGACGACTATAGCTCACTGTTTATGTATAATTGCTTCAATTTACACACATTTACCCTAATTTCAGCATTATTAATTAAATCAATTCAATTTAAAGAGAAAAAAGAGGTGCATCTAAAACCCTTGAAATCTTATCAAAATCTTGGTCTTTTAGACTTAGATCTATCAAATTCCATCTTTCCCCAATGTAATTGTCCCTAAGCAAAAATTAGTGGTTTTACTACATCTAGTGGTGGAAACCCTTATTTTTCACCACATTACAAAATGTAACCACATGATTGACTCCATTAAACTCTATCTTCTTCATTCTTTAGAATGCCTGTTGTATCCCAAAAACAAGATCAACTACAAAACTTCCACTCAAACAAGGAGTAATCATCAATCGTTTCCTTTAAAACATATTTCCTCTAGCTTCAAAGCTAAGAAACCACAATAGAAGAAAAACCCAAAAGCTTAAACACCACGTAAATTCATATGCATTGACATGCAAACACATTCACATAACATACAAGTTCAAGCAAGTATATGCAACACACATGCAAGTACATGCAACTCACATACATGCACATGCAAGCACATGCAAAAAAATGGATCTAAGCTTTGATACCAAATGACAGGGAAAGATGAATCCTAAAAAACCTCCAAAAATATATATGCATCTTCAGTATCCTACATTTTTTTTAATTAGATTTCAATAACTTGATACAAGCACATGCTACTAAGCCATTAAAGTGGAAACAAACAGTTACTTTCCCATCCATTAACTCTTAGAGAAAAGATAATTTAGTTAGCAAATTCTAATAAAATTTCAGTAGCTTAATGGCATGTAAAATGACACATCAAGAACATAAAACAATAATAAAAGAAGAAAAATAGACAAAAGAGGAGAAACATTGATGTACATGTAGAAAATGCTTTCAAGTAAAAAGAAATCCACATTCCAAAGCATTGAACCACTGTATTAATTTGCAAAAAACCATTACAATACACTTGGAGACTCTAAGCCTTTACATGAAGTCTACATTGTGCTCTTTTGGAGGAAATCCAACATCATAGCCCTACAAAGAAATATTTTTCTCACTCCTCTAAACCCACATCAAAGACATACAATATATTGAGAAATACAAGTTTGTAGTAGCTCCAAGACAAAGCCCAAAGAGGTGGGCATCCAAAGCCATGTGGTACATTCTTCAACCACTTGTAGGCATGCAAATGACACTTGTCCAAGATTCTCTAACCCCTCTTACATGCTTCCAAACTTGGGCGCTTCATTTTTGCTAATAATAGGTATGACAAATGCTCTTACGCATTATAGTTGTCATAGAAACTATCATGCATGACAATACTTACAATTGTAAGAGAATCCGTCATATATGACTATAATTAATTGATTCTCTTACAACCCAGCATAACCCAACTTGGGCACCCATATCCTCCATGCAAGATGCCTTCTAACACTTGTCCAACCTGTCATAGGAATTTATCATAATTAGTCATAAGAATCAATCATACAATCAATGACTTACACAAGTTCCTAAGATGCTGACACGTGAAAAATATCTCTTCCAAAGTAAGATGCCTACTTTCCCATGTAGGGATTAAATACATCTTTGTCATCTTCAATGTCACCTCCCAACATGAAGACAACTCACTATGCCATGTCACACTAGATGACAAAATATGATGAGCAAGAAATTACAATTAAGGCATTAAATACAATGTTAGGAATGGCTAAGGTTGAGACACCTTAATTCCCAACAAGGATCTGTTTAGAGATGACTTTTCATTTGTATATCCCATATTTCTGTGTAACTCTTAATTTAAGAAAAGAGAAGTTCCATTTCACCAATTTGGACAATTCTTGCCCCTAAAAGGTGCTTAAATATTCCTTCAATTTGAAATAGGTAGAATATGAAAGCTAGGTTCTTTGTTAAAATCATTTCACAACAAAAGAGAAAAGCCACTACTCTTACCAAAGGCAATTGACACTATTATTTCAAGAATTGTAGTACTAGACATACACTATTTCATATTGGCTACTCCATTTTTTGCCATTACTACTTTTGTACGTGCCCAAGAATTTCTTTGTTTTAAGATTTGAATGGTGAAAAGTGCCTTTTTGGTTTTCACCATTAGGCTTGTCAACACGTTTCAGACCAGTAGATGAGACACTAGAACAGTTTCTAAATGTAAATGTCAAAAGTTTTCTCAAACTGAAAGAGTTGGACTAAGACAACCTGGTTCTAGTGGCAATGCTAATGGTAATTTCTACTTTAGTCCTAAAACCATGACTCACCCCTCACCAAGTTACTCATTTCTACTTTAATCCTAAAACCATGACTCACCCCTCACCAAGTTACCCAAGACCAACAGCTTCACCACATAATTCATATCAATGTTAACCAGGGGCCAGCTGATCCACTCAAAAGAGGTGAGGAATCTGATCATTTGTCAAGTGTCATGCTCTAAATTTGAGGTTGACAATATTGCTTTCAAGAGGTCTAACACTACCGTTTTGTTTGTGAAAAGAGTGAATGCCAAGTCTATAGCATGTGAACAATGCTGAGCAAGCTGTATAATCTTGAAGATGTTTAATTGTGCAGGCATCATGATGTGTCTTAAATCTGTTTAGCTGAGCTATGTTTCAGCCAAATGCTGATTTTGATACAAAGCATGGCTTGAGAATTCAACTATGTTGTGTTTACTCTCCGAAAACTAATAGTGTGGGATTGGTTTTTTTTTTGGCAGTCCTGACCTTTTGCAAAGGCATATGTACAGCTTTCAACATCATTCTGATGATTTGTTTATATTCTAAATCCAATCTTTTCCATTGCTTAAATCTTGCCTAACAAAACTGAATATTTTTTCTAATGGAATCCTACTGCATCAATAATGGTGGGAATTCAAGTTGTTTACTTAAATTTTTCCTGTTATCTTGCTTTTGACGATGCTCAGTAGCTTGTGCATAAAGTATTTTATCATTTCCATCAATGTTCTTTGTTTTTTCCAGTTATCTTGTTTTTGATAATGTTCAGTAGCTTGCGCATAAATTATTTTATCGTTTCCACCAATATTCTTTAACTCCAATAAGCAATGCCATGATCTTTTCCTTTGATCAACTACTTGCAACATTTGTAATGTCTCATTCACCTGAAACAATTTTTGTTGCCTTTAGCAGGAAATTGAGCTGCAGCACAGCCCTTGTTAAATTTGATTTCTATAGTATCTTGTCACTATTCTTGACTATAAGAGAATATTGAAATTTTGCAGCAGTTTTTTACCAAATAAATTTGCTTTTTTGTGGAGAGTTAAACTTCATGAGTAATGTCTCGTTTAGTGAAATATAGTTCTTTCAAATTCAAATAAAATTAGTATTCCATTTTCTACATAAGATCCTTGTTTGGAAGAACATATAAACATGAAACACCCATCACTCAAATTTTCACAAGGACTGCTTTCATTATAGAATTGTAATAAAAATGTTTATGGACAATTAATTCCAAATCTATGTAAATGATTTATTAAATTAATATTATGTTAATATGAATATACCATAAGTAATCTATTCATATAGAATAAGTTTTCTGAATACTAAAATGCCAATTGTTATGACTAATAAAATTAATTTCTAGTTAAATATGAATTTTACACTGGGTGATTTATTTATATGGAATAAACATCCTCGTGAATACTTAAATGCCAATTGCAACGCATAGTAGTAATGGCCGCATGTGATAGCTTTGGAGATTGCTTTTACATTTCACTTGTGAAGAGCATTAAGTCCAAGAGATGCTCTTCCATGCTAATAGATGAAAAAGACTGTCTTTAAGCCCAATCAAACTGCTTGAATTCTGGCAATCTTTGCACCACCACCTGCACAGATAATTTATCATATGTAGCTTATAAAAACCATTGCCATTGTAATACACGATTCCATGATCACAATGTTGCACTATGAATTAACTCAAATCATTATATTTGAAAATGATCACAAAAAAGAAAAGAACTTGAGAACAAGTAACATTCCCATTTGGAAATCAATATAGACATGGCTCAATACACACTAGCATGGTTAAATAACAACAAAAAATAAGGATATAACAAGAAATTGTAAGAAAGAAAGTAATTAAGTGACAAAATTGATTCTTTGTGGAATTGTTTGGGAATTTTTTTTAAAAATTAAAAGAAAAAATGGTAAAATTTGAGTTTTTACCTTCAAAATATGTTGATCATTTCGGAGATGATAAAGAAGTTTCTTCGATGTTTTTTCCCATCATGGACATATAAGTATAGTTTTCATAATGTAAGCATACTGTAACAGCTAAAAATTATTTTTGATACATATCAAGGTTAGCTATGCTGACCAATGCATACATAGTATTTGCATAGACTTGATTAAGTTTGGGAAATTGTTCATTTTTTTAGTCCAGGTGGCAGCTTCAGTCTTGTGGTCCATGTCATGACTCAAAATCAAACAAAACTGTCTTGTAACAGAAGTCCACATCACTTAACATTGGATTTGGTGAAAATGCCAAAATATAGTGTGAATGCCTGCATGTGGGTCCAACCACCAATAGTGTGTCAAGAACATGAAACAGTAGAAGATGAACAAATACTCCCTCCACAATTGTTTTCTTTGATCCACCTTAGGAATTGCATAATGTGTATCATATGAATGATAGAGAATTCGACATCCTATTGTCTTACTACCATATTTTTATTTCAGTTTACAAATATAATTTAGGGAAATTTGTATTAGAAATATGTGATAATTACAATAGCATGTTCTTGAATTCGTATGGATGAATGACATCGTTCCTTGTTTCTAGATTCATTTTGTATTTTATTCACTTTTCCTTTGTACTCTATGTTGATCAGTTATCTGAGATATTTTATTGTGGCTTTGAGTCTCATTCATAAAGCCTGCCTCTTGACCTATGGATGCCTTTGTTATTATCCCCTTTTTTTTAATTATTGGTAAGCCTTTAGTGGCCACCTGGTTATAGAAGTCTATAAAGGAGTTGAAAAACTTGCTAAGAATCATGTCTTTGTTGAGATGTATAGTTGTTCACCTGCTAAATGAGACACTTTTTGCCTAAATGTTTCATTTGTTTTCGTTGATTGACCAGTTTACCAGTTTCTATAAATCTGTAGACCAGCTGAGCTGGTTAAAAACTCATCCTCCAAACTACCACAAAGATACATGTCAACTGCATAACTGTGCCTGTTATGGAAGATAGTTTAAATGTTAGAATTAGATTGAATGATGGAATGTGGTGTATGATTTATTGTGAAGCTCATAACCATACCACTAGCCTCTTACTGATTGTAATCTGCTGTAATCTCATCCTCATACTTGTCTACTGCTGGAGTGGCAATCTGTATCTTCCTAGAGCTTGTATCATCTCTTATTACTTTAGACATCTTTGAAGCTTTCTTCTTTTCAATGACTTCTTGAGGTCCATTTAAAAGACTCTCCAAATCCAATGCTTGTTTTTCTTGCTATTACTTCCTTGGCAAGTCTTTCTTTGAGCCAATCAAGGATAGAAGATCTTCCTTCTCTTACTTGTACTTCTTTGGGCAATGGCTCATTTTTGGGAGGGGAAGTTGCTTCATTATTATCTCCTTGTTCCTCATTATCACAACTTTGGATGTGAAGGGCCGGATTCGATAATTCTTGTGGCCTCTTTCCTTTATCTCGCCTATCACTCCTGTCATTCTGTAATGTAGACTCCATGGACTCATCCACCTCATGGACCATTTTTTCATCTATTCTTTGATCCTTGTCTTGATCCATCTCTTTCTCATGCCTAGAAGACGCACTAGGAGGCTGATCAGAATTTGTCTTTTGCTTCTTCTTGGATGGCTCTTTCTTTCCATGTCCATTCTTCCTTTTTGATCCTTTAGAATGAGAAGTGCTCTCACTTACACTTGTCCTTTCTTCTTCTTTTGTCCTTGTCTCCAAATTGAATGTCATTGTTACATTTTGCTCCTTCAATTTCTGATGTTGGATATCTACCCATCTGCGTGTGCAACTTAAGACTTGATTCATCAATTCCCTCAACTCTGTGACTTCCTTTTCATTCCAATCAATCTTTACTCCTTTATCTTCCATCTCATATGTAGGTTGGAGATATCTACCACTATCTTGTGCTTGATCAGCTACTCTATAGACTTTGCATTTCCTAATGAGATCAAGAGGTAGTCGGGAGTGCATCTTCTTCTATATCTCCATGTCATCTTGAGCGTTCATCCAAAAGTCCTCTACTTGAAATACATGTTTGTGCTTTCTTCCGGCCATTCCCTCTATATTACCATAGGGATCAAAGTTATCTCTAGAAGCAAATGGTGTGAATGAGTAGAGAGATAACTCCTTCTCGGCACTTTCAGCTGCTTGAAGGGAAGGACATACTTCTATAGAATTTCCAAGTGAAATGGAATTAGTGATGACACTTCCATGTTTGTACCTTAGTGTTTTGGTACATGCTAACAATTGCCTTGCCACCTCAAGTAGTACTATCCTGTCTGTTGGATAACGTGGCAACATATAAGGAGGAGAAGGACATCCTTGAATCCTTATGTATGTAAATTTGGGAAATTGAATGAACCATGCACCATATTGCTTGACAAGTTCTTGTTCCTCCGGAGACAATCTTTGATGGATTCCACCTTGTAGCGTCCTAGTGATATGCATGGTGAAAGTGTCGTTGACTGTTCTATAGTGCTACTTAGGTGGATGATGCAATTGTTCATAGAAATCACAAACTCTCGAGGCCTTCTTCCAACTATGCCTCTATGTGGTAGTCCTGCATATTCATAATTCCTTTGTAGGGAATATATGACATATGAGCTCATGTGGAATGACTTAGTAAGAACTAACCTTCTTAGTTGAACATCTAGGCTGTTACTAATGATCCTTGCCCAATTAATTGTTCCTTTTCCTTGGATGATCACTTGTATGAAGAAGAACATCCATTTATCAAAACAAAAAGCTTGAGGGGCACCTGTAACTCGGCTAAGCATGGTGATCAAATCCCTAAATTCTTCTTGAAAGTCAATTTGATGTGGCCCATTAGGTATCTTCTTTAGGCGAGGTCTACTCTTTAATAACCAATCTCTATTGATGACTACTAAGCATGCATCCAGATTGTCTTCATAGATTGATTTAGCTCCTTCTAAGCTTCTATAAATCATGTCTCTTTGTTCTGGTCGGTGGAAAGCTTCACTGATAGCCGTCTCTAATAGGTAAGCAAGAACGGTTCCATCCTTGGCCACTATTGTCCTTGAGTGTGAATCATAGTGTTTGGCACACTCAATCATTAGTTCATGACATCTAACTGCAAGAGGGAAGCCAGGTGCCTTGATGATGCCGCTTTCTATTATCCTCTCGGCTATAGGTGATGGTTTGCCAATATATGGTGCCTCACAAAACTTCTTCACATTGAAGTTTCCAAGGTTCGTATCTCCAATGCCTCTCCAATGGGATGTGATTTTGGTCTCCAAGTCATCGTTCCTTTGATCTTCTTTGATGTGATCTTGTCAGGAGGTAGATGTACTTGCCTTGGGTGCTGCCATCATTCACCTATGAGATGTTCAAGTTAAGGTCTTGGCAAGGTTATGAAAATTATTAAGTTCAAATTTGTAAAACTTTTAGGGATAAGAATAAAATGTTGATTTAAACCAGTCCTACACTTTAATGATTCTATTCAAATGTTCAATAAGACTGATCTGCTTCTGTATATGCATCCTAACTTGAATGAATTAAGGATCTCTGCTTTTAATCAGACCTGATTTAAATCTTGAATTCATTTCTTACCTCTAATTTTTTTGATGGTTTCCTTCTAAATGCAATCAAAGAATTCACTGTGTAGAAGGTAATTTAATGTCCTAGGGCAAATCTGGGCTGTCTAATGATGAATTTGCTGGTTGATAGGTCTCCTAACTGGGCAAATTCGCTTCTCCTTGATGCTCAAATGATGAATTCGCCTTCTCAAAACATCAGACTTGCATCTCCAAGAATGAAATTCACCTTTATGCTGAATGAAATTTGCCAATATGCTGATGAAATTCTTTGTCCTGCTGGAGTAATTCGCTGACCTGCTGCTGATGGAGAGGAAAAATATTTTGAATTGATGTTAAAATGATTGATTTGACCTCTCTTTTATATGTGCTTTAGGGTAAAGTCATGTCTCTTGGGGTATTAGGCCGACTTGGTTTGATAAAAACAAAATAATAAATTATCTTCCTCAATAAGGCCGCCTTGGTACAAATTCTTCATTCCCCTTATAATTCGAAATTTGAATAAATTTTGGCGCCAAAACACTTGACTTTGGGGAATTCGCTTAGAATAGGGAACAAGATACAAAATTTCAAATAAACTCACCCTCAACCTTGAGTAAGGTACATGCTTTGGTAAAATTTGCTCTAAGGCTTGGGCAAGGTACACGAATTTATTGAGAAAGTTCGCTATAAAAGGCAAGCAAGGTACATGAACTTATTGAGAAAGTTCACTCTCAACCCTTGGTAAGGTACATCACTTGGTGAAGAATTCGCTCTAGACCCTTTGGAAGGTACATGTCCTTGGTGAAAATTTGGCTCTAAGGCTTGGGTAAGGTACGTGACTCGTGAAAAAGTTCGCTCTAAGCCTTGTGCAAGGTACATCACTTGGTCAAAAAGTTCGCTCTAAGCCTTGTGCAAGGTACATCACTTGGTCAAAAAATTCGCTCTAAGCCTTGTGCAAGGTACATCACTTGGTCAAAAAGTTTGCTCTAGAGTTTGTGTGAGGTACATGTCCTTAGGCAAAAAAATTCGCTCCAAACCTGAAGTAAGGTACATGTCCTTGTGTTGATCTTTGATTTGATTCTTTCAATCTTCTTTCACTTTGTTGATTTTAGCCTTAAATTTCCCAATCTTTCCACATGAAAGCATCACCAATTTGACCTTTAAGAGAACCTATGGAGGAAATTCGCTTGGATTCTTGAGCTAGGTAGATGATCTTATAAAATTTGCTATCAAGCTTGAGTGAGGTACATGAGCTTGTGAAAAGTTCGCTCTCAACCTTGAGTGAGGTACGGGGTCAAGGTACTTAGGCAAATTTTGCTCCAGTGAGGGAGCAAGTACATATCCTTAGGAAAGACTCTTGACTTAGTCCTTTCACCCGACTTTGCTCTATTTGTTGAATCCTCAAGTCCTTCATCTACGAATCATTCTTGCAACATGCTTGATGACTTACTTCACTCCACTCATTGGAAGAGCATAGAGAAACTGAGCTAAGAGAAGGCAAGACCTAAAAAAAAGGGGGGTCCCCATTTTGATGGGGCGATGTGTGAAATGGTCACAACAGGGATGATTAATGTGGATTTTACATGATGTTCTAAGCTTTGGAACTTAAGCAAAGCCATTATTTTTTTCAACTTTGCATACAATGAGAGACCATGCCCTAGTGAAGCCATTTATTTTTTCAATCAATTTGTATGCCTGCAATTTTTTAAAGTTTCCTGAGTAAATTCAAAAACTCTCCTTTGCAATAGTATTATTTTGAAGGAATTGAGTGAACAAACTGCCCTAAGAATTTGTAAGATTTGATTGAGATAATTAGATTATTTTGTTGCTCTAGAGGAGGGGTTTAGTTATGTCTTTTTAGATGCTCTGTTGTAATTAGGTAGAAAATTAGCATATGTTTGATTCAAACACTTTTGCAGAAAACATGGAGACCCTTTATTCTCTTTGAATTTGTTGTCCTCAATTTTTTATTTCAAAAATTGGACTATCACAAGGAAATTTTTATTAAAAAATGAAAAAATTTACTCTATGGCACGCTTATCGAGGTAGAAATTCGTCCCATCCTTGGACTGGATCGATTGTTGATCCATCCCCAAGCTACGTTTCGAATTTCGTCGCGTTTCGAGTCCGTTTGCTATGTTTTTGGTTCAATGTAGGGGAATTTTTCGATAATTACCAGTAACTGGTAATTTGTTTTTCAAAACCCCCTTGAAGCTTTTGGTCTTGTAGGGGAATTTTTCTCCAATTGCAAGTTTTTGGAAACTGGTAAAAAGGGTTTTAAAACCCCCTTTACTAGTAGAATGACTTAAAAGTGTTTTGTAAAACTTGTAAATGGGTTTTTAAAACCCCTTTACATGTTTTTATGACTTAAAGTTATTTTTTATTTTTAAATAGAACTTGTAAATGGGATTTTAAAATCCCTTTACATGTTTTAAGTAAAATCACTTGTAAAGGGAATTCTATTTCCCTATTACAAGTAATTTTACTTGTATTTCCTTTTCTAAAACCCGAAATTTGCCTTAGAGGCAAAAATATGAACATTTTTAAAACTTGTATTTCCATTTCTAAAACCCGAAATTTCTCCCATGCCTTTGCAAATTGATTTGGGTTCGAATTTTTTGGAAGAAAGATAGGGATTCCTTCCAAAGGCGGATTTGCTGCAACTTTGAAGAATTCAAACCCTTGTTCTACGCATCTATCAAACTGATTTTCGCCATTTGTCTTCTTCAACGTTTTTTTTTCTGAATCATGCATTTGTGCCATTTGCCATGGTTTGGAGGTTCGAATCTGCTCTTACCTAAGGCGTTTTTGATTTAATCATTAATGCGTTGGATTTCAAGCTGCATTCAAACCGTTTTGTGCGCATTTTGGGGAATCGATTTGCAAAAAACGCCCTAAAAACCAGTCACGTTTTTTGCAAGTTTCGCACCTTTTTCGTTCAAGGTATGCTTTCAATTCTAAATCATTTTTGCTTTCTCTTGTATGTAATGATGAATCGAATCATTTTTGAATTACTTCCTTGGCATTTTTCATGGCGTTTTTATAGCGAATCGGTTTTTCTTTGGTCACCATGCGTGGCTAAGTTTCTTCCTTTGTTTAATTTCTATTTAAAGGGTTTCATCTTCTATGTTTGGTTGACTCCACAAGCTTGGATCTCTCCTCATCTTTGCAAGGTAATTTTTATTTTTATATTTCTCTTTTGTTTCTTTCCTTGCAATTTCCTTGTTTAAGTTTTGGTTTTTGTTCATGTTCGTATTGGGTTTATGAGAGGAAATTCCCCATTTTACAAAGAAATTTGTAAAGAAAAAGTTGTTCTTCCCCATTGAAAATTCTCCTTCTTTACTTGCATTCGGGTTTTAAAAACCCGATTGCAAGTAAAAGGAAAATATGTGTTCTTCCCTCTTTGGACAAAGACTTAACCTTCTTTAGTCCAAAAATCAAGTTTCAAAACAAGAAAGATGTGTTCTTCCAAATATGTTCTTCCCAATTTGCAAAGAAATTTGCAAGTGTGAAAAGTTCTAAATCAAGATGTGTTCTTTCCTTTTTGGACAAAGACTTAACCTTCTTGGTCCAAAAATCAAGTTTCAATGACGGAAAAATCAAGTTCTTCCCAATTTCGGGTTTTGAAATCCGGATTGCAAGTCGAAAGTCCTTCCCATTTTGGCACGACAAAGTTCCAAGTGATCTTCCCGAAATTCATTTTTACTTATCCGCTTCCAATTCCCTCATCCATACTTATCATCTTCGTCATTTCTCGCATGCCTAAATACCTTTTTCCGTCCATTCCTTCGATTTTCAGTTTGAAAATAAGTTTGCATTTGGATTTAAAAACCCATTGCAAATGCGTTCTTCCCAATTTTCAAACTGCAAATTCATTCTCCTTCCATTTAATCATGCTTCGTGTTTCGCAAGTATAATTGCATTCGGAATTTAAAATCCGATTGCACGTTTGTACTTCCCTCTTGTGTACTTGCGAAACATTTTTCAAAACCCGAAATAAGTCAAAAGCTTATTTTTCCACCCCTTATATCTCCTCTCACAAAGCCAAAATACGAAAGTTGAACTTTCTCATTTGGAGGAGTGAAAATGTCTAAAGATACTGACTTTGATGTTGCCTTGATACTCATGGATTTACATTGCAGCATTCCCGGTTCTGCCCAGATGACAGATGTATCATCATCTCCCACTCCAAAAAAGATGAAATACAGGTATGATAAATACCAGAATGAAGTTCCGCAGTCACAGATCTCCTCCTCCCTTGATCATATCAAGGATACTGAGATAGGGCATGTTGACATGTCCGAATTCATACAAAGGATTGAAGATCCGAAGGAGGGGGATATGCAACGGTTGCTGGACAGCCATATCCATCATGCCGCATCCTTTCCAGTTGCTGCCCTAGAACCAGAATTTATTCTAGCATGTGCTCATCATTTTGACAAAGAGTCACGAGTCATTAGAAATGATGATGGGGAAGTGATCATTCGCTTGGATGCAGAAGCTATAGAGAGGGTTTTTAAAATACCTTCCGAAACCATTTATATAGAGATCTCCAAGCAAAGTGCAGCTGAATACTTTGCCAAAAAGGAGAAAGACTGTAAGCGTCATATCAACAAATGGATTCATGAACCTCGCACTGCGCTTACCAGATGGGCAAAGTTATATCGATCTGATTTCAAGAATGAGATCGGTGATACTATTACTCTTCTTAGCCGTATGATGGGATTGGAACATTCCAATGTTTTTGAACCTTGGATGTACCAATTTATTATGTTAGTAAGGCAGTCTCAGCACATCTGTTGGGGTGAAATCATCAGTGATGCTTTGTGTGAGCAACTTGCAGTCGTCCCTACTACCTTCACCTTCTACATGAATTCATATCTCGTGTATATTGCTGCGTCACTTAGACATTTCCCAGGTCTTTCCACCAAGGGTGACCACATGCTTGTACCAGTTTGGGAATACTATGATCAGTTGCCTCTAAGATCAAGTAGGTCTCATTTCAGAAGGTTTCAGGACGCTTTCTTTGGTCATTATTTGTGTCAATTTGACAAGAACCTGAAGGACAAAAGAGTCTCAGATGAAGAATGGGAAAAGGTGAAAGAATATGGTTGTTTGTTTCTCCAATTTCCAACTTTTACCTACATGAGAGTTGGATGTTATGGCGGGCAGCCTTACATGCTCCCACGGTACCCAACAGATAAGATTATCCTCATGGAATTGGGAAGGCAGATCATGGCTGTACATACACACCAGTCAGTTAAGCACAAGGTTGGCATGGGTATTTCTTCCAACAACCCATTGAAGATTGGGCAATATTCTCTAATGACTTCAATCAAGGCCAAGGCTATGGAAACTGAGTTGCAAGAAATCAGACTCAAAAGATTCAAACCTAGAGCTGATTTCGATTACCGAGGCATGAAAGAGAAGATCAAGAAGACCTTCATCCATGTACACCGGATAGAAGATATTTGGGCTGATCTTCGTACCGAAAAGGAGATTCGCAAGATGGATTACTGCCGACTCACTGCAGAACAGATTGTGGATCTAAACCTCGCAAACATGCCACAAGGTATGATTGATGATGGTAACGTTCTTGATCCTGAGTTTGTCAATCAGAATGTTGATGAGGCCCCGCTTCCTTCTATCCACTGGTCCCACAAGGAAAGCACTTCTATCTTGGATAGATTTCAGTCAGTTCTTGCCAATACCAATATCTGGCTTAAGAATAATGGTGTCAAGCTCATTAAGATTAAGGTGGGGAAAGAAGATGATTCTACAGGTCCTCTTGGGCGGAAGTCTGAAATTCAACTAGACAACAAAGAAGGTGCATCCTCTTCTAGTACGAGGATTAAATTGCGGGTCAGCCGTGCGATGGTGCTTCCTCCTCAGGAAATAACAGTTCAAGGCAAGGAGAAGCCACAATTGAAAATTCATGTGATTGATCCTGAAGCTTCAGAAGAGGAAACTCAATCTGATAATGCTCCTCAGTCACTTTCTACAGAGTCTCCACATAATTCTCTTTCTTCATTTCCTATTGAGGTACCCATGTTTCCTCCTGTGATAGATGTGAGCTCTCAATCTGCCCCTTCAGTTTCGGAATCTCCACAGAAAGTCCTCCCGCTTTCAGCAGCAGAACCATCTCAAGGCCATCCTCAGGAAAGTTTATTGAATATCTTTTCGGAAGATCCTTCATATGTACCTGTGTCTGATATTGATACTTCTATGACCTGTTTTGATGAGTTCATAACATCTTCATCATATCCTGTCGTCACTCAGCAAACTATGGTGGCTATCCAGACGAACACTTCTCCCAAGGTCACCACTGTTATTCAAACAGAAACTGCTTCTCCCTCCATCCCACAATCAGAGTTAATGGCTTTACCTCCATGGCTCAGTTCCTTCACTGCAAAGAGGAAGAAGCAAGTGATCTCACCTGATCCCTTCGACTATCAACATTTGAAACAATCAAAACCTAAAGCTGTGAAGAAGGCAAAAATAGTTTCAAGGGTGATCGTTGATGAGAACCGGATGAGAGTGGCAGAGATTGCTGAACCAATATCAGATAAACCAGTTGAAGAAATGCAAGCAGCTGATTATCGGATCACCAAAGTTCAACTGGGTAAACAGACTCATGAGGTTGTCAAGCACGATGCTCAACAGACAGTGGCTACATTGGTGCAACGATATGATGAGGTGTTGACCAAGAAAGATCAGCTAGAAGTAGAGAATCAAAGACTCATGGCAGCTATCCAAAGTATTACTCAACCTTCAAGTGGAGAAGGCCAAGTACCTATTTCTTCCAGGGTCAGTGAACCAATCCAAGGTATCGAGAGAGCCGCCCAAAAGGTTCAAGCCTTAGACACCTGGGTTGATCAACTGCATGACTTATGCTCACAAGTCATAAGACAGGTATTTGAAATGATGGTTAAATTGGAGATCATTGAAGATAAGTTGAATCAAATCTTGACTGCTTTCAAGCTAAATTTGGAGAAGGTTGAGGGAAATTTAGTTTCTTGGCGAAAGATGCCTCAATATCAGTTGAGCGTTCTTCAAGTGCATGATGTGATTCCTTCCAGAGTCATGTACATTGAATATGAGGAACTCCTGGAGAACAAATCTCTTGTTCTCAAATCACTCATTGAAGAAATTGATGAAACCTTAAAGTTGCGTGAAGCAGTCTTTCAAGATGTAACCTCCCATTGGAAAAAGGCATCCTGCGACATTTTCAATCAGAATGATGAGCTGCTGCCCGAGGAAGAAGTTCTTGCAGACCTGCAACTCAAGATTCATGATGAATGGAGAAGTGATCAATTCTCAGTCGCTTCCATTCAAATATTGATCAAGTATCAAACTAAGTTGCAGGAAATCCAGTCAGCATTGGAAAAAGGGAATTCCACGCTATGCCAATGCCATGATGTCATCGTAAAAACTAGGGTGGTGGCTATGAACACTCATGAACCAGATCCTGATGAATTGCAGAAAGTTATTCAGAAGTTCGATTTATTCGTATCTTCAAGAGTTGCAACTTAAGTGTTTTTAACACTTGTAAATTTTTAAATAATTGTAATTTCAGAATTGTAGTTTCCCTTTCGGCAAGTTGTCATCACTTGCATTTTTGTAATTACTTGTAAGGCAACTACAAGTTGTGTCCAATTAGGACTGTAGTTGGAATAAGTCTTAGTTAGTTAATGAAGTCATAATTAGCTGTTGAATAGGTCTTGGTGGTTGAGGGAATTTCTCAAGTTAGTTAGGATCCTCCCATCTTTTTCTGAAGGCTCCTCTCCTATAAATAGAAGAGAGGGTCCTTTGTAATTTTTATCTTTTTGAAAGCAAGCAAAAACTCTGCCAAATTTACAGCAAGAAGTCTTTGAGCTTATGTATGTGAATTGAAGGTTTTGAAGAATAAGAAAGAAGGATTACTCAAGTTTTGAGTCTTTGAACTACATGTTTGAGTTTGAATCTTTTTATTTCTTCTATGCAAAGCGTTTCTAAAGGAGCTTAGTCCAATCTGATTTGAAGTCTTTGAGCTGCAAGTAGAGAAGATTAATTAAAATAGGAAAATCTCTAGAAGGAGCAGCAAGTCTTTGAGCTTGCGTCTATTCTTGAGGAAAATTACTGTTTGATAAGAAATAGCAGCAAGTCTTTGAGCTTGTATTAGTTCTTGTCTTTGTGTTAAAAGAATAAATTATTCCAGTCTTTGAGCTGTTATCTTTTATCCATTGTAAAAATTTAGTCTAGCAAAGGGTAGATAGGACTTCCAATAGTCAAGTCTTTGAGCTTGATATTGCTGTCCCGTCCCGAAGGAAGTGACGGAAGTCTTTGCGCTTTCAGGAAACTTCATTTCCTTTCTCTCATTTCACTTGAAAGTAGTTACTGCTGTTTATTTTCAATCGCTATCCTTTTCTGTGAAGAAAAAAGGATATTGTCTTTCTTGAAGAAAGAAGGAAGACTGCTGTCCCATCCTGTTTTTATTTCAGTTTTAGTTAGATAGGGGGAGCCTTCCCTTAATTAGGAGAGTTTTTACTCGTGTGCTGTGGTTGAAACCACAATTTTGTATATTTCCCCCAAGTGTACAAAATTTTCAACCAACAGAATTATATAAATGGCCCTTAAAAGAGATTTAAACCAAGACACGACTAAACCTATTTCATGGGCTGCAAGGCAATAATAAATACCAAATGCGAAAGAAACCAATAGTTGAAAGCCGTGATGATAGAACTAATGGTTATCAAGGAGGTAGAGGAAGATATGGAAGAGATGAATGAATGAATGAAAGATTTTAATGACGTCCACGAGACTGATCAGTCTATGGGACTGAAGATAGCATCCTTAATTAATCTTCAAATTCCTTTCGATGTCCAGTCTTCTACTATTGATTTTGACTAGGAGGCTGGCAATCTGATTAATTCTATCTTCTTCAAATAACTAATGCATGTTGTCAACCCTCAATCCATTTTCATACTGAGTGAGGATGTCCTCATAAGCCGTGTACTCCATGATGAAGTGCCATTTTGTTTCTACAACCCCTTTATTGCAGAATATGCAAGTTCTTTCCTCCCATGCTTCTTTGGGTATCTTCCACCTACCGGTCTCGCATCTAAGGTGGTGTGACCCGGTTCTCAGTTGTGCAATTAGCATCCACGCTTTACCTTTAATAGCCCCTAAATATGGTTTTTCACTGTGGTCCTTTGTTGGATTAAACTCTTTGATGTAGTATGCTTTTTTCCGCCCAACCTGATTTGTCCACATGGTAATACGAAAATTTTCAATAACATTAACTTTTTATTTCACAGTTGGTGTTAGGACACTCATGCAAATCGATGTTCCACTTGTTCAACCAATTGTTGTTCCATGAGACTAATCACTCAATGGGACCGAAGATAGCATCCTTAATTAATCTTCAGATTCCTTTCGATGTCCAATCTTCTACTATTGATTTTGACTAGGAGGCTAGCAGTCTGATTAATTCTATCTTCTTCAAATAACTAATGCATGTTGTCAACCCTCATTCCATGTTCATACTGAGTGCGGATGTCCTCATAAGCCGGGCACTCCATGATGAAGTGCCATTTTGTTTTATTGCAGAATATGCAAGTTCTTTCCTCCCATGCTTCTTTGAGTATCTTCCACCTACCGGTCTCGCATCTAAGGTGGTGTGACCCAGTTCTCAGTTGTGCAATTAGCATCCGCACTTTACCTTTAATAGCTCCTAAATGATGAAATATCTTTTACAAGAACGGAAACAGGGAAGCATCCACAAACCATTTTGAGGATGCAATAGGTGACATTAGAGCCCCAATCACTAAGTTGTCTAGGAAAAAATTGGTTGATAAGTTGTCTGAGAAGGGGCATAAGTTGATTCCAAACTGCAATGCCTAGAGATTAAATATGGCAAAAGTAGTTGTTTTGAATTGCTTCCCTACCACAAAGATTATAGAATGGGCATGTAAATGCTACAATGAGAAAACCTGGAAGATGGGCCATGTGAATGGAAAACTTACTTTCACATTGAACAGAGAATATATTCAAGTGGTGTTTGGTTTGGCCCCTAAGGCTAGAGTTGAATTAAAGTTGAGAAATTTAGTCCTCATGTACAAGGATAAAAGCCCTATGAGTCAAATTGCCCCACTATATGCTGCCTATTGACAATGAGGCACTTGAAAAGAAAATTATCCCCAATGAAAATGAGCCATTGGATGCAACCAAATGCATGTCTTATTTCCAAGATGCCTTCCAAGCTTTCAGCCAAGTTACAAAAAAGGATGCTAGAAAAAAGTATCTTGCATCATCATTGGTGTTTCTCTTTGATAACTGGAATCCACTCAAAAGTACTTCATATGATTTTGGGGATCATGTAACTAGAGAAATTCACAATAAAATAGTGGTGTTCAAGAAAACGAAGTATCCCAAGACATTCAAAAGATGTTAAGTTCTCTATTATATTGTTCCGCATGCTTTAGTAAGTGAATGGGATAACAGATTGGTGATAAAGTTGATGTCTTGTATAACCCCAAGAGGCCAAATCAAACTGGTACAACCATGGTCCATCCATATGGATAGACATCATGCCTACTCATCTTATTGTATTTTTTAGAATTATTTTGTGAATTTAGTAGTAAAAAAAATAATGGAGAAAAACAGGCTTAGGTAAACCTAGGAAGTACTATATTTTGTTGGGAGGTTATGAAATATACCTTCTCAAATTTTCCAACAATCTTGCTCAAATTTTTGTTTTAATTTGTTTTGTTTTCCAATAATAAATCGAGAATAAACCAATTTTTGCTGATGTCTATTATCATTTTTTTCAAAAAATAAGCACAATATAATAATCAGCAATAACCATGAAGAATTATTTGATTGCAAATAATGTTTAGTTAATAAAAAAATAAGGAACCTGGATATGATCTGCAAAATTCAAGTTGTAGCTGTTCCTTTGATGACCACACACCTTTGAGTGGAGCTGATGTAAAAACCAGAAATAAACTTCTGATTATCAATTTGGCTACACTAACTATTTTCAACTCCTTAGTGCTGCATTGGACTTCATTGGTGAGTAGGATGTCCTCAAAACACAAAGAAAAATGGAAACTTTTCTTCAATACTCCTTAGCTAGTGGCTAGCATTCATGGGTCAGTCTAGGCACCTACCTTGGGGCCCCCCGCCTTACAATTCTTCGATAATTTGTAATTTCCATCATTCAATGTGGCATGGCAGTCATGAGGATAGTGGGCTCATAGAAAAAACACAATTGAAATTTAATATTCCCAATCCCTCTTTTAACCTTCTGACCTGCACTAATTTCCATGTCACATTTCAAGTTCGGTGATTTGCTTGCCTTGCTGGTGTGCATGTCTCTTGTTTTGACCTATTAAAGAGGCGATTGGTATACCTTGGGTCCCATGACCCCTCCCTTAAGCTAACAGCACCTTGCATTAGTGCGCTGAGCACAAAAATCAACTTTCAAAATTTTTTTATAATGGATGAGCTTCTGATTTTTTAAAAATTCACTTCCGCTTTAGACTTATACGCCCCTATTGTATACACTTTGACAAACTTGGTGACCAGCGATGCAATGGGACAGCTGATACATTTATTTATTTATTTTTGGTTGGCCACCTTAGAATGCTTCACAACTGTACGACAATCATTTGAGTGGAAACCAATGTTCCGAGTTTCCTAACTGGGTGACGGGGGGATCAAGGGCCTAAATTTGGGGATGGCAAGGGGACGGCGGGGGGATGGCGGCGGAGTGGTGTTGGGGGGCTGGTGCTGATATAAAAAATAGAGGTGAGTTGAAATCTTCAAGGCAAAATCTGCAATATAACATCTCTGCGAGTGTCCCATGAAAGACCAACTAGTTTTCATGAAGTTAAAGGTTGCAATCAGTTTGTAACAGCATGTAACATATAACAAGCAACCTAGTGGCGGAAGTGGTGGTGTTGTGGAGGACATTTCCCCAAATCCCCATGTCTCAGAAACGTCCCCCTATAGGAGGCAGGTTTTCTTGGTGGGAACACATCTCCGTGGGACACTGGTGCTATGCAGCCATATAAATAGCAGCTGACAAGACAGTTTTTTGAATTTATTAAATAAATTAAAAATCAGAATACAATTGTGCTCTAATTTTCTTATTAGTTTAATAAATGCAGAAAACTGTCTGATCAGCTGCTATTTATATGGCTGCATAGACAATTCCCATTTGAGCAATACTATAGGCTGAATCTCTAACTTATCCTGCAATCACCTTCATTGTAGAAAATGAATGAAAATATTATTTTTATTAATTTTGAACTGAAATACCTGTAAGCCCAAATTTGACTCCTAAATGAAGCCAACTCACAAAATCGAAGGGTTTCCGTTCTCTGATTCTCAAAGATTTGAGGGGCTTTCCATCCTCACAGGAAATACTGAACCAAAGCTCTACATAAGGGTTTCTGAAATTTGGCCAATGATAGAATGATCCCCTTTCCCTCCAATATTTTCCTCTTTTCTTCTAACATCCCTAAAAGTAAAAAGTAATTAAAAGTTACTTTTTATTTTATTTTGAGTATTCATCCCCTTTTTATTTCTAATTATTAATTATATTTTTGATAAATTCATATTTATTTTATTTAAATATTCAATATTTTCACTTTAAGCTTTTTATCTGCCTTTTGCCCAAAGTAAAAATAATAAATTGTGTCCTTTTTAACATTACACCTTAGGCACTTTTCGAACACATAATAAATTATCATGTTATTCCCCTACAAATCCTCCCTTCAGCCTACGGGGAATATGGATAAGTTGCATCATACCAAATAGTCCTATTCCTTAACCTCTTCTCACTGACATCCAAAATAGTATCAGGTACCAATATCAATTTGCCTTCATCGTCCAAGGGAAGCAACTCAGTAGGACTCACATGTTGTCCTAATGCACTCTTAAGGCATGATACGTGGAATGCGTTGTGTATCCTACTATGCTCTGGTAACTCCAACTCATACACAACTCACCAATCCTTCGGGTGATCCTATACGGCCCATAGAAACGGGGCTTAAGCTTCTCAACTCCACTCTTCTTGATAGGAGACTGCCTATATGGCTGAAGGAAAACCATATCACCTATCACAAAACTCCTCTCTGTATGGTGCTAGTTCGCATACAATTTCTGCTGGATTTGAGCATACAAGAGGTTTCCTTTCAAGACATTCAATATGTCTTGGCTTTGTACAACCAAGTCTTGGGCCCCTAGCACTCTAATATCAACAACCACCAAGTCCATAACCTTGCAAAGCTCTGAAAGATGTCATACTTTTTGACTAGTGATCTGTGGTGTTGTAGTAGTACTCACCCATGTAAAGCCACTTAAGCCAAGTTGTCTACTACTCTACTACATAGTTTCTCAAGTATCCTTAATCCACTTGTTAACAAATTCCATTTGCTCATCTATTTATGAATGGTAGCTAGTACTAGGAGTCAATTCAATACCTGTCAAATGAAAGAGCTCCTACTAGAACAAGCTAAGGAATCAGTCGTCCTACTAGAACAAGCCAATGCAGCTTAAAGACCTTCTTAAAGAGCAAATCAGCAACCTGCAGGACCTAATGCTCAAATGGAATGGTGAAAAACTGATCATATTTGGCTGATGATAGAATGATCTCTTTTCCTCCAATATTTTCCTTCAGTGTTTTCTTTTTTCTTGATATTTTATTTTGAAATTTCATCTCCTTTTTATTTTAATTATTAACTACTATTTTGGTAATTAATATTTATTTTATTTGAATATTCAATATTTTTGTTGTCCTCATTTTTCTTTCCAAAAATGAAGGACCACTACATGAAATTTTTGTGAAAAAATGAAAACTTTTACTCTATGGCACGCTTCCCGATGCAAAATTTTGACTAATCCATAGACTGGCTTAATCCTCAATCCATTCTCGAAATACATTTCGAATTTCGTCAAATTCTGGGTTCGTTTGCTATGTCTTTCCTTCAATTTCGGGTTTTAAAACCCCGACTGCAGGGGGAGAATTTTCTTCAAACTGCAAGTTTTAATGATATTCATTGTTTTGGTTGTTGTAGGGGAATTTTTAGCTTATTACATGTGCATTTTTATTAAAAGATGTTACTTGCAATTTGTTTTAAATTTTCCTTCCTTCTTTTGTTATTTTTAATTATTTTTTGGTCATGTTTAGTTAAAATAGAGATTTTTTCGCCCAATTACAAGTAAACTTGCAGTTTGGTCTAAAAACCCCTACTTTAATGGTTTTTACATGTAATAGGGATTTTAAATCCCCATTACATATGTGCAAGTATTTCTAACTTGTTGTAGGGATTTTATTTCCCTTTTACAAGTAAACAAAACTTGTATTCCTCTCCAAAAAACCCGATTTTGCCTTGCAAGTGCATTTTTGACAATTTTAAACTTGTCATTTGTCCAAAAAAACCCGATTTTGGCTTGGCAAGTGAAAAAGTAAAAATAAAACTTGTAGTTTGCTCCAAAAAACCCGATTTTGCCTTGTAAGTGGAAAAAGTGAAATTAAAACTTGTCATTCTCTCCCAAAAACCCGATTTGCATTCCCTTATGCAAAATCGAACTTGTTTTTTTTTCCAAGAAACCCAAAATGCAAGGAAAAACGGTTTTTGACCATTTCAAGGCAATTTTTGTGGAGAAATTGTTGGAGAAGGCATTTTGGCTTGCATCCTATTCTCATGCATTCATGGACATCTTTCACGCCAAATGGAGGTTGCATTGACTGGTTTTTCGCCCTAGATCAGCAAACACGTTTTTCTTTAATGCCACATTTTGAGGGATTAGAACTTAATGAAGCTGCATTCTCCTAAAACGTTTTGCCCTCTCTTACCTATGCGTGGAGTTTGAGAAGATTTTTTAGCTATTTAATGATGGCATTGAAGATGCAAATGATGGCCACATTTTTCTCCACGTGACTCCTTTGGCTACGTTTTGCAAACATTTGTCATCATTTCTTCTCCTCCTCCTTAGGCGTTTTGTTCCAATCCTCTTGGTTGTGCTCCCTTATTGGCGTTTCAATCCTCCAAATTCGGGATTGCTGCTACATTTATCAATTTGGGGCATCTTTGCAAAAACGTGATAAGGGTTCGTAATGCTTCTATTTACCGGTTTTCCTCCTCCTTTCCAAAGATTATTGCGTTTTTGGAGAAGCATTTGCATTTTCAAGAAAGGTATGGCTTCTTTCCTTTCTCTCCTTTATTTTATTATTTTCTTGCTTTCTTAGTTTTCTTTCTTAGTTGCATTTTTGTAAATATGTGTTGTTCTTCCCCCAAAAATCGGTTTTTGTGAGAGGATATCTCCCCTTGGTATGCAATTTTCAAATTGCATTGTTCTTCCCAAAAATTCCCTCTTTACTTGTATTCGGGATTTTTAATCTCAATTACAAGTTCACTGGAAATTCTTGTTCTTCCCCTACGGTTAAGGAATTTAACCATTTTTTGTTAAAATTCCAAGTTAAAAAGTGTGAAATACCCCTCCCTTGCAAATTCGGGTTTTGAAAACCGGATTACATGTTGAAGAATTCTTCCCATTTTCATGAAAATGACTTTCCCGAATTTTCCCATTTCTATCCATTCATGTTCCCCATATCCGTACTTTCCATTTCCGTCATTTCCCGCAAGTCAAAATCTCATTTTTCGTCCATTTCTCCATTTTCGAATTTACAAGTGTACTTGTATTCAGGTTTTAAAACCCCGATTGCATGTATGTCCTTTCCAACTTGTATACTTGCGAAAATTCTCCCAAGATCCGAAATTGGTCAAAGTCAAGATTTTCCCATTTCTACATATTTCCCCTCTTCCTCTCACAAAATCGTGAAGTTCGAGAATCAAAGTTTTACCCATTTGGAGAAAGAAGAATGATATTTGCAGCTGACTATGATGTTGCCTTAACCCTTTTAAGTCTTCATCATAGTATTCCAGATTCACAATCAATGACAGATTTGCCAGTATCTCCAACTCCAAAGAAAATGAAATACAAATATGACAAATATCAGAATGAGGTTGCACCTTCCCAGGTTTCTTCTCCTTTGGATCGCATCAGAGACACGGAGATAGGGCATGTTGATATGCCAGAATTCGTCAACAGGGTAGAAGATCCACAGGATAATAACTTGCAGCGGCTATTGGACAGCCATATCCATCATGCATCTTCCTTCCCAGTGGCTGCCCTAGAACCTGAGTTTGTTCTTGCATGCGCCCATCATTTTGACAAGGAATCAAGAGTCATCAAAAATGATGATGGTGAAGCTATAATTCGTCTCGATGCAGATACAATCGAGAAGGTCTTAAGAATACCTCCTGCACCTGTTTATATGGAAATCACCAAAGAAAGTGCAGCGGAATATTACGTGAAGAGGGAAAAAGATTGCAAGCAGCACATCAATAGGTGGATCCAAGACCCATGACCTTCCTTCTCAAGGTGGGCAAAGTTGTACCGCTGCGATTTCAAATGGGAGATAGGAGACACCATCACTCTTCTCAGCAGGATGATGGGCCTTGAGCATTCCAATGTCTTTGAGCCATGGATGTATCAGTTCATTATGTTCATACGGCAGTCACATCACATTTCATGGGGGGAAGTCATCAGCGATGCCTTGTGCGAACAACTTGCAGCAGTTCCTACCACCATGACCTTCTTCATGAATTCTTATTTGGTGTATTTAGCAGCATCACTTAGACACTTTCAAGGTCTTTCTACCAAGGGTGATCGCTCGCTTATACCAATTTGGGAATATTATGACCAGATGCCATTGAGACCCAGCAAACTGCATTTCAGAAGGGTCCAAGATGCATTCTTCGAATATTTCATGTGTCAGTTTGACAGAAATCTCAGGAACAAAAGAGTATCAGATGAGGCATGGGTCAAGGTGTCTGAGTATGGGTGTTTGTTTCTACAATTTCCCACCTTCACCTATATGAGGATAGGATGCTATGATGGTCAGCCATACATGCTTCCGAGATACCCAACCGATAAGATAATTCTTATGGAGTTGGGAAGACAGATCATGGCTGTTCACACTTTTCAGTCTGCTAGACAAAAGGTTGGCATGGGGATCTCTACCACAAACCCATTGAAAATTGGCCGATACTCCCTTGTCACATCTGTGAAGGCTAAGGCCATGGAAACTGAATTGCAGGAAATCAAGCTCAAAAGGTTCAAACCTAGAGCTGATTTTGATTATAGGGGTATGAAAGAGAAGATCAAGAAATCTTTTGTGCATGTTCATCGCATTGAAGACATTTGGGTAGATCTCCACACAGAAGCTGAAGTTCTGAAGATGGATTACTGCAGACTCAGTGTTGAGCAAATTGTTGATTTGAACTTGGCGGATATCCCACAAGGGATGATTGATGACGGGCATATACTTGATCCTGAATACACTTCACGGAGGGTTGAGGAAGCTCCACTTCCTTTGATCCAATGGTCACACAAGGAGTGCATCTCCATCCTTGACAGATTTCAGCCTATCTTGGCCAACACTAATGCATGGCTGAAACGTAATGCTGTTAGACTTATAACAATCAAGGTTGGTAAAGAAGATGATTCTACGGGGCCTCTTGGATGGAAATCTGAGATTCAGATTGACAACAAGGAGGGTGCTTCATCTTCGGGCACAAGGATCAAGTTACGAGTCAGTTGTGCAGTAGTGCTTCCTCCTGAGGAAACGACTATTCATGGGAAGGAAAAATCACGATTCCATGTACAGGTAATTGATTTGGATAATCCAGAAGAGGGGAGCAATCTGATGATGCTCCTAAGTCTCCAGTTTCAGACTCGCCTCATGAGGTTGTTCCTCCAATTTCCATTGAGACGCCTCTTTCTCCTCCTGATTTGCTTGTGGATAAGTCTCCTCAGAATGCAATTCCCATTTCAGCATACAAGCCATCTCCTGATCATCACCAAGAATGTGTGTTGAAAGTTCCTGAAGATATTCCTACTTGCATTCAGTTATCAGAAATTGATACTTCCACTTCTGGTTTTGAAGAATTCATGAGGCAATCTTCATACCCATTGGTAACTAAGCAAACCGTAGTCGCTATCCAAACAGATATTCCTCCCAGGATGACCACAGTGATACAAATAGAAACTACTTCTCCTTTGCCTACGGCTACTACTGGAAGAGAGTTGATGACTTTGCCTCCATGGCTTAGTTCTTTCACCCCGAAAAGGAAGAAGCAAGAAATCTCACCTGATGCCTTTGACTATCAGCAACTAAAAAAGTCCAGATCTAAAGTTGCTAAGAAGGCCAAGACTATCTCCAAAGTAACTGTTGATAGTAACAAGATGAAAGTAGCTGAAATTGTGGAACCTATTGCAGATAAGCCACTTGATGAAATGTCAGCTGCTGATTATAAAGTTACAAGGATAGAGTTGGGCAAGCAAACGCATGAGGTCATTAAACATGATGCTCAGTTTTTTGTTGCTTCACTGGTGCAAAGGTGTGATGAGCTTCTAGCGAAGAAAGACAAGCTAGAAGAGGAAAACCGATAGCTTATGGCAGCCATTCATAAAATTACAAAACCTGTTGCTGAAGGGAGTAACTCCATAGGTTCTTCTGTTCCCAAGAATCAATTCGTGGAGTGGAAAGGGCTGCTTAGAAAGTACAAGCACTGGATTCCTGGGTTGATCAACTTCATGATCAATGTGTACAGGTAATGAAAGACATTTTTCAAATAATGTCTAAGTTGGAGACCATTGAGGAGAAACTGGATCAGACTTCTAACACTTTCAAAAAGAATCTGGAAAGTGTTGAGAAAAGTCTGACAATCTAGCGTACCATGCCCCAACAACAGCTGAGTATTTTGTAGGAGCATGCCATCATCTCTTCCAGGATCATGTACTTGAAATTTGAAGAACTCCTGGAAAACAAGACCCTTGTTCTTAAATCCCTCATTGAGGAGAAACTAGATCAAACTTCTAACACTTTCAAAAAGAATTTTGAAAGTGTTGAGAAAAGTCTAACAATCTGGCGTGCCATGCCCCAACAACAGCTAAGTATTTTGCAGGAGCATGCCATCATCTCTTCCAGGATCATGTACTTGGAATTTGAAGAACTCCTGGAAAACAAGACCCTTGTTCTTAAATCCCTCATTGAGGAGATCAGTGATGCAAGGAGATTCCGGGGCGAAGTTTACCAAGATATTGTCTCACATTGTGAAAGGGCCTCTTGCAACATAGTAAGTCAGGATGGAGAGCTGATTCCAAAAGAAGAAGTTCTTGCTGATTTACAAATGAGGATTCATAATGAATGGAGGAGCGAACAATTCTCGGCAGCTTCGATTCAAGCATTGATGAAACACCAAGCCTTTCTGCATGAAATCCAGTCTATCCTGGATAAAAACAATTTTGCGCTCCTCCGCTGTCACGACACTATTGTGAAGACTATGGTTGTTGCCAAGAACACCCATGAACCGAATCCCGAGGAACTACAAGCAAGCATCCGGAAATTTCAAGGATTTGTGTCTTCACAAAATGCAACTTAAGTGTTTTTCAATACTTAGTTGAATTTTCCCTCTTTTGTAATCTTTAGTTGTAATTTAGCTTTGACAAGTTACATGTAAAAATATTTTTTGTAAAATGCAAGTTACACATTACTTGCACTTTTGTAATTACATGTAAGGCAACTACAAGTTGTGTCCGATTAGGACTGTAGTTGGAATAAGTCTTAGTTAGTTGGAGTAACTCTTAGTTAGTTAATGAAGTCTCAGTTAGTTATTGAATGAGTCTTGGTGGTTGAGAGAATCCCTCTAGTTAGTTAGGATCCTCCCACCTTTTTCTCAAGGCTCCTCTTCTATAAATACTTGAGGGCTCTATTGTAATATCATCTTTTGGAAAGCAAGCAAAAACTCTGCCAAATTTACAGCAAGAAGTCTTTGAGCTTATGTATGTGAATTGAAAATTTTGACGAATAATAAAGAAGGATTACTCAAGTGTTGAGTCTTTGAGCTACATGTTTGAGTTTGAATCTTTTTATTTCTTCCATGCAAAGTGTTTCTAAAGGAGCTTAGTCTAATCTGATTTGAAGTCTTTGAGCTACAAGTAGAGAAGATTAATTAAAATAGGAAAATCTCTAGAAGGAGCAGCAAGTCTTTGAGCTTGCGTCTATTCTTGAGGAAAAATTATTGTTTGATAAGAAATAGCAGCAAGTCTTTGAGCTTGCATTAATTCTTGTCTTTGTGTTGAAAGAATAAATTATTCCAGTCTTTGAGCTGTTGTCTTTTATTCGTTGTAAAATTTAGTATAGCAAAGGGTAGATAGGACTTCCAATAGTCAAGTCTTTGAGCTTGATATTGCTGTCCTATCCCGAAGGAAGTGACAGGAGTCTTTGAGATTTCAGGAAACTTCATTTCCTTTCTCTCGTTTTCATTTGAAGTTGTTACCATTATTATACATTTTCTTGCTATCACTTTTCTAAGGAGAGAAAAGGATATAGGCTTCCTTGAAGAAAGAAGGAAGACTGCTGTCCCATCCTGTTTTTATTTCAGTTTTAGATAGATAGGGGGAGCCTTCCCTTAATTAGGAGAGTTTCATACTCACACACTATGGTTGAAGCCACAATTTTGTTTGCTTTCACGAGTGTACAAAATTTTCAACCAACAGTTTTCACTTTATGTTTTTACTTTTTTATTTTCCTTTTTCCAAAGTAATAATAATAATAAAGTAAGTGTCCCTTTTAATATTACACCTTAGGCGCATTTTGAACACTTAATAAATTATTACGTTATTTCCCTGCAAATCCTCCTTTCACCTATGGGGAATACGAATAGGTTGTGAGTCCCGCTGATTCGACTCAATTCAAAAAAGGGGCATTACACATTAAATATGGAACTAGATAGAGAGTTGAAGCATAATTGGGGAGATTGGTTCTTTTTGCAAGAATAAATTTTGATCAAAATGTTTGGAGCCATAGCCAAACTTGTCTCCAAGAATTGCCTTTTCAAAAGAAATAAGGCTAATGCATTCTAGTGAAAAGTGCCACTTCAAAGATCACAATAAAGGTTTGTTTCTTCCTTTTGCCATTGAATTTGGAGTTTTCAAACTTTTGAAAAGGACACATTTGATGTAGTGATTGCATATGTTGACAAGTTGGGCATGAGATTTGATTGCTAGACAAAATATGACCCTAATAAATCTATTTATCGATTGAGGAGAGCTCAAACTAGGTTAGATTTCAGCATGTATATTGTGAATTTAAAGATCTAATGAAAAAGTTGTCTCCATGATGTTGCAAATAAAGGATTAGGAATTTTGGTCTAAAGATTAATCTGGAAAAGCACAAAAGGTAGATTATTTATCCCAAATATCTAGGAGATTTCCTCCCTATCTTGGACAAAATTGAAAGATAGGATGCACTCCTGAATAATGTTCAATTCTATGGAGTCATGCCCAATGAACCTGAGTTGACACATGCAAAGGCATGGGGAGGTGATGAACATGTAAGATACAAGGTAATGAACATGATGAGGATGAATCTGTGCAAAAAATGGAAGTAGGACCTTCTAGATTTTTGCAGCTTGCCACATCAATGGTTCATCCAACAACATAAAGGAGTGAGCTAGTAATAACGCAAGTTAATCCTTCCCCTTTGGTAGACTACTCTATGAATGAGATGACCAAGGAGTTTATGCCTCCACAAGTATATGAGCTTAGTTCCATTAAGTCTCACCAACACCCAAGAGGGCATAACTATGAGCCTATCATCAAAGATACTATGTAGCAAAATAAATGTAATGTCTCCATTTATAAAAAAAAAATTGATTTATGAGAAATGAACCTAGAATCTAAGTTTTCCCATAAGTTACTTAGTGGAGAGAACTCCAAACTTCTTGGAATACTCAAGGTAGGTTAATGGTGACTTTGGTTCTTGGCAATGAGCTCAATTGGTCTTGGTGAACCTTTTGACACTTTCATAAATGATTTCTGACCTCTTGGGAGCTCTCCAAACTTCTTAGAGTAGCACACTATTTTTAGTAAGTCACCCAATTGCTTCTGATCATCGTCCTAAGACTTCAGGATTACTTCTGGAATAATCAAAATTGCATAATTACATCATTTTGGTAGTTTTTGCAACTTAGATAAAATATTGAGTAATCAAATAATTATTCACTTAAGTTGTCTACTGTTGAAATATTAGAAAAGGGCAATGTCATGTCCCTATGAAAAACTGTATTAGAAACTAATGCATTTTTCATTTTGACATTAATTCAATATGTGTTTAAGGAAAAACACTCAATAACGTATTAGATTGTTTATTCATTTTAGAATTCTAAATACTATGTATATTAATAGTGTTTGGTTAATTTAACTAATTGAACATTTATACGCCTCATTAAGCAAATTGCAAACAGGATAATTACGAATTGCTTTAAGTATCTAATCGTTACAATAATGATAATTGACGTAATCCCTTGTATTAGACGCGATTCGTACCAATCGCAATTTTAGACGGGAGTCACGACCCTCACAAGCAGACACGATCCCTTTCGTGGTAAGCTTAAAAGGCCGCCTTGCCTTCTTCGGGAGGAAAAAAAAAGGAGCAGGCAAGAATACGAAAGACAAAAAGACTTTGCATTAGGGATTACGGCAGTCAAAACCATCGATCCAGGTATGTCGTATACTCAGAAAAACATGTCGGTTGGTTACAATTCAAATAACTTGCACAGTGTTTGGATTCATAGTGATAATACACAACGGTAATCGGCAGCAAAGCCAAATTCCCATGTTCTTGTCTTGACTGTAAATATTCACCATTCAATTTGTAGAACGTATTAAACTGCAACTAAATACGTGAATGAGATAGAGCTGTGCATTTTAGTAGTTAAATTTAATGTCATATACATATGTATTTATAATCACAATCGGTATAAACCTGATACGTGTAAGCAGTCTACAGTAGTAATAAAATTGAATAACGTTATTGACAGTCTTTCACAGTACGCCTGATATATTTTGACATATATAAATAGATTTAAATATATATACGAATTGGATAAAAGTGAACTGCTGTAATACTGACAGATTATTTTTACAAATCTGAACTAGAATATACTGCACAATTTTATGACAATAAAAGCAACAGTAATAATGAATCTATAGCCTGGCTTCCGCATTTCTGAAGATTATCTCTTGTAGCTGTAACATTCACACTGTTAAATAAACAATTCACTGTATGAATGATGAAATCTGGTTGATCAAACTATAATGAATGAATTAACTCTCAGTCAATAATTCAGAGGGATATGGAGATATGCAGGAGGGGACATTGCCCATCCAGGAAGGTAACTACTGAGTTATGTCAGTAGCCCAGGGGGGCAAGTGACTGCATTTGGGCCTGGGTTTGGTAGTACGGCCACCCCTGACATGTCCTAACCCTCTGAGTTAAAGATGATAATAGGAAGGACCCACGCCTCATGGACAGGAGGACATATGACTGCTCCTGGGCCATTATGGACTGTTGGGTAATTCTACAACAGTTCTTCCTAACTTGAATAAACCTGTCTCTTTTAATGATAATCATTAGGTTATATAAATAATAAAGTAAATTATTTGTGCAATCTGCTGTCTAAGTTAGCATATTGATCTCATGTAATTATCTTTGAATAATATTAACTGTGTTCTAAGTGGGGTGTTTTCCCTGTTATTCTGATTTACTCTTGTAATTATTTACAGGCTGAATTACTGTTCTCCGTAGGGGACATCACAGGCACCATAATGTAATAGCTCATTAAAAAGGTGCTAAGTTGGATTTGAAGTTGGACACCTATGTAAAGGGGGCCTTTTGCACATGATAGATATTATTATTTTTCAAAAAGGTTATTTTGAAGGATAATGGAATTATTCCCTCCAGAAAAGTTATAAAAGGAGATTGAGAGCTTGTTTGCAAGGTGAGCCATCATATGCCATCATATGTCATTTACTTTTGGTTGTTGGAGAGATTCCGAGTTCTTCAAAAGTCTTTTGAAAATGAAAACCCTCTTGAGATTACTAGTTTCAGGGACAAAAACTGTCCTAGCTAGTTAGTATAATTTCATTTGGGAATCAGTAGTGAACTCCAAAGAAAAGTTATAGATTTTGGATTACAATGGCCGATAGTATAAGATTTTAACCAAAAGTATAAGATTTTTTGAAAACATTAGGAAAAATCAGGAAAAAACCAGATTTAAAATAAAAATTGTAAAAAACTGTCGAAAAAGAGTAAAACTATTTTTTTTGAAACTTAAGGGCAAGCCACTGGTTTTGGCAATGCCTAGCTTTCAACTAATATTTTAGGTGGAGACAAATGTTAATGATTATGCGTTGGAGGATTTTTTATTACAAGTATGTAAGCTTGTTTGTTGCCATTCAGATTTATTACATGGAGCACTTTGGATATATTGCTCATATTATGATTTGTATGTCTTTGTCTAAGCAAAAATTAAATATATCAATTACAAATTAAAAATCATATATCTATATCTATATATACATTATATGTCTTCGGACATTTAGTGTCATGGTCGAAACACTTCATTGGTGAGGCAGTCACCAAGGTTCAAACCCCCGCTGGTCCACTGAGTTTACAAGCCTTGTGCTTTCACTAGGTTGTTGAGCTCACAGGTTTGAACAAGTGAAGTGTGGGGAGTGATGGGCCCCCCAAAATGGCCTCATGGGAAGAGAGCCTCTATAAGTCGTCTCTTTAGGCTCGGACTAGACTAAAAATTAAATATGTACATTATAAATTTTACATTATTTTTAATTTATAGTTTATTATATAACTATTAATATACATTAATAGTCTATAATAGTTAAAATTTTAAGACTACTTTATGATATTAATTATAAACTATAGGCGTTTGCTCCTCCTCATCAAAGTGCCATCTATAAAAGTGCATAATACTTATAATTTTAAAGTTAGTGTATAATATTAACTATATACTTGTTCGCATTAGAATCCATGGAACCGGGTGTGTAGAGAGCTCAAGACATATCAAGGTCACAATTTAGAGCAGAATTGCCAACCGCTTCAACACTATCTCATATCCCCCCACGATTTAGGATGATTGAGGCCCTTTCAAATTTGGTTGATGACCATATTTGCTCGTCCTGCTCCTCTATTTAGGGTTTTTCAGAGGTCAGAAAGAAAACTAAGAGACAAAATATTAAGTAACAAACTTCTTCCATGTTGATTCCACACTGACTTTGATTCTGCCTCAGAATTGGCCCTATTTCTGAGCAATTCAATAATTTCATGAGTTTTTCTAGGGTTTCGCAGGTTTTTGCAATGATTTTTTTCACTTTTTTTGCCATTTTTGGAGGTTTTTAACATGATTTTAATGCAATTTAAACACGAAAAAATCATTGAAAATTGGGTCAACGATTTTTTCGGGGAACAAATCAGCTAGCTCCATGATTCACGATTAATAGGGTATAATCGCAATTTTTTGCAGATTATTGCTTCTTTGCTTTTATGTGTTTTGAAGATGCAAGATATTGATAATAACTTGCCAAGCGTTTCTAGAATAATTTGATGTGTTTTGAAGGGCAACTAGAGGTCTTTGTAGCTGGTAGGTCATACATTTCCTATAGTTGCTCTTTGCTGGTATAATTTTCTGGGTTATGTTTTGATCATCTTTATTGTAATCGGATGCCATTCTATTGAACTTGCAGGGCATACTCTTGAGAGAGTCAAAGAGTCTAAGAGAAAAATGACTGTACCATCCTGTTGACGTGTATTTTGTACACTATCAAACACAGAATAAAATACCTAAAGGTACCTTATCCTCTCTTGAGTAAAGCCTCTGATTGCTGAAGATGTCGCGAAAAGGATCAATCAGGATGACTCCAAGGTTCTTGTATGTAGGGTCTCTACGTGTGGATAAGCTCTTTGTGGTATGATGTGATTTGCTAGAATCACAAGGGGACTTACACTTGATGCCTGAACTTTTGATTTTCTTTGAATATTGCTGGACACAGGATTTTACTAACTTTGACTTGAAAAAAAGGAAAAAAGAGGAGGGCGAGGAAAGAGTCTAATCCTAATACTAAGGAATGTAGGAGCAATGATTGATCTTTGATGAAACTCTAACTAGGTCTTGTTTTGACATCGCAGGACCATCTCCACAAGGCTAGTGCGATCTTTGAAGGGAAGCTTTATGATGTTCAAATCATCACTGCAGGCATAGACACCATCAGGTTGATGCATATCAATGAAGAAGCGACAATTGAAGTTAAGCTTAAGCTGAACGATTCCAGTTGACTACACAAGGCAAGTCTGCAATCAACAAACTACTAGTAGTATGGATATGCGAATTTCACCATCAATCAAGCATATTTCTTCCACTCATCTAATAACATGAAATCAAATATGAGAAGTATAAAGACCATGCAAATTGTCGAATCGACCTATAAATTTCACCATTTCTTCAATGAAGTTACAAGTCTTTTACAACAACATCTTGGCAACAATCTTTGCCTTCTCTCTCTACTCTACTCTAATTGCTATTCTATCTTATTACTTATCTATTTCTAATTCCTAATTACCTTTACAAAATGAAATGCCAGGGCTTATATAGTGCCCTCAATACAATTCGATGGCTTAGATCAATTCGAGATCAATGGCTAAGATTTTACAATGAAAACCCTAATTAGGGTTTGTTACAACCATTACATAACATTTAATGCTTGACCAATGATAAAATTGTATTGCTTGGACACATGTCCTCTCTAGAAAATTCGACCAATGAATAGCTAGGGTAGGTACATAGAAGTTTGTGCCACCTTCCATGAGTTAGGTACATCGAATCTGGAAATGCTGAGGTCGACCACACTGACTGGATGAGCGATGACTGGGATGCCACCTTGTCTGACACTTGTAACTTGGTAGATATTCAACTTAATGTTGTTGAGAAGCCAGATTTAATTAATTCATCTGGAACTATTTGCTTCCTCAACGAACCCTTGTTCTAACTTCTTGTGTCCTTGATTTGCAGGATGATGATGTACCTCGCCTTGGAATGCTGGATTGGAAGAGGTCGCCCTTGATGACGTTAGTCCAAAGAAGGCCGTCCTTGTCGATGCTAGGCTGGATCGAAGAAGGTCGTCCTTGTCCTCGCTTGATCGTCCTTGTCCTTGCTTGATCGTCCTTGAGGAGAGTCTTCCGACTTGTAGATCTTTCGAGCTTGGAGTCGCCATCTTGATACCTACACAACATTTCAAAATTAGTAATATATCTTAAAATCTAAAAATTAAACTTTAAAAGGAAGATTCAAGATTTTAATTTAGGAAACCTCATGATAAATCTTGAGTTATCATTTCCTAATTTAGGATTTTCAAAGCAAAATTTAAATCTTCAAAAATGGTGCCAAGGTGATTACGCCATACCTCCACTTGGGAATTAATTCTAAAAAATGATGCAAAAATAGGAGAATTTGCTAGGCAAAATGTAGATCAAGACTCCCTTTAGCAAAATACGCCCCCTTTAGCTTGGAAAAGAACTCCATCTTCCACTAGCTTCTTCAAGATCTGGAAATTCGCCTTCAAATACCTTCAAAACATCTGGAATTTATCCTCCAATCTAGCAAGAAATACGCCTCTCCAATAGCCTTCAAGATGAATTTCGCCCTTCTTAGTCCCCACTCCTGGTAGAAATTCGCTCCTCAAATTGCTCTTCCAAATCGCACTTGAAATGATGAGTGAATGATTTGAATAATGAAAAACATGCCTCAAATATATAGAACGCTCACCATTTTATTTCCATGGGCCGACTTGGAAAAATAGGCCAAAAGATAAATAAAAATTAATAAAAGAAGAGGCCGACTTGATAAAAACATTAAATAATACCCCAAGCGCTCCAATTTTATTTTATTTTTTTAAAATAATAATAATTAATTTTAAATGCCTTTATAATTAAAAAATTCGATTTTTTAGGCTCAAAATTAATTATTAAATACCATGCGCTTTTATTAAATGCCAAAAATATTTCAAGGTTTTATCGAATCTGGCATTTAATGTAATTTGAAGGATATTTGGCGCCCAATCATGAAAAATAATGGCTATTAACAAGATCGCTCTGGTCCCTTGGTGAGGGACAGGAGCTATCTCATTCTAGACCTCACACTTCTTGTTTTTTACGTCCAAGACATTTTTGACGTCCAAGATGGCATTTTTACTTAGAATTTCGAGTTCAATTTATTCGATCTTTGAAATGAGTGCACTTTAAAGCATTTTCGCCCTGGTCCCTTGGTGAGGGACAGGAGCTATTTTGCAAATCCAAGCTTATCCGTCCTTTGTTAGCCTTCCAAATTATATTCAATGGATAAATCATGTTTTCCTTGGTCTCTTCAAATCATAAAATTGTCTTGATCCTGCAAGAACAGTGCAAATTTGAAATTCAAGCTCCGGTCCTTCAGTGAGGGACGGGAGCACTTTTGCAATTACAAGCCAATTCGTCCTTTGCTAGCTTTGAAAATTATCTTCAACGGATCGATTGTGTCTTCCTTCACCCACCTCAAACATAAAACTTGTTTTTCTCTTGCCCGAATCTTGTCTTGAGGGAAAATCGCTCTGGTCCCTTGGAGAGGGACAGGAGCGCCCTAGCCAGTCACCTTGGTCCCTTGGAGAGGGACAGGGGCGAACTTGTTACTTAGGCCGATTTTCTTCATTGTGGCGTACTTAAGTTATATTCAACGGGCAAAACATACTTCCCTTGACCTCCTCAAATCGCGAAACCACTTAAATCTTGCAAGGATAATGCGAAATTGGAATTCAAGCTCCGGTCCTTCAGTGAGGGACAGGAGCGATTTTTGCTCTCAGGGCCAAATCTTTTTACTTTTCACTTCAAATTTCCTTCGCTGAGGAAAATATCATCTCTTTACACGCCATGAATAAAAGTTTGAGTCCAAACAAGGTCTAAAAATGTGTATATGAATAAAATCGCTCTGGTCCCTTGGTGAGGGACAGGAGCGAATTTACCTATCTAGACAAATACTCCATCATTTCATCGTCCTTAATCAAGTCTGGATGCTCTATCACGTTCATTTTGTTCTCCATCATGCCTTTGATGTCTCAATTTGTCCAAACGAGGTCAGGAATGACTCCACTAAGCTTTTTCGCTCTGGACCCTTGGTGAGGGACATGAGCGATTCGCCTTGGACCCTTGGAGAGGGACAGGAGCGTTTTTCGCTCTGGATCCTCAGTGAAGGTCAGGAGCGAAATTTGACTTTTCGAACTCTTTATCAGGACAATTTTAATGGAATATAACATTTAAGTATAAGTGAGGAAATGTCACTTATACTTTAAGTTATATTCCATATATACTTTCAGGATGTTTGAGAGTGGTTTCAGACCTCCAGGAGTTATATTGCAAAATCTAGTTTTTTGAGGTTTTTCAGTTTCCAGACTTAGTCAAATTTCAGGATCAGGACATTCCAGACTTAGCCAAATTTCAGGATCAGGACTTCACCCAAGCCGGACTTGCTATCCTATTGATCTCCCCGACAGCACTCAAAATGCAAAGGCTAACTAACAAAACCCTAAAAGACCAAAAAACAAACCCTAAAAAGCAAAAAAGCAAGGGTCCCCATTTGCAATGGGGCGATGTGTGAAAACATCACAACACATCCTCAGGAGGCCGTACCATTCTAAATTTGCTGCTGTTGATTTTAATTGTTATGAGACGCTCTCTGACTTGCCTAACAATGTTTGATAGCTATTCCAAGACAATCACGCTGGCCATACAGCTACAAAGAGTGTTTATGCCAATCAGTGAAGAGGTCGTACACTTGATTGTGTTGTACCAAGCTCAATGAGGAGAGCCTGTGAACTGGGAAGTTGTAGGCATAGCCCTGCATTTCGGAGGTGTTTCTCAGGCAGATTGGTGGTGCCAAGGTCTCTGGAGACCAGTTGCATCCATTTGAAGGTGGAATTTTGAAGTTTGCATGAGTTTTGTGATGAATTTGTTATGCATGCTTTTTCCAACAGCAAAACTCCTTTTTACATACTTGTGCATGACTGAATATGTTATCAGTTCAATTTTATATCATTTACAAGTTGATTGGGTATGGTTTGAAACATAGTTTTAAAACTCGTGGACTCGCCACGGACTCGCGAGTCCATGGGAGCCACGAGTCGACTTGCCAAGGACTCGCGAGGTGAGTCCTGGCGAGTCCATCTAAAAGACTCGCGAGTCTTTTGCAAGGACTTGCGCGAGTCTTTTGCATGGACTCGCGAATCTTTCAGATGGACTCATGCGACCCAAAAAAAAAGTCATGCGAGCTTTAAAATTGAGTTTTTTTAATAAAAAATTGCCTTCATTTGGCATAACTGAGGGAGTGAAAAATAAAAGAAAAATAACACCCGACACCTTTATAAAATAATAAAAGTATTTTTGGCCTCACGGGGCGCTGCCCCTCGACCCCGCCCTATATCGCGACAGGGAGCGCGCAAGGGGCGCTGCCCCTTGACCCCAACTTGGGGGCGCTGCCCCCAAACCCCCATCGAAAAATATTGGGGGAAATTGCACCGATGAAAGTAGGGAAAATTTAACCTCTAAGTCTGATTAGGCTCCATATAAAAGCATAATTAGCATTGAAGAAATCTTGGTATTATACATTTTAGAGTTGGAAGTTTGAAACTATGAGTATGTGACATGTGTAATGTTTCAATTATGACTCTTATGTTCTCTAAATGCATTAATTTCTTTATGTTTTTTTGTATAACTACGGTTTTTTTTTTTGCCGAGTCTTTCGCGAGTCTTTCACGAGTCCGAGTCCGAGTCCGAGTCCATGGCGAGTCCGAGTTATTCAACTATGGTTTGAAGTTATTTGAAGTGCTCTATGGGTGTTGTTTCAGTCTGGAGTGTTTTTCTTTATTCTGGGTAGTGTTGTGACCATTTCACACATCGCCCCATACAAATGGGGACCCCCTCTTTTTGTTTTTGTTTTGCCTGTTCTTCTCTCTGCTTTTAGGGTTTTTGAGTAAGTGGGTGAGTCGTCTGGACTAGGGTTAAGCCTTAGGGGTTTCTTTTGGATATTTTCAAGCCAAGTCCAGTCAAATTTTGAAAGATTATTAAGCATCCTCCCGAAGATTGCAAAATTTTGAAATAGGATGAGCCTGTCAGGAAGTCAGGTATGTCTCAGGATGGGTCCAGTCAGGACTTTAAGGGCAAATTCAAGTTAGGTCTAAGTGTTAGCATTTTAATGATGGAATTATGCATTTTGTCTAGGCAGATTTTGACCAAATTTTGGAAACAAGATAACTGGTTCCTGGACTTGAAGACGACCTAACCCTGCATGATGAAGTGATTTAAAGACCTAAATTTTGGATATTTTGGCTTATAAGGGCAAAATCGCTCCTGTCCCTCTCTCAGGGACTAGGGCGAAAATATTATTTGACGCATATCTGTCTCTAACTTCCTTTAATTGTTTTGTGCAGGGTCGCCAGGAGATATAATTGGACGTAAATTGAAGATTTTGAAGATTTTGAAGACTTGAAAATGATAAATTTTGAAGGCTTGAGGTGAATTCGCTCCTGTCTTCTACTGAAGGACCAAGGCGAAATGGTTTACTTAGATCATTTTTGGCCTTGGTTGATCGAACTGAAGCATCAAAGACGCAATGAAGGATGAAACGAGCATAATGGACTATCCAGACTTAGTCGTTAGCAATGAAAGGTTGAACTTTTGGCCTAGAAAGATAAAGGCGCTCCTGTCCCTCACCAAGGGACCAGAGCGATTTTCTTCAAACACACCCTTTTGGACCTTTTTTGGATTTGGGCTCTTGTTCATAACTTGCAAAAGGAGGATATCTTCCTCAACAAAAGAAATTTGAGATGAAAATTGTAATGATTTGGCCTTGAGGACAAAAGGCGCTCCTGTCCCTCACTGAAGGACCGGAGCTTGAATTCCAAATTTGCATTATCCTCACAAGATTAAAGTGATTTCGCGATTTGAGGAGGTCAAGAGAAGTATGTTTTATTTGTTGAATATAACTTGAGTGGCCTACAAAGGAGAAAATCGACCCAAGTTGCAATAGGCGCTCCTGTCCCTCTCCAAGGGACCAGAGCGATTTTCTCAAGAGACAAATTCTTGGCAAAGGTAAAGCGAGTTTCAAGTTTGAGATGAAGGAAGGAAGGCGTAATCACTCCATTGAAGACAATTTTGAAAGTTAGCAAAACACAAGTGAGCTCATAATGGCCAAGGCGCTCCTGTCCCTCTCCAAGGGACCAGGGTGAAAAACACATTATCATGTCTTCCTTCCCAAATTTGGATGAATCCAGGTCAAGGCACAAGATGGCTATGATATTTAAAGTGCTACAAGGAAGAACGAAGTCGCAAAGACCACAAGACTTGATGAAAATTGGCTAGCGCGCTCCTATCCCTCACCAAGGGACCAGAGCGAAATCTTCAAATTTGCCTAAAAGCCTAACATTTTGGAATGCTACTTTCGTTTCCAAGGAATAAGGAATGATGTTTTATGCCTCAAAGGTCATTGGAAGTTGATGCGATCATGAATCTGTGCAATAAGCTAAAAAGCGCTCCTGTCCTTCACTGGAGGACCAAGGCGTTTTTTCCTAAAAAAAATCATTTCCTTCCAAGACCACGCCAAGGCAAGGTTGTGCAAAGTCAAAAATGTCTTTAAGAGGACGATGAACAAGGAATCAACCCCAAAAATCAACAACCCTAGGCTCAAAAACAAAAATCGCTCCTGTCCTTCACTGGAGGACCAGGGCGAAAATCTTAAGAGGGTCAATTTTGCCTTGAGAAAGCGAGTGAAACATGCATTGAAAGGACGAATGAAGATTATTTGTTTACCCCCAACATGAATTGGCGATTTGGAAGACAAGGACCAAGGACAAAAGGCTAGATCGCTCCTGTCCCTCACCAAGGGACCAGGGCGAAAGTACTTTAAGGCACACTCCTTCCAAAGAAGGAATGAATTAAACTCAAGGTTCCCAATAATGCTATTTTGGACGTCCAAGATAAGACTTTGAACGTGAAAAGCGAGAAATACAAGGCCAAAAAATGCATGAGCGCTCCTGTCCCTCCCCAAGGGACCAGAGCGACGTTGTTGATATCCCTTATTCTTCCCATGCTTAGGCGCCAATATCCTTCAAATTGCATTAAATGCCAAATTCGCTAAAACCTTGAAATATTTTAAAATTAAATTGGCATTTAATAAGAGCGCATGGGCATTTAATAATTAATTTAAGGCTTTAAAAAATCGAAAATTTAATTATAAAGGCATTTAAAATTAATTATTATTAAATTAAATTCAAAATGGAGCGCTTAAGGTCTTTTTTAATGTTTTTTGCAAAGTCGGCCTCTTCTTTTATTTAATTTTTATTTGTTTTTGGCCTATTTTCCAAGTCGGCCTATGAGAAATTGCAATGGTGAGCGCCTATATAAGAGAGGTATTTTGAGCGATGTTAATCCATCATTCAATCATTTGTTCAAATACGATTTGGAGAACCAAGGAAGAGTGCGAAATCTGGTCTAAGAGGGAGTGCGAACTTTGTTGGAGGCTAGAAGTGGAGCGAATTTTCCTCAAGGCGTTGAAGGCTAGAGGTGGTAAAGTTAATGCTTGCGAAGTCTAGAGGAAGACCATTTTATTGAAGGGAGAGCTTCGATCCACATTTTGCCTAGCGAACTTGCCTAATTTTGCATTATTTCTTAGAATTAGTTCTCAAGAAGAGGTATGGCGAGATCTTCCTAGTTTAATGTTGGAATTTTGAATTTTTATTTCCAAATTGCGTAGTTATATTTAGGAAATGATAATTCAAAGATTTATCATGAAGTTTCCTAAATTTAAAACTTAAATCTAGTCTATATTTCCACGTTGCAAAGTATATTGCTCATTATGGAATGTTGTGTAGGTATCAAGATGGCGACCCCAAAGGCAGGAGCATCCACCAGTCGTCCAGCCCTCATGAAGGAGGATCAAAAGAATGAAGAATTGGAGACCAAGATTGTGTCAAAATGGAGCAACATTGGAGATACCAACTTGGGAAACTTTAGTGTGAAGAAGTTTCGAGAGGTCCCTTACATTGGAAAACCATCACCTGTCGCAAGAAGAATAATTGAAAGTGGCATTATCAAGGCGGCCGGCTTCCCTCCAGCAGTCCAGTGTCATGAGCTGATGATCGAGTGTGCCCGCCATTATGACCCGCAATCAAGATCAATCGTGTCCAAGGAAGGAAACACTTTGGCTTACCTTCCAGAAGAGGCTATCAGTGAAGCTCTCCATCTGCCAGAGCATAAAGATATGATTTACAAAAGCTTGGAAGGAGCTAGATCCATGTACGAAGATGATCCAGACACTTGCTTGAGCATCATCAACAAGAATTGGTTACTCAAAAGTCGTCCTCGCCTGAGCAAGATTCCCAACACACCACATAGGATCGACTTCCAGGAGGAGTACAGAGATTTAATAACTTTGCTCAATCGAGTTACAGGGGCTCCTCAAGCCTTCTATTTTGAGAAGTGGATGTTCTACTTCATCCAAGTGATAGTTCAAGGGAAAGGAACAATTCATTGGGCTAGAATTATTAGCCATTGCTTGGACGTGCAGTTAAGAAGACTGAAGGCTACCAAGTCATTCCACATGAGTTCGTACATCATATATGCCTTGATCAGGAGTTTTGAATATGCAGGACTACCTCACAGAGGAGTGATCGGAAGAGGACCCGGGGAAGTCAGAGTTTGTGACTCTTATGTTCATTTGCATCATCCACCAAGAAGTAACTACAAGTTAGTCAATGATACCTTCACGATGAACATCACCAGGACATTGCAGGGCAGGATTCACAATCGGCTATCTCAAGAGGCACAAGAGCTTGTAAAGAGGTATGGTGCTTGGTTTATCCAATTCCAGAAGTTTACATATATTAGAGTTCATGGGTGTCCTTCACCTCCCTATATGTTGCCAAGATATCCGACAGACAGGATAGTATTACTTGAGGTAACTAGGCAGTTGGCAGCTTATGCGAAGGCATTCAGACACATGCATGGAAATGGAATTCCTGTACCTATCATACTAGGGAATTCAGTTGAGGTATGTCCTAATGCTCCAACTTTGGACGATGCAGAAAGAGAGTTGGCCTTATATTCATTTTCATTCTTTTCCTTGAGGGAGAATTTTGATCCTTATGGGTATATAGAGGAGACAGTTGGTAGAAAATACAAGCATGAATGTCAGGTAGAGGACTTTTGGATGAATCTCTCAGATGATTTAGAAGTGAAAAGAAAGATGCATTCCAGATTGCCTTTAGATTTTATCAGGAAATGCAAAGTTTACAAAGTGGCCGATCAAGCTCAGGACAGTGGCAGGCATCTCCAGTCATCCTATGATAGAGAGGACAAGGCAGTGAAGATAGATTGGAACGAGCCTGAGGTTATGGACTTGAAGGCTTTGATGGCTCCAGTTTTGTCCTGTACTCGCAAATGGGTTGATGTGCAACATCAAAAGTTGAGAGAGCAGAATATACCAATGACTTTTACTTTGGAGGAAAGGTCGGGAGAAGGAGGGGCAAGCGCAAGTGAAGGTCATCTTCATCTTAGAAGCACAAGCGAGGGCAATCCTCACCCCAGAAGCATAAGTGAAGGCAATCCTCATCCTAGAGGTGCGAAGAGGAAAGAAAGACCTGAGAAAAGAGAATCCTCCAAGAAGAAGCAAGAGGCCAATCGAGATCGCTCATCCGGCACGTCTTCTCGACAAGAGAAAAGGACACTTGAAGTGGAGGAATCCATGGAATCAATGGTTCAGAATGATAAACACGGAGAAGGACAGGCATCTCAACGCTCATCAAGTCAATCTCCCCAAGTCAATGAGCTACATGAAGACAAGAATGGTGATGAAGTGACATCTCCTCTCCGAAAAGAAGAGCCATTACCTAAAGAGATACAAGTTAGAGAGAAAAGGTCCGCCATTCCAGATTGGTTGAAGGAGAGACTAACAAGGGTAATTGTGATTGAGGATGAAGATAATGTAATTGACTTAGAGAGCCTTGTAGGAAATTCTCAGGAAGTAACAGAAAAGAAGAAGGCCACCAAGATGTCCAAGATGATCAGAGATGAGGCAGGGTCCAGGAAGTTGCAGATAGCTACACCAGCAGTGGACAAGTATGAAGGTGAAATCCTTGCAGAAGAATATGATATAGAAACCTTTGAGCTTGGTCCACTCATCGCCGAGCAGACACTGGAAGAGGCAACTGATTCATTTGAGGCACTTAAAGATAAACTTAAGGAAGAAATGGAAAGGAATAGAAAGCTTGAGAGAGAGGTCGGTGCTTGGAGAGGTTACTTTAGCCATCTCAATCAGCCTTTGGGACGTCAGGATCCAGCAGTATCTCCTATGCAAGCACTTCCCCTTGAATCAGTTGGTGAGGCAGAGAGAGTCAAGAGCTTGGTCCAGCTTATGAGCTCTTGGATTAACAAATCCCATACAGTTGTCGTTGAGTTTGCAACAAGAATGATGCAGACAATCCATCGAGCTATCCAGGTCCTTGAGATCATCCACAACCTAATGATAACAGTGGCCGCCTTTGCTCATACTAAAGATGTTATCATTCCTGTTCTTCAAGTAATCAGGCAAACACCAAGGAAGATCTTAGCACAAGAAAAGATAATGGATGGAGGAGCTCATAATTTACTCCAGTGGTCAACTTTACTCCAGATGAAGGAAGTTCTTTTCGAGGACACCAGCACCAAATGCAATCAAGTTGAGGAGGTCATCCATCCAATCCAGGATAAGGTGTTTGGGGTGTTATGTACTATTCTTGGCAGAAGAATCGAAGTTGAGACAGATGTGGATCTTCAAGAGTTGGAAGACAGGGTCAAGGTCATCTTTTGCAAAGATGAGAATGTTATCACAGATGAGCAAAGGGATCAAATGTTCGCTACTATGCTTTTGATTGAGAAAACCAAAGAACTCGAACCTGAATGGGATGCAGCTCTTCTCAAGGCCTTTGATCAGGTTATCCACTTGGAGGAACGAATGAGGAATCTTCCCGAGATTCCTATTGCTGAGATTGAAGGAATCGTGTCCAGATTCACTGCATATGCTAAGAAGGAGCATTGGAAAGGGAACAAGGTTCTAGAAGAGAGGTTGTTATAGATGATGTGGCACCTTAATTATCATTGGTCTATGTTTCCTAGATTTTTGTGCCAAATTAAATATTTGGCTATGCATTTAATATTGTTCAATAAAAGGGGAACTTTTTGTAATAAACCCTAATTAGGGTTTAGGTGTCAGAATCTCAGCCGTTGATCTTCTTTTGATCTGGGCCATTCATTGTAATTGAGGATGCTATATATACCCTCACTCATTTTCATTTTGTAATTAGAAATAACAATATAGATAGAGAATAGTAGAATAGAATTAGAGCTTTTGGAGAGAAGAAAGTTATTTTGTAGCAAGATTGAGTTTTGAAGAGAGAATTTCAAGCAATTGTTGTCTATTTTGGCTTTGATATCAATGAAATATTGAAGTTATGGTGTTTTATTGCAAATCTTGTGGCTACTTTCATGGTTGCTTACTTTCTTGAATCATTCTTGGTCGAAGTAGTATTTAGAATTTGAAGGACTAAGTGTTGAGCTTGATCTTTGGTGAGATTCACGTTCCAAACCACTAGCTTCTTATTGATTGTAGGAACGCCTTGTGTGGTCAACTAGAGAGACTTGAATTACTCAAACCTTCAGTCGTCATTGAGCTTTGGATATGTACCTTCATGGTAGTGTCTATGATCCTTGATGAATTGAAAAAATCATTTGTTACCTTAGAAGATCGCATCAATTTCAGTTGAGTTGTTGTTTCTTGGCAATATTGAAATTGGTAGAATCTTACCAAGTCTAGCCCACATTGAGTCACTCTTAGGATTAGATTAGAACTCATCCCTTGCAAACCCTACCTTTTGATCTTTTTGAGAACTTGTTAGTTTTAGGAAATCTTGTTCCTGCGGCTCGGAGAACGTAAGGCCCCTTGATGAAACAGCATTCACAACGACCACTGGTGCTTATCCACACGTAGAGACCCTACATCAAAGAACATTGGAGTCACCCTGATTGATCCTTCTTTGCGACATCTTTAGCAATCAGAGGCTTTATTCAAGAGAGGATAAGGTACCCCTGGGTATTTTATTCTGTGTATGATTGTGTACAAAATACACGTCAACAGGTAGTAAGCATCAACATATAGTGTGGGTTTCAGTGAGTTTTATTAGTGTGTCAGATCTGCATTATCAGTATAATCAGAAGTTCGCAGTATTTTCAAACTTGCAATCAACAACATTCAACCCTTATAAGAGGCACTTATAAATTGATTATGTATTGGGTTTGGTGAGATTGATATCCCCTGTCTATCATGCTTCTTTAGGCTATTTTGTGACGTTACAGTAGTACTATTCATTTTCAGCACTTTATATCAGCAGTTATCATTCTTTATGGTGTTTTATAATGCATATGAACTAGGCTTGTGATACTTCAGATGGTTCTAGCATCAAAGAGTTGTCATTTCTATGTATCTTATATTGTAACACTGTATGGTAGTATCGCCAATGAGTTTGATCATTTTTCAATACTCACCCCACAAAATAAGTGGCAATGGTCTGGATTGCTTACCCCACTGAACAAGTGGTATAATTGTAATCTGCTTTCGCACTGAAAAAGTAGATGTGCCCTATTTGCTTTCCCACTGCATAACTAGAAGTGCTCTTTGTTTACCCACTATTGTGACATATTCACACATCGCCCCATTACAAATGGGGACCCCCACTCTTTGCTTTCTGAGGTTAGCCCTTTTGGTTTTGTTGTTAGTCGTTTTAGTGTCTTAGCCTTTGCATTGAAGGGATTGAGTCAAGTGGATCTCCTCAAGAGGTCAAGTCAATTGAGTGATAAGGGGTTATTTAGATCATTCCTAGGGTGTTTTTTGTGTACTATCCGATCGCACTTCAAGTTCCTAAATCAAACCTTGGTTGAACGCATAATGTCCTCCTAGGTCCCATCCCTTACATCAAGGACAGAGCGAGATCGCCTTAAGGAGTTTGGAATGTTATCCTGATCCTCAAATGTCCTGAAATTTGGCTAAGTCTGGAATGTCATCCTGATCCTAAAATTTGACTAAGTCTGGAAAATTGAAGAATCCTCCAAAAACTAGATTTTGCATTATAACTCCTAGAAGTCCGAAACCACTCTCAAACATCCTGACAATATATATGGAATATAACTTAAAGTATAAGAAAGAATTATACTTAAATGTTATATTCCATATATGAATCCTGATGGAGAGACTAACATGTCAATTTTCGCTCCTAACCCTTCCAAAGGGTCCAGAGCGAATTTCCTTATATCTCCCTTCTTGGTCCTAATTTGCCTCATAAACCTTATCCCTATGGCATGGTTGAGAGAGTATTGAGGTGTGAAACAAAGTAAAGTCATGAAAAGTGAAGGATTTGAGCATAATTGCAAATTTCGCTCCTGACCTTTCCAAAAGGTCCAGAGCGAAAAAAAATTAAGCTCCTGACCCTTCCAAAGGGTCCAGAGCGAAATCCTCCTTATAGCTTATTTCTTCACTAGGGACATTGAATGGTGGTCATGCATGGCAAAGAAAAGGATCAAGGATCAAGTCTAAAGAAAAGATGAGTGAAAAGGGATGAGAATTGAGCCTAATTGAGCAAATTCGCTCCTGACCCTTCCAAAGGGTCCAGAGCGAATTTCTTCATAAAACATTATATCTTGCTCAAACCTACGAACTAACTCATTCGCAAGCAATTTTGAAGGCAAAAGACTTGTTTCTAATGATTAAAGGATGAGAAATAGAGTTTTGTGAAGGAAAATCAAGCAAAAATGTAAATTTCGCTCCTGACCCTTCCAAGGGTCCAGAGCGAAATTCCTAGCAAAACTCTCTATTTTGCCTAATGCACTAGAAGGACCTTGTTTTAAGCTAAATAGATGGCCAATTGACTTGATTATGGTAAGAGGAGATTTGATAAGTCAAGTTTGAGGTGAGTTGAGAGGAAAAAAAGTGTGAATTGAGCCTAAAGACAAATTTCGCTCCTGACCCTTCCAAAGGGTCCAGAGCGAAATTTCTTAAACACCTATTTCTTCCTTGTTTGAGGTCAAAATCTTAGTTCCTAAGGCATGGTTGAGAGAAGATGGATATATACTTGCCTAAAGAAGTGAATGGAAGTAAAGGCAATGATGGACTTGTGGTCAAAAGACCAAATTCGCTCCTGACCCTTCCAAAGGGTCCAAAGCAAAATCCTTAGGACTCCTTATTTCATCTAATGCACCCAAAAATATCTTGTTTTAGGCCGAATTGAGGGTGAATTCACTTGACGATGATAGAGGAAGATTTGAAAAGAAGAAGAATGGTGTCAAAAAGTAAATTTCGCTCCTGACCCTTCCAAAGGGTCCAAAGCGAAATTTCCTAAAAACTATATTTTGCTCCTTGTTGAGATCAAGATCTTGATTCCTAAGGCATTGTTGGGAGAGAATTGTTAAGTCTTGCCTTGAAAAGTGATTTGGAGCAAAGGAAATGATAGAATTGAGGCTAAATCACAAATTTCGCTCCTGACCCTTCCAAAGGGTCCAGAGCGAATTTCATTATAGGTCTTATCCTTGGCCAAGGTCCAAAGCAAAATCCTTCTTTTAGGCCTTTTTGGGGGTCAAATCAATGATGTCTTCAGGAGAGAGGGATTGAAAGGTCAAGTCTAAGACAAGGCTAAGTGAAAAGGAGTATGAATTGAGCTTAGAGGATCAAATTCTCTCCTGGCCCTCTCTAAGGTACAAAAGCGAATTTCTTCTAAAAGTGTCTTTTCCTCCTAGCTCCAAGGGAAATTGATTCAAATATCTTCTTATTGATGATTTAAGGTAAGAAATGCCATGTTAGAATGAATATATATCATGTATTCTTAATCATCTTTTGTTTGTTTTGCAGATCAACAAGACCGGGCTAGAAGGAAGAACAGACAACGGCGACCTATTCAAGTTCCATCATCATTAAAGACCCCTCAAATGCGTGGAGGACTCAACATGCTTCTAAAGTGTTGGAGGGCTTCAAGTGTTCAAGGAGTTGCAAGCTATCCTCAAGATCTTCATTTTACCACATGGAAAAATCACAGGATGACAGAGAAGAAGGATCTTACAAGCACTTCAAGGCGAAGTATGCTACCAAAGAGGAAGGAGTGACATGACCGTGAGGAGGCCTCATCAAACACATGGGAGTCAAGGAGGTACGCTATTCATCAGGTACATCAAGGACGAAGGAGGATCAACCAAAATTAGTGCAAAGGTACATTGAAGAAGCAGATAGTTTCAAAAGAGTTAATCAAAATTAGCTTCTCAGCATCATCACATTGAATATCAATAAAAAATACAATGTTCCTTGACCAAGCACAAACGCAAGACAAGGTGGCATCCCAGTCATTGTTCCTCCAATCAGATAGCTCCACCTTAGCATGTCCAGATTCAATGAACCTGACTCACCAGTGATAACACAAACTTCGAGGCACCTACCCCTGACATCTATTGGTCCATTCTCATGAAATATAATTTTATCATTGGCTAAAGGAGTTTGTTATAACAAACCCTAATTAGGGTTTTTATCTTGTAATCCTAGCCATTGATTGTAAATCAATCCAAGCCATTGAAATGTAAGGAGCTCTCTATATAAAGCTTTGGCTCTTCATTTGTAAAGGTTAATAGTTAGTTCATTGAGGTTAGAATAGCTAATGATTATTAGCAAATAGAATAGCAATTAGAGTAGATTAGGAGAAGGCAAGAAATTGTTGCCTAAATTGTAAATGAACTCCATTTTCATTGAAGTTAAGGTGAAATGTGTTCTTTCTTGCAATATGCATGGTTTCTTGTTGAATCTTCAATTTTAGATGGTAGATAATTAGATTGAATGGAGAAAAATTGTCGAATGCACTCGCGTGGAATCCGCCTAGTCCAAACCACTAGCCTCTTACTGATTGTAAGGGCGCCCTGCGTGGTCAGTGGCATCAAATGAGCTTAATCTCGAGTCGTTACGCGTCTATTGTTCATGCATTAACTTGAATGATGATCAGTGTTTGACAGTGATGATTTGAACATCTTCAGAACTACCCTAGAAGATCGCACTGAGCTGGTGTCGAATTGTTCAGTTTGATGGTAAGACCGAGCCCAGTAGGACTCCACCTAGTCGTTCATCCATCTTCTCGCATTCTAGGTCTTAGAGTAGACTTTCTAAGCCCTGTATCTTTTGATATTTCTATATTCTCCCTGGCCAGTAGATAGGACTTGAGTTCCAGCAAATCAGACGCTCAGGCATTCGGATGTAAGTCCCCTTGTGAATCCAGCATAATCACATCATACCACAAGAACTTATCTACACGTAGAGACCCTACATACCAGAACCTTGGAGTTATTTCGATTGATCCTTAGGCAAATCTTCAGCATTCGGATAACTTTGCTCAAGAGAGGATAAGATACCTTGGTATTTTATTATGTGTTCGTATGTGCATAAAAACACATCAACACCCACTGAATAAGTGGATGCCTGTAATTGCACTCTACTAAATAAGAATGAAGTTCTTGTTTGCATTGTACTAAACACCTTGCTGAATAAGTGTGAAGTGTATTCATTTTAGGTGCATCACACTCCATTGAAGAAGTGGAATTGGTCGGTTTGCTGCCTAGTGTATTTCTTTTTCAGTCGCAACATTCTAATTAATTTATCCTAAAAACCATATGCTCTCACCTTGCCCATCTCAAGAACTGGGTGATCAAAAAGTGGAAAGGCCGTTACTTTGTCTACTACTTTCAGTTGATGAAAATTTTCCAAAAAATTTAAGGGTGGTTATTACGATAGAAATATGAAATGATGAAGGCGTAGAGGATGTTTGAATGAAAGCTTGTGTGGAACTTTTTATTAGGATAGGTGGTATTAACCTTGCAACCCTATGTCATTTACATGTCTCCATGATCATTTGAATGCATACATGCCAAGGGTTATGTGTGACAAAAATATTTTATATTTATTTATCTACGACAAATTGTAATTGCATTCATAGGATTGCACGACAAAATAACCCAGTCAAAATATCTCGCAACACAGTAACCCGTTCAAAATAACCCATGTAAAAAAACCCCACGTCATTATGACCCAAGACAAAAAAATAACCCCCAGTAAAAATAACCCATTGACAGTATATCCTCATAAGATTATAAAGAAAGGAAATCAAAATTTACAAATTACATGTATGTTGCCGAAAAAACTTTATTATTCAAATTTTCAGTTACAGTGCCAAATTATGAGCGATACCTCTTAAATAATCTAAAATGTTACGGTTGTTATAACCATCAACCAGTCCTTTTTAGTCTTTCTTTGAGATCATGGTATTTTTTCTTGCTCGGTTGCCCAATGAATCCAGCCATATATTTCTCTATTTTATTCTCTTGGAGACCCTGTTCTTTTTTCACTGCTTTGATGAATTTCCAGATTGAGTTGTGTGATGCTTGAAGCAATTCACTAAACCCTCTGTGCCATCCCTCAATAGCATTATTGGTTTTGGGAAGACCATCCTGAATAGCCAAATAGCAATTCCACATTGCAATTGGAAACTTGGGTGATCATCTATTGCTTCTTCTAGTTAGTCTGCTAGTTCAAGTGTTTTCAAAATAATCAATCATGCCTTGCAAATTCTCCTCATGTTTTGTATAATGCAAAAAGTTTCTTGATCTCAAATGCAAAGACTTCATCGACACTATAACGTGTTTGTAGGCCTTCTTCTTTAACTATCCTCCACAAGCATTGAGAGAAATGGAAAAAACATCCCCGGATATTGACGTTTGGAAAAATTTTAGATATAGCTCCCACGAAACCTAATTCAAAATCAATAGGCATACTTTTCGGGTTTAGATCGGGTTAAAGCTATTGTAATTATGCAAGTACTTGTGTATAAGCAGTTCTTGTTTTGTTAGTCATAAAAATATAAACGGGTCGAAATATTGCATTAGTTTTCAAGCCATGGATCCTGTACAACTATTGAAAAATACTTGGCACTGTTTTGAATGTACCGTCACTAAACCAGTTTTTAGATTCTTTCAGTAATTGCAGATTTTGTGTGGTGGTGAATATTAAAAAACAATTTTCATCATTACTATCATGAAAAAGAAACTTTTTCTCTCTATCAGTAATTGTATATTCAATTGGTACTGTAAAATTTGTCGATGTTTGAGGATTTGATGGCGATGCTTCAAACCTTAATCTTCTTCTTTGAATTGTTTTAGACAATGCACTCATTGATGGTAATGCTCCCGCTGCAAGTAATGGAATATTAAAACATGAAGCAACAATGATATTTCTTGTAGAATCTTGAATCCATCACGCCATGTCTTTCATTTTGTTCAATTTGGGTTTGATAGTGATCATCTTAGGTTTCAAAGCATGATTATGTTCTGTATTGCTTATCACATCACCGGATTCTATTCCTACCATAGTTTGGCACTGTCTTGAACATTTTTTTGTAAAATAATCTGTACAATACCAAATCATTTTATTCATGCTTCATCGATGAAGCCAAAATGTGTAACCATTTAAAACAAGTAATTTCTTGTCTTTTTGGCTTATTAAAAACTAAAGAGACATCATCACTGATATTTTGATAAAAAATAGCATGCACTCACTGATTAATAGCACACACTTACTAAATGTGAATGATTATCATGTCTCGGCTCTCCTTTCCACCATGGGTTGTTTTTGATCTGGGGTCATTTAACGTAGTGTTATTGTGAAGATGGGATATTATTACCTCAGGATGTTTTGTCATTGGGTTATTGTGACCAAGTTATTGTGTCGTGGGTTATTTCTGCTGGGTTGTTTTGACGGAATACACATTCATAGAGGTGTATACAGTAATCTATGGCAGTTTCAAAGCATATTCAGGGAATATTCCTTTAAGGGATCCACTTTGGAACTAGGGTATAGTTGGACTTACATGTTTGTGCATGTTAACATATGTCATTTGCATATCTTCCAATGTTGGGCACCCAGGTTAGCATGTTAGCCATCGGAGCCATCGAAGAGAAATGGAGCACTCGATATTGACCAAATTTGATTGGTTGTGGGTTAGGTGCCCATGTGAAGGTCATGTGATCATTTATATTTTTTTACTATGTTTACACGATTTCCAAGAGGTGGGGCGTATGGATTTTGTAGGTGGTTTTTCCCTCTTGTTTGAGATACCATAGTGGTATTCTCATCCATGCTCTTCTATAGATTGGGTACTTGTGAGTAGAAGATAAGTTGTTTTGCAAGTTTTTTAAGTAACAAAGTGTTGTCGAAATTCCGAGAGAGAAGTTGTATTGTTGCGAACTCGTTTGAAGTTTAATACAAGCTTTGGATATCGTTGGATGTGGAGTTTTTTCCCAAAAGGGTTTCTCCATGTAAACTTTGTGTCACTTCTGTTGTTGCTGATTTCATACTATTATTGTTAAATGTTACTAAATCACATAAACATCCAAGTGGGTAATATTGGAAATTATTGTCAGATTTGCATCACTTTGTTTAAGTCAATATTGCAATAGTTTAACCTTGAATTCCAACACTTTTGAGTCTTTGACTGATGACCAATTTGTCAAGACTCGTGAGTTCAAGAAATTTGTTTGAATAATCAAGTACAAAGAAGTACAAGCTTAGATTGCAAAGAAGGGTAAGGCCATATTGTTGGTAGAAGAAATGGATACTACAAAGAGTAGCGGCTCTCTTAGTTTTGAATTTGCTACAAAATATACACTCCAAAAGAAAGGGAGAGAGATAAGGCTAATCAATGTTTGTTACTACCTAGTTGAGGCATTGTAAAAGCCATTGTTTTTTATAATATGATGAGAAGTGAGTATACAAATGATATTATTAGGGATGTGGAGGCAGCTTAGTTTTTCTCTTGGTCATCATTCAACCCTAATGTACAAACTTCACTATCTAGGCATCAACCCCTCATATGAAAGACCTTAGGTAAACTGCATTCCTCAATAGCAAGGAGGACAACTTCTGATCAAGAGGGTTGATGATGTATTAGTAGTGGATCCAACAACACTTGTAGTCCATGCACCTAGTTGAATCAAGCCACCACCCAAAAGATAGCAACAAAATATAAGAAACTAGAAGAAGAAAATATGAGGTTAAGGAATGAGTAGATAGACTTGAGGGTGTCATACAACAAGATAAAGGAACAAATGTAGACTCATGTGCAAAAGACATTGCCATCTGTCCCTATATTCCAGCTATCATCTATTTGTATATGGGGAGGAAATGGATTAGAAAATAAAGGAATTAGAACATTTGTTGGATGCAACTAGGAAAAACGATAACAATGCTAAATTAGAAGCTCAAAAGTATAAATCTAAGTTGATAGATTTGATTCAAGGGACTTTTCAACATAGAGACAGAACATGTGAGGACTTATGGAAGTCTTTTGAGAATATCAATAATAGAATGATTGAGCATGCCAAGAAAAGGAGGAGGTCATGAAAATGAGAGATATTTTGATGCCCTGGACCAATCAAATGGATAGAATCTACCTTCCCACAAAATATACTAAGCCAACAGAATTTCCCAGATAACAATAATGCATTACATATGCAATCTTCTCGTTAAAACTGCTTCATTTATTAATCATGTGGATATTAACTTGAATAAGTTTCAAGACTACATTAAATTGATAGGATCACAAGTACCTAATCCTAGAAATGAAAAAGGGAATCTAGAGGAGTTGAGAATGTAAAAGGATTAATTCCATAATTGGCATATGAATTTTTAGAACCATCTAGGATGATCAATTGAATTCTACAAAGATCCATATATCCCTTCAGGATATTTTGGCACTACAAGCATCACCAAGCAAAAGGACCATGAACAAATTTTATTTGGTTAAGACTCTAAGAGCCATACATTGCAAAATAACAGAAAAACTAATTCCAAAAGAAAAAATTTAATCAACCAAAAGGTTTCAGAGTTCAATTTTAGTATCAACCAAAAATAAATTAATGAGTAAGAGACAAAACCTTTTTGTAATGTTTGGACTACAATTTTTCTGAAGCATCATTTTTACTTCAAAATAAACAATGCGAATTTTGCTTAAGTAATATGAGAACAAAACAAAAACCAATGAGAAGTGCCAGGCTGTATGTTGAGTGGAATGGTTGTGGAATTTTAATCTTTCCAGTTCTGGATGAGTGATCAATTTTATTTATTTCTCAATCAAAAACTCAATAATTTATGCTTAAATCACTAAAAATTATAATTAAAGCCCACCTTGCCAACGGAGTCCTTATTTCCCACAACAGTTTGGCAGGCAAGCCTCCACGTTTTGGGCTTCTGTAATATGAAATTAGGACAATCAAAATTAAAAGAACTCTCAGTTGAAAAGCATCCATTACATTTTTAGAATACAATATTCAAAGTTTTTAACTGCATAAAGAAAAAATGTAAGAGATCATTAAATAGTTCAGCATCAAAACTCCATACAGCCCATCATATCTTCAAAATTTGGAACATTCAAAAATAGTTTCATACATTACTTTCTTCTCTTACTCTTCTTCATCTTACTCGGTGAGTATATGCAAAACTGGAAAGGACCCAAATACATGCCTTCTTAAGATGTTCTTTCTCTTTGTCTGTTCGCTCACTGAGTAGTTCTTGACCTTGCAAAATCTGCATACTAAATAGCAATGTTGATCAATACAGTTTATAAGGAATGATGACTTTTCTGGTACAACCCAAGATGCATCTCTATTATTAAATAATAAAATTAGAACATTATAAAAAAATTCTTCTAAAGAATATTGACCAAAAAAATCAAATGTTTTCATTCAAAATAGGATTATAAAAGAACTAGTTTTCAGAATTATCATGGAATCTAAAATCCCAAATAAATCATAAGAGATTGATCTTTAGTAGCTTTGTAATCTCTTAAAATAGGTACAATAAGTGGAACTGATATTAAGAAGATTTACATTCCACTTATTCAACAATCCTATTGCCAACTTACTTCCTGCCTTAGAATTCTAGAACTTGACCCCAAGAAGCCAAACTACTAGGCATATGTCAAACTTTATCACTCCAACCAGATACATTTTAGATTAATATCTTACAAGCTGCATGTCCAAGTTTTACATTTTATTCAATTCTTTGATGTCCATGGAACCATCTACAATAGAAGGATGGCGAATAAGGTCAAGAAGTAGGTTTAACTTTTAGCATCACCCATGGATGTAACTTGCTGATACAATTAAGTTCATTCCTTAAAAGTGCCTTTGATTCAAAAAAATTCTCCAATTTATATCGGTTACTAGTGTGTCATGTCATATGCATGAAAAAGAAAAGCAATAGTTTTACATTTACATCCTAGCATATGTTGAGATGCACTTTTAAGTGTCTAGATTTTGACTTGGATAAGAAGATGCCCATCCCTTCAATGTGCAAGTACAATTATTTGTGTAGTTATTTGCCACTTCTCAATTTCAGAATTAAATTAAATTTAAAATAACTAAATTAGATCAAGTTTTAAAAACATAATGGGTGCACTAAGATGAAGATCTCTAATAGTCTCAACCTAGCAATGGTAAAAGGTAGCTCTCTCTTAGTGGAGACTATAGTAGACACCCCTAATTTCTTTTTGAAAATATAACTTCCAACAAAAAGTAAGATGCGGTGCATAATTCTTCCCACTTTCTGATCACCCAGATCTCAGAATGGGCAAGGTGAGAGTATATGGCGTTCTGAAATATAAAATTAACTGAACATAGCAACTGAAAGGAAAGCAACAGGCAACAAGCCAGCCAATACAACTTATTCTATAGGGTGCATAAGCATTACTGAAAATTAAAATAGCATCTTCCACTTATCCAAGGGTGAGAGGAGTTCTTTATTCAAAGAGCTAGGCTTATCACTGAGCTAGCTAAGGGTTTTTTTTGTCCCAAAAAACAGCAACTCCAAGAGGATTTTCATCCTCAAGAAGCTTTGGAAGAGCTCTAGCTCATTCCAGCAGCATAACATTAGCGTTCACCAATTTATCTTCAAAATAAGCCCTTTAAACTCCTTCTATAGCTTTTTGGAGGGAAAATACAATTTTAAATTATAATAATTCATTTTTCCCTCAAAAATACCCTTGAAATATTCATACCATTTTATGTGCAAAGGCCCTCTTCTCTCTACTAGGCGTCCCCTTTTAAAACATTTTATCACCTTTTTAACATTTATTTCACTTAAGTAGTCACTTATAAAAATATAACATTAGAAACTTAATTGAACATTTAAATTATTTTACCCGAGTTGTGGAAAGCATTAAAATGACATCAAAATCAAACTGTGATCACAACAAGTTGATACTGAAGATTTAGGATGATGATTGGAGCCAACCGAGTGACTTACTAAAAATAGACTAGTTGTCCAAGAAGTTTGGACAAGCCACCAAAAGTCAAATATCATTTCTAAAAATGACATAATGATCTGCACGACCAACTGAGCTTATTGGCATAAACCAAAGTCATTGCTAACCAACCCTAGACACTCCAAGAAGTTTGGAGTTCTCCCCAACTCACCAAGAAGCTTACAAGAAAACTTGAAACTAACCTAGATGCTCACAAATTAATTTTACTCAAAATGGGGACATTATAGAGATGCAACATAAAATCTATAAAGGATATTAAGATGGACAAGGTGTCATGTCCCCTCTTTAGTATGACATGACACTTTACGTGGGTTTGCCTATTCCAGACTCTCGTAGGCAGATGGTTGTGGTGAGAGAGTCATTTTGGCGTTTATTTGGTGAATGGATGGCTCATTATGCTCTTGGAGACATTATATTTTATTGTTTGGGGCCAAGATGTTATATTTTTAAATTGAGGTGCACTTTTTATTTTATGAAGTAACCTTTTATCTAAAAAGTGCAATGAGGCTTCTAGAAGATTCTATTATGGATACTTCTAGAAAGTTATGGATACTTCTAGAAAGACTAAGAGGCTTCTAGAAGATTCTATTATGTGTATAAATAGACCCCATGGGTCTCTCATTTGGCATCCAAGTTTATTTTTCTCTAGTGCATCTACTTGAGCATTTGTGGAGCTTGAAGGTCTACAAGTATTCAGCTGAATCATTGGGAACGATACCTCCCAAGTGATTGCATAACTGAGGGGGTGAAAGATCCTCTGAAGGGTTGCTCTTCGGAATTGGTACTCAGCCAATTCAGGTGTGCTTAATTGGAATACTATCTTGTCAAGGTTCCATTTAGAGATCAGTTGCAAACTTACATCTTTGTTCATGTATCAATGAATGTCATTGTCTATCTTAGAAAGTTTGAAATAGTGATCAGAAATTAATTGCAACAGTTGTATACTTCAAACTCCCATATTTCTGAAGCATGTATGACATCTATTTGACATAATGTCAATTCTAGTATTGATGAAAAATTGAGTTGTTCCCTTGGTAGTTAAATTGATATATGTTTCCTATATACTTTGCAAATCAGTAAAGTGCTTAGTTGTAGATTGTATGTAACTTGTTGGACAATATTCCTTGAATCAAAATCATCAATTCTTCCATACATAAGCAAGGGATACTACAGTGGTATCAGAGCGGTTTCCTGCCAGCCTGATAGGGTTTATGCGGTCACCGTACAATCAAGTTTACAACAGAGGTAGCAGGGCTCTATTTACACCAGGTAAGGACATGGGTGATAGGCAATCACAAAGCCCACCTAGAAACGGGAGGGATGATGAGATTATGCAACGTTTGGAACAAATGGCCACAACCCAGGATAGAACCCTACAGAACATTGAAGCTTTGATGTGCCATTTGGTTAGGGGGAATAGGAGAAATGACCATAATGATGACCGTGATGACAGGAGCATAGCAGGATCACAACACGAACAGGGAACACGGTCTACCACAGCAAATAGACCCACACGTCCTACATTCCGTCCGGAAACACCACCACCCACACCTAATGATTTGGAAAGAGATATTAGAGATGAGCTCAGACTGGCAAGGCAAGAGTGGGAAGATTTACCAGGATATGTACAGAATGGGTGGACTTTTGACAGGTATCTGAATTATAGGGCTAATAGACAGAAACAAGTGGAAAAACAGAGTGAATCGCAACAGGTCACTAACAAGTTGACATTACCCACATTTGATGGAAGTGGGAAAATGACTGCTCGGGCATGGATTCATAAAGTGGATACCTTTTTATCTTTGAAGACTATGACAGAATTCGAAGCACTCAAGTATGCCACTTTACACCTGGACGGGGCAGCTCATGATTGGTGGATGCACGGCATGATCACGTTGCAGCACAATCAAGTAACCACTTACCAGGAGTTCGTGGATAAGCTGATAGAAAGGTTTGATAAGAAGGATCCTGAGCTATATTTCCGGGAATTAGCGCAGCTCAAACAGACAAGAGGTTTAGAGCAGTTTATTAATGACTTCCAAAAGCTTGCAGTAATGGTACCTGATATTTCAGAGCGGAGGCTAGTCATTTTATTTACAGAAGGGTTGACTGAACCACTCAAGGGGTGGGTTAAGGCCTTTGATCCTCTCACATTACAGGAAGCCATGAAGAAAGCTCGTAGCATGGAACTTGCAGCGCCAGCAAATAGGTTTGGTTCGAAGGGCTCTTCATCATTCAGAGATAATAGAGGGGGATTCAACAAAGGTAAGGAAAAGGTTGATGACACAAAGGGCAAGTCAGCTGCACCCCTGGATAGGGAGACACTTAATGACTTGCGTAAGAAGAAGTTATGCTTCTTTTGCAAGGGTCCCTATGAGTTTGGACATGACTGTCCTATGAGGCCTAAGGGAAAGGCCAACAGGGTGATGTGGGCTTATTACGAGGGCTCAGACTCAGATAGCTCAGAATACCATGATCCTGATGATGCAGAGTAGGAACAGGAGGTAGATAATGCTGAACAGAAGGAGGAACCAGAGGCACGTCTATCTAGTATTCAGAGAGAGGGATCTTTCAGACTTAGAGGTGTCTTGGCTGGACAGAAGGTTATTACACTATTAGATACAGGTGCCACGCATAATTTTATTGATGCACGCTTTGTGGAGAGACGTGGACTCATCACTGAGGAGTTTGAGGGATTGAGAGTTAAGGTGGCTGATGGATATACACTTCGATGTGACAGGATGGTGTGTGATCTACCCCTACGCCTGAACAACTATGAGTTCAAGGCGGATTACCATGTGGTCAACATGGGTGACATGGACATAGTACTTGGGATGCAGTGGCTACATTCTTTGGAGGAGGTTACCCTGAGACTGAAGGATATGGAGATACGATTCGAGGTGGATGGCAGGACTCATGTGCTGAAGGCTATCCGTAATGGTGATATCAGGACTATCTCATTTAGGCGGATGGAGAGATTAGCCAGGCATGATGATATAGAGTGGGCGGCAATATGCACCTTGATGCCTCCCCAGGAGGGGCAACATAAGACTGAATATCATCCAGATATTCAGAAATTGAGAATCAATTATGAGAAGGTATTCAGCGAGATTCCACCAGGCAGGCCACCAGACAGAGGCATTGAGCACATTATCGAGCTGGAGGAAGGCGCTAAGCCTGTCATGATCACACCATACTGGCACCCAAAGCGACTCAAGGATGAGATCGAGAGGACCATCAAGGAGTTGCTAGCAATGGGACACATCCGACCCAGTAAGTCACCTTTTGCATCTTCTGTTGTTTTGGTTAAAAAGAAGGATGGTACTCTTCGGATGTGTATTGATTACAGGGTGTTAAACAAGAGAACCATTAAGAACAGATATCCTATCCCACGCATTGATGAGTTGATAGATGAATTGCATGGGGCTTGTTATTTCTCAAAGATTGATTTGAGATCAGGATATCATCAGATCAGAGTGAGAGAGCAGGACATTGAGAAAACTGCTTTCAGATGTCACTGTGGGCATTTTGAGTTTGTAGTCATGCCTTTTGGTTTGACTAATGCACCTGCCACTTTCCAGTCCACGATGAACAAGGTTTTTCACCATCAACTAAGGAAATTTGTACTGGTGTTCTTTGATGACATTTTGGTACACAGCAGATCATGGCAGGAACATCTTGAGCATCTGGAGATAGTATTGAGCATATTGCAGAAGGAGTCCTTGTATGCTAAGGAGTCCAAGTGCGATTTAGGCATGACTGAGCTTCTATACTTAGGACACATCATTAGTGCGGATGGAGTGCGGATGGATCCTGAAAAGATCCACGCTATTGTTGATTGGCCTCCACCAAAGAACCTTACACAGTTGAGGGGGTTCCTTGGTCTATGTGGTTTTTATCGCAGATTCGTCAATGGCTACTCACGGCACGCAGCACCCATGACGGCTTTGTTGAAGAAAGGGGCATTTGCGTGGACTCCGGAGGCACAGGATTGTTTCTTGAGATTCAAGGAGATAATGACTACATGCCCAGTTCTAGCACTGCCTGATTTTACGAAGCCATTTGAGCTTCAATGTGATGCATCGGGAGAGGGAGTTGGTGCTGTACTCATGCAGGACAAGCACCCTATTGCTTATGAGAGCAGGAAACTTAGGGGGCCTGAGCGATCATTTAGCATTTATGATAAGGAGATGTTGGCAATCATGCATGCCTTGGCCAAATTCAGACAGTATCTTGTGGGCAGCAAATTTTGTATTAAAACTGATCATAACAGTTTGAGGCACTTTTTGGGACAGCGGGACCTGAATGATCGTCAGCAGAAGTGGGTGAGTAAGTTACAGGCCTATGATTTTGATATCACATATGTTAAGGGGACACAGAATGTTGTTGCAGATGCTTTATTTCGTAGGCCACACCTCACTTCTATGATTCAGATATCAGAGGATTGGCGACACTTGATTGTAGCAGAATATGCCAAAGACACATGGGCCTCTGATATAGTGGAGGGGACAGCGATTGACACAGGTACACTCTTGTAGATGATTTGATCATTTACAAGAACAGAATTTACTTAGTCCCAGAATCGAAAGTGAAGCAGTTGATTCTGAGAGCACTCCATGATTCACCTACAGCAGGCCATCCCGGGTATTTCAAGACTTACAGGTTAGTTCGGGAGCGGTTCACTTGGAAGGGGCTTAAGGCTGATGTTTTGCAGTATGTGCGTGAGTGTCTTGTTTGCCAGCAGAACAAACAAGAGCACACTTATCCAGCAGGGCTCCTACAGCCACTTCCTATTCCTGACAGGAAGTGGGAGTGCATCTCCATGGATTTTATCACGGGCTTGCCCAAGGTCCAGGGGCGTGATTGTATCTATGTGGTGGTGGATAGGCTGACAAAATATGCTCACTTCTTCCCTATCACTACTACGTACTCAGCAGCTCAGGTGGCAGAGGTCTTCTTCAGGGAGGTTTTCAGATTACACGGTTTGCCTCAGAACATTGTGAGTGACAGGGACAGCCGCTTCATGAGTCACTTCTGGCGGGAGGTATTCCGGTTGTGTGGCACTGAGCTTACACCTAGCACCAGTTATCACCCACAGACCGATGGTCAAACGGAGATTGTGAACAAATGGGTGGAAGGGTATTTGAGGAATTATGTGGCAGCTCAGCAGCGAGCTTGGATCAGATTGATATATCTCTGTGAGTATTGCTACAACACTACATACCACATGACCATACAGATGACACCCTTCAGGGCACTTTACGGTTATGAGGCACCCGGTTTTTTGGATTTAGTGTTGGGTGACAGTCGAGTACCTAGTGCAGGTGAGTTACTACAGGAGAGTAAGGACATAGTTGCGACTCTCAGAGACAATATTGCTAGAGCTCAGAACCAGCAGAAACAATATGCAGACCAGAAGAGGACTGAGCGCAGTTTTGAGGTGAATGCTATGGTTTACCTCATGTTGCAGCCATACAGGCAGTCCACTCTCAAGAAGAGTGGTGCAGAGAAACTCAAGCCACGTTACTATGGACCATTTAGGATTATCAGGAAGGTTGGTGAGGTGGCTTATGAGTTGGAGCTTCCCGCAAATAGCAGAGTGCATAATGTATTCCATGTGTCACGCCTCAAGAAGGCGTTGGGTCAGAGTGTGGTGCCTTCTGCAGTATTACCTCCCTTGGATGATGAGGGGAAGTTGATCTTGGTTCCAGAATCCATCTTGGATAGCAGAGAGAAGCAGCTTCGCAGGCGAGTGATCAGAGAGTACCTGATTAAGTGGAAGGATCTACCTGTTGAGGATGCTACTTGGGAGGGTGAAGCCATTCTGCAGCATCCTGCATTGAGATTGCTTGAGGCCAAGCAATTTCAGGAGGGGCGGACTGTCATGTCCCCTCTTTAGTATGACATGACACTTTACGTGGGTTTGCCTATTCCAGACTCTCGTAGGCAGATGGTTGTGGTGAGAGAGTCATTTTGGCGTTTATTTGGTGAATGGATGGCTCATTATGCTCTTGGAGACATTATATTTTATTATTTGGGGCCAAGATGTTATATTTTTAAATTGAGGTGCACTTTTTATTTTATGAAGTAACCTTTTATCTAAAAAGTGCAATGAGGCTTCTAGAAGATTCTATTATGGATACTTCTAGAAAGTTATGGATACTTCTAGAAAGACTAAGAGGCTTCTAGAAGATTCTATTATGTGTATAAATAGACCCCATGGGTCTCTCATTTGGCATCCAAGTTTATTTTTCTCTAGTGCATCTACTTGAGCATTTGTGGAGCTTGAAGGTCTACAAGTATTCAGCTGAATCATTGGGAACGATACCTCCCAAGTGATTGCATAACTGAGGGGGTGAAAGATCCTCTGAAGGGTTGCTCTTCGGAATTGGTACTCAGCCAATTCAGGTGTGCTTAATTGGAATACTATCTTGTCAGGGTTCCATTTAGAGATCAGTTGCAAACTTACATCTTTGTTCATGTATCAATGAATGTCATTGTCTATCTTAGAAAGTCTGAAATAGTGATCAGAAATTAATTGCAACAGTTGTATACTTCAAACTCCCATATTTCTGAAGCATGTATGACATCTATTTGACATAATGTCAATTCTAGTATTGATGAAAAATTGAGTTGTTCCCTTGGTAGTTAAATTGATATATGTTTCCTATATACTTTGCAAATCAGTAAAGTGCTTAGTTGTAGATTGTATGTAACTTGTTGGACAATATTCCTTGAATCAAAATCATCAATTATTCCATACATAAGAAAGGGATACTACACAAGGTATTGGACAAGGTAAAAGAACAAAAAAACATGGTTAAGTAGGGGTTAAATGAAAGGCAGAAGGTAAAGGACAACTAAGCCAAGGCCTAAATGTATTAAAACATTGTAATAAAATAAATAGCAAGCAATAACCGTGATGTCCCCATCAAAGTCCAACCCACACAATCATTCTAAGATTAGTCCCTATAAGCATTACCTCCTGAGATCATTCAAATTCGAGAAGTCTCCTATGGAGATGAATTTGTAAGTAAGATTCTAATGTCAGAAGGAGATAAAGTGATCTTTTAGCAAGGATTCCTAATGATCATTACGTCAACCATATAGTCTCCTACGAGTAGCGAAGGCAATCAGCAATATCCCCACCATTTAAAGATAGCTAACTATTGGATGAAGCAATCCTTATAAGCATGTAACCCACCGTTGTAGAAGAACATCTGAAACTACTAAATGGTATTGAAGAAGTCAGCAGGAGTAATATTATAAGGCAGCAATATTAATACGAACATTGTAGAAGGAGCTTATCATAAGATATCAAGAATATCGATAAAGAGCAGGACACATGATCGTGGCATAAGGGGAATCATCATAAACCATCAAGCATCATGAATAAATATCATAAGTGCTGATCACTATGGACGAATCATGGGCAAGACTTAAAACTAAGACAAAGATTGATGGGTAATAAGAATGGTATGGAGCGATTAAGTTAAGACTTCCATATGACTAGCTATTCATTACAAACAGCCATATCGAAGTATTAAAAGACCGATAGTAAACATGAGAGACAACGACCCATACAAGCAATTAATCAATAGTAGCAAATCCTACCACCAAGTTATAATAACAAGTTCTCCATATACTTTTGGAGGATATAGCTGCAATACTATACAAACAATAAACTATTTATGGATGATGAAGACAATAAACTCCAGTTAGAGGTTAGGAAGAAATAACATTCTTGGCTAAGAGAGTGATTACAAGTAAAGGCAATAGCTAACTGATTTGTTATCAAATAATGCAATGACTTAATAATCCATTTACCATAAACATATTGAAGAGATGTGATCTATTATGGAGAGACGTGGTTGGGAAAGACATGTCTTAAGATATCCAAGGGATGCAATATGTGATCTATTATGGAGAGACGTGGTTGGGAAAGACATGTCTTAAGATATCCAAGGGATGCAACTGTTTAGATTACAAGATATATAATCCAGATCGAATCCCATTCTCAAGGAGGGTGGATTTGGTATTTTATCATTTATTTCCAGTTCTGGAAAAGCTCATAGTGAGCAGGTCAAAGGCCCCATATTGTGTGCATAATCCAGTCAGCAATGTATCAGAAACAGCACTTTCAGACCTGCAGATATTATTGACTATATCAGACACAGCAGCAGGAGCAACAAGTTCATTGCATAGTTCATCATCATATTTGGAAAAGCAATTGAAGCAAGTTGCAGATTGGAAGATTATGTAATGTCCCCATTTTTGGTGGCAGAATAATTTAATTAATTTAATTAATTAAGTTGTCCCAATTAATGGAATTTCTTAAGGATAGCTTAATTGATTATTTTAATTAAAAATTATTAAGTTAATTATTTATAAAGTTATCAAATAAATAAAAATCAAAAGGTAACTTTATATTTAATTAATTTAATAAAGTGACTTAAATTAATATTATATCGTAAAAGTCACTTAAGTGAAATAATATTATTTTAACATCATTTCTAGAAGCTTCTTGAAAGGTTGGAGAAAAAAGTATAAAAGAAGGTCAAGTTAAGCTTCTAATCATTGAGGATTTGATATTTGATTTGGAGTTCTTTGTGGTGAAGGAACCAGCTTGAGTTTCTACCATTATTGGTCATTGGGAACGGTACCTCCTTTTGATTCGCAGAACTGAGGTGGTGAAAGATCCTCCGAAGGGTTGCATTTGTGAGTGAGGGATACTTCAGTCCTTCATATCTGAGCTTATTGTATTTGGCATCAGCATTCATGGAAGTCAGATTGTGAGAATACTTCAGCTATATGGTCAATTGACATTCATGCTTCAATCTGCACTTTTAAGGAAGAGAGGCGATTTCTTAAGGAGCTGTTGGAGGTGATTTGTAAGGATAATTCGGTCACATAACAGGTCTGTCATGAGGGTCAACCAGACTTAATCTCCTATTTTTGCTCATAACTTGTGGTTGAAGACTCGGAATTTTGTGGGCACTTGATCATTCAACTCGGCTGACCTCGGCAATCATTCCATCAATCATTTGGAGGGGAGGAAGGGCTGCAATTATGTATTATCACATCTACAACTTAGGGCATTGAGCATCCAGCTCCTAGTGGGGCGATTTCATTCTTGGAGCCTTCAAAAAATTGTTGTGACAACATCATACATGATCGCCGGGGTTCATCTTCCATTTGGCATCTTTAAACCAGGTTCTTGTTCAGTATTTGCTAATGTAAGGTCTAATTTTCTGAGGACTAGTGTGCAGAAATTGGAAGTCAGCCATTAGAGTTCTTCAATAACATCTTGTACCTGCATCAATAATAGTTATTGTTTATTTATGAAGTCTGAAATAAAATCAGAAATTAGTTGCAGCAGTAGTATACTTCACTCATTATTTCTTAAGTTTGCATGTCAAGTGTTTGTGAAAATGTCTCTTGGCTGTAGGTACACATTTGACTTTTGAAATTCATATATATGCCCTGGAAAGATCAAAAGAAGACATTTATGCATTGAGTCTATAGTTTAGATATTATAGAAATCGTTTGCAAGCATTTTTTGTGCCTTGGTGTCAATAACACACAGTTATATCAGACTGATAACTCAGTCCAGCAAGCTAAATGTTTGTATGTGAATTGTTTGATATTATTCCTTGGGCCATAAACATCAAGAAAGCAATCAGATTTTAGTAACAGCAAGTTTAAGGGTTGAAGGATAATTGTTTGACAATATTCCTTGAAGACAAAATTAAACATATTCAGTCATACAACAGCAAGGGATATTACAGATTACCAACAGCATAATCCCAAAGATCTAATCAAAGACAGCTATCTATCCAGTCTACATCCCGTCTCATCATAGGTAAAAGGGAAAGTTTATAAGACTCGTTCACTTAGCATTCATATATACTGTATCTATTAGGAAGAGCAAGCAATATTGAAAGTGTCAATATACAATTTATTATGCTCATGCTATTGATTATATAATTCATTATATAAATTTGATATTATAATCTATAGTAAGTTTAAGAAATTGAAGTAATGGTCTCTTAATAACAAATTATTCTAGAAGGGACATTACAAGTGGTATCAAAGTATTACGTTTTGTGGTTATATTGCATTGTTCCTAAAACGGGACATTACAATAACCAAGTGACAAGCATATGATGAGAAATCAAACTTACGTAATAGAAAGGTTAGAGATACTTACTAGGGTCGATTTCCAAGTGCTTTAACCTCCCACTTTTCTGAAGCACTAGTGGAGAGGTGATTATATGAAAAGTCCAGGCATATAGGAGAAACCCAAGTTGGCCATAGATATAGACACTAGAGACTTGGCATATATCAAACTCCCCTACCCTTGAATCTTCAAAGATCCTTTCCTTCTATTTGTCTTCCTTTGATGAAGTAGTCCTTCCTCTAGTCTTTTAATAGTAGATGAGACCACTATTGGCGAATAGAAATTTATAGAGATGGTTCCCAACCCTAAAAAATAAAACCCAAAAATAGCCACTAATTGTTGATGTCAACTAGGTAGGGAGGACAAAAGAACTCCATCAATCAAGACAATAATGTTGAGGGAAGCAAACAAAACATCATTCACCAAGCTAGTGATGTTCAACAATCACAAAGGTAGCAAGGAGGAACCAATAGAGGGCGACGATGCTCAATAGAGAAGGAGATAGCATGAAGGGACAAACAAAGGTAATGACGAATGACACTAGGGATTAAAAGCTTGGAAAGGACACTAAGGGGTGTTGATGTATTTTTTATGCACATGCGAACACAAAATAAAATACCTAAAGGTACCTTATCCTCTCTTGAATAAAGTCTCCGAATGCTGAAGATATCGCGAAAAGGATCAATCGGGATGACTTCAAGGTTCTTTGCTGTAGGATCTCTACGTGTGGATAAGCTCTCTGTGGTATGATGTGATTTGCTGGAATCACAAGGGGACTTACACTTGTCGACCTAAACGTCTGATTTGCTTTGAATATTGCTGGAACACAAGATTTTACTAGCTTAGATTTGAAAAAAGGGAAAAAGACGAGGGCGAGGAAAGGATCCAATTCTGATACTAAGAATGTAGGAGCAATGAATGATCTTTGATGAAATTCTAACTAGGTCTTGTTTTGACATCCGAGGACCATCTCCACAAGGTTGGTGCGATCTTCGAAGGAAAGCTTTATGATGTTCAGATCATCACTACAGGCATAGACACCATCAGGCTGATGCATATCAATGAAGAAGCGACAATTGAAGTTAAGCTTAAGCTGAATGATTCCAGTTGACTACACAAGGCAAGTCTATAATCAACAAACTGCTAGTAGTATGGATATACGAATTCCACCATCAATCAAACACATTTCTTCCACTCATCTAATAACATGAAATCAAATATGAGAAGTATAGAGACCATGCAAATTGTTGAATCGACCCATAAATTTCACCATTTCTTCAATGAAGTTTTACAAGTCTTTTACAACAACGTCTTGGCAACAATCTTTGCCTTCTCTTTCTATTCTCCTCTAATTGCTATTCTATCAACTGACTACCCACCTTCTAACTATTGACTAACTATTTTCTATTCTATATCCTTTACAAAATGAAGAGTCGGGGCTTATATAGTGCCCATAATACAATTCAATGGCTAAGACCAATTTGAGATCAATGGCCAAGATTCTACAATGAAAACCCTAATTAGGGTTTGTTACAACAAACTCAATTCTGACCAATGAAATAATTGTATTAATTGGACACATGTCTTCTCTGGAAAATTCAACCAATGGATAGTGGGGGTAGGTGCATCGAAGTTTGTGCCACCTCCCATGAGTTAGGTACATTGAATCTGGACATGCTGAGGTGGACCACACCAACTGGAGAAGTGATGACTGGGATGCCACCTCGTCTGACACTTGGTTGATGCCAATTTGATGTTGCTGAGAAGCTAGCTTTAATTAACTCTTCTGAAACTATCTGCTTCTTCAACGAACCCTTGCTCTAACTTCTTTTGTCTTTGATGTGCAGGATGATGATGTACCTCGCCTTGGAATGCTGGATTGGAGAAGGCTATTCCTGATGATGTTTGTCCGAAGAAGGCCGTCCTTGTCGATGCTAGACTGGAGGAGGTCGCCCTTATCCTTGACCGGATCTTCTTTGATGAGAGCCTGCCAACTTGTAGATCCTCAAAGGTATAACTTAAGACCTTTCAAAGGTATAAATTAAGACCTTTCAAAGGTATAACTTAAGATATTAATTTGAAAAAGTCATGATAAATCAAGAATTATACATCTTCAAATTAATTATGAATGGAAATTGGATTTTCAAGACTTAGACTTTACAAAATTGCTATGAAATCACAGTAAGTCTTGAATAAGAACTTCAAAATTTCTTCATACCTCCTCCTTGAATGCTTAACTACAAAACCTTGAAAAATGATGAAAGAAGACCGGATTTTGATGGACAAGGCTTAGATTATAGTCCTCCCTTGGATGAATTACGCCTCCATTAGCCTTCAAAATGAATTTCACCCTCCTTAGTCTCCACACTTGGTAGAATTTCGCCTCCAACATGCTATATTTCGCTCCTCCAATTCGCACTTCAACTTCGCATTTAAAAAGGGATGAATGAATGATTAAAACTTGAACAAAGCACCTCCATTATATAGAGCGCTCACCTTCTTTCCTCCAAGGCCGACTTGGCAAAAGGGATAAAAAAAATAGATAAAAACTCTTTAAAAAGGTGGGCCGACTTGCCTATAAAGGCAAAATAATGCCTTTGAGCGCTCACTAGCAAATTTTAATTCAAAAAATTAATTTTAGATGCCTCCAAGATGGAATTCTTTATTATTTCAAGGCTTAAAAATTAATTCATTAAATTAAATATGCCTCTAATTTAATGCGAATTTGATTTAATTTTCCAAATGTCTCGAACTTAGCAATTTTGGGGGGGTTTGAGGAATATCAATGTTTGATTAAGGCCACAATGAAGATTGACAATAATTTCGCCCTGGGCCTTCAGCAAGGATCAGGAGCGATTTTCCAAATTTGTGCTTACTCCTCCATCATTTTCTTGAATCCACCCTTCAAGGCTAGGCAAAGGTCTTCTTCTTTCACTCCATCCAAGCTTGGTTTGTTCCTGCAAGGCAAAATAGGTGTTTGAAAGATTTTCGCCCTGGACCTTCTCCAAGGGTCAAGAGCGATTTTTCCTTCCTAGCCCAGGATCATCAATTCTTGGAAGCAAATCTTTATTCATCATGTCTTTGAAGGCCTTTCTTACCTTAGTATAACCTTGCCTTAGCACAATCTTGAAGGAAATATGTTGGTTTTATGATTTTCGCCCTAGACCCTCTCCAAGGGTCAAGAGCGACTTTTTGATTTTAGGCATATTCCTTCATTCTTCTAACTTCGAATCACTTTCCAAGGCATTAGAACATCATCTCAAGCTTATTCATAGGCCTAGCTTTGCTCAATTCTGGAGGAAAAAGTCCAATTTTAGGTTTTTCGCCCTAGACCCTCAGTAAGGATCAGGAGCGAATTTTGCTTATCTAGCTTGTTTGCTTCTTGTTCGCCATCCAAATTATCTTCAAAGGGTAAAACATGCCTTTTCACATCCATTCCAATCATAGAACATCATTTTGACTTTGCAAAAAAGGTGTTTTTGAGAATTTCACCCTGGGCCTTCAGAGAGGGTCAGGAGCGAATTTTGCCATTTAGGCCAAAATGTTTCATTTCTCACCTTGAAACCTCTTTGACATTCCAATTCAACCAAGACTAAGCAAAAAACATCTCCCACAAGATTTTCGCCCTGGACCCTTCGCAAGGGTCAGGAGCGAATTTTAAGTTTTCAACAAAATCCTTCACTTTTTCAAATTCACACTTTCTCAGGTGGGTAAAGGGAGATGTCCTTGTTTCATCTATGTCCAAAACTTGACTTTTTTCGTTGCAAGATGAGAGAAATTCAAATTTTCACCCTGGCCCTCAGCAAGGGTCAGGAGCGAATTTGCTTTTATTGCCCAAAATTCATCAATTTGCAAGCGTCCAAACCTTTGAATGATGTTCAACCTTCCTTCCAGGAGACCCTGCACATAAAAATTTAGCCAAAATTAGTGACAAAATAGGCTTAAATAAGACTTTCGCTCTGGACCCTCAACAAGGGTCAGGAGCGAAATTCACAATCTAGGCTAAACTGCTCAAAATTTAAGTTTCAAATCACTTCACAGGGCAAGGTAAGATCGTTTTCAAAGCCAGGAACAAGATTTCAAGCTCAAACAAGGTGGCAAATGAAGTTTATGATGATTTTCGCTCGGTACCCTCAGCAAGGGTCAGGAGCGAAATTCCTAATCTTGGCCAAAATCCATCATTTTTTCTAGGTTTACAAACATTTCCAACTTTTCCTTCAAAATGCCTTGCAAGTCAAAATTTGGTCAAATAAGGCAAGGAATGAGTCCTAGATTGATTTTCGCCTTGGACCCTCAGGAAGGGTCAGGGGCGAGATTCGCATTGGACCCTCTGGAAGGGTCAGGAGCGAAAATCTCTTTGGACCCTCAGGAAGGGTCAGGAGCGAAATTTGACTTTTTGAACTCTCCGTCAGGATAATTTTATGGAATATAACATTTAAGTATAAGTGATATACTTTAAGTTATATTCCATATATACTTTCAGGATGTTTGAGAGTGGTTTCAGACCTCCAGGAGCTATATTGCAAAATCTAGTTTTTGGAGGATTTTCAATTTCCAGACTTAGTCAAATTTCAGGATCAGGACATTCCAGACTTAGCCAAATTTCAGGATCAGGACTTTCCAGACTTCATCACTCATCAACTTGACCTCACTCAAGCAGAACCTGCTATCCAGGTGATCCCCTTGGCGACACTCAAAAGTTAAAGGCTGACAGACAAAACCCTAAAAGACCTAGAAAACAAACCCTAGAAAGCAAAAAAGCAGGGGTCCCCATTTGCAATGGGGCGATGTGTGAAATGGTCACAACAAGGGGCAAGTGAGAAGGTAAAATGGAAGGCAACTACAAGAAAGGCAACCATGGCCACACAACAACCCACAACCACTTTTCAACAAGCATTTAAGCCATCACACTCCCATTTCAATCTAGGAGGTTGATGTGCCCACAAGTCTTGAAAAAAAATGTCCGTAAAGTCATTTTCAAGTGTAAAATTGTGCCCTCATGAGGTTCATTACTTGTTATGCAAAGTAATGGGTGATAGTGCTTTGTGAAAACATATGGCAAAAAGAAATTAAAATACAACAAAACAAAATCGACCAAATCAATGACTCAATATATGTACCTTTCCAATGATGAAGATGCACACACCTTTCCAAACCTACTCATGGCAAGGACCATAAATGTTGGATATGCTAAAGATTCAAGATCACAAGGACAATGCAACACTAGCATACATAGATGAATCTAAGTGCACCTATATGTGAATGCGAAAAATGCCTCTATGTTGGAGAAGGACCACTGTTGGGTCGTACATCACTAACCATTTTAGCAATTGACTAAGATAGGGAATATGGCTAAGATAGGGCATCACTCACTATTTCAGCAAACTCCTCAAAACGAATACTACTCGTCATTTTATTGAGTGACTAGTATAGAACATCATTAGCCATTTTGGAAGGTGACTAGGACAAAAACTCACTAACCATTTTTACAAGTAATTGAGAAGGAACAACACTAGCCATTTCAATATGTGACTAAAATAAACATTACCAACCATTTTGGAAAGTCACTAGAACATAACACCACTAGTCATTCCATCATGTAATTGGCACAAAACATCACCAGCCAATTTAGCATATGACTAAGAAGAAACATCAAGACCATTTTAGTAGGTGGTTGGAACAAAAACATCACCAACCATGTCAATTGGTGATTAAAATAGGGCATCACTAGCTAATTCAGCAAGTGACCAAGAAAAAACATCAATGACCATTTGAATAGGTAGTTAGAATTTAACATCACTAGCCAGGTCAATGAGTAACTAAAACAAGACATTACTAAGCAATTTAGCAAGTGATTGAGAAGATTTCATTAGTTCATGGAAGATTTCATAAGCCAAGTGCACTGCTTAGTCTTTTATCTTCAATTGAACAACACAGACATGGTACTTATTTTAACTTTGATTTTATTCTATGCTCAAGGAAACACTTTTGATTTTGTTTGTTACGCATGAACCACCCCAAAAAACATTATACAAATTGTAAATAGAAAGTACATACTGTTCAAATTTGAATAGTTTTGTTATATAGAGCTTCCCCTTCTAATTTGAAGAGCAATTCTACTATACACACTTTTCTATTTTGTGTCATTGAAAGGTGCAAATAAAAACACCAAGTTTATGACAAATGAATGAGATCACGTACCTTTACAAGCACTAATTCTGCACTCACTCAAGCCAAGGTACCCCTCCTCTCTCACTCAAGGCACCACATTCATGTTGTTTCATATTCCTACAAAAGTTCTTATATTTAGGTATTTCACCAATTTCTTAGATGGTGGATGGCTATGAATGTTAGGAGAGCTTCAAACCTAGTTTCAAGACAATGCTCTTGATGCCCCCAAGGCTCATCTAGCTAGGGTCTCTATGCTTGAGGCACTCTAAAAGGAACATCATCACATCTCGTATTGGCACCTTCACTATTATCAATGAGGGTAAAGGATCCTCTTCTAGTGATACAAATGAGATCCAATTCACCCAACAAATAGCATCCTCAACTCTATCTTCTTTGGGGATTACTCCTTTTTCTCTTCAATTTTTGGACTAATTGTAGATTATTTATGGTCATTTTGTTAAATTCATAGGTTCTTTCCCTTATGACAAGATAAGTATTCATTTGTTCATCAAATTGCCTTATAGTTTGTTTTTCTTTCTTTTAGATATCTTTTACTTTTTGGCTTCTATGAAGCCTCTTTTTGGCTCCCTCTTGCTATTGTCTTTAGTTGATTTTTTGGGTAACATTGACCTTTTTTGGTCACTTGTGGTCATTAATATAAATTATCTCTTTCTAAAAAGGTAAAAGGTCTCTCACAGCGAGCACACAATGACAATCTATTAATGTCTTGGGAAACAAAGTAAATAACAGCTAATAATGTAAAATTTAGAAAGACAGTTATGCTGAGGGATAAATGTAGGACACACGGTAATGATGTAAATACAAAGCATACAATAAAAAATCAAATCTGTGAAAGAGATAAGGTTAAATATACTTGAAGTTGATTTGTAGGCACATTAAACCCCCTTGGCTTTAAGCACTTTTGGTGAAGTTTTGTTGGTGAATTTGAGACATATAGGAGAAACCCTAGTAGACCATAGCTCAGGACAATAGAGAATTGCCATACACTGAAGGAAAATCTCCTGCCCTTGATTCTTCAAGACCCTTTCATGGTACTTTCCTTCCTTCAGTGAAGTATTCTTTCCTCTAAATCTCCAATACATATGCAAGTGAAAAAAGAGCAAATTGATGACTTCTAATTTTGAAAATGCAAAGGGGAACACGAATAGAACTGTTCCAACCCTTAAAACCAAATCAAAAAATAGCTGGCATCATTGGCTTGGCCTCTGATGTCTGCTATGTATGCAGAGAGGACAAAACAATGAGGCAATGGTATTCAGCAGGAACGGTGGCACACAAAACATCATTGGCTTTCATACCAAGACAGAAGCTCTGTTTCAGAACTAAGTACATTGGCATCTCAAACAGTACAAAAGCAATCCATGGGGACATATGCTATTAATTAAAAGGAGACACACACAAAAAACAAATTACTTCTCTGTATTTCTCTACATTTGTCTTTTTCAAAAGATTACATAAAAAAATTTAGTAAAAGTTGGCTCATAAAGCCATATAAAATTGAAAATTAATGCTTTATATATGATAAATATAGACCTAAAACTAAATACCCACTTTACTATATTCTTTGTCTAGACAAAAAAATCTCCTTCTCTATTATTGCTTTATTCTACTCCCTAAAAATATAGTTTATTCATTAATCATTCAGCATTAGATATTCATCTTGTAGTTTGATGGAATGCTCTTGCATCAGGATGGCAGCAAATAGACAAACAGAGGTCATCAAGGATGATATGAGAAATCGGAAGGCTGCTGAGGAGGTTGAGGGACAAGTGAGGAAGCAAAAAGGAAGGCGCCCATGGGAAAGACAACTATGGCCATGAAAGACAACCCACAACAACTTCTCAATAAGGACTTAAGGCAACCCAGCCCATCCCAATTTTGGAGGTTAATGCACCCACAAGTTTTGACAAATTAAAATGTTAGCAAGGCGATTTTCAGGTGTATGATCCCTAAGACAGACTGTATTTGGATAAGGGCATTTAACTGGTTGGTGAATTTAAGTTGGGTGTTTTTAAAATTTTAAGAGAGAAAAGCTAAGTCCCTAAGAGCTCTAGATGGCATCTATTCTTAAAACTCCTTTGTCTTATGTCATTCTATCTCACTGCCTCACATATCCAGGTCAAAAATTAATACACGGGGAACTGATCAATTGTGCGATGAAGCAAGACATTCTTTTTTGTATTTAGGAATATTTGGGTGTGTTACAGTTTATAAAGCGGAATTCTTGTCTGTATTTATAGGCTTGAGGATTGCAAAGGACAATGTTTGCAAAAACTAGTTATTTATGATGTCTCTATACTGATATTAAGATGGAAATCATATTATATTTTTGTGTTTCTTAATCCAAACAATCGATGATTTGACATTAGAATGGATCATTTCTGAAAAACTTTAGATATGTTGTTAGTATATAGCCATTTAATATTAAAATAATATAACACTTGAGCTATACCTAAAGAGATATATTAGTTATTACCTCCACAATGCATGTACCACATGTGCCACCACCTCCACAATTAAGTAAAGGCAAATTCTGCCAAAACAGGATTAAAAAACATAATGATTGCAAGTTAGTTTCAATCCATTTGGCAAACAAACCTCTTCAAACAAGAAGACACCACCAACCAGCGCCTCTATAAAAAAAAAACTTATGAACATTCCACATTTGTACAAAATTATCCCTCATTAACTCTTAGTGGAAAAGTAATATAAACAATTCTGAAGTAGCAATCACATTAGCACAAATAAGAATGATTTCCATTATTTGTCAGGTATTTTCAAGTTTAAGGCAATTAATATTGAGGGATGGGCTAAAGAACAAAATTTTTACCAAGGTGTTTTATTTTTCCTCTAAGATATCAGGTTCTTCTGTTTTAGCTCAGGTCTTGATACGGGTGTTGTTCAGGTATGAGCATGATTCGGGTACGGCTTGGGTTCTTCCTAGGTGCCTGGGTTCTCTATGGATCCTTTTGTGAAGGACCCACAAAGAACCCAGGCACCTAGGAAGTACCAAGGGCCATACCCAAACATAGTTTCATAAACGAAAACCTCAGTTTCACTCCCACAACTTTGTGACATCATTTTCTATCAGAATATGCTAGCAAGCAAGCAATTAAATATCATTTCAGTTGCATTTGTCAGCTATACATATGAACATGGGGTTAGTAAACTTTATATCAGCATTACTAAGATTGATTTTGGTTGATTTACATTATGCATATGTAGCAGCTATTTGCTTATGTTTGTGAAATCACTTTCCTTGTGTTGTTAATGATTTGACATTTTGTCAAATGTTTGAAAAATGAAATTGAACCAGCTTCTGCACTTGACACAACTAGTGGTAATGGCAATCCAATTGATTGTAGTTCAAATGAAATTTAACCAAATGTTGATATTGACCTTGATACTTCTAATGAAGAACATGAATATTAAAATTGATTATAATTTAAATTTTCATTGTGTAATGACATTTTGAGACGAGTATTTTCATTTTTGCAAATTATGAATGAGGTATCAAAATATTCTATTTTTTATATTTATTGATATTTATAGGCAATTATGAAATTGAGTATCACTCTTCTTATAGTCATACACTAATATAGTTTATTGAAAGATCCCTGATAGATCTTTGCTGTTAACCTGCTGTAATTTTTTATTTTTAATTCTGTTTTCCTGTTTATTTAAGTTTTTCTTACAGAACTAGATAGAAGTGCAGAAAGGGTTGTTTACTTTTGTGTTTTTGATTGTTTTATAGCATAGGAAGGAATAGATAACAGCAAATATGAAGCCATACTGAAATAAATGAGTTATACAGCAAAAGTCAGAATTATTGCAAATCGTACCAGGCAGATTTGTCTGAATTACAAAGCCAAACAATGAATCCAATGTATTTCCCAAGCTCTCATACAAATTCGAAGTCAAACTGGAAGATGAAGAATGTTCTCCAAACCCACATACACTGGAAGTGAATACAAGCAATACCCTATACACCACGTGGTGTATTTGCTGCAAATGGCATTCCTCCAGCTGCAATGAACCACGTCTCCACTGGAAAGATGGTAGGCTACGCTGAAACCCTACTGAGAATTGATGCCTCTGTCCTTAATCACCACGCACAATGCCATATAAGTCCGGTGCCAAAGATTGCTGAGGGCTACGTCCCAGCCAATCCTAATCTTGGGGTTTGCGTCCCAGTCTAGAAATCGCTCTCCAGAGCAAATTCATACAAGTTGTCAAATATGCAAAAGATGATCATAGAATGAAGCTCCTATCCCCTTATAACCCCTCTCAATTGCAAATCGAACCCTAATTATCTCCAAGTGGCATGGTCTAGTGGAAATGTTATAATTTCTTATTTTAAAGTGGTCATGTTACTAGAAAATGACCTTTTTCCTCATAGATAGAAATCCGCTCACTGAATTGCCCTGAGACCAAAGAGAAAGATTTAAAGAATTTCAAGATCTTTCCAACGAGCTATCACACAATAGGGTGCGCATCCAGATGAGGCCAAAAATCCCCTTATTACTCCAAAATGGCTAACAACTTAGCCTTATTTAATTATTAAACGCTAACTTAGGAAATATTAAAAATATAACCCAAATAGCCATAAAATGCCCAACTGACATTACAAACCCTAAAATCATCCTGTCACCTGTCTGTGACTGAAGTCGGAAATCAAGGATTCACTGGTAGTCTCATCCCTAAAATCTAGGGATGCTCCTAAAATTTAGGAAACAAGCCCAATCTCTCTGAAACTGAACCCAAAGAGGCATCTCATGGAGACCCAACCTTGGGCATGATCAAACCTCCTAAAAAGTAGGAACTGCCTCCTAAAAACAAGGAATGTCTCCCAATTGATCAATAACTGCTAGAACACCAAGTCTCCAACACTGAATAACCATACCGGGTCTCTGTCCAACCCTGTCAGCCTACACGACCCCATAATAAGCTGACTCACATGTCTCTGCTAGACAGAGCTAAAGAGGGGACATGACATTTATATTTTATAATTTTGATGTTTGAACATATATATATATATATATACGGGCATACCCATACCCAGGAATCCGTATCCGTATCCGTACCCGTACGCGAATCGGTAACTTAGCTTTTCCTTTGTAACTTAGCTTTTCCTTTGTAACTAGGCTTTTAATGTTTTTAGCTCAGATTCAATTGGTGAAGTTGGTGATTCAAGCCTTGCAAATATGTTATATTATTAGCTATATCCCTCACCAAGGTGACTCTTTGGTAATTAGGTCTTTATTTTTTTAGGTCAGATTCTTTGGGATTTCATTACATGGTAAAAAGAGGTCAAATTGATCACTCTTGAAGTGAGTTGTCATTTAGAGTTTTATGAGCACAAGAGTGGAAGGAGGCCTATGCCCATTTGTTTGTAGTACTTTACTCACAGAGGCACTAGACCTCTGAAATGGAAGATCTTTTCACACCTTTTTGAGTTATTTTTTTGTTTTTTGGTAACTTTCACTCTTTGATTCTCTAATTCACTTTGATTATGTTCTTATCAATTGTTACTAATTGGGCTCTCCCTGGAATGATTTTATTAGCCCCTTCTTTTCAGAAGCTCATCTCACTTTGCTGCAACTAGGGTTTCTGACTGTACCTTTTGATTGTCCCAAGTCTCCCACGTATGTATTCACAAAGAAAGAAAGAGATTTGTTCTAAATGACACAATCGGAACCATAGAAGCATTAATCGTTTGGGGAATTAATCGGCAAAACAAAAGTATAAGATTTTTTGAAAAAATCAAGATAAATCAGATTTACAAAAAAACGTAAAAAAATGCAGAAAAACAATCAATTTTTTTTATATATAAATTTAAGGGCATTTCCATACCATAGAAATATTGTTGGCAAATAAAATAGACACTTCAACACATGAATTGTAGAAAATAGATTTTCATTGTTTATAATAAAAAAAACCTTTTATTTTTCAATTTAAAGGTATTTTAAAAGCATAAAGATATATTTAAAAAAATGAAAATGAAAGCATAAATCTAGGGTGGCAGCTCCTAGCATGTCCAAGGGCTTTTGAATAATGTTCCAAATTAAAATTAAATAATTTTGAAATAAATTAAATTCTCATTAAATAGTTTTGAATAAAAATAAAATAAATAATATAATTAAAATAAAACTATTTAAATAGTTTTAAAATAAAAAAAACAATTCATATTTTGCATGGATGTATGTAAGTTTCTATATTAAGTTTTACTTTACTTAAAAATATTCAATTCTTATTTTATTGTATGTATGTTTTTACTTTTGATTTACTACAAATAATTTGAAGGTATTTATCATTGTAATTAATAATTATGTCATACTGATAATTAAATTTCAATTAAGTATTGATGGCTAAATTTGCCTTATGTAAATTTGATTTTTTTTTTAAGAAATAAATTTTAATTTTAATATAAATATTTATATTTGCTAATTTTTATTTTTTAGTAAATCAAAATTATTAATAAAATTAAATAAACTATAATAAATTAGAAATATTAATAAGTTTAAAATTGAATTTAAATAATTATGTTTGTTAATATCAAAATAAAGCAAACTATATTTAATTGAAAATTTTATATACTAATATTTTAGAATTAACTACAATACTTGTAAATAGTAAATTTAACTTATTAAACAATGATTTTTTAATGTATAAAAAATATATTAAAGAAAAATAACTGTAAATTTTTATTGTATTGTAATAAATTTAATAAGTCAATCCATCAGGGACTTCTCACAATCTGGTATAGTAACCTCTACATGACTGTGCCTCACTTCTATTATGTTAAACATGGTGTATTCTTCATGTGCATTTATTTCTAGACCTTAGTGACATCCAATTTGAATTGAGGGCATAGATCAATAGGATCCCTTCATGACTACTGGAATACTTTTGGTACTTGTGAACCATTTCCATTCGAGGCAAAAGTCATCTTCTCCTCATGTATGATAAATCAAGACACCTGAATCTATGTTTAAATCAAGTAAACTGCAGGTCAAGGTTACCCAAAAATATGATGGGTAAACCATTATACATTAATATATATGACTGTGATGACATCATCAGGGCTTGAAAGTAAGACTTCCAATAGTGATCAGCATTAGTCTAGTGTTCCATGCACCCTAGGTTCATTAAATCTGTAGCATGAGCCTCAATTTCTGGCCACTGCAAGGATCTGGGTTTCCCTCCAAGGTAGATCAGGATTCTCAGTCCGATTATCCAATAAAATGTTTGATCATGCATCCCATACCATACACTTTTGTTCCATCTCTCTCACCCGATTCTTCGTGAAAGCTTATAATGCAGCTGGAAATGGGTGTTCCGAGAGTTGACTGATAGCATCTGCTCCACTTGGCATTTGTAGATATTTCCTATGGTATCAGTTTAGATCTGTTGCCAACTGCTCCCAATAAACTGTTGAAAACTCACTCACTCTCTTTTCTTGCATTCTAGAGTCTACTTCAAGGGATTTCTAGCCCTTAAAGCAGAAAAAGAATTCCATTTATTTTGTAGATTGCAGTAGTAGCCGATTTTAGGACTACTTGCACTATATATCACACTCCTCAGACACATGGCATTGTATTGGCAGTCTCTATAATGTCCCCAAATTTTCATACTTTTGAATTAATTGATGAAGTTGTCCAGAAATTAATATTATTTCAAAGGGGATGACTTTAATTGATTAATTTAATTAAAAAATAAAGTGATAATAATAAAATAGTCACTTTATTAGATAAAATTCTTCAGTTGTAACAAATATTTAATGAGATCTTGCAAAAATTAAATGCAGCCTAATCTTCTAGATAGAGATTGGAGTTCTTTGTAAGTTGGCTTGCAGGGCTGTAGTAAGCATGGTTTTTGATATTAATGAATTTGTATGATGCTTTGTATGAACTGATCTCTGAGAACAGAAACTTTCAGAAGATAGATATATAACAGAGTATATATATGTAAGATTCTTTAATACTTAAAACAACGAACTATCCCATTATGGAGGTGAGAATGTACATATGAGGGATGCAAGTAGCACAAGGTTCCATTCAAATAGAGCAACCCCGAGTGGGGCTGGGAGGCTGAATGGTGGGTGTCATTCCGTGCTCCTAGGCCTGATTGATATGCTTGAGGCACCTTGGATGATCTCCCAAGGGGCTCCATAATGTGGATCAGTTATTAGGGAAAGTATTAGTGAATCCCACATGCCCTCAGTCATAAGAGAATGGAATAAGGAAACATGAATAGGGGGTGTAGATACAAGTGTTCCACTAGGTAGCACTCCATGCTGGATGTCTAATGTGCCTACCACTTGGAGCCAAGAGGGTGAGTGACCACTCTGGGCTTAGTGTGAAGATGGCTTCGGGTCGATCCTATCATGCTCCTTCATTCAAACTCTCCATGTGATTAGATCTACCTAATGCATTAGGGTAATTATATGCATTGGTACTCATTTGTGTGATTGCTAACCTTAATGGAAATAATCTAAGTTACCGGTTCAGGTTCGGGCACCGGTTCGGGTTCGAAGAACCCGGTACTTCGGTACGGCAAAATTTTGAAAAGGGGTTTGGGTTCGTTTGGGTTCGTTAGTACAAAAACATGTAAATTATATATATATGCAACCTATAAGCATGAATTAAGATTAGCATGTCACATAGCATCATATAAACAACAAAACCAACATAAACTTGTAATTGTAGCATCATGATCATACCATAACAGCATCATATACATCAAGTCTATTATCAAAATGATAAAATATTCAAGTATCATTGTTTCAACTTTCAACAATTTAAAGTTTGATCATTAAATGGATTCAAACTAAGAACATCCAAGTTTAATTTTTCAAACTAAGGACCTGGATTTTGTCGGCAATGCCCCCATTGGGGTCAAGGGGCAGCGCCCCTTGTGGGGGTCTGGGGGCAGCACCCCCGACGGGGTCTGGGGGCAGCGCCCCCAGTGGGGTCAAGGGGCAGAGCCCCTTGCGGGGTCAAGGGGCAGCGCCCCTCGCAGGGTCCCAGGGCAGCGCCCAGGGTGCGCTCCCTGTCGCAGTACAGGGCGGGGTCGAGGGGCAGCGCCCCCGCCGCCAACACCAAATCACAACCTTCAAACCCACACGGAACTCCATGGCGTGCATCAGTTTTCTGTTTTTTTAAGACGTCTAATTTTCTGCTTTTTAAGGTTATAACTTTCACTTTTTACAAGGCGGAATTGAAAAAAAAATTAAATTTGCATTGTTTTTTTACTTTACGGGCCGCCCAACCGCCCAAGTTCGACTGGGTCCGCCCGGGTTCGACCAGGGTCGAACCCACTCTGGGTTTTTCGAACCCTGGTCGAACCGGACCCGTACCAGGGGGGCCCAGAGGCGAACCCGGTAACCTAGGAAATAATTGAGATTTGTAAATTATGTATATATATCTCCATATTATTTAATATGTTTGCAGGACTTAAAGTTTATCTTGTTAAAAGGGCAAAGTTATACCTCTTATGATCTTACATTTCTTATTTGAATGAAATTTGTGATTTAGGGCAAGATTTAGGGCATCCCAAAAAAGCGTCATTACAAATGGTATCAGAGCCTTTATCCTGCCAACCTACAGGATAAAGATAAATTAATGGATGCATTCTAGTCAATGAGAAGGGATTGAACAATACTTGTATTTGTGTGTAACTTCCTGTCTACATATATTCATGTGTATGCTTTGTGTTTATATGTGTATGCCCCGTGTTTGAATATCTATGATTACTGTAAACGTATTCCTATCATCATTGAATTTCTATTTTGGGTCGATCTAGAATATGAGAATAACTATAGCAAACCAAAAGATATAAATTTTTTTAGAGAACATTGTGTTTGAGGTCATAGATGTGTGTCGTGCTTCTAATCCCCATCTTAATATGTGGAAAAACTCATCTTAATTTACAAACCTTGCCAATTCCCAATAGCTCGCTTAAAAGTAAATACATATATTATTTAGTTTAATTTTACAGCTCAAGGTAATACCAGGGTTACGGAAGCTAATGGAGGATTTAAGGATTATGAATCTCCAAGAGATGGGTTGGACCCTTCAAAAAAGATTGGTTAACAAGATTAAAACCAGCATTGCTTGTGGGCAAGAAGTCTTGGGAAGGGCGGACTGCCATGCCCCACCCAAGACTAGGGCTTAATACCACAAAATCGCAGCACCAAAAGGAGGCCAACTCAAGATCAGACCAAATCTGTTTAAGGCCAGCCTCCAAGTTATACAATGCTTTACATTAAAAAAATAAACTTTATATTTCTAGCCAACTTGTTGATATGGCCAACTTATTATTTCATTTGTTGGCCAACTCAGAAATAAATTTACATTCATATTTGAGTCGACCCATGTTTAAATGCCTATGTCAAAAGGCATATATAAAAATGGTTAATCACCCAAGTTTAGAAAAGGAATGTCAAAAACTATAAAGGCAGATCTAATAAGGCAATGATCTGTATTACAAGCGGTAATTATGTTTAAGGCAGTGAACTAATGTGTCAACAGCAACGATTTGATTAGTTAAGGATAATAGACATTTGGGAAGAGACACCACCCTATGAAGAATGACATCCCTTGCAAAGAGGGATGACTCTACGTCTCCACTTCAAAGTTATATAAGATGGTTTATGTTTACTCCCTACGGTGTGGGTTCTCAAACTACCAGAAGTAAACAGAGATTAACAGGTACATGAACAGTAACAACATATATAAATATAGAACAATTATGGTAGAAAGATATAACTTTTATTCCAACATGTAAATGGATACAACAATAGTGATCCCATTCCCAACACAATATGACACATATATACCACCCGGCAGTTGGCCAAGATACCAACCGTTGGCAACTACCAACTAACCCCTATGGGGACATTACATTGCCATTTATCAACTAAACATAACAAAGTATTATTCGTATGTCTGCAATTTACCACCAACATCAGCCCCCCAAAAAAAGAAGTCATCTTCCAAACGACTAAGACAAATTGCGGCTATCAAATATAACATGACTAAGAACTGGGAGGGTGAGAGACGTCCTTGGAGTAGTGGAAGACGCTAGAAGCTGTTGTCAGAGGTGTTATAGTTGCTCTGTGTAGAGCCACAAGTCCCGCTCGACAACAAGCTAGCGCTCCCGAGCTGTCTTCACCATATAGACTGCCTCCATCATGTCATTCTCCTTCTGCTCCAACTGTTTCATTAGTACAGCCAGACGCTCCTCCATCTCTCCCACCCTGGCACTTTGTTCGGCTAAAAGTGTTTTGCGTTGTGGTACCTTATCCTCCAAGGCAGCCCTCAATTTTTGCTCTGTCACTGTTAGTTCAGCCTGAAGGGCCAACTCCTTCTTGATGCCCGCGACCTCTTCCATGGCAACCTCTCAGTCTACCTCGGCCTTACACATTTGATAAAAAGTCTCCCTAAAGGATCTCTCCATGCCTTGCAACGTAGGCCCAAGTCTCCCCTGCCCTTCCATGGTATGCATCTATTGCCACCTCCTCACCATCTACTTAGTCTCCAAAGCTAGCCAATCGCACTCTGTAAAGTGTCGTGCAAACTCCTCCTGGCATCTTCCCTTTATGAAGGCAAGGAGTTTCTCTGCCTCAGGTACCGAGCCCACATCCACCTGTCTGGATAGGTCGGCAATCCCACAAGTAACATCAGTCAAATCATCTAACTCGACCAAGAATTTGCGGATGGATCCCAATGCATCCTATGGGTCAGGTTTCAACACCAAAATGCTATTGTTCTCATGGTCTTCCTCCTGTCTCCTGGACTTAGCACCAATCATCCCCATTTCTCCTAATTGGATGCTTTCATCCTCAATATCAACGATAGTGTTGTCCTTCTAACTCTCCTCCTTGCTGCCATATTGCTCTGCCTCCAGATATACGTCTACAACCACCCCTCCCCCTTGCTGCCAATCCTCTCCAACATGACCACCCACAATTGTACATAGTGAAGGATGAAAGATCCCTGATGGATCCCCTTGCTGACCTGCTGTAGATTTTAAATTAATAAACTATATCTTCCTGTGATTCCTTTGATGGTTTTAGAGAATAGACAAAAGTTGCAGAAGGTTTGTTTCTTTTTGTGTTTTTTGATAGTTTTCAAACAAGTAATGAATAATGAACAGTAAACATGAAAGGAGACTGAAAATAAATAAGAACATACAGCCAAATTCAGAATTGCTACAAGCTGTACCAGACAGATTTCTGATTTGTAAAACCAAATAATAATTCCAATGCAGATCCAAGGAACTTACATCCAACAATGATGCCAAACTGAAAGGTGAATAGTGATCATGAATCAAGAATACCTCTAAGGCTGAATACATGCATTTCTTACATTCCACGTGGGATGTACCTGCTGCAAATGGCGGCCCTAAGGCTGCAAGGATCACGCCCAAGCTGAAGAATCAATCTGCCATGCTGAAACCCTTACTCTGCAACCTGAATCCACAATGAAGAATGGCATACTCAATCTCTATCAACAATGCACTTTGCCTGAAGAATCCAATGCCAATAACTGCTGAGGGCTACGTCCCAGCCAGTCCAGTCTTGGGGTTTGCATCCCAAATGAAGAATTGTCCACTCAAAGCTAATTCGCAAAATAAGTTTGATTGTGTAAAAAGATAATGAACAATTTGGTCTTCATCTCCTTATATCTCCTTTCTTTTCCAAGCCAAACCCTAAAAGGGAGTAAAGTTGGCACATTATGAAAAGAGTGTTATTTTCTAATTATGGCGTCAACTATAGGAAAATAACACTAAATTGCAAATAAATACCTTCAGGCATCCAAAAAGACTCTGGAAGGTGAGAATCATGTAGCAAAGTTCAAGACCTTTCCAACGAGCTATAACACATAGGCATTCAACCCAAATGAAGCCAGAAACCCCTTATTACTCTGAAATGACTAAATACATAGCCTTATTTTAATTTATTTAATCGCTAACTTAGGAAATATTTAAATATATTAAAATATCCTCCAGATATCCAATAATAGCCCAAAATGACCAAACAATCATAAATATAACTTTGTCACCTATCTGTGACTGATGCCGGAAAAGCTGAGCTAATTGGCAGTCCCATCCCTAAAATCTAGGGATGCTCCTAGAAACTAGGAAACACACCCAAACTCCCTGAAACTGAAACCATGACATGGTCCCGTGGAACCTCCAATATGGGAACTACCACAACCTCCTAAAAAATAGGGAATCTCCCTAAAATCAAGGAACTGCTCCCAATGGCCCTCAAACTGTCTGAAATGCCAACTCCGGATACTGAATACCCTGCATGAGTCTCTATCCACCACTGCCAGCCTATGAGACCCCATAATAGGCTAACTCACATGTCTCTACTAGACAAACTAAAGAGGGGACATGACAATCCTCCCTTCTCGGAGATGCTTGTCCGCAAGCAACTGTAATGCTGGGTGCTGCAAAATGGCCTCTCCCTCCCATGTGGTGTCCTCAATAGGAAGACCCTGCCAACAGACCAAATACTCCCGGATCACCCAGTTCCTCAGCCGACGTTCCCTCACCTCCATGATCTCCTCAGGAACCAAAGTCAACTTACCTTCCTCATCCAAGGGAGGTAGATCAGGGGATGGTACAATATGTTGTCCCAGTGCCTTTTTCAAGCAAGACACGTGGAACACATTATGAATCCGACTATCAGGTGGTAACTCAATCTCATAGGCAACTTCCCCAACACGCCTGAGTACCCTGTATGGTCCGTAAAACCGAGGCTTGAGCTTCTCAGCCCCACCCCTTTTAAGGGTGCTTTGTCGGTAAGGCTGCAAATGTAGGAAAACCATGTCATCCACCTCAAATGCCCTCTCAATCCTATGTCGATCAGCATAGATTTTCTGCTGATTCTGTGAATGCTGCATATTCTCTCTCAGAGATCTCATGATATCCTGGTTCTCCTGTAACCAATCCTATGCCAAAGAAGCCCTGTTGTCTCCTACAGCCATATCCACAAAAGATAGTGCATCGTAACCATAGAGGGCTCTGAAAGGAGTCATACCAATAGACATGTGATGAGTAGTATTAAAACAATACTCGCCCAAGTATAAACAACGCACCCATGCCTTCTGTTGTCCTGACACATAGTTGCACAAATACCCCTCCACCCACTTATTAACTATCTCGGTCTGCCCATCTGTCTGGGGATGGTAACTAGTACTGGGTGTCAACTCCGTGCCTGCGAGCCTGAAAAGTTCTTGCCAGAAAGAACTCATGAATCTGCTGTCTCTGTCACTCACTATGGTCTTGGGGAGACCATGGAGCCTAAACACCTCTCTGAAGAATAGCTCGACTACCTGAGATCCTATGAAGCCAACTGCAATCGGAAAGAAGTGGGCATACTTAGTCAATCTATCCACGACGACATAGATGCAATCCTTCCCCTGAACCCGAGGAAGACCTGTAATGAAATCCATAGAGATTCCTGTCCACTTTTGTTCTGGTATAGGTAAGGGCTGCAACAACCCAACAGGGAAAGTATGCTCCGACTTATTCTGCTAACAAGTCCTACATTCTCGAACATGATGTAGCACATCATCTTTGAGGCCCTTCTAGAAGAATCTCTCCCGAACTACCCTGTAAGTCTTACCATACCCTGGGTGTCCTGCTGTAGGAGTATTAAGGTAAGCACGCAAAATCTGTTCCTTCAACTGAGAACCAGGAACAAGATATACCCTATTTTTGTAGTAAATGACATCATCAACCGCACTGTACTTGTCATCCAATACCAATCAATCCATGACCTCACATGCATGCTGATCTTTGGAGTACTCAACTAAAAGTTGAGACTTCCAATCTGCTGAAATCTCACTTAATGAGCATAGGGCAGCAAGTGAGGGTCTTCTAGAAAGTGCATCAGCAACAGTATTATTCTTCCCTTTAATGAATTCAATGTCAAAATCATACGCCTGAATCTTGCTTACCCATTTTTGTTGACGATCATTGAGCTCTGTTTGATCAAGGAAATATTTCAGACTATTGTGGTCAGTTCTTACCACGAATTTGCTGCCAACAAGATACTGTCTGAACTTGGCCAATGCATGCATAATAGCCAACATTTCCTTATCATATGTAGAATACAACCTCTCATTATCTCGCAGCTTCCTACTCTCGTAAACAATGGGATGTCTGTTTTGCATCAAAACCGCCCCTATGCCCACTCCTGAAGCATCACACTCAAGTACAAATGGCTGCGAGAAGTCAGGGAGTGCCAAGACTGGACAAGTGCTCATAACCCCTTTGAGTCTGTCAAAGACCCCTAGTGCTTGTTCTGTCCATCTAAAAGCCCCCTTCTTCGTGAGATCGGTCAAAGGTGTTGCTAACTGTGAAAAAACCTCTCACGAACCTCCTGTAATAAGCACATAAGCCAAGGAATCCCCGTAACTCGGTGATATTCCTGGGAGAGGGCCAATCTCGGATTGCCTGAATCTTTTCCTCATCCACCTTCACTCCATCAGCACTGACCACATGCCCCAAATATAAGATCTCTGTAAGTCCAAATTCACATTTGGACAACTTAGCAAATGGAGACTGACTCTCCATAATGCTAAGTACTTCCTCAAGGTGCCTGATATGATCCTCCCATGTATGGCTATAAATCAGTATATCATCAAAGAATACCAGAACCGATTTCCTCAACTGCTTGTTGAAGATATGGTCCATGCATGACTGAAAAGTAGCCGGTGCATTGGTAAGGCCAAAAGGCATCACCAAGAACTCATAATGCCCATAATGACAACGGAAGGTAGTCTTGTGTACGTCCTCAGCTCGTACACAAATCTGATGGTAGCCTGAACGAAGATCAATCTTAGAGAAGTATATGGCTCCATGAAGCTCATCCAACAACTCATCGATGCGGGAAATGGGATATCTGTTCTTGATTGTCTTCTTGTTCAATGCCCTATAATCAATACACATCCGCAGTGTCCCATCCTTCTTCTTCACAAGCACCACAGAAGAAGCAAAGGGGCTAGAGCTAGGGCGAATGAAGCCCATGTCCAACAGCTCATGAATGGTCTTCTCAATCTCATCCTTATATGCTCTAGGATGACGATAGAGCATGACGATATGGAGTGGTAATTACTGGCTTAGCTCCATCCTCCATCTCTATCCCATGCTCAAACCCTCTATCTGGGGGTACACAGGGAGGTATGTCACCAAAAACTCTGCCATGACGGTCCATAATCGACTGAATATCAACAGGAAATGCCCCGCCATCCTGAAGTGTAAGTGTCTTGGACTTCACAAAACAATGTGTAGCCCAAATCACATCATCCTGTCTGAGGATAGTCTCCATCCTGCGAGAAGACACCTCCTTAGGCTCACCATCTAAAGCCGCCCTCAAAATGACCTTCTTCCCTTTGGACAGGAACTCTAACTACATACGATGGTGATGAATAATATATCTCCCAATACCCTGTAACCACTGCATGCCCAAAACCACATCATAGTCCTCCAAGGGTAGCACATAGAAGTCATCTGTCAGGGTATAATCCCCCATCTGAATGCTAAGTTGTGGAATCTGCCGAGTACAGCCCAAAACTGCACCATCCACAACCTTTACTCCAAAACCCTCAAACACCTCAGACTGTAACCCATGCCTCTCAACTAATTTCTGATCAATAAAGTTGTGCGTGGCCCCTGTATCAACTAAGCTCATGACTCGCTAGCCCTATACTGTACCCTTCAACCGAAAGGCATGAAATCTAGGATAACTAGAAAGGGTGGCCATAGTCACTTTGGCTACTGCCAATGGCTCAGGGATGTCTATCTCCAACTGTGGTTGCTCCTGCCTAGTCTCCTTCATATTGTCCTTAGTGTCACTGTCTGGTATCTCCTCATCCCCAAACTCGGATGTTACCTCAATCATATGAACCTTGCCCTTGCCCATACAACGGTGCCCGGGCTCCCAAGGCTCTTTGCATGAGAAGCATAGTTTCCGCCTTCTCAGATCATTTCGTGTCTCCTGGTCCATCCTGGGAGGTCTAGTTGTCTGTCCATCTCTAAACTGAGAGGTATTGGCCTTCTGAGGAGGTCGTGAATCCCTAAACGGCTTCTTATCTGTCTGATAAAAAGTAGGAGTGGTGTCCAATCTCAATGTCACATCTATGGCGTCCTTAAGAGTGGTCGGCTTGAAAGCACGTACCCATCCCTTAAGCCTGTCATGTAGTCCCTCAATGAATAGCATCACACTGCGCCTCTGGGGCATATCAGGTACCATAACTGCAATACGCTGGAACTCATTAATATACGCCTTTGCATGCCCAGTCTGTCTCAGATGTGCTAACTCCCTATAATAGAGCTTTGTGTCCTTACGGTCAAACCTAGAAATGAGGCGCTCAGTGAACTCTGCATAGGAGTGGACCATGGCATGGTCCTAGGTGACCAACCCATGGAGCCACCAGTCATAGGCAACCCCATCTAAATGTAAGACAGCAAACTGAATAGCGTCACACTCAGGCATGGGTCTCAGTGATAGATATATATCCAGCTTGTGCACCCATGCTCGTGCACTCGTACCACTAGTCCCATCATATGTAGCCAATGTGATCTTCCCAGTAGCTCTACTGAGGTCATAGTTCTGCTGCTAAGGCCTATAGCCCCGGTCTCCTCTGAACCTAGCGGTATCTCTACGCTGTGCACAATATTGAGGAAAAGGAAAAACATCCCTAACCTCTGGGGGTAGGGCTCTCCACTCAGCTATAGCCGCCCTGACTGAATCCTAAAAAATCCACCTCTGGTGGCTCTACCTGTATCGGATGCTCACCTGGTATAAATCGAGGAAGTAATGGTCTATCCCTAACTGGTGTATGATGTCTCTCACGCCTAGGGGAATGATGAGAGCTCCCAGCTGATGTGTGAGATCCCTGACTATGCTGGCTTCCAACCACAGATACTGATCTACTCCGTCTACCTCTGTGTCTGTCCACTTCCAACCGCTCCAGGGTAACCTGTATTCTGTCTAAGGTCTGAACAATCCTGGGTTGGGTAGTGATGAGAGTCCTCATCAGCTCTCTCTCTTGTCTTTCTTCCTCAGCCTGATTTACTCCGGCACCCACCTGTTCATCTGCCATGATAGGTTCCTGTTCTCTCCCACTCTCATGCTCGTACTGAGCTCTTCTGCAGGTATAATATCTGTATAAGTCACTTCTTCCCGGATGCATAGAAAAAAGAAAGCTTAACCCCACAGGCTAGCAGGCAAATAGCTCTGATACCACTGAAAGATCCCCGATGGATCCCCTTGCTGACCTGCTGTAGTTTTTAAATTAATAAACTATAACTTCCTATGATTCCTTTGATGGTTTTAGAGAATAGACAGAAGTTGCAAAAGGTTTGTTTCTTTTTGTGTTTTTTGATAGTTTTCAAACAAGTAATGAATAATGAACAGTAAACATGAAAGGAGACTGAAAATAAATAAGAACATACAGCCAAATTCAGAATTGCTACAAGCTATACCAGACAGATTTCTGATTTGTAAAACCAAATAATAATTCCAATGCAGATCCAAGGAACTTACATCCAATAATGATGCCAAACTGAAAGGTGAATAGTGATCATGAATCAAGAATACGTCTAAGGCTGAATACATGCATTTCTTACATTCCACGTGGGATGTACCTGCTGCAAATGGCGGCCCTAAGGCTGCAAGGATCACGCCCAAGCTGAAGAATCAATCTGCCATGCTGAAACCCTTACTCTGCAACCTGAATCCACAACGAAGAATGGCATACTCAATCTCTGTCAACAATGCACTCTGCCTGAAGAATCCAATGCCAATAACTGCTGAGGGCTACGTCCCAGCCAGTCCAGATCTTGGGGTTTGCGTCCCAGATGAAGAATCGCCCACTCAGAGCTAATTCGCAAAATAAATTTGATTGTGTAAAAAGATAATGAACAATTTGGTCTTCATCTCCTTATATCTCCTTTCCTTTCCAAGCCAAACCCTAAAAGGGAGTAAAGTTGGCGCATTATGAAAAGAGTGTTATTTTCTCATTATGGCGTCAACTATAGGAAAATAACACTAAATTGCAAATAAATACCTTCAAGCATCCAAAAAGACTCCGGAAGGTGAGAATCATGTAGCAAAGTTCAAGACCTTTCCAACGAGCTATAACACATAGGCATATCAACCCAGATGAAGCCAGAAACCCCTTATTACTCTGAAATGACTAAATACATAGCCTTATTTTAATTTATTTAATCGCTAACTTAGGAAATATTTAAATATATTAAAATATCTCCAGATATCCAATAATAGCCCAAAATGACCAAACAATCATGAATATAACTTTGTCACCTATATGTGACCGATGCCGGAAAAGCTGAGCTAACTGGCAGTCCCATCCCTAAAATCTAGGGATGCTCCTAGAAACTAGGAAACACACCCAAACTCCCTGAAACTGAAACCATGACATGGTCTCGTGGAACCTCCAATATGGGAACTACCACAACCTCCTAAAAAATAGGGAATCTCCCTAAAATCAAGGAAGTGCTCCCAATGGCCCTCAAACTATCTGAAATGCCAACTCCGGATACTGAATACCCTGCATGAGTCTCTATCCACCACTGCCAGCCTACGAGACCCCATAATAGGCTAACTCACATGTCTCTACTAGACAAACTAAAGAGGGGACATGACAAAGGAGGATTGGGTGCATTCACTACCATGGCAAATTTGCCCAGCCAACTATCTAAGGAGGCATCCACATCTTTTGCTAGTCAATTGCCTGGTACTGTTTTGGTAGATGCAACCGATACAATCTTGGCAGGTGCAACTACAACTGATACGATAGGTATGGAAACTAGTACGGAGACTGGTACACTAGTCACTATAACTCCACTGGCTGGTGCGGCGCTAGCATGAACATGTTTACTTCCCCATGAAATGGTCAAAGGGGTAGCCTTCTCCAACCCCTCCATTGTAGTGACTCTCAAGACCATCATGCGAGGTGATATCAAATGTGTTGTTGGAGACAACTGCGCAGATGCAAACATGACGCGACTCCCACAGCTAGTGGGTGTCGTAGGGACTCTCTCAGGTATGGTCCCCCTTTGTGGCTGCCCACTCCCTTTGGCAACATCCTCTTCATTCTCGGCAAGTATGTCCTCTGGTTCCACAGCTTCACCTTCTAGCTGCAAAACACTCTCCTCTCCATGTATGGCTACTTGAAAGGAATTGTCCTCACTATCACTCTCGGTCGACGCCACATCGGTCGTATCCTCTTCTTCTTCACCCACACTTCCTTCCTCTTCTATGCCTACCTCTTCACTTGGCTCCACATCCTGCAGGTCCTGCCATTCCAGCCGTCTCTTTATCCTTGGTTGGTCCTCCCCTGAAAATGTATCCATATGCATTCAATAGAACATGGGAGGTTTATTGGGTTCTACTCTGCTAAGGGGTTGGAACTATCCCCAACCATCCAAAGGCACTTGTGTATGCACGGCATCTAGAAACAATCCAATGGCCTGGTGACCCATGTAGAAGGTCTTATGCTCGAGGGTTAGAAATTCTATAATCCTCTCCAAAAGCACACTCGCCCATCATAAACAATGCCCACTGTAATACCATTCATCAAGTAGATCATCCGTACCACGATGTCCGATGCTCTACTTGCACCCATCAGCCTACTATTGATTAGGTCCATAATGCATATCCACTTGGCTGTGACAATGTAGCTTTTCTTCATGCCTCAGTTGTTTGTGTTGCTCCATATCCCCTTCCACTACTCATCTATGAGGTCACTCCGACACACTAACCGTAGCAATTTGTGCTTTTCCTCTTTCTTCATCTTGCCAGCCAGTTTTTCTACCTTCAATCCTTTGGCTAAGATGCCAAATACCCTGGCGAAATTCCCCGACTCATAAGAAATGGTGAGTTCCCTTAAAACTCGATTACCAACCAATTAAAGTGTTGGTCATATCCTACCACCATCGTTTGCAGCACACGTTCGAACTCCCTCAGGTTGAAGACAGGCATTTGAATGGGCTTGTCCACTTTGTCTTTGTGCATGGAAGTTCTCAACGGGTGGTCCTCGAGGGCTTCCTGCCACCATGTACGACAGTCTACGCCAATGATGCTCTCAAATGTCAAACTCTCTACCATCACCTACTCATCCTTTTGCACTCATGGCCAATTTTTTCTAGTCTTACTATTGTTGGCCATGTTGGAAATGTTCAAATTGAAGCCCTTTTGTCCTTTATATACCAAGTGCTAATAGTTGCAACCGTTAATGTAACAGTCTCCTTTCTTGCCCTGGCTTGGATTTCCCACACTTGTTCTTACCATTTTGATTTTTTGGTCGTACGGCTCTAGATTTGTCTCTTTTCCGTATGATTCTTGCTCTTCTATGATGTACGGTTGTGCCTCCTTATGTATGGGTCTTTCCACTACCACGTACGGATTTTCTTTCCTTTGACATACGGCCACTGTTGACAACTTCTTGTGCACTATTTCGTTCGTACATTAGTCACCACTGTGTATGGATTGTTCGTACGAAGAAACAAAATATCCCTTCTCTCCTTCATCTATATGGTGCAGCCAATGTGTCTTTTGCACACTTTGTATAGCATACGATGTGTTCTCTATTCATACGCACTTCTTCCCCTTCAACCTTTGAGTCCGTACAGCGTACGGTGTGGACATCTCCTTTCACCTCTGAATCCATACAGCATACGATGTGGATTCCTCTGTATTCAATTTTGAATCCATACAGAGTACGGTATGGATTCCTTGGTCTCCAATCACTGAATCCGTACAACGTATGATGTAGATGTCTCCGTCTTGAATTTGTACAATGTAGAGTTCACTTTCAGCCTTTTCCGAATCCGTACAGCATACGATATGTTTTCCACAACATATAAGGCGAGAAAATCGTCTTGGCACTGTATCCGTACGATGTACGGATCTTCTTGGCACTGTATCCATAATGACGTACTATTCCTCCAAACCAACTCTGTATGACACCAATCTGTAGGGTAGGTTGTCTTCTTCTTGACTTTCTGTGTATATCTCTGCTTGCCACTGCCTTCCAGCTTCCCCCTCTTCCTTTATGCATTTTGAGGCTAAATGGTCATTGGTGAAGTTTTAAAACCCTTCGATGCTAGGGTTAGGGTTAGGAGTACATAACACATCAATTTTTTATAGAATGATTTACATTTTATTTTATTTATTTTTCCTTCCTCTATTATTTTTCCCATTTGTTTTAATTTCTTAATGAAACCTAACCCCTTCCTTTTAATGTTTACAACCTCCCTTACTTTTTCTAACTTTAACATTTTAATATTGTCCAAACTTTACCTCCACCGGAGCATTTAAATGTGATTTTTCGTACCTTCAGCATTCTCCGGTAACTTTCAGCTTTCAATTACTTTCGAGTTCTTTTTCGACGTTGTTTTGTTTGTACAGCCGCCTCTACCCCTGCAATTGTTTTTTTCAATTTACGCAACTTAATTTTCCTTGCAGCTCGTTTTGTCGCTCTTCTTGGCTTTGCCAACTTGCTCCCTTCCTACCTTTTCTTTTGTCTGACCCTTCTATATTGTCAGTCTCCATCTCCCGTTTTGTTCTGTGAGGTTCTTCCTGTGGTGTCATCTGTACCACGGACGAGTACCTCCACTAGCATGTTCTAAGAGGCTTTTTGTAGCACTCATTCTTGCAACAGGTTCCAAGGTATTCCCAAGTCGAAAGTTTTATCAAGGGTGTCGGCCCTATCCCCTTGTACCTTCCATCCACACACTGGCCTCTATACTACTGGTACCAAGTCACCTCTTCTCCATCAAATGTCGAAGGTTTTGTTGGATTAGGTATCACCCTTCAGAGTGAGTTCGAGACCGGTAGAGATGGGGGCTCCTTCCCCTTCGCTACACACCACCTGATCAATTCTTCATTATGTCCATCCCTCTCGGCGATGAACATATCATCGGCTTTTATGATCATCTTCAAACATGGGCCCAAGGTTTTACCGTACTCCTCCAAGTCAATTTCCTCTTCCAGATCGAGTGGCTCCTCTTTTCCAGCCTCCTCTTCCTTTCGTCATGCCTCAGCCTCCTCATCAATTTCATAGGCCACATACCCTCGGCAGGTCCATTCATACGGAGCCTTCCGCATCCAATGCCCTTCGTACCTTACCCACACGGCTAGAGTATCAAAATATGCATTCATGAGATGTTTATGAATGCATAGTACTGCAATACCCTCCACATGCTTCGGCACCACCCTTTCCCCCAGATGGTTATCAAATCAGCCCAATTTTCCTCCGCTTGATAAGGTTGCTCCCAGACCACCGAGTCTTCTTCGAGCACCTCATTCCTCCCGATTGTCCAGTGGCCACGAGTTGCATAGCCCAACATGTTGATTCCAATCACAAGATTCTCTCTTTTCTTATATATCTTCAACTTCGATCCGTTCACAAGGTCTCTTATTGGATTATCGTCCAAGGTTGACAACTTTATCGAGCCATTATGGCCAACCACCCTTACTTTATAGGGTCCCAACCAACGGATTCGAAATTTCCCAAGCTTCGGTTGTTACGACTATTATACTTGAGGACCAACTGTCCTCACCGGAAATTCATCTACCAAAGGTGTTTGTCGTGACGGAATTTCCTCTGGTGTTGGGCAACCTCCATCACCCATTGTGCCAGTACCTGTCGCTCATCCAATTTTATCAATTTTATGAGACGCTCCTTCAAGCTTTCCACCTCCCCCAGACGTTTTTTCACTGCCTTCCGCAAGTTGTGTACGATCTATTCTACTAGAACTACTGCTTATTGTCCGTACATAAGCTGGAACAGGGTATGCCCCGTTGTCACCTTGTAGGTCATACGGTATGCCCAGAGTACCACCGGAAGCCTCTCCTCCCAGTCTTCCTGTTCTACTCCACAAGATTTGTATGTTATCGATACTAAGACTTTGTTTGTTGATTCAACCTGCCTGTTGGCTCCGGGGTAGGCTCGGGGGTAGTACGAACTTGACTTTATGAAATATCTTGAATTTTGTCGCCATTGCCTTGATTACATGGTTTACAAAGTGCACCCCGCAGTCACTTGTGATTTGTATATGGATTTCGAATCGTGTCACAATCTACTTGTACAAAAACCTCACCATGTTGATGCCACTGTTGTCCGGTAGAGCTCTTGCCTCCACACATTTCATAAGATATTCTGTCACCACGACAATGTATTGGCACCGATGCATACTGCTTGCCTTTAGTGGCCCTACGAAGTTCAGACCCCATCTTTCAAATAATTCTTATGGCTGTGACGAAAATAGGGTCATGAAGTCCCTCTTCAATGGCTTACCTGCCCTTTTGCAGGTGTCACATTCCAGTACCCACTCTCGGGCATCAATATGTAGAGTCGGCCACCACAATGTTGCCAATAGCACCTTTTGTCCCGTGGCGTCAGGTCCCACATGTCCTCCAGCAAACCCCTCATGAGATTCCTTCAGTACCCCTGGAATTTCTTCTTGCATCACACACCTTCGTAGGACTTGGTCGGGTCCCATTTTGTAAAACAGCCCATTTATCAACTGGAAAGTTCTACTCTTGAGTGCCAACTTCCTCCTCTCACTTGGAGGCATATCCCTCGGGAACATGGAGGTCGACATATGCTCTCATGCCATGGTGGTAGTGTTGCTATTTGGAAAAGGTGAGTATCCAAAAAGTCTTCATTCACTCCCTTCATCGGCTTTCTTGACTTGATTCTTGACAATTGGTCCACAATCACATGGCTCTTCCCCGACTGTAATATAATGGTGAAAGTGATTTCCTTAAGTAACAACCACCTACTCACTCACCCCTGAATGATTGATTTTCTCACTAGGTACATGAGGGCTTGATGGTCCACATAGAATTTGAATGGTGTCGCCAAGAGGTAGTGCCGAAACTTTTGTACAAAGTACACCATGCCAAGTGCCTCCCTCTCGATTGTATTGTAGTTGCATTCTGCTTTTGAGAGTATGTGAGTGGCAAAGAATATTGGATGATCTAGTCCCTGCATCCCTACTTGTGCCAATGTAGCACCAATTGCATAATCCGACGCATCAACGTGCACATGGAATTCTTTATCCCAATCCAGGTAGGCTAGGATGGGTGCATTCACCAGCTTGGACTTGAGTTCATTGAACGCCTTCTCCTGTTCATCTCCCCATGTGAACGGCTCCCCTTTCCTTGCTAGTATGGCCAACGGGTAAGAAATGTGTGCAAAGCCCTTGATAAACCTTTTGTAGTAGCCGACGTGCCCCAAGAAGGACTTGACCCCTATGAAATCTTTCGGGCTCTCCATCCTAACGATGACGCTTATCTTATCTGGGTCGATCTTCAGTCCTTCTCTGCATACTATGTGAACAAGCAATTTCCCTTGTGGCACCATAGATCTACACTTTTAGGGTTCAGCGCCAATTGTGCCCTCCAACACCTTTCCATACACTCCCTCAGTGCAGTGAGGTGGGTTTCCTGCCCACTTTATATTGACCAGTCATCCAAGAAGGCTTTAGAATTTCTCACAGACATTTTATCAAAAATATGTAGTATGATCCTCTGGAAGGTTGTTGGGGCATTGCACAGGCCAAACGATATTTTGTTGTATGCATACACCCCGCCCTCCACCACGGACATGGTCTTCAACTTTTCCTCCTCCACTATACTTATCTAGTTGAACCTCGAGAAACCATCCATAAAGGAGTATATTTCGTGGCTTGCCACTTCTTCCAGGATACTATTAGTGAACGGGATCGGGAAGGGAACCTTGATCGTGACTACATTGAGGAACTTGAAATCTACACAAACCCTTATTTGATTAGCTTCCTTCTTCAAGGATATCACTATTGGCGAGACCCACTCGCTCGTTTCCACTTTAAAAATTATTCCTACCTCCAGCATCTTTTCAATTTCCTCATTCACCTTAGCAACATAATTCTTGTTCATCCGCTACAGCCTCTTCCGTATGGGTTAGGCACCCAGTATGAGAGGGATTTGATGCATACAAAGTTTCGGAGGGATCCCCTTCAAGTCCTTGTACGTCTAGGCAAACAAATCTTTGTACTCCATGAAAATTTTAAAGGCCACCACCTTCAACACGGGGTTCCAATCATCTCCGACCAGAATAATCTTTGGCTTATCTTCATCACCAAGGTTTACTTTCTTTATATCTAGTTCCTCATATTTTATTGCTTTGTCCCTTTCAAACCAGTGGGCTGGTGTGTCATCAACCCGTGCCACTCCCTCTTGGTATTCTCCGTACTCCGGGGGGAAAGCATCGCTCTGCATACCTTCGCCAACCTCGATCTCCCTGATCTCCAGTATGTCACAGCCCGGGTGGAAGACCTCATAGTCCTCCATTTGCCAATGGAATAACCCATTAAGAGAGTTGGTTTCATCCTTTGAACAGCCTTCCAGCTCTAGCCCCCCTTCGTCATTGGGTTCCATCTTCCTCTTTCCATCCTCGATACCCCATTCATAGTCCCTAGAGTCATCAAACTTCAAGTCGGAGGATGCCAATTCTTCACTTACGACCTAATTCCTCAAATCAATGACATGCTTCTACCCTTCACTCTTGATGGAGAGTGTGTTCTTCCAGTTATGGTTCGCCTTGGCAACGATCAACCAACCCCTTCCAAAGAGGGCATCGTATGCCTTCTTTTCCAATGGGATGACCATGAAGTCCAGGTGGAAAGGTTGAGTGCCAATAATGACCTTCTGTGCCATGAGCGTCCCGAGACGTTTGATGTTGTGCTGGTCGGCACCTACTAATTGGAAGGTTGACAACCAAAGTGTTGGCTTGCCGAGGCCCTTCTAGGTCTCTTCGAGCAATACATTCACTTTGGAGTTTGGAGCCTCCATCAACGATGGTGTTGATCAACTTTTGTCCCATGATTTCCATTTCTACCACCGTTGGCTTCCTTCCAACCCCTACTATGAGTAGCATGGGATCCGTAATCAAGTTGCCGAGTGATTTCGCTATTGGTTTACAACATTCTTGGCTAACTGGTTCAACCTCAACTACATTGTTGAGGGCCACCTTCAATTGCGGCATAGTTTGTAGAAGGTCTGCCACCCGTTTTGGTACGGTGGCTTGCAACATCTGCCTCATTATAGTTTTCTTGGACTCCGCCCGTAGTGGAGAACTGACGGCACCATGTGAGACTCTTCTTTCTTCCAACATCGCTCGTTCAACCTCCGCCTTTGCCTCTTGGAGTGTTTCCTTCTCCATACATGGATCAGGGTACAGTGCCTTTTTTGTTTGGAGTGTGGTGATCGCCAATACTTCCTTGCCTGGCTCTTTTATGTCTAGCACGTTCACTCCTTTTTGCTTCAAAAAGTCTGCATCCTCATGGTTTCCCAGTCCACAACACTTACACAACAAACTAGCATTATTGTTAGCACTTTGGCATTCACGAGCGAAGTGACCCCACTTGTTGCATTTCTGACACTAGATCATGGGTCTCCCCTTCACGTCGTACTAGATTTTGCTTCTCGGTGTGTTATTGTTAGACCGGTGGTTCCCTCACCGATTGTTACGGTACCCTCCTATCGAGGCATCCGAGTTTGCCGATGGTTTGGGTTGTGTGGTTGGTGGGGCAGCTTGTTTCCCTTGGGCGAAGAGCACTTGTGTGCTCCTTGTATTCAATTTGTACAACCATTCCTTGAAGGGAATGACCCAGTACCTGAAAGATGTCACAGAATGATTTTTTCGAGTAGGTGCTCTTGGTATGACCTTCTACCTTGCAATCGATACACCATACTTCCTTGCTCTCCTTGGCACTCTCCTTTCCTGCCTTCAATTCCTTCATCATTTGCAGCATATCTCTCCGTAGGGCTTGTACGGTGTTTGACTTTCCGTCGCTACTCTCATCCGTACTGTCATCATCACTGGCCTTCTTCTTCCCCCTTGATGTCTTGTTTTGACTTTCGATGTCCATCGCCTGATTGTAAGCGTCGATGTACGATGACGAAGGGACAACATTCATTTTCTTCTTGAGAGAGGGGACCAATCCCTTGACAAACCACTGGTTCTTCAATCCACTTACGGACTTGTTTTCCATTTTGTTCAGCAACTCCTTGAGCCTACAATTGTAAGCTCATACGGTTTCATTCTTCCCTTGTTTGGTATTATATATTTCTGCTACAATTTCATTGTCATCCCTCAGGAGTTTGAATTCTTCTAGGAAAGCCGTTTTCAAATTTTCACACGAACTTGTTTGCCCCGTCTCTAAGTTTGTGAACCAGTCAATGGCCTCTCCTCTCAACATGGCCGAAAACGATCTCAGCCAATTGCGCTTGTCATCTTGTCCCATCGAAAACCATATGGTTTCACAAGTTTTGCAAACTGCACTCTAGTTTTGAAGATAGTGCTGTAAGACCAGGCTCTCAGAAGCTTGCGCTTAGTCCACGAGACAACCATATCTCCACAACACCTTTAGTTCCAATGCAAAAGGAATTGACAGTAACTAGACAGAGCTTGTCTTTCAACGATGGTTGGAAACATGTTTTGAGTATATAATTCAAGGAAACTTTGGCTACATAATATAAAGCTGACCTCAAATATATAAGATTTATTAAAAATACTATTTCGAGTCTTTACACAGAAGTTCGTTGAAACGAGGGCTAAATCTCAGTTAGCTCTGCTGAATTCTCACTTTTTCAAATCTCTCTTTTTAAATCGGCTGATATACCTACAGTAGCCATATAATTCTGACATCCATTCTAATTTATAAATACGGAGAATTTTATTTTATGTAGTAGAAAATTACATTCTTTGTGAAGAAACCCTGAAGCATGTCCGAAAAAAGTTGATACAACTTTATCTTGTTCTGTCTAATGCTTTAACTGATTGCATTTTCAGATCCGTGTTTGAAGGTTCGGTCATCATGGACCATCATTCGCTTGGATGGTAGCCGCCAATGGCAAAAATTAGCCGAAACCTTTTTGTCATGATTACGTAGGGATCACAAATACAAAAGGAGAAATCTAGTGAAAAACCAAACCAATGAAGGATGTCAACTTACATAATAAGGACCATACAAGTCGAGCTGGTTGTCCAGCATAATATCTCTAAGTTTCTGGCCCCCGGTGGCTGGACCTCTCTGCACCTCGAACTCCTCTTCTGATGGTTGCTCTGGCTGTTTACATTTTCCAAAATACACGTATCTTCTTGAGAACTCGATAAGTCAACTAAATTAATCATGCTTCCACGTAGTAAATTAACTCTGAATTCAAAACAGAATTAGCCCAAAATTAGATTTTTCTTAACAATTCTGTAAATCCAAAGGCATGAACTCACAGATACAAAAACGAAGTCGATTTGAGGAGAAGTGGGTGGCGTAATGTTCTCTGTGGGTTCAGGAACTGCAGTCTCTATATTGCTAGAGGCCAAACTCCTAATTCTTGATTTTCGAGGGAGACCGCAATGTAAGTAATGTTTGGAGGAGTGGTTGGCAGTGACAACCTTGGCTTCGCTGATTGATGTTAACTTGTTAAAAGCATAACTCATTTGCAGAGCAGCCATTATAGAAGTTGAGGAAAATGTAGGCTGCAGTGATAGATGATAGAATGTCATAATTTGGATATTTCATTCTCCGTTTTCTTTTGGAAATCAAAATCCGAATTTGTGGTCGTTTTGGTTCTGTATCTATCTTATCCGCATTTACATTCATTAAGGTTTGTGGCAAAAGTTTCAGAAGGACGAGCTAATTAATATAAATAAAAATAATAAACAATAGTGAATTTATGTTTATCTAATATTTTCATCCATAATTTATGTTTGAGGTCTAAATGACCTCTCTAGGAAGTATTTCATGCTGGATAATTGTCAAAATTATTCTAGTATTTATATTTTGTGTTTTCAGGAAGTCAAAATTTCTACCTTCAAGTTTTTTGTAGCTATGTTGGGTGAAAATGGAATTGGGTAAACTAAGACCTAATCCCACTCTCATTCACACATTCGAATACAAAAGAGCCTAAGGAGATGATTCACTTTGACTTCCTCTTATGAAAGAGAGTCAAGGAATCTCTGTAGGGTTTCTATTCCTTTGTTGCTATGAGGGGAAATGAGTTAGATGTAGCAAATGATAAACTAAGCTAGGGAAATGAATGAAAATGATTGTATAAACTGCAATAACAGAAAGATACAAAACAAATTCTGAGAGACAGATTATAGAATAGGTAATGAAATTTTGATGTGCACCTATCACCAAAAATTGAGCCTAATTGAGTCGAACCAGGGCACTATGGTCCCAGTTACTATGTTGAGCTGCAAGTCTGGAATCAGAAAACTGAAGACCTGAAAAGCCAAACTACCAAAATCTACCAAAAAGTGCAGAGAACTAGGGCGTCGAGTGCCCTGGTTCTAGGGATCTAGGTCCTTCTGGATCTGGGCCTATGTCTATGAGTTCTGACTTTTTGAAAGATCCCAGCTCCACCACATTTATGTACCTGCACCTGCAACTTAAAAATTGGTGTTTGGGTGGCTATATAGGGTTTAGTCAAACCCCTTGCTTTGGTGATTTCACCTTCACAAATAGCCGATGTAATATTGGAATGTGTGTGTGCCTTATAATCTCATGTGTTTGTAAGCTCCTAATGATCTAGATTGCAAAACTAGAGTTATGCCCTGTGCTTGGAGTAAAACCCTAAATGAACATAATGTAAATGTAAATGCTTCAAATCACAAATGCAATATGGATCTAAAACAATAATGTAAATCTTAAAACAAGTGATGTGAAACTCACGTAGAGATATGAAAATAACATGAAACCATACAAAACCCTAAGGGAGAGGTACAAGCCAATCAGTAGTCGATGATCTTATTATTCATCAATATCTCAAAAAAGTCAATTGATGATGAAAATGGTTGATGAAAACTTGATGAAAGCTTGATTTGTTGATTGTAGACTTCACATAAACCTACACTTCCACTTTACAAGAGGTCTCCTTCAATTGCTAGAGAATGGAAATGAGGAAAAGAAAGGTTATATATATGAAACCCTAACTTCATTTTTGATGATAGGCCAACCTATAATTGATATAATTTTGCACGAAGCAAGATTTAAACATTATAATACTGCCAAAACATGATCTTGAAATTCAGGGATAAAAAGTTGGGACCAGGGCGAACCACCATGGTCCAACCAACTTTTTTCCGAATTTTTAGGGATGCAAGGTATTGTGATTACAAATTCAATTCTAGCTCGATGCAACAATTCAAGGTGTTTAGATATGCGAAGGTCAAAATAGGACCTTATCAGGACTTAATGATTAAAGAAGATAAAAGGGGCACACTTAGGGTTAAGGCCCTAATTTTATAATGTGTAGAATGGTGAGAGGGGACTTTAGATTTAATTAAATTAACACTTAAATTCTTAAAGGAATCTTGAAAATGCAAAATGTAGCACACTAAGGCAAGTGCTAACTTAAGTGTGGAATTGTACGACCCTAGTTAAGGGTGTACAATTTATGACGCTATAGTAGCATGTTGTGTTATTTGGTTGGAGTTGACCTTATTTTTTCCTCCAATCATGAGGTTGATCATAAAGGAGTTGTCACTTTGATTTCTCCATGGTGGCAATCCCATGAGATCAATCATGGGTCCAATCCAACTCAGCGTCTTGTCTAGATCCTCATGAGTATCAATAATCATTCTTTTGGGATCATTAATGTTTATGATATCAATAATGTTATGGAGACATCTATTGTATGGTGATGGATTGTAGATTCACTACCCTTGCCCACTTGGGTTTTGTGTGATGACTTTAAATGGCCGAGGTGGCTTCTAATAAAGATGAGACTTTGCCTTTTCACTAAACAGTAGGTGAGCATGAAGCATGGTTTTACATGCACAATAAATTGGAACTTTATGACTCTAATTCACACCACGATCACTTAGACTGTTTGGCATGCGTAGTGATTTTTAGGTAGAAGATGACAAATTTCTTGGACAACTTGATTGTGACATGATTATAGTGCAATCTTTCTTTTGATTTGCCTCATTTTATGCCTTGTTAGTTATGCATATTCCCGAGGTCACCTTGTCAAACAACTTTTCCATCAAATTTGGCATTAACTTGAAAGTGGGCTCGACACACACTTCCAAAACTCAAATTATTTTGAACACTTCATTGTTGACTCACCAACCCAAATTGGCCCACATTCAGAAGATTTGAGTTCTTGAATGTCAACCTACTTAGGGAACCAAATGGATTTCTCAATGGAATTGTGTCATCCAGCACACCTTGCACTTCCTTCGCATTTATGGTAGCCAACATTCATACAAGGTCACCACCTTAGATTTGCATTGTACCACTGAAGCTCTTGTTGCGAGCCCTTTTTCTTCTACCTTGCAAGTTTTTGTGGCTCAACTTTATTAGCAAGAGTAAATTATATACAGTTATGTTGAAAGAGGCACTAAAATTAAAGCCATAAAAGTGGGTGATTGTGCATCCAAAGAGTTCTTTCTTGCCCTTCTTGCACATTATGTCTCCTTAAGCATAAAAAATATGAAGGCTAGATGGTGCTCTCTAAGCTACCAAAAATTCTCCAAGCTTTTGTCAACCATTACAAGAAGGTTTTCATTTTTCACTTGAGACCCTTCCCCCAAGCAAGAGCATGCTCTTCAAGATTGCCCCTGGATTGTCCTGTTTAGGCTCTCTAAAGCTCAAAAGTCCTTTCATAAGAAATTTCTTCCCCACAAGGACCTTAAGGAGGTAGCCAACTCTATGGTTGATGAAAAAATGTTGGGATATGATAGGTTCCCCTATGAGTTTAACAAAGCTTTATGGCCTTGTTTGGACTCTAATCTTTGTAAGACCTACCTTGAGGCTTTTCATGGCAAGTATTTAGGTAAGTTGATAAACAAAGGAAATATTAAATTCTCACCTAAATTAGGGGACCCTAAGGATATTTCTAGTTGGCAGCCAATCGCGCTACTTAATGTCTCTTACAAGATCATTACCAAGGCCCTAGCCTTAAAGATTTGCCACATGTTTTCTCAAATTGTTCATCTCAAGTAAACCATTCTTTTCAAACTCAAATTCATCTTGGACAACATTATTGTTGTCTAGGAAGGCATCAAATGGGCATGAGATTCTAAACAAAAAAATATGTTTTAAAAGATTGACTTCACTAAAGCTTACGACTGTATTAAGTGGTCATCCATTCTTTCTATGCTTGGCACTTTATGATTTGGTCCCAAATTTATTCATATTGTCAATATGATGTTTACTGATGTCTTTGCTTGCATCACCATCAATGGCTACTAGTCTCAATCTTTTGGCCTTCATTGTTCAATTCAGCAAGGGTTCCTGCTTGCTCCTTTGTATGTTCTTGTTGTTGAAGGTTTTGGTTATTTGTTAGCAAACTCTATCTCCTCCAAGAGGGTTCGAAGTATTGCCCTGCCTAAGTCTTCAAATCAATTGGTCAATGGCCACTTTGTGGATGATTCATTTCTCGCTCATATTGAGGAGGATAAAACCATCAAAGAAGCACTCCACTATTTCAACACCTTTTGTCTGGCCTCCAACTCAGCTATCTAGTGGTATAAGACTCAATGATACCATCAATCCACTTTCCCTATGTTGCCTCGGCTTCTCAACTATCCAGCTAAAAGTGGATTGACCATGGGGAAAAAAATAGATTTTTGGGCATTCCCTTTGTCTTTCAAGATTCTCTGATTGACCTTTAGAATGTGGTCCTCACTAAAATTGAGAAGAAGATCTCCTATCGGTTTACCAAACTAGTTTCGCTTGCAAAAAAAAACTAGGTTTTTTTCTAAAATCCTTCTAGCTACCCATGTAACTGCCTATGCTAAATTTGAACTCTATTTTGCAAAACCCTATTGTTCCAACCAAAAAACCCTAGATTTACAATGCAATTGAACAAAACATCAATGAACAACCATAAAACATGTAAAAACATAAAATAATCCAAATGATACCTTCACATTCAAATGGGTTTGATCTTCATTGTTCTCATATCTCCATTGATCTTGTTTTGATGTGGTTGCTATTAGATTTCTATGCTTGCACAAGAGTTCAATGAAGAACAGTTGTGGTTGTGATGATGTAGACTTGATCATGATGATGTAAGCTATGATTTTGGCGGAGTGTAAGTATGCTCAAAGATTCAATATGAAATATGAGTAGAGGAAGCTTCTTTTTATACAGAACATCCTAAAAACGGAGGGTTGGGATTAATAGGTGAGACAAAGATGGTCGGCTAAAATTGAGGGGTAGGTAGAAGAAATAATATAACAAAAGAGATGGTTAAGATGAATTATGAAAAGGGGGGTCAGTAGTCATTTAGATAATGGAAAGAGGGAAAAGCTAAATGAATGAATTAAATAAATTAAAGAATTTATTCAATTAATAGAGGAAAGGGCCACATAAATTAAGTAAATAAAATATTTATTTAATTTTAAAAAATGGGGAATTTAAATAAATAAAGCTATTTATTTTAATTAGGATAAGAAAGGCTTGGTGAATTGATTAAATAAATAAATATTTATTTCATAAATGAAAGAAAATGGGAATAATTAAATAAATAATACATATTTATTTAATTAGGTTAGGACAATTTTAGGTGTCTACATTTACTACTCTTGTTGGGCTCCTTCTAAGGCTTCTTATTTAAAGCTTGAGAGTCTTATCCATGATTTTCTATGGGCATATTCTAAAGACCACAAAGGTTTCCCCCACATAGCCTGAGAGTTTTGTCGTCTCCCATGGGAGTTTGGAGGACTTGGACTTCTTTCTACCCCATGACAATGCTTAGTTCTTTGGGTCAAATAAATCGTCAAGGCCATTTTTAGCAATGAGGCCTCAAAGATTCTCCTTCCCAATTGTATTTCTTTTGTATTTTTGGTCAATCAACCTTCTTATAATGGGATTGATTCATTTTCAAACCCTCCTTCCTATGAAGGATGTCGTGCATGTCAAGGGCACTTTTGTTTCCAAAAGCATTTGGCATATTCCTGGGAAGCCATTAAGCCTTGGCTATTTTGGGATGGGTTTGATTTTAGGGAGGGTGTATCCTTCAACCAACACAAACTTTGGTGGTCTCCACTCATTCAATACCAAGTGCTCCCTCTGACAAGGTTGCCTTGGGTTAAAGCATTGTAGTTTCACAAGAAAGGAATTTGCACCCCTTGAGATCTATTTTCCAAATATTCCATGGTTCTCCACTCTTGGGAGGATTTGCATCTTCAATATCATCTTTCTCGGCCAGATCAAGAGAAATTTATGACACCATCAAGTTGGCTCATCTGATAAATATGATTCATAAGATTGTTGATCATTCTTCCAAGCCTTGGTGGAAGGATTGGTGATGGACTCCTAATATTGCCTTCTCTAATTATAATCCATATTTGGGGTGTCTCTATCTTTCATGTCATCTTCTCATGGTGCCTACTTTAAACTTGTGATGGAATTTGTAGTCTCCGCTATTTGTCTGGCAATGCAAATTTCACAATTTGTTGGTTGTTGTGGAGCCAAAGCTCGCTCACTTTGGCTAGTTTATTGGTTTCCAAGGTTTGTTGGTTGATGCTTTTATTTGTCACATGGGCATCCAAGACTCTTGTCGCCCATTATGTGGGAAACCATATTCGTTCAAACACCTCTTTTAGTTTTGTCATCACGTGCAACACCTTCAGAGTTGGATTCGTGATTTTTTTGTCCCTTTCTCCCAAAACCTTTTTCCTTGGCATATGGCTCTTTTGGGGGACTGGTATTGCATCCCTTTCAAGTATACTCAAATTTGGCATTATTTCAAGGTGGAGATTCTATTTTTCCTATGGAAAGATATGAATTTTGTAGCTTTTTCTCACTACTCTCTGTTGGTGTGAATAAGGACATATCCTAACTAGTTCTTAGTTATCATCTATTCACACATGTTAACTTAGGATAGCTTAGTTGTCACATGGAAATATCATTTAATAGTGTTCATGTTAGTTATCTTAAGTATCATTCTAGATAGAGATGAGTCATAGCTCATTATTTAATATTAGTTTCATAGTGCATCATGCATTTAATTTTGTATCAAGGGTAGTTGTAACTACTTCATCATCTCTTTCCTATTTAGGTAAGGCTATTGTACAACTATAAATCATCTCAGCAACATATCATTTATCGTTTCCTAGTGAATCATATCATTTCTCCTTTTTCTATGGAAGTTGTTGCATTCATGATCCTATCTTAGAAGCTTGCTCCAACATGCTATCAAAGCTTTTTGATTTGCATCTCTTTCCAGTTGAGACCCTTCAACATACTTTTTGATATCATAGGATTCTTCAAATTGGTAATATATCTTTTTTCCATTTCATTTGGTACCGCCCAATGTGTTCCATATTTCACTCTTGATTGATTTGCATCAATATTTCTCTAGTCTATTTGTGGGTCTACATTATCATTTTCGTACGATGTTTCAAACTATGTATATTATTATCAGTTTGTTCGGAGCACTTAGTGTTTGCCTTAAATGATTAGAGATAGCGATATTATTGGTCATGTCATTTTGGTGGTTGTGATATTCATTTTTTGTGGCACGAGTCATTGCCACTCATTGTGCAATCATGCTCTAACTAGGACATAATTTTTTTGCTCAAATTTCCTAATTTTTTTACAACAATACATGGTTTTGTTTTTTCCTAAGGGGAGACAAGTGGTTTGTTAGTGTTTTTGTCTTCACACACTTACCATTCTTGTAAACTATTATTCATTATGGAGGGACTACATAGTCTCTCATCTTCCCTCCTATGGGGGGGCTATGTCGTTCTTGAATGTATTGTTGAGACCTCCATAGATTACTACATTCCTCAGTTGTACATGATTTGCATATCTCTTTTTTGGAGAGGAGCTATCTCCGATGAGGTTTCCTCCTTTTCTCTGTTTGTGGGAGATTAGTTACATGATTAATTATGCATGGGTACCTAACATGGCCTAGTTTTCAACACTCATATATTGCATTCACATATTAGTATTACATTTTGCATAATAATATTCTCCCTAAGTTGCACTTAAGGGGGGGTGTTGGTGTGAATAAGAACGTATCCTAACTATTTCTTACTTAGCACCTATTCACACGTGTTATGTTTACTTAAGATAGCTTTATTGTCACATGGAAATCTCATTTAATATTGTTCATGTTAGTTATTTTACGTTTCATTCTAGATAGAGATGAGTCATAGCTCATTATTTAATATTAGTTTCATAATACATCTTGCATTTAATTTTGTATCAAGGGTAGTTGTAACTACTTTGTCATATCTTACCTATTTAAGCAAGGCAACAATATATTTGTAAATCATCTTAGCAATATATTACTTATCATTTCTTGGTGAATCATATTATTTCTCTCTTTCTATGGAAGTTGTTATAGTCGTGATCCTGATTTGGGAGCTTGCTCCAACACTCTCTTGATACAAATGTTTCACTCTATGCTAAAGATACTTTTTGTTCTAATGTCATGTTACAAATTCAATTGTAGGTCAATAAGGTGTCTCACCTTTTGGAGCTACTTGATCATTGGGGCAATGACCCATGCACTATCATCAAAATGCCCCCAAACACCTCTATCTCATGCAACCATTCTCCACCTAGAGATTGACATATAGATAAATTTTCTCTCATCAATGTTCTTGGTCTCTTAGATCTCGAGCTCATTTTTGCTATTCTGGCAATCAAAGTGATTGTTGACTAGTGGTGGTGGTGGTTGGCCATCGCCTACTTCTTTAAAGTGGCTCCCTCAGTTGGCTTTGGGGATTTCTCTAACCCAAAATGAAGAAAGAGATAAAGAAAATGAATATGATAAAGCAAACGAGGGATGGTATGTTCCTAACGTCAACCCAAATGATGAGGATCCTTCTCCTTCTCCTTCTAGAGTTGCTATTGTTTTTTAAGTGACTTTTTATGTTGTTGCTATATGCTTTCCGTATTGTGCTTGTTTGAGGTTCTCGGATGTGATTTTTGTATCCACCCACCTTTTATGTGAATGTGTATTTTAATTAATTAATAGAATTTAATACATTTATTCATCAAATAAATAAATTAGTATAAATAGATATTCCTATAATATATATCACATTTTTTTTATTGGTTATATGTATGTATGTATGTATAGACAAAACCAAACCCTCTTGTTGCTTTAAAAATTATGTAGAATATTAAAAAAATTAATTATTTATAAACCTATACACAATTAATGGAAAGATGAATTTGTAAATTCTATTTTTAGATTTATGTGACTATATTTCAGATTTGCTTATGAAGGAGAATTTTGATTGATTAATAATTAGAAGCATGCAATTATGTAGATTTCTTGAATGTATTAAAAGATAGTAAAATGAGTCTTATTTTCTCTTGTGCATGAAATAGGTAGCCATATTAATAAATTATGCATGAATTACAACATGGAGAAGAATGCATGTAGTTCCATAATGTTATCAATTGCATGAAAAGGAAAGTTAGTTTCAAATTGCATGCATGTTTATTTATTTTGTTATAATGAAATTGAATGCATTTAGGCATATGCATGTATGCATGAGTGGTTTCTTTTAAAGGAAAGAAGATAGTTTTATTTATGAGTTATGGGTTTACGCTTTTGGGAATGGGTGTCGAATATGGAATAACAAAGAAGGTTGATCCTCTTTTCGGGAAAAACCGGATATTTAAAGGTACTTTGGTCAAAGTCATGTATTCATTTAAATAGATGAATTAGCCTAGAAAATTATATGTTATGTTTCTTTGCCATATCCTAATAGTAGGACACATATTTCATACAAAAAAATGCATGTAGATATGTCAAGTTGCACCGCATTTTCCTCCCGCCTATTGTTGCCAGGTAGCTAGGCACTTCGTGCAGGGTCGGGTATCTTTTGAGTCATGAAAGATTCTGGGGGGCATAAGCTTCATGGTTGGGCAGAAAAGCATCTAAGCGATGTTCTTGTCTCTCGAGTTGTGGATGATAGATGCGGTCGATGGTGCTCGAAGGCACATGATTAATTTGTTTATCTATAATATTTATTGTATATACTTTTACATTGTACATTGTTCTTGTATTGAGTTATGTCTCAGGCATGAGGGCCTACGATGTAATTAATATGTATCTTATGTACATGTGCTAATGTACCTGGATTAAGCACTACATTGTCGAGATGTATTGACATTTATTGTGAAAATTGAAATATTATCTTTTATTTTCATATTATTAAGATTATGAAAAAAAGTATTGAATTGTGTGATATAGTTTAAGGGTTGCATACCTTACAATAGAGAAATTCCGCTAAAGGATGGACTGACTATGATAAATAAAATTTGTCAAAGTGGATAGAATTTTTTTTGAAATAGAGGATGAATCTACTAAAGGATGAACTAAATAATATTAGGCAAACATGTTGAAGTGAATATAAAATCCACTCAAAAAAGAGAAAATTTGCTAAATCACAAAGCAATTGTGTTGAACTAGGGGTATGATTGACTTGAATAAGACGGAAAAAGGATTGAAGACAACAAACAAGAGGATAAAGAGATGATTGATATTGGATTGACTAGAGATAGATACTTGATATGCACAAGAAGACACACCAAAATGCTCGCATGTCTATGATTAGTCAAATGGGAGAAATAACTTAGTGTGGGCCCATAATGCAAGTGTTAATACCTCGAAATCATTGTGAGAAACCTCTCGTTGAAGATGATTTTAGTATTTTATGATTTTGTCTCTGGAAATCGATTACAAGCTACATAATAAAAGGATTAGATGCCAAAAAAACTCAAATATAGTGATGTGTTAACCCAAAGGGGTTGGAACACCCACCCCAACAATTGCAGTGGTGCAAGGGGATGTGTCCAACCCCGCTAGTGGAGGTTGCAAGATATAGCCCCTAGAAAAAAAATAGATAAGAAAAAAGATAAAGGAAAATTGTAAGAAATTCCACTTAAAATTAATTAGTTATATCTGATGTTGTTTATTTATAGAGAAAATATGCTATAAAATAACGTGAATTTTCTCAGACAAGGCTTGCATAAATATGTTGAATGATAGAGAAAATCTATTAAAAGGTATGTGAATCTACCTTTGTAAGTTGATTAACAAATATATTGAAAGATATGCAAGTCCACTAAAATATATGTGAATCTACCTCTGTAAACAAATTAGCGAACCCACTAAATAATATGCAAATCGACTTCAAGTTACATGAATCTACTAAAAATATGCACATTACTTGATACGTATAACAAATATATTTTGAACTCTTGGGGGAAAATAAGGAAGTGGTATTCTCAACTTCTATCTCCAATCCCCCAACCCAGGAAGTATTGAGAAATGAGTCAACCAAAGTAAACAACCATGTGATAGAGCAGATCTGAATAGAGGAATTGAAATAACAGATTGAATCTTCAAAAGACACAACTGAAGTGGTCATCGTTGATACTTATGCTAGTAAGGAAACACAAAAGAAAGAGGAACAACCTAAGGAAGGGGAGATCTCTGGCTCCCAAGAAGAAGAGACTGACTCTTCCCCACTCATGATATGCTTTGAAATGCAAGAAGCCCAAAAATGTGCAATATTGGGTATGAACCTTTCGAACTTAGATCAAAACTCAAAAATAGTAAACAGTGCTTCACATGATTCTAGATTCCCTAATTGGGGAAATGAAGATGAAATATCCAAAATCCTCAGTAATCCCGAAGCGGTTCTCGAGAAAGAAGCTGATTGGAAAATACCAAAATACAGGAACAAGAAAGGATCCACTCCCTCGGCTTCTCAACTAAGGAAATCCAGTAGAATAGCTCAAGTAGATGTTGGGTATATTTCCTCTTCCCCAGGTCGACCTTCTAACCTTAAAGTCAGAGACAAGGAGGCCAATAAGAACATTGTAGATGGGACTCAGAAGACTCTTAAGGAGTTAGGAATCAGTAAGTAACTATGAAGATTATCTCTTGGAATATAAGGGGACTTAATAATCCTCATAAACACGATATCATTAGGAATATGATAAGGGATAGTAAACCTGGTTTTCTTCTAATTCAAGAGACCAAAATGAGTAGAGAAAAAGTTGAATCTTTGAAGTTTTTTAAAAAATGGGAGTATCAGTGGTGGTAGCTCAGAAGGTGCTTCGGGAGGCATAGCTACCATTTGAAATCTTAATAGTGTCAAAGGCCATGTTCTTATTCCATAAAATAATTTCTCCTTCATTAGATTTGAGCATTTAAAATATGGAACTTCATGGGTTCTCACCAACATTTATGCACCCAACACCTTGAAAGCTAGAAACTCCTTCTGGAAATAACTTATAGAAACTAGGGACCGCTTCAAGAATCTTAAATGGTTGGTCATGGGAGACTTTAATACTCCTTTGAGAGAGGAGGAAAAATTTGGTGGAAGCCCCTCTCAATTGAAAAGTAGGTTGGCCCTTATGGACTTCATAAATACACAGGCTCTCAACGATGTGGAGATACAGGGAAGCAATTACACATGGACTAATAGGAGAACTGGTAATGAGCTTATCCAAGTTTGCCTTGATAGGGCTCTTATTTCCAATGAATGGTACAGACATTACTTCTGCTCCCTATCTGCCCACATCCAGGTTGGGTCAAATCATTTTCCCATCACCTTCATTGCTGACCCAATTAATAGAAGAAGACATTTTCCTTTCAGATTTGAAAAAATGTGGACTCATCACCCTGACATCAATCATAATATTAAGAAATGGTGGAGTATCCAAGTAGAGGGAACTGCTATGTATAGAGTTGTAAAGAAACTTAAAAGTGTTAAGGACAATATAAGACTTTGGAATAAATCCAGCTTTGGGAACATTTTTGAGGCCAAAGGTAAAGTCCAGGATGACCTTAAGAAAATACAAGACCAAATTCAGAAGGATGCTTTCAGTATTGTGTCTATAGCTGAAGAAAATAAGACCCTTAAAAAATACCATGAAATCATTGCTAAAGAGGAAAATTTTTGGAAGCATAGATCAAGATGCATTTGGCTAAAGGAAGGAGATAGGAATACAAAAAAATCATATGTCGATGATCAAACATAAAGCGGCAAATAGGATTACAAAATTGGCAGTGGACAATGGGGGACTAGTCAAGGAGGAAGAGATAAGGAATGAGGCCAAAAGGTACTTTTTAGAACTTTTGAGGAGGGATCACAGGTTGGACGTTGATGCTCAATCTTTTTTTCTTCAAAATATTCCTTGTCTCGTTGATGAGAAAATGAATGCCTCCCTTCCTTCTATTCCTTCGATCTTGGAAATCAAAAATGTTGTTTTTCCTTCTGATGGTAACAAATCCCCCAGTCCAGATGGCTTCCCCATGTTCTTTTTCCAAGATTTCTAGGACATTGTAGGGAAAGATGTTTCCAACGAGGTCAAGGAATTTTTTGGGGCTAGAAGAATCTTGAAAGAAATTAATGGCACTTTCATTGCACTTATTCCCAAAACCCAAGGTGTTGACTCCATGGACAAGTTCAAACCAATCAACTTATGCAAATTTTTTTATAAGATTATCTCCAAGGTTCTTACCACTAGAATCCTGACTGTCCTTCCTTCTCTCATTAATCATCGACAAAATGGTTTTGTCCCAGGAAGACAAATTCTTGACTCCATTATTACTATCCATGAGAATATTCATTCTCTTGTTAGGGCTAAGAAATAGGGTCTCATCCTCAAGCTTGATCTCTCTAAGGCCTATGACCGGGTTGATTGGTCTTTTCTTGTGAAGGTTCTTGTGGCTTATGGTTTTTCCACCAAATGTGTTGACCTCTTCAGTCAACTTATTACCTTAGCCTCTATTGTTGTTCTTGTCAATGGTTCCCCATGCCCCTTCTTCCAATCATCTAGAGGCTTGAGACAAGGGGATCCCATTTCCCCTATCCTCTTCATTATTATGGCTGAATGTTTTGGTAGGTCTATGGAAAACATGGTTATGCGAAGATCTTTTAAGGACTCCAACCTTCTTCAACTGATCTTATCTGCTCTCACCAACAGTTTGTGGATGATACCATTGTCATGGGGGAGTCAAGTATCTCAGAAGCTAGAACCCTGAAGGAATCTCTTTGTAAGTTTGCCTCTGCATCTGGCCAACTCATTAATTGGGTCAAAAGAGAAGTTTTTTTCATCAATACACCAGAGAGAAGACATCATAGAATTAGTAGAATCCTGGAATGTCGGATTGCCGATCTTCCTGCCACTTATCTTGGCCTCCCCTTGGGCATTGCACCTCCTAATTCTTTTTGGATCTTTCTAGTGGACAAATTTCATAAAAAGCTAGTTGGTTGGAAAGGAGCCCTTTTAAGTCAGGTTGGAAAGCTTCAACTTCTTAAAGCTTCTCTTCAAAGAAAACCTATCTATGCCCTAAGCCTTTTCAGAATTCCAGTCAAGTATGTTGATGCAATTGAGAAAATTCAAAGAAAATTTCTATGGTCAGGAGTTGAGGATAAGAAAAGAATGTCTCTTGTGGCTTGGGATCAGGTATGCAGATTGAAAAGTAAAGGTGGTCTAGGCCTGAGAAGAATCTGGATCTTAAATGAAGCTCTCCTGTCTAAATAGGTTTGGAGAATGTTCCACTCAGAGAGTGAATGGTGTAAAATCTGGCGAAGTAAGTACTCTCTTATGTCCTCCTCTCTTTCCTCTTTTATCAATTCTGAAATCAACATTAATGGGTCCCATATCTGGAATCATGCTTCTAAGTGCAGAGATAGCATTACTAAAGAGGTTACTTGGAAAGTAGGCAATGGTAGGAAAGTTAATTTTTGGGAAGACCCCTGGCTTTTTGATAAACCTTTGACTGATTTCCCAGAATGGGCCCCTTATGCCTCCTCCTGTATTAGAACTTTTGGTCCTTTAGTTGAAGGGTATTGGGCTGGCAATAAATGGCAGAACATAGAAAGTATTCACCTAAGCCTTATCAAGATAAAAAATCATTTGTCTTCGGCCTGGTTGAATAAAGAGGAAGACTCCCTCATTTGGAAACATGATCCCAAAGGTAATATCATTGTCTCTTCAATGTATGGTGTTCTATCCCCTGCCCCTTCTGAAAATCATTTCTGGTCTAAAGCTTGGTTAAAGGGTCTGACCCCCAAAATCAACTTTTTCTATTAGACTATTCTTGAAAATAAAATCTTGACCTTAGATAACCTCAAGGGTAGAGGATTTGCCTTTCCAAATAGATGCGCTCTATGTCTTAAGGAGGAAGGATCAGTGGACCATCTGGCTATCCACTGTTCCTATTCTGCTTCTATCTGGGAAATATTTCTTAAGAGTTTTTGTATTGATTGGATGTTTCCTAACACTATCAGTGAGTTGTTCTACTCCTGGAATTACCATTGGTCTAACTCCTTTTTGAGATCTTTGTGGCAGCTATCTCTCCCTCACATTCTGTGGGGATTATGGAAAGAAAGAAACAATCGTATTTTTAGGGACACTTCTCTTACTCAGGATATTGTGTTCTAGAAAATACAATGGGCAATTGTGGAGAACATTGGGATCATTGGGGATCCCTTCTTTTCGACCAACCCATTGGAATCTCACATTTTAAGTTCTTGGAACTTGAAGAATGCTGGCAGTTCTGACCCCAAGCAAAATAAAATATTAGAAGCAAGATGGCAAACTCCCCCTCATGGTTATTTCAAAGTCAATTTTGATGGTGCTGCAAAAGGTAATTTAGGCCCTGCGGGATGTGGAGCTATTCTTAGAGATGACAAAGGTATATGTAAGGAAATGGTTGTTGTTCCAATAGGAAGCCAAACAAACCACAAGGCAAAAGCAATGGCAACACTCTAAGGTATTCTCCTCGCAAAAAGATGGAATTGCCCCTACATATGGATTGAAGGGGACTCTAACAACATCATCAAATGCCTTAAGGGACCTCTAAGCCCTCATGGTCTACCAATAACATTATAAAGGCCATTAGAGACCTCATTAACACTTTTGAGAAAATTTACATATCTCACATCTACCGTGAAGCGAATGGTTTTGTTGACTGGGCAGCCAATGTGGCAGTCAATCAAGACGAAATGATTACTTGGAAGGGAGAACAAGGCCTCCTAGAGGATGTTAGATTAATCATTTTTAAGGACCGATACAATAGCACCCTAAAGATCATTAATGTACAAAACAATAATGAAAAGGATTAAAAGGAGTGCTTAAGCAATTATAATATTGTCAGCACCATTTATTATAACACTCAATCTATCACTTCCCATGCTTTCTAGGTAAATTTGGTAGCTCCGAGAAACTCTCTGTCTAAAGCTCTCTGTAAGTTTTAACATTCAGCTTTGAATAGCGAAAATATGGGTAGAAATAGGCACTGCTACAAACCTAGCAGCTGTAAGGAATGGAAGCAAAAGGAGGCGGTCTGGAACATTCTGCAGAAGGGAGGGTTTTCAAAATTTATGGAGAGGCTCCATGGACAGGACACCACAGTCACTAATTTATTTTGTAAAAACTGGAGAAAGGGAACTTTGAAGATTGGAGACCAGTTTGTTGTCATAGATGAAGACCTTATTTCCCAGGCCACGGGTCTTCGAAGGGGAGGAAGCAACTACTACAGAGACAAAAAAGTGAGCAAGGAAGCCATTGAAAGATATCCTGAAACTGAAAAGGAGAAAAAATGCCTGGTGAAGCTAAGTAAAACTTACTATCCCCCTAGGGCTTTTGTTAAACTATGGAGGGAGGTCCTTTTTGTTATAATGCGCTATATTACTTTGGATGGTAGATTCGCTAAAGTATACGGATACCATTTTGTTTTGGTGAATCATTTTAGGCATGACGAGAAGGTTAACATTCCATATTTTCTGTTATGTTCTATGAATGCCACTATTAAGGCCTGTAAAGAGAAAAGTGAATGCTAATGCTATGGATCAAACTATGTCAAGAACTGTCAGTAAAGTCAGCAAAATTGAGGAATGTCTCAAAAGAATCACAGAGCAAAGCTTAAACATTCTGAAGGTCTCTGCTGGCAATACCAAAACTCTCATCAGCAAATTGGATGAGGAGAAGGACATCCTGGAAATTGACCCTGACACTGAAGGTACAGGAGATGTTCAAGGACCCAAAACAAGAACCAGAGGTAAAAAGAAGGAGAAGAAGCCTAATAAGGACCTGGATGAACTCAACGTTGTTGCGGCCACCTATGACCAGTTGGTGATTAAGGCAGAGGACCTCCTAGAGACTCTTTAACTGTGCAGTGTTTTCCTAGTTTCTGTTGTTTCGTTGTATCTATCTTTTGTTGTCCTTTCTGTTTACTAACTTTTTTGCCAATCGTTTTGTAAGTAGTTTTTATGGTTTGGATACTCTATGATGATACTTCTTAATCTCCTATGTTAAAGGTTTCAGGTCTTGAAAACCCATTTTTTTAATTAATCAGAATAAATCTATTAAGGAATCCACAAATTTATTGTTATATTTTGTATAAAGTATCTAATGATAATTTATCAGATCCACTAAAGAACTAACAAATTCATTGATTCTAAGTCAAATATGTTGTTGTAAAGTGTGAATCCACTAATACGTCTAACAAATTTGTCAAGGAATCCAAAAATTTGCCACTAAATTATGTATGACAGATCCATCGATAATTTATCAAATCCATCAAGGAACTGACAAATCCACCACTTCTATGTAAAATCCACTACTGTAAAGTACAAATATGCCAATATGAAGGTGATTGCACTCATGCAAATCTGCTAAAATTCTTGTAATTATGCTAAAACACAATGCCAATATATTGATTTAGAAAAAATTTGAAATCAACTTCTTACTGGCAAATTTGTTGAAGCACATGTGAATCTACCACTACATGATCAAATGTGTTGAATTACCACCTACAAACATAAAAACACTAACAAACAATAAATTTATTAGATCAAACCCGTGACATGGATCTAATTGGGTATGTTGAAATGTGTGCAAGAAAAAGTGATTTCAAAGGGAGTGAAATTAACAATATAAACTACTCAAAATCACAAAACCAAACAACAATTAAGATTAATATAAAAGGGGATAAAACCACCACCAAATCCATTGAAAAATAATTATGATGACCTCCTTGATGTGTAGAGTTTCCCATTAATGTCAGATTTGATGTGTGTTCACAATAATTTTGGTAGCATAAGGGTGGTCAAAGGATTCAAATGCACATGACTGTGATATAGAAAATATAGTTGCATGGGAGCATGAATGAAGGAAGATGGATTGGAGGGTTGATATTGATTGTATAAGATCAATGTGCATCTCTCAATGCATGAGAGGTTTCCAAGTGACAACATGGGAAAGGAGATGAGGAAGGTGGTGGTTGGGAATGGTACCCTTTGGGTATGGGAAAGATCTTTCCATAAAGGAATTTCTTGCTCCCATACTCTAAATGCATGGAGGAATGAGAATAAAGGAATTAAAAATTCCTTTTGGGTACTTAAGAGGACAAGACCATGTGTGCTTGATGTGATGGGAAGATATTGTGTGAGGATTTGAAGTGGGTTAACTCCACATAATTAATATTAGGGAATGGGTAAATGATTAGTGGGAGGGTTAGGTGAAGATTAGGGGGCAAGTTAAAGAGTTGGAGGATGTGACATGTGAGGGCATAAACTAAATAAATAAAATTATTTATTTAATTTGTTAGAATAAGGGGACTAAGATTGAGACTTAGGAAGATTAGAAGAAAATAGATAATATTAATTATATAATAAGATATTATTTATTAATAAAAATTATGGGGAATTAGATGAAGTAGAACCTTCTTGGTTTTTGAAATAGATTTTATAAGAGATTCCATATGTCATATACCTTATGATAGGATCAATGATGGTTTCAATTATTAGTGCCCACTGATCTCCTGTGACGCCAATTAGGGTTTTAACTTGTTTGTTCTTGATTGATTTCTTCACCGGAAGGGGTCCATTATCACATAAGCTAGAAACAACAAAAATAGCATATTTTGAAATTTGATAGGGCTTGTCCAAAATCATATAATCATCCTTAATGAAATTTAAGAGAAATTTTACTATGTCTTCATTTTCGAACCAAGGGAATTCATTCCATAAGTCTAAAACCTTATGTTCGAAATTTATGATTTCTTGCATACCTTCATTTGACAAAGAATTTCCCAATTTCCTAAATTTCTCATGATTATATTCATCCAAATGGATATCTTAACTTTTTTGAATAGTCAACTTCTTAAAATCCATAAGAAAATATATGAAAACTACCTTATGTGCGAACTTAGCTTTGAATCTCCTTCTGCTTCTCAAATGCTCTGCTTCTTAAACCCTTCAACGCATAATGCACAAATTGACCCAAAAATTAGATATTTACCTTGTTCGGTGTGCCTAGGGTTTAGCCGTCAAAACTTATAATATCAAAGTGATATCCAATTTTTGCAGTACAACATGCATAATCCATTGGAGCATACAACAGTACCAACACTACAATCATAATGCACCTTTTTCACTCGAGGGGGGGTATTGATAGATTTGTCTTTGAAAACTCCCCCTAAGACGAAGCTACCAGATCAATTCCTGAAGGAAGAAGAACCAACACTAGATTCAAGTGCAATAGACTCAATTAATTCTTTCATTTTCTAGATCATAGCATACTTCTTCTCAAATTCATTTGATTTCACTAGAGCATTCACATTTTTGCATTTGTTAGCAAATGTTCATACTTGTTGTAACTATAGCACTTTGCATTCCTTTGTCCTTAATTTATTGAATTCTCTAGATATATCTGAACTAATTAGCTTTATGACCAAATTTATAGCATATGCAACAATAACCTTGAAAGAGCATATTCACATATGATTCATTGATTCCATTCACAAATGGTCTATATCTTTTGCTCATAACTTGATTATTGCAATTATTAGCCTTATGTCCAATATTTACACACCCAAAACATTGAGTATTCTAATTTACATTTATTCTACATTCTATAGCTTTGTGTCCAAAATAATTGCACTAAAAAGAATATCCATTAAATAATGAGTACCTATGAGCATTAAGTTGCCGAATCAGACGTCTATTTGCAACGAGTCTGGGATTCCAAACTTTGTTTCTAGCTTCAATATTCATTTTAGTCTCCATCTTTTCCTTCCCTTTACCTTTGTCTTTTGAAGAATCATTGATAAATCCTAATGCTTCCTTATCCTTCTGATATTTCTAGATTGACAATAGTTGATCTAATAATGCACTTCTTTCACTGACTCTTGCGTCTAATTTTAGCTTATGTTATTCTTGTTCTATCTTTCCATTTTCTTCAACCTTCATATTAACTGTGCTCTTCAAGTTTTCTTCCACTTTCCTTCTCTCCTCTATTTGCAATTTTAGGTTCACAATAGTCTCATTTGCTTGCTTCAATTCCTTGTTAACCTCTCGATGTCTTTCTTTGAACTTCAGGATTTGATCTCTTAGTTTCTTCACATATTCATTCACTACCTTCACATTCTCTTTCAATTCTTCATTCTCAGATTCCATGCTTTCAAGATCTTCAAGGGTTGTCTTTAATTCTTCATCCAGTTAATATTCTCCATCTATTTCCATAGGAGCCATTTGTTCAAATCAAGATCTCTCTCAAGCAGTTACGCTTAGCAACAAGGGACCAGGATCTGATACTAATTGTTGAACATATCAAAATATTGACAAGGGGGGTGAATTAGTATTCTTCTAATTTATAAAACTGAAACTCATAATATTTAGATATTTTGAGATTTAACTTAATCTCAATTAATCTTGAAATGAAAAAAATAGAACATAACACAATCACACAAGATACACCATATTATATGTGGAAAACCCAAATGGGAAAAAAATCATGGAGAGGATTAACTCTCAAGAAAATATAACTAGCTATATGAAATTACAAAACTGGCTCACTGTCGGAGCACTCACTGCCAGGAGAACTTACTGCTTAGATATAACGACTTACTATTGGAAAGGCTTACTGCTAAAAAGAAGTGAACTGAGAAAATTGCATCTACACATGCATGGAATCAATTCCAGTTAAAGTTCTAACAAAACACTAATTGCTTGCAGCAGATCCAATTAAGAACCTCTACAAAAACATTTCACTATTTGACTCCATCAATCTGCCCATATTGAATCAACTTTAATGCTTACAACTTTATCCTTTGCTCATACTTATTTTCTCCTTCACAATATATCCTTCTCACACTCTCTCATTCACTCACTATATATCGATCATCATTACAATCAAGAGAACCTACATATACATGTGTGTTAATTAGAAATATACATCACATCGGCTTCAAAAATATTTTTCTAGAGGAACATTTCAATAGCCAAGATACACGCTACAATCATCAGATCAAAACATCAACTTTCAATATCAACCAAGCCTGAAATAAATATATCCTTGAAATGCCAAAAACAACATGCTAACTAAATGTTGCAATCACTACAACACAAAGTAGAACATCTGGAGAGATACCATATCTAAGAACCAATGGCAAAAATCACAATCCAAGTCAACTTTGCAAGATTCAAGACAAGAAAGACAAACCATCAAAAGAATTGGAGGGAAACGAAGCACAAGAATCTGCTCATTACTACATACTCAAACAAACAAATAGAGAAAAAAATCCAGAGAACGAATTCTAGAGCAAAGAATAAAATTCCACGACCAATACCATAGCTCACACATCTTGATACACATATTCTCATATTGCTAATACTACTTTCAGATCATTAAAGGACTACAACATCATCAACAACATCCATAGCAACATACATACCTATCTTCCACTATTTGTGACACATCATACCTATCTTCCATTATTTGCAACATAACATACCTATCTTCCACTTCAATACATTATGCATATTATTCTTCATCATATACGGAGCAATCTGGACCACCAGATTTGACATCAATGACAACTCAGATAAGTAATTCCAACAGACAATACTTGTATACTTTGGACACATTTTCAACACAAACTCTTATGTCCTTTATGCTTTCATATAATCTTCTTTGCGCATTGATACACCTTTTCTCCATATAGCTTCCTCAACTTTATCTATTCCAACAATTTCTTCAAGTAACTTGTTCAAACAATCTTCAAGTAGCTCAACCAAGACATCCAGTAAAATATCTACTAGATTATTCAAATCAATGCTCTTCTGGAGCAAATAATAAACTAAGAATTCTTCAATTTTATCCTGATCATATGATGGACTTGAAAGCCACAAATCTTCAATCTTCTTCATACCATCTTCTTCTTCAAGCATACTCAAAATGAACTTCCGACACCACAAAGACCAGAAATCGTTGATATAGCCTCCTTTGAAATTTGATAAGGTTTATCCAATATCATGAAACCATTTTGAACACAACTCAAAATGAACTTGATTAATTCCTCATTGACAAACCATAGAAACTCACTTTAAATATCCAAAACTTTATGCCCTAGTTTTTGATTCTCTAATATTATTCATCTATGAAAGAGATTTCAAGATTCCCAATTTTATTATGATCAAATTCATCTAGTTGAACTTCTGCTAATTTCCCGAAATCTCCACTAATAGATTCTTCTATCTCTGTCATGTTGGATTCCCTAAGGAAGAATGATGAGAACCACTACAAGCATCTTCAAATGTTGTCATCTCAACATCATTTTGGCATCTGCTAATTTCCCAAGATCTTCAAGAGCAACCACCAACTATTGTGGAGATTCACTTGATATGTCGGCAAGAGACACTATAGGCATCTTCAAATGTTGTCATTGATGGAAACTCATGTCAGTTTGGTATCTGCACTTTATAATTTCATCATTCTGAAAGACTGGGTTGAGATTAATTGAGTTCAATGAGGTCTGGTAAGAAATGCAGTATATTCGGTAGTGTACAGTTTTACTTGGCAGATTATCTTATCTATGTATTTTGCTATGTGGATTTCAAAGAAGATCTATGGTCATGTAATTCATCTTATTCCAAATTTATGGCCTCCAGTGTTAAGTTTAGTGTCAGTTGGAAGATCCAGTAAACATGTTTTTGGCAATCAGTGCATATCTGTGGTAGCATGTGGTGATTTGCTTTGCGAATCTTGTGGATTGATTTTGGTGATTGTTTGCATGTTTAAGATTGATGAGTTGTCTTGTGGGAAGCATGTGGATATTTTGTTTTGGTCTACATGTGTATTGGAATTAGGTTTGAGCCGACTTATTTACACGTTTCATCTTTTGTAGCGTGTTCTTGAATCTGACATGAAATGGTTCATAATTTGGTAATGCAGATATATAAAAGAAGTTAATTTGATCATTTTGGATATCGATGAGTGTATGGGATGTATGTATGAGCAAATATACGTAGTTTCACGTGTGAATGATAAAGATTTGTAATCCAATATACAATACAATATTTGAATAGAGCAGAGTTACATAATTGAGTAAGAGAACATGTTTTGTACTTAACCAGAACTATATCCAGGAATTTGTAGATGATATTTGATAGTTTAAATTTTATTGTAATCTCTTACAATCATTTTTAAGGTAGTGAGCCTTCTAGGGTTGTTGCCCTCATTTGTAATCTAAGTAGTGAGCTCTAGGAAGTATGTCTGAATGCATGTGCATTCCTCTCATGTAATATTTTTATACTTATAACATAGTAGACTAATATTGTGGGTTTGAATCCCACCGTGGTTTTTCCCTTAACCAGGTTTCCACATAAAAAACTTGGTGTTATGGTGTTGTTGATCTTTGCTTTGTATTTCTGCACTTTACTTTCTTTCTTATGTTTTAATAGTTCAAAGATCAAATTAATAAAGTTAGAAATTGCAGAACACTAATGCACCCCCCTCTCAGTGTTTATTGATTCCAATAATTGGTATCAAAGCCTAGTTCCTCAGAAGAAGCCTAACAGCTGGAGGTTGATCCGGGAAGTGAATTAATGAATTCTAGAAGTCTTAGACAATAGTTGGTGGTTGCTCTTGAAGATATTGATCGTGCACATGAAGAGAACCGACAAGTGAAAACAAATCTTAAAGATGCTAAAGAAAACATTGAGACATTGAAAGATCAGTTAAACAATTTAAGAAATAAGTGGAAGGAGCTTGTCAATAAGCTAAAAGAAAAATAAAGTCAAAGCATTAATCAAGAAGCATTGAAGTAGAAGTAATCAAGAAGCATTAATTAATAGTTCAAAGATCAAATGTAGAACTGAATCTAAGACACAAGCTACAAAACATGGAATGAAACTTAGATGTGCATCTGTCATCGAAAATTGAATTGAATTTGTATATGGTGAAAATGGATAACAATAATAACGATATTGAAAGGCTAAATGAATTCAACCACAAAACCCTAGCCTAACAACAACAAAGATCCACCATAACATATGAAGATTACCTAAGACAATGCAAATCAAATGAAATCAAAAAGATTATACCATCACATGTCTAATAGGGTTTGGATCTCCATTCTTCCTATCTCCATTGATCTTGCTTGATATATTTGCTCTCAGATTTTATGTGCACAAGAGCTCAACAAAGAACGAAATGTGGTTGCAAGTAGGATCGCCTATGTTCAAAAGCGTAGTGTAGTCAAGTAGTCAACGGGGGGGCATAGATTGATTAGAATGATTGATTAGGGTTTGATAATCAAGGAAGCATCTCCTTATATAGAAGACACTATGTGAAATGGAGGGATAAGATTGAGAGGTGTAAAAGGAGGTCGGCTATGATTAGAAGGTAGGTAAAAGAAATAATAAAATAATGAAAGGGGTAGGTAGTGTATGAATTAAGAGATGAATGGCATGTGCATGGGTAGAAAAGGTTAATGAATTAATTAAATAAATAAAGATTTATATAATTAATAGAAGAAGTGGGATCAATTAAATAAATAAGATATTTATTTATTTTAGGAAAAGGATAATTTAAATAAATAAATGTATTTATTTAAATGAGAAATAAGGCTAGAAGAGGATAAATGAATTAATTAAATAAACAAAGATTAATTTAATTAATAGAAGAATTAAGCTTAGATAATTAAATAAATAAAATATTTATTTAATTAGACTGGACAATTTTGGGTGTCTATAGAATTGAATCAGACCGGCGCGCTGAGTGCTTTGGTCTCTATTGTTGTAGGTAGCTGATCTTCTGGAATCTACAAATTGAAGCTTTGAGATGCAAAATTGCCACAAAAATCCCAAAAATGCAAAGGACCAGGGTGTTGGGTGCTCTGGCCCCGGACTAGAGTGTTGGGTGCTCTGGTCCCAGTGATATGGGACATCCTTCTGGATCTGGACTCGTACCTACAAATTATGTCTTTCCCAAAGATCACAGCCCCGTCAGATTTCTATACCCACACCTACAACTTGAAAAATGGTGTCTGGGTGGTTATATAGGGTTTTTCCTTAGCCAAACCCCTTGTTTTGGTGATTTCCACCTCCATAAATAGCCAATAATATATTGAAATGTGTGTGTGCTAGAATCTTATGTGTTTACAAGATCCTAAATGAGCTAGAATGCAAGAATTAGAGTTCTACCCTATGCTTTGAGTATAAACCCTAAATGAACATAATGTAAATGAGAATGATTCAAATCATAAATGCAATAATGGATCTAAAGCAATAATGTAGATCTAAAAATGAATTTTGTGAAACTCATGCAAAGATATGAAAATAACATGAAACGATACCAAACCCTAAGGGAGAGGTACAAGCCAATCAATAGTCTATGATCTCCTATTATTCTTCAATATCTTCAAAGCTTAAATTGATGATGAAAATGGTTGATGTAGAATTTATGAATGCTTGATTTATTGATTGAATAATTCACATAACCTGTACTTTCACTTCACAATAGGCTCCTTCAATTGCTAGATAATAGATCCTTCAACTGAGAAAAGAAAAGGTTATCTATATGAAACCCTAACTTTGTTTTTGATCATAGGCCGGCCTAGAATTGATATTTTTTGGCAAAAACCTAGATTTAAACATTATAATATTCCCAAAATATGATCCCGAAATTCAGGGAGAAAAAGTTGGGATCGGTGTGATTCACACCGGTCCTATCAACTCTTTTCCAAATTTTTAGGGATGCAAAGTATTGCGATTATAAGGTGATTCCTTAAGTTGGTGCAACGATTTAAGGAGTTTAGATATGCAAAATCAAGCCTTGAAGGTTGAAATAGGACCTAATTAGGGCTTTGATTATTAATTAATTAAAAGGATAAAATAAAAAGGGACACACTTAAGATTAAAGGCCCAATTTTATGATGTGTGGAGTGATAGAAGAGGACTTTAGATTTAATTAGATTATTTAATTACCACTTCAAGGGAATTTTAAAAATATTAAATGGAACACACTAAGGTGGGTGCTAACCTAAGTGTGAAATTGCACCACCCAATTAAGGGTGTACAATTTATGATGCTACATTTAGCCCTCACTTTACCAGTCATATTACACTATGTGCATATGCAAGCTAAAGTACTGAAAAGTAAACATTGATGAAAAGGATATATCCATAAGGTGTTGAACGAAGCCCCTAGCGGTATCTGTGATACACTGTTAGGAACCGCATCCTACAAAACCACATTGTTATATTAAATCACAAAGTCACCTAAATTTTTACTAAGGAAATGATAAAATTCACAGGTAGCTATATGCCCCCTATTTTGGCTTGCTATTTAGTGATTTGAAACAAGGTTTCATGTTTACCACATTGAAATGTGAAAAGAAGTGATGAAAAATGCTCTCAACAAAGTTTGTTACAAGATTGAACCACATAATGGAACATTTGGTAAGAAAGAGAACCGAGACACATTTCCAACGCAACCAATGGATTGGACATCAAAGTTTCCTAGTTCAAGATATGGATGATTAAGGGAAAATGCAGAATTAGGGTTTTAAAAGCATTTATAACTTAAATAGTGACAATGACACTATTCATTTGTCATTTTCACCTTTTTGTCTTGGAGTGTAGGAGAAGAGCCCATGCAATGCAAAATGCCTCAACAATGACCTGAGATGCCCACCCAGATGGAGATCCTACGATGCTCCATGATCGATGACACCTTGCTTGACGAGGTAGGTCCACTCAACTGCATGTTGACTTTTTGTTTGACTGAGTTGACATTCAGATTAGGTAGGAAACCCTAATCTACATGTGTCCCCAGCAAGGGCACCATGGTCCTTGCTGGGTGCCTTGGTCCTCCTAGGGCGCCATGGTCCCATTGGGGCACCTTGGTCCCTAGACAAGGCAACCAAAGGTGTGCATAGGATCGGGTGATAGGTGATGAGTTGTTTGATTTTGATTTTGATTTTGATTTTTAATGGATGATTGATTAGTGATTTTTGATTTTGTAGAGATTTCCATACATGTGGGAGCACACTATCGAGCTTACATATCAAAATCTGAGGAACCAAATTTCACAACTATCACTAGAGGATCAATAGCTTCTTGAGGCAGTGGGCCTATGGCACATGTGCAATATGCCCTCCATCAAGTTTCATTCGAAAATGCTCATGGCCTTGATGAAGATATTAGATTCAGATATCTCCACCTTTACCTCACATGTTGTGGAGATGGCAGTCACACTGGAGTATGTGTACTACATTTTTAGACTCCCCATTAGAGGACAAACAATTAGATATCAAACAGATCACACATTGACAACTTTGAGGAGAGAGCAAGTGTATTGTATCGGTAGACCCATGTGTGCGGAGATGAAGGGTCAAATCCTCATTAGTTGGTTACTTCACCTTACCAGTAGAGTTTCACTCATGAGGAGATTGATGATAGCTACAATGGGGCTAGTCATATTCCCTAATAGACGAGGCAATCACATGCATAGAGGCCTTATGTATGCCATTTGTGTAATGGAGGAGCAACACATTGTATTCTCATGGGGACAAAGCATGCTAGCCCATCTCTACCATGATTTGGGAGATTTTGCATTTAGAGAGGGACAAAGTTTAATGACTTGCACCCTTATGTGGATCTAGATATTTGAGCACATTACATGTACCAAGCTAGAACATTTTATAGTAGATTTGGATGTAGATGAGCCTAGGTCATATGCTTATCCACTCACTAGACCATGGGAGAGGGGCGATCTATTATACTAGAGAGTGACTATTGATCGGTTTATATCAAATGATATTGTGTGGAGCTCATACCGGCGAATGGCTACTTGGATAGATCAATGCACACAGGTTCGCCTTATACAGAGGAGCCACATTCTAGAGGGTCGCCATAATTACATTATCGTCCCATTCTATTTTGATCAAGTGAGGTGATAATTTGGTTTAGAAAAGGGCATTCCTTCATCCATATCAATCTACATATGACACTATCGAGCCACAGTGAGACCGGGAGTAGTCCCTAGGCCTACCACTGATGAGATAGAGTTGACAGATTCAGATGATGAGGACATAGACATAGTGGTTTCATTAAATGATGATGTTGGAGTGTAGCATAGCTACATCACATGGTGGGACAAGAACTACACTAGAGCCATATTCCCATGAGACTATCTGAGGGGGAATCCCAACCCATGGATGAGAGGAGCTGATTCTCACAGTGATGATCATGAGGCCTCCAAGGATCCTGAGGATAATCAAGATCACCAAGATGAGAGAGAGGAGGGAGATCAGCAAGAGGTTTATATTGAGTGGGAGGAGGGAGGACAAGAGGGAGATGATGATGCAGATGTGGGAGAAGACAAGGAGGATGACATGGAGGATGAGGATGAGGATGAGGATGAGGATGAGGATGAGGATGAGGATGAGGAGGAGAATGAGGATGATGATGAGGATGATGATGAGGATGATGATGAGGATGATGATGAGGATGATGAGGAGGATGAGGATGATGCCCCGATCATATAGGTCTTAACACCATAGCCCTAGATCCTCCAACAGTAAGAGATAACGGAGAGGATATGGCAAGATATGTGGTGGAGACAACCCTAGAGAGGCCAATCTTGAGCTTACGTTAGTCATCTCTGATAGGTCTACATCTTGAGGTATCAAGGCACTACAAACATGGAGAGGGGACTGGCTCCAGACCACAGACGATCATAGCACAGGCCCCTATTGTATCTGACCCACACTAGCAGGAGGGAGATCCAAGCAAAGACTTATTACTATTTTAACTTATTCACTTGAAATTATAAGGATAATTTTATATAATTAATCTTATTCTCTCTTTTACAGTCATTGTACAGGGATGGTGAGCTCTTATCCAACACACACTATCTAACATTGTCACTTTATCACATATTCCTCAATCTTCACAAATCATGCATAGACCCCAAAGGAGTGTGGGATGATACAAGGATCTATTTGATTCAGTGTGGATAGAGTTGGAGCTTAGACAGGAGGAGGGAGCATCTACGACGCAAGCTTATAGAGGCCCAGATGGATTCAGCTATGTACTAGGGCAGAGTGATGGACCGAGATCAGAGGAGCTCCTCGAGGAGTGATTCCCAATCCTTTGCTGCTATACACCTATGGGACCACCATGAAAAGGGCTAGAGGGCTCGGGTTGCCACCATCCATAGATGGTGATGATGTATAGGCCACATTTTGTATCTACTGATCAGTTTTATATATGATGTACCTAAAACTTTTGATGATATATATATATATATATATATATATATATATATGATGATGATGATGATGATGATGATGATGATGATGATCCTTGTCTCAAATGTGTTTCTTCTAATTGTAAAACAATGTGTTATATTGCTTTGATTAAAAGTAACAAATTTGGAAATGTACATGTATGCCTAATTTAATTTTTATGTGATTGATTGTTCAATACTTCAAGATTAAATTGATACATGTGTGATTTAAGTAAACAACTAAGTGTTTAATTAAATACAACAAGTGATGATGTACAAATGTGTTTAAGTTCAAACTACATAGATAATGTGATCTAATTAAGGACTTAATTATTAAACACAACATGATGCATCTTAACTCAAACACAAAGAAAATTGAATTATAAGCTAGCATAATGAAATCCAAATTCCTAAAAATTTACATAATGAATTCAAGACAACCAAAACTTGAAAGATGTTTGTCAAGAACGAAGCAATATAGATTAAATACCAATAATTTAATACCATATAATCTAATAAATACATGCTAACACATCATACAATTAAGATAAAAGAGAAAGAAAGAAAATAAGAGAAAACATATCTAGGCATAGTATCTACGAAGATGTGTAGATTTTATGGGTTCCTTAAGAGGCGTACCTTCCATATCTACTATTTTGTAAGCACTTGACCCATAGAGCTCAGTGATCATATATGGCCCAAGACATTTTGAGATAAACTTTCCTTTTTCTTCAGGTAAAGAATTCACATTGCTCTAATTCTCATAGAGCACTAAATCACCCACAAAGAAGAAACATTGAATAACTTTATCATTGTAACTTTGTTTTAAGGACTTGTGATATGCTTCAATATTCTCAAGAGAATTTATGTGTTGTTCATCAAGCATCTCAAGTTGTTGAAGGCGTTATTCTCGATAAGTCATCGTCGACTATCCCTTTAAGATAAATTCTCAATGAGAGAATCACTAACTCTAAATGCATAATTGTGTTGGCACCATAAACAAGATTGTAAGGAGTAGATGTAGTACCCCTGCCCTAATCAATTTCTAATCTCGGTTTGAACTTGGTTAGTTTATTTTAATATAATGATCATAGTCAGATGTTTTGATTTAGTGCACAGCCGTTGAAGTGGTTTTCACACTAGTTTTTATGCAAGCTGATTAGTTTTCCTATTTCGTGTTATTATCTCGGACTAACGCTTTCATTAAATTTATATATGTATGCATATATGACTCTTGGTTGCAAGAGATTTCAGGTACAGTGCCACATGGGTCCAAGGTTCGTCATCACCTGAATTCGCAGGTTTGAATGTACCTCTTTAATCCTTAGAGTTGGATTAGGTGGTCAGAAGATCCTCGTTTGACCCTAGTCGTGCTCAAGTGAGCGTCTTAAGTCATCGTCGATATTCCCTTTGGTTGGGTTTGCGGGTCGTCTATCTGTTTGGCTTCTTGGGTTGCATGTTTTGTGTGTATGGTTAAATTGAGTAATTAGTCCTTATCATTTAATTTGATTAAATAAGTGTATGTGCATTAAAGATTAATGGACTAAATTAAACAGGGCTTCTTTATGTGATTATCGTTAAATTGAATTGCTCGATTTAAATTGGGAGCAAGTTCAATTAAATGGTTAAATTTAAATATTAAATGTATTTTGTTTATGCTTATGAAATGAAAGATTTAAATTTAATTGAAATAGAATTAATTTAATCTTGTTGGCTTTTTGAAATAGAAAGATTAAATTCAGTTATTTGGAAAAATCAATTTTAAATTGAAAAACAAGTTTAATTATTGACATAGTTTAAAAGAATGATTTTTGAGGAATTATTTTAAATAAAATATTTTTAATTCCAAAAATAAATTTTTGGTCAAATTTCTCCCATATAACCTAGACTTTTGGAAAATAAGGGAGATTGATATTTTTGGAAAAATATTTTTGGATAGAAAATTTGGGGGTTTTTGGGAAGAAAAGGAATTTCTTGAGCTGGAGGATTGGGCTCTTCTTCAATCTTGCCAAGATTGCTTAACCAGGTAGGCCTCTGGTTAATTTCATTGGTTTCTTTTTTTTTTTTTTTTTAAAGATTATTTTTCTAAAACCAAATATTGGGGTTTAGCTATTCTTGAGGAAATTTTGTTTAAAACTCCAATGAATGTTCTCTTAAATAAGTTTTAAATTGAAAATTAGTCAGAAGCTTGGCTGTTTGGTTGAAACATCGTGTGAAAAATGATTCTTTTGGCCCAAATATTTTGTTTGGTTGAAGAAAGATTGCCTATTTTAGTCTGTTTATTCAACAAAAACTTTATATTTTGAAAACCATGAACATTCTAGAAAGTTTATTTAAATCTTTGTTTGAGACTGTGTAGAAATAAAAATAATAAATTATTTTTTTGTCTCTACTGCTGTGAGCTGTTTATTTTTAATAGAGAATGTTTAAAATAAAAATAAAAAATTATTGCACTCTATTCTTGTGTTTTGGCTTAATCCTTTCGGGGTTTCCTGGCGGGGCATTACAATAGAACCCATAGCTAGGCCTACACTTGGCTGATAGGCCCAAAGAGCATAGGTTAACTAAGTATGCCAATCCTTACCATGCTTGTTTATGGTCTTACAAAGAATTTACTCAATAATGCTATTAGAAGTCTCAACTTGACCATTAGAGTTAGGGAAATAAGGTGTGGCAAAGCGATGTTGAATATAATATTTCTTGAAAAATTTCTTCACATCTTTAATATTGAATGAGGTACCATTATTAGAAATTAAAGTGGAAGGTATACCAAATCGAGAAATAATGTTATCTAAGAGAAATTGATAGATTACTTCAACGGTAGTGAATTGAAGAGGAACTGCTTCTACCCACTTCGTAAAATAATTTGTAGTGATAATGATGAAAGTATGTCCTTTGGATGAAGGAGGGGAAATTTTACCAATGAGATCCAAAGCCCATAAGGAAAAGGGCCAAGAGGCCTCTTGTGACCTAAGTTCTTGTGCAGGAGCATGGATCAAATTGTTATGTTGTTGACATTAATGAAACTTTCTGACAAACACAAAGGAATCTTTTTCCATGGTTTTCCAATAGTATCCCATTCAAAGCAACCTTTGAACCAAATATTTACCACCAAAATAACCTTGAAAGCACCTGAATGTGCCTCCTCAAGAGCAATCGAGATATCAGTTTTGTTGAGACAACAAAGGATAAGACCATTATAACCTCTTCTATAAAGAACATTAGAAAGGATAATGTATCGTGCAGCTAACTTACAAATCCTTTATCTAGAATTTTTACTTTTAGAATCTGAAAATGTACTATTTGTCAAATATCCTGAGATATGTGAGTACCATTCGTTGGAATTTATAGCAGCGCAACAAGCCACATCACTAGGATTATCAGTAATAGCTAGGGAAGAAAGATTGTGAATAGTAAAATTTAGGTCCACCAAAGGATCTTTGAGGGATATGAGAGAAGTGACACATGCCAATACATTCGCATGTCGATTATCTTTTTGGGGAACAAGCTCCATGGTGTAAGAGGTGAACTTTTCTAACAATGATAAGGCCAAGTCATGATATTGTGATAGTTTGTCTTGTTTATCCTGATAGGTTCCCATAACTTGTCTTATAATCAATTGTGAGTCACCATAAATATGTAAATGTTGAACATTAAAAGATAAAGCCACTTTAAGACCAACAATAAGGGCTTCATACTTGGCGATGTTGTTAGTACATAGGAAGTTAAAATGATAGATAGGATAAAGGGATAGGTTTTCCAAATGGAGATATTAAGATAACACTAGCTCCTGAACCTGTACGACATTTAGATCCATCAAAATACAATTCTCAATTTTTTTCAACATAGATGGGAAGGACAAACTCATTGGGAAAGGATTCTTGATTGGGTAATGTGACAGGTGAAGGCGCGCCAGCTAAATGATCAGTTAATGCTTGTCCTTTTATTACTTTTTGAGAGAAAGTTAATGTCAAATTCATTCAACATCATAACCCACTTTTCTAGACATCTTGAGAGATCAATTTTAGAAAAGAGATGCTTTAAAGGATCAAATTTGATGATAACATGAATCTCAGCATTCAAAAAAAGCATCTCAAATTCTGAGTTGTGAAAACCAGAGTGAGACATACTCTTCCTATGGCATTATATCTGACCTCATTATCAAGTAAAGTGTGGCTTATATAATAGACCAGACATTCTCTACCAACACTATTATGTTGCGCCAATAGAGTTGTGAGAGCATGAGAAGAAGTAGCGGTATATAGAAGAAAAGGCTAAGTAGGAATAACAAGTTTTAAGATAGGAGGATTAGCCAAGTAGGTCTTTAGATCTTCAAAGGCTTGTTGACAATCCTCATTTCATTGAAAGGTTAGGTTCTTCTTAAGCAATTGAGTAAAGGGGGAAGTTTGATCCATAAATTGTGAAACAAACCTGCAAATGGCTTAAATTTTTCCTTGCAAACTTCTCAATTGAGAGATATTTTGATGAGGTGGAATGTTAACTATAGCATCCATTTTCTTTGTATCCACCTCAATACCGCAATGCAAGACTATGAACCTAATATTTTTCCACTATGCACATGAAAAATACATTTTTAGGGGTTCAAGTGCATGTTGTATTTATGGATTCTTTCAAAGATCTAATGAAGGATCTTAACATGGTCTTGATGAGATATAGACTTAGCTAAGATGTCATTGACGTAATCTTCTAAGGCTTTATGCATGTAGTCATGAAAGTTGAGAGTCATAGTACATTGATAGGTAGTGCCAATGTTTTTCAACCCAAAAGGCATCATAACCCAAAAAAACATACCCCAAGAAGTAGAGAAAGTAGTTTTGAATTGATCTTGAGGATTAATGAAGATTTGATTGTATCCTGAAAAACCATCCATAAAGGATAGAAAAGCACGACCAATAGTACAATCCACTATGATATCAATCTTTGGAAGTAGAAAATCATCTTTCAAAGAAGCCTTATTGAGATCTCAAAAGTTGGTGCACGTCCTAATTTTGTTATCAGGTTTGGCAATTACAACAATGTTTGAAATTTAAGGGGAATAATCAATAGGGCAAATAAAGCCTGCATCTAAAAGTTGTTCAATTTCAACATTATCAAGAAAAGCTATTTTGGAATTTACTTTTCTAATTTTCTACTTCACAAGATTAACATCGAGAATTAGGACAATGTTGTGAGTGACAATTTTGGGATCAATGCCAAGCATATCGAAATAGATCCAAGCAAAGATTTCAGGAAAGTCATTCAGTAATTCAAAGTATTCATTTTGTTCTTCATCAGTTAGGTATTTCCAAATCTTTATGATCTTCTCTTAATTACAAGGACCCATCTTGATATCAATAGTATCACTTATAAGAAGATTACTTTGTTGGAGAACATTTGTTGGTTGAGGGAGTTCCTTTATCATCTCTTTGTTATCTTTACTTAATTCAGTGTCTTTCCTAAAGTATGCTTCCACATTCAGACAATAGGGAAATCCACTATTATGGTGATATGAGGAAGGCTATCATAGGCTCATAGGAACTCAGTCAAGGAATCATCACTAGAGAAGAGGTCAAAGGAAGGTGAATGAGAATCTAGATCAATGTATTCATGATGTTTTAAGGAAAGTAAATTAGGAGAAGAGAAATTGGCATTGACATTAAGGGATGGTCTCTTGGTGGGTTTGAAGGGATTATATCCAAGTCCAAAAGATGTTACATGAGTGTTATTTTCTAAAGGAACTTTTATCCCTTATTCTTGAGCACCACAACTAATGCAGCCATAACCGATAAAAACCCTCAAAAGAGTCAACCGACTTATGCAGCAAGAGAGACACAATGAAAGCAGCAAGAAAACACAACAAATTCACATAACTAGATCACAATAAATCCTTAGAACTTTTGGCAATCATCTGGTAATCATCATATTACTATCAAAGAACATCCGGTAATAAATCGATTACATGCAAGCTTCAAGCCAGATACAATCCAATCGAGACTCTAAGAATCAACCAGACCATAATATGCAAATCTCAATCCTTATTCTCAGTTCTACTTCCTTTGCTCCGACAAATGATTACATAACATCATATTTATACCCACCAGAACATATTTGGGTCGGCATCATAAGATTACATTCACCAATGCAGGAAAATGAAACATATAATTAGGTCGGCCCTAAGATTTAAGAAATCTTTCCAAAAAATAACAAACAAGTGATGCGGTTCAACAGGAAGGTTGGCCACACACCAAATAACATCGGACAAGACCCAAGATGGATCCACATGCCAAGAATCATGTTGATAATGAAGTAAAACCAACCGGTAAGCACAAGAATTGTCCCGGAACCCAGAAACAGTCAATCGGAAGCGATAACTGACAGGAAAAGAACCCAAATGAACTAAAAATATAGAATCAAGCACATGAAACCATCTGGAAACCAAAAATAAGATCTACCATGAAGAACAAGCAACTACTGGTACATACTAGTATGAACACATAAAACTGGACAAAGAACTAAATAAGAACAAAACTGAAAGGAAATATTTTTGGTTGATGCAAGATTGCTCATCGACCGAGGATGCTCCTGCGTCAGACAACCCAGGTAGAAAAAGATGTTCCATGAGAGGCAACTCATGAACATATAAAAGGATTCGAAATGAAGATCTCATGCTCATTTCTGATCCAAACATCTTCTTTATCTAACAATCTCTTCTTTATCTCTCCCAGTGCCTCAATCGACTTCTCTAGCCTCTAACTCTCTGTGTTTCTCTTTCTTTGCTTCAGATCTGCACATTGTCTCTATTTCTACAACTCTGATTTGGTTCTGCCATAAGAATTTATCTGGTTTATTACCATCAGCTCTCTATCATCCTATTCCATCTTTCTAGTAGACTCATCTGTTAGATCCTTTTGCCAACTCATGTCACCCTCCGGTATAATCTCTGCAACTGGTTCTATCAAATATTTCTTCAAAATCCTTGGTATAACCTCTACAACCGGTTTTGTCAAACCTTTCGGTATAACCTTTGCCATCGGCTCTTTCAAACCTTCCAGTATAACCTCTACCACCAGTTTCTCAGTATTGCAACTTTTCTCAAGACTCAGATTCTTTACCTCCTTCTCTTTCTCCTTCAAAGAAATCAATGTGAACTTTTGCCCATCTTTTTCAATAGTAACTAGGTTTCTTCTACAGTCATAAATAGCTCCTCTATCACACTTCCATGACTTTCCCAACAAGACATGACAAACACTCATAGATACAATATCACATAAAACTTCATCTCTGAAAGTCCCAATATTGAAATTCACAAAACACTGCTCCTTTATCTCTCTTTTGATCATCTTGTAACCAACTCACCTCATACGGACAATGATGCTTAAGCCTCTTCAATCCAAGCTTCACAACCATCTCCTTTGATACTAAATTATCAGTACTTCCACTATCTACAATCACCTTGCAACACTTACCACCTGATTTGCACACAGTCTCGAAAAGACTTCCTCTAAGTAGATCCAGTATCCTTTCTTCTGAACATAAGGGATTCTCCCTGCTCCAGTGCATAGTCAGATCTGGTACCATCTAGTTCCTCAATTGTCACACAAATTCTTGACATTCCTTGCTTACATTTATAGAATCTATGTCCAGTTTCTCCACACTTGAAGCATTTTCTAGGAAATTCTCTATTGGTACTGTTGCTTGCTTTCCTTGGTGTCTTCTATTCTGATTCTTTACTCCACTTAGGTTTTGACTCCTCTTCTTCAACCAGTTTCTTCATACTACCACTCTTCTTGAATTTATCCTTTCCTTTATTCGATTGTCTTCTTCTCACCTTCTCCTCAGCCTTCAAAGCATACTGGTAAGCTTCTTCAACTGTGGAAATCTTCAACATACTCATCTCATCTTGAATGTTAAAATAAAGCCCATTGATGTACCTCGCCACATTTTATCTATCCATCTCTCTATGTCCAAATATGATTACCACCTTTTAGAATTCCTTCACAGTCACGTCTCTCTATTTCAGGTTCTGCAACTTCTTGAACAACTCCAGTTCATAGTCTCCTGGTATGAACTTGGCCTTCAATCTTGCAACCATCTGTCTCCACCGGGTGATCTTCAATTCACCATTCTCCACTTTGTCTTTCTACAACTCTTTCCACCACAAGGTAGAATACCCTATCAACTTGGTCTGTGCCAACCAGAATATCTATGGGTCCTTGACATCCTCAAACTCAAAGTAGTTTCCCAGCTCTCTGATCCAATCGATCAAATCTTTTGGGTTCAGCATTCCGAAAAATTTAGAAACCTCAACTTTATGCACTTTACTTGCTTGTGCCACTGCTTTCAAGAATCTTTCCTCTCTCTCATCTTTTGGTCCTTCAGCTTCCTCAAGCTCTTCACCGACTTCCTCATATTCATCCTCAGAATCAAGGTTTCTACGCAAACCAGCCAAAGCATTTTGGATTTCATTCCTGACTTCATTCTTGAAGTCTTCCATCATCTTCTCTACCCTTCGAGGGTTTGTTCTCCTCGACGACATCTCTTCTTCCACTCTGGTAAAGTGCCTCAACTCGGCGATTTGACTACCGGTTTCAATTGTCTCCCCTTGGTGATCTATTGAACACACACGCAACTGGCCTCTAATCAGTGATTTGTCCACCTCAAGGAATGCCTCAATGTTTGCAAATGATTCTTCCACCAACCAGTCCATAACCAGCTCTGATACCACTTAATGCAACCATAACTAGTAAAAACCCTCAAAAGAGTCAACCGGATTATGCAACAAGAGAGACACACCGGGAGCAACAAGAAAACACAAAAATTCACATAAACAGATCATAATAAATCCTTAGAACTTTGAGCAATCATCCAGTAATCATCATATTGTTATCAAAGAACATTCGGTAATAAACCGGTTACATGCAGGCTTCAAGCCAGATACAATCCAACCGGGACTCTAAGAATCAACCGGATCACAATATGCAAATCTCAATCCTTATTCTTAGTTCTACTTCCTCTACTCCTACAAATGATTACATAACATCATATTTATACCCATCGGAACATATCCAGGTCAGCCTCATAAGATTACATTCACCAATGGAGGAAAATGAAATGTGTAATTGAGTTGGCCCTAAGATTTAAGAAATCTTTCCGAAAAATAACAACCAAGTGATGCGGTTTAACAAGAAGGTCATCCACACGCCAAAGAACATCAGACAAGACCCAAGATGGATTCACATGCCAAGAATCACGCTGGTAATGAAGTAAAACCAATGGATAAGCACAAGAACTATCCCAGATCCTAGGAACAGTCATCCAGAAGCGATAACTGACCGAAAAAGAACCCAAATGAATTGGAAATATGGAATCAAGAACATGAAACCATTTGGAAATCAAAAAATAAGATCTTCCATGAAGAACAAGCAACTACTGGTACATACGAGTATGAACACAAAAAACTGCACAAAGAACTAAACAAGGACAAAACTAAAAGGAAATATTTTTGGTTGATGCAAGATTTCTCATTGACCGGGGATGCTCCTGCATCAACAACCATTTCCATTATATCCACTCTTATATAAGATGTGAAAACCATGAACATAAATAACAACCATTTCCATAAGGGTAGGCAGAGCCTCATATGTTTGAATGTCATAATTAGTTGAAGTAGAAGCAGATGGAGGTGTAGATTTGGAAATAACCGCAAAGTTGTTACTTAATTGCTTAGACAAAGTGGACTAGTTTTTAGGTTCATCCATATCTTTCTCCTTTTCAACCTTAGGTTCTCTTGGAGGGACTTTATATTATTACACAAAGGTAGGCGTAAAGTCTAAAGAACCCCAATCATAACCTAAGAGAACCCCCTCAGGAGAAAATGGTGATTCAGTTTGCGTGGAATCCTTCTCAAAATTATTGGACTCACTAGGAGTACTAGAGGAAGTAGAGATGTTTGAAGAAGAATTAGAAATAGTTGAAGAAGACTCAGAAGTAGTTGAAGAGGATTTGGAAGATGATGTTTGCAAACAAGCTTGTAAATTAGTATCAACAAACAAGGTATACATCTTATTGTTATAGATGAACTTAACTTGTTGATGCAAAGTAGAAGGAACATCTTGCATACATTGAATCCATGGTTGTCCTAATAAAATAATGTATTTCAAATTATTGAGCATGAAATGAATAGGTGTGGGTAAAATAACAAGTCCTACCTTGACAGGTAAGGTTATAATACCTAACAAAGACCTAGCAACATTATCAAAGCCACAAACAATAAGATTATCTAGTTTAACAAGAGATGTGTCTACCTTAATCTTATGTAATGGACTAACCCTACAAATATTAAGGCCAAAGCCATTGTCAAAAAGGGTTCATCTTATAGTGTTACCATTAATAAGGACAACAATCATAAAAGGATCATATTGGTGTTGAACCTCATGAGAGAGTAATTCATCTTGTGTGAATATAATTTGAGCTTTAGGTGTTGTCATGGAGTCAATCAAAGAAGTCATATTATTAGGTGTCATCGCGGGTGGGACATATAAGGTTTTAAAAGAATCTTGTAACATTCCATGATGCGTGGATGAAGTTTTAATTAGATCCCAAAGAGATATCTTGGTAGGAGTAGCTTTAAATTGTTCAATAAGGTCATACTCCTTACCAAGAGTTTGTGAAATACGAGGTGCTTGAGGAAGAATAGATTGAGAAGTAGGAAGTGAAGATGGAATAATAAGAGGAGGATTATATTTCCTATTATTCCTTGTGTTGTATGTATGAGAAAATGAATTATAACTCTCTAGTAATTTTTTTAGCATACTCATAAGGACTCTTAGTGGGATATCCTCCTTGCACTGTAATAATAGGTTTGTTGGGAGTGCAAAAGGCATTATTATTATAACCACCTTGAACCACGAAGAGAGGCTTGTTAAGAGGTTGTGATGTTGGATAAGGACTAGCACTTTGAATCACAAAGAGGGGTTTACTAGAAGGTGTTTGAAAGTTATGTTCATTCACATTTATCATAATAATTAACCTCTTAGATGTGTGAACATTGTTTGAAGAAGTTGTAATATACATGAAATCATTAAGAGCATCATCCAACATAAAATGGTCACGTTTACTAAATGGCTTGTGTTTAGATTCAAAAGGAATCAAATCATCATAAAGTTGATTGTTATAAACCACCATGTTACTAGATTTAGAGGATGATTTGATAGGAATAACCTCATGGGGAGAGTCATTCAACTTATCTTCATCATTGCTATGAAATGGCATAGTAACAAGGTTGATTAATATTTAGCAAAGTTGGTTTAGAAGGCTTAGGGTATAAAATATCAACTAGAGCCTCATCAAGTTCTTCCTCACTAAACGCATAATCATTATAAGCAAATGCATCGTCATAAGAATGAAAATCTTGCAAACAAAGATCCAACATATTTGAAATGAGAAATGCATACAAAACCTAAAACACACAATGCATACAACAATATTTTTTTTTGGGGGGGGGGGATTTTTTATGTTTTTGAATGAAAAGAATCATGCAATAGATATATCTAATCAATAAATGCAGATCTACGAAGGTAGGAAATGTCGGGTTCACCAAAATGTGTAGAATGAAAATGGAGTTTGAGTGAGTTAGGACCTAATTCCACTCTCATTCACACATTGGAATATGAAAACTCCTAAGGAGATGATTCACTTTGACTTCTTCTTATGAAAGAGAGTCAACGAATATCTTTAGGGTTTCTATTCCTTTGCTCCTATGAAGAGGAGACAAGCTAAATGCAAGCAAATGATAAACTAAGCTAGGGAGATGAACAAAATTGATAACATAAATTAAAATAATAGAAAATGTAGAACTAAAACTAAGACACAAACTACAAAACAAGGAATGAAACTCAGATGTGCACTTGTGATAGAAAATTTAGCTAAGTTGAGTTGGATCAGGGCACTGGGCACTCTAGTCTCTATTATTGTACTGAGTTGATTCTAGAATCTGCAAATTCAAGCTTTGAGATGCAGAACTGCCACAAAAAGCCCAAAAATGTAGAGGACCAGGGTGCTAGACGCTTTGGTCCCGAACCAGATCATTGGGCACTCTAGTCCCAGGGATCTGGGACCTCCTTCTGGATCCAGAACTGTACCTACAAATTTTGTTTTTTCCAAAGATCACAACTCTGTTAGATTTCTATGCTTGCACCTACAACATGAAAAATAGTGTTTGGGTGGATATATAGGATTTTGCCTTAGTCAAACCCCCTTTTTTTGGTTATTTCCACCTCCACAAATAGCCAATAATCTATTGAAATGTGTGTGTGCTAGAATCTTATGTGTTTACAGGATCTTAAATGAGCTAGAATGCAAGAATTAGAGTTCTACCCTATGCTTTGAGTATAAACCCTAAATGAACATAATGTAAATGAGAATGCTTCAAATCACAAATTAAATAATTGATCTAAAGCAATAATATAGATATGAAAATTAATGTTGTGAAACTCATACAAAGATATGAAAATAACATGAAACCATACCAAACCCTCAGGGAGAGGAACAAGCCAATCAACAATTGATGATCTCCTATTATTCTTTAATATCTTCAAAGCTTCAATTGATGTAGAAATGATGAATGCTTTATTTGTTGATTGAAGACTTTACATAACATGTACTTTCACTTCACAAGAGGCTCCTTCAATTGCTAGAGAATAAATCCTTCAAATGAGGAAAGAAAAGGCTATATATATGAAACCCTAACTTTGTTTTTTATCATAAGCTGACCTAGAATTGGTATTTTTTCACAAAAGCCTAGATTTCAACATTATAATACCGCCAAAACACGATCCTAAAATTCATGGAGAAAAAGTTGTGACCAGTGTGATTCACACTGGCCCTATCAACTTTTTTCCAGATTTTCAGGGATGTAAAGTGTCATGATTATAAGGCGATTTCCAGTTGGTGCGACAATTTAAGGTGTTTAGATATGTGAAATAGAGCCTTAAAGGTCAAAATAGGACCTAATTGGGGTTTTGATAAATTAATAAATTAAAAGGATAAAATAAAAAGGGGCACACTTAAGATTAAGGGCCCAATTTTATGATGCGTGGAGTGATAAAAGAGAACTTTAGATTTAATTAAATTAATTAATTAATGCTTAAAGGGAAATTTAAAAAAATAAAAATGCAACACACTAAGGCGGGTGCTAACCTAAGCATGAAATTATACCACCCAATTAAGGGTGTATAATTTAAAACGCTACAACACCAATTATGCCTTTCTCCTTCAACATGAATTCTCACAAACACTTGCACTTCCACACACTCATCATCCCATTAACCTCACACCACAACCAGATTAGATCATAACATATATATACTACCAGTATATACACCAAGTCAGCCTCAAGAATATTTCTTCATCGGTCGTCTACATGATTTCCTTCAAGAATATTCCAATGATCAAATTACATGTTACAAGCACCAGAATAAAACAAGAACAAAAACATTCAAGGTCAACTAGACCTGAAATGAACATATCCTTGAACTTCTGCAAGCATTCTTCCAAACCACAAAAACACCGTTCAACTTGACATGAAGAAATTAAGATCATGAACAACATATTTCCAAAATATCACCGAAAATCAAAGTGTGGAGGAATTCAAAGCACTCCAATCACCATCAAACACCTTTAATGTTGAATATATTTCTGAAGCACAAATTATAGAGCACCACAACAATTTCTACAACCAACACCAAAATTTAGACAATATGAAACACGTCTACATACTCGCAACACAAATTTCTAGAGCAACACATCTGCAATATCTGCAACGACTACAACAATTGCACACATCTATAACTCAACATGAAAAATTGCAACACATCTTCAATAAGACATATCAAAGATGTTCTTCACCTCTATGCATACATAGATATCTTCCACTAATCTACATCATACATAACTATCTTCTATTATTCTGCATCACTTATACATACTACTTCTCTGCAACAACTATACTTTGTACACTAACTTGCTATATCCAGACCAATCCGGATCACCAGATTTGACATCAATGACAACTAAACATATATTTCTAACATCATTATTAATGAAATAGTTGAGTTCCAACTCCTAATGGTCCTTACACCTATCCCAAATCACTCATTCAATGGAATGTGTGGGATCCTTTCCTTGAGCATCATAATTAAAGGGTGACATTAATGCACAAAATAACCTTTGTTATAAAGAACAATATTTTTGCTTGCCTCTAGGTACCTTTACACATCTCTAATATGTGATTTATGCATGAATGAAATGAGGATGGTAACATAAAATATATGGGTTACCTCTACAATGGCAAGTGACTTTTTTTCCTTTTCCTAATTCTTCACAAATATGTTGATGATATATATTGTCAATTTTTTTATGTAGGGATGAAAAAATAGGTTACACAATAAGAATAAGAATGTTTGCATTCCTTAGGGTCTTTCTTCTTGGCAAAAAGTCAAGATATGTTATATTGTAATGGTTTGGTTTCATCTCAAGTGTATGAAAATATAGTGGAATCCAAGGAGAATAGACTAAATGTGTAGATTTGACATTATCTAAGTATATCCATGTGTATTCCATATATTTCTAAGTGATAAATATATTTATAGTTAGTTAGCCATATGACTACAAAATCCTTGTAAATATTTTTCAAGGTATCTTAATTTAGGAACAGAAGAAATGAATGGATTTATTCATGTATTACTAAGTTAGATTCTACTAATATTCTAGAATTTTGTTCATCTTCCAATTTGTATGCATAGATCTTAGCTTATGTTTAGGGCTTGTAGGAATAGTCTTAAATAATATTTCAATTAAGGTGTTGTAAGGGGATTCTATTCATTGCATCCTTTTATATTTAAATTTTTTATATTATGATCACATAATTAGATAAGGCACCCAATTACCTTTTCCTCAACCTCCCATCACACCAACACATACAATAAGTTTAATTTAATTTCTTTACATATTTTTAATGTCATATCATTCATTTCCATGTCTAGATGTGCATAACTCCATTAAGATTATAAGGAACACATATTTAAGCACTTTGTGTAGTATATTGTGTGCCTTATAAAGGTACATATAACCTTGTATTATCAAATTAGCATACATATACAAAGTGACAACCTATTAGGAGTCTACTATGAATTGGTATGGTTTGTGTTAAGGTAAATATCCATTTCCTATAGTTATATCTAACACGAAACCTTAGGGAAGCCCCCTTGGCCTAGTAAATTTGTCCAAAGTTGGTACTTAAGAGAAGCACATTTTTAAGGATTTAGGGACTTACAAATCTATCCACCATAATCTTGGTATAATTGTCAAGGAAGAGTTACTTTAGTGATTATTTTAAAGACCTTGGTGATTCAATAGTTTTAATTTGAACCAATATTTAACTCTATCCAAGAAGATAAAGTCCTTGGTTAATATTTTAACACATTTTTTATACAAAAAAGTTTGTCTCTCTTGGTAGAGGGTACTGACTTTGTTCAAGGGCAGGTCAAGAACTATCTGACAAGTTAAAGTGTTAAAATGGAAAGAGGAAGGTGACATATAGATTAAAAAAAAGAAATAAAAAGTTTTAGCTAGTGTTAGGAGACAATATCTCAAATGAAGAGTTAAAAATTCTAGTAATTCACTTATGTCAAATTCTCAAGATACAAAATTACTACTACCCGAGCTCACTACTATGAAGAAAGGAAAAATGAAATGGTTGTTCATTTTAATAGAAAAATAACAGTGAGAATGAGAAAAGTGGCTCCTCATTTGAGGCCAAATGAATAAATGTGTTTATGATTGTGGTTTTGATCCTGATAACAATTGGAAAGCTACATGTCGAAGATGCATTATTTTCAAAGGATTTTATGACCTTACAAATTGCAGGATGAGCCAGCTAGCATGACATTGGGCATTGTATTGTGATCGATTTTCTGTTGCATAGTAGCGGGCAGTACGACCCTCTTCTATGTAATTCTAAATGCTTGTAACATTAAGGACTTCTGGGATTTTATTGAGATATATGAAAAGACTTCTAGATTGTAATTTCTGTCATCAATGATGTTATTGTGAATCAAAATAATTGAACTGTTCCTCCGGCCTTTTTAGACTATTTTGTTCGATGTTCATTAATGGTTTTTGTGCAAATTTAGATACAATCTCAACTTTAGTAATGTAAGCTTAAACTTTGTTGTTTGGATGATGTTATATACTCTTTCATTCTAGTGTGTGTTCAGGTATGCTTTTCTTTATGTCATTTTAAATGATTTGATGTATCTATGATCGTTCATAAGGCATGTAGATTGTTGAATGGGCCTTAGAATCGCATATATATGAGATTATATGTGTAAATTATTTGACAAAACCTCAAGCTAGGCATATGGGCATAGGTTAGTTTTTATTTTATTTTTTCTCTTTCCTTTTCTACCCAAAGTAAATGAAGAGTCGACTTCTAAAATCCCAGAGGTCACTCAGTAAAAGAGCATAGGTCCCCCAAACACTAAGTTTCCCATAAGGTTGTGTGTCTAAGAGAAATTTTAGGCATCAACAGTTACTGTTATCATAAAAGCTTGTACCCTTGCTAAGCTATCAAATTAGCAACCTTGTGAAACATGGAAACAACCCCAAAGTGTGGGACCTTGTGCAAGGGGGTTGAATCTTCGGAGAATGTCGGCTTCCTTCTCAATCTAGGTGTAGGTGTTGAACCAACTTAACACTTCAAAACTTACTCCTAAGCCTATCCTAACAACTTGCAGAAGAAAATAGAAGAGAGAAATTCTTAAAATAAGAGGGAGGTGATGCACCAAGAAGAGATTGTTTCTATCCCTACCCGAAATGACACAAAGAATCAACTGAAATGCCCAGGAGATGCACAAACTTCAGTTGTATGAGTGACCCCAATGCATGTATGGAGGTTAGAATTCGTTGAATGTCAAGAGGGGAGAAGGTTTCCCACAAGTCACACTCAGATATAAATTAACACAACATATAGGAGAGAAGAGCCACAAAACATACACCTATGATGAAGGTAAGGAAAATACACAACATACATAAGTTGAAGAAAGGTAAGAATAACAATTTTAATTCATTCGAAGGCCAATGGCCAAACTTATAGTTGTAGAAATGCAAGATAAATACAAGTCTTTAAGAGAAGTGAAAGAGCATAGAATAGCTCAAGCCAGTAGGGAGAGAACCCTTTACAATGAGGCTTAATAGCCTTTATATAGAAAATTGGTTACAAGAGTGATCATGACCCCTGTGTGTGCAGAGAAATGTCAGCCTAGGAGTGCATGCACTTGACTTCTGTACATGCAAGCAACCTAGCCATACCCTAAAAATGCAATCCTAAGAAGGGTGGATTGACTGACCTTCCAAAGTCAAAGCATGTAGACATGACATAAGTTACCACAACAAGCATGGCCTTGTACCTCTCTTGATGGAAATCCTACCAAAAACATTAAATACACCCCTATGGCTCAAAAGAAGGTGCACAAGTCACATAAGTCGTTGTAGTATTTAAAGCTTTGAGTGTTGATCATGCCATCTGCAAGTGTTGCCAGTCGGAAAAAAGTCTGAGGACTTCATAAACTCGGGTTCTCGAAGTGGGGAAGACAAGGAAGGAACTTTGGAACCTCAGGGTTCCGGATTTTCGGGAAAGGGGAAGGAGAACTTTGGAACCTCGGGGTTCCGGAGTTCTGAGAAAGGTAAGAAGAGACTAAGCGAAAGGAAAAGGGGTGACCTAGCAAAGGAACTTCGGAACGTCGGGGTTCCGGAGTTCCGGGGAACTGAAGAGGAGGGAGAAGGAAAGGGAGGAACTTCAGAACCTCGGGATTCCGGAGTTCCGGGGAATTGAAGAGGAGGGAGAAGGAAAGGGAGGAACTTCAGAACCTCGGGATTTTGGAGTTCCGGGGAATTGAAGAGGAGGGGGACAGAAAGGGAGGAACTTTAGAACCTCGAGGTTTCGGAGTTCCAGAGAACTGAAGAGGAGGGGGAAGAAAAGGGAGGAACTTCAAAACCTCGGGGTTCCAGAGTTTTGGAAAACTAAAGAGGAGCGGGAAGGAAAGGGAGGAACTTCATAACCTTAGGGTTCCAAAGTTCCGGGAAGGAGAAAGGAGAGGCTAGGAAAAGAACTTCAGAACCTCAGGTTCCAGAGTTTTAGGAAAGGAAAAGGCCAAGGGGAGGAACTTCGGAACTTGAGGATTCTGGAGTTCCAGAGAAAAGAAAGGGAAGGCTAAGGAGAAGGAACTTCAGAACCTCGGGGTTCCAAAGTTCTGAAGAAGGCAAGGAAAGGGAACTTTAGAATCTTGGGGTTCTGGAGTTCCAAGGAACTGAAGAGGAGAGAGAAGGAAAGGGAGGAACTTCAGAACCTCGGGGTTCTGGGAAGGAGAAAGGAGAGGCAACAAAGGTGAGGAACTTCGGAACCTCGGTGTTCCAAAGTTATGGAGAAGGGAAGAAGAAGCTAAGGAAAAGACTTCCTCTAGACAAGACAACACTTCACAATTCCTAATTCCACTGCTTTTCTCCTTGATCAACTGGGGCAGCGTTGGTCCATGGATCATATCTCTGATCGGTTCTTACTGATGGACCCAGGGTGTCATAAAATGACAATATTTTTGGTGATTTCTGTGGGATGCTTGCTTGCTAAGCATGAAGTCTAGAAGCCTTGAGCATCCATTGGGCACTAAGTCATTGAAAAGACCCAAAACATGCGTGCACCGTCACTTGGAGGAAAGATGGAAACTAGAGCATACACCCTCTTAAGGAGAATATGGCAGGTGCACAAGCACTTTATGAAAGATAAACAACTTCTAGTCTAATATTTACATAGTTACAATAAGAGGGAACTGATGCTTTTGCCTCTGTCAAAGAGGAACCTTTTGAAGGAGTTGATCCCCCTCATACCATTGTTACGTTCTCCATATAGCTTTAATGGTTGAAATCTCTTGTATGCATGCATTATATCACACATAGTACTCATGTAGTGAAACAACACTTCACCATTCACCTTGCCACCATAGGGAAGCCATATAAAATAACCACCTGAGACACCTGGGGATGCATGAAGCATACACATAGTAGCAAGGGGGAAGTTTCTTAGGAGTCATCTAGCATCAAAAGAACCACTCCTTGCAAAAGAGAAGGCATCTCTATTATACAAGGGGGCATCATTTTTTCCACAATAGCCAACCTCCTCCTGGCATGAGTGAAACCAAAAGAAAAGGCCTCGAACTTGCATGGTGATGAAAAGTATATCATATCTTTGTCTTGGCCTGCACAAGGGGGCTCTTCAGGCACATAAAATTGGAAACTTTAAAGCTCGGGTATACTGTCAAGTTGAGCAATCATAAGACTTTTGGCATGACCAACATGTTGTTGCTCAACGCCATCAAACTTGGTATGTTGGTCCCAAGTGAAACATTCAATCTCAGGCACATCATCTCTAATGCAAAAAGAAACATCTTCACCTTGAATGAAGACTTCATATTCACCATCATCACTTTCAAGGACAGGGGAGAACCAACATACAACATACTCACATTTGCTGATATCCAACTTATCAGCGCAAATCTTAGGTTTATGAGACACCTCAAAAGAAGAACTAAAATCTTCAGATTGTCTCTTTGTTTTTGTTTCCTCCTCTAGGAAACATAATGCAACAACCTCAAGTTCATGGCATGATCCATCCGCCATGCAATTTGCAGCAAAACCATTACCCCCTGTGCCCACATCAACATTATCTTGTTCTCTAGAGATACCACCTAGGGAGGTGTAGACATATCCTTCTCCTCATGATCAATAAAGAAAAGAAGATTTTTAAATGAGAGGACAATGTCCTCCTCTTGTTCACACTCCTCATGTTCAATTACCTATTGTTGCAACTGATTGTTCTCAATATCCTCCTGCAACATTATCGATTCCTCCTCCTTTAGAGCATATGAAGACTCACCAATGGCCGATTGAACCCCTTCCATGATGAGGATGGGAACCATCTGTCCTCCATACAATAGGTTCACCCTTAAAAAGGGAGATAACATCAGGAAAGGGTCTAGGTGGTGGGGTGTTTTGCAAAAGGCACGAAGGAGAAGGCTCTTGTATAAAAATAGCCGGAGCTCCCTTAAAACTTGGAATTTTAAAACTAGGGGGGGAAGTTGAAGGCTTGAGAGGTCTCCCCTACTTGAAGCTTGGGATTTCAAACTTAGGAACCCTAGGGTCATAAACCTCCTCCTGTATGAGCCACATCTCTATGGTTGCTAGTTGCTCAATTTCTTTCTTCCTAGCAAAGGCAAGTTGCCTTGCAAGGAACTCTTCATGTTGTCTTTGGGATCCCATCTGTTGTTGCTGGAGTTGAGCCTGATAAGAAAGCTGATCCTTTTGCAAATCCCACTCATGTTGCCTCTTCAACTCCTCCAGCTGCTTGGTGAAATCAAGCAACACACTTTTGATTTCTGCAATTTACCTTTTTTCGTCATCTTGGGGCTGGTTGGGCTACCAAGAAGGTTGAGCAAGGGTGGGTGGGAGGCAAGCATTAGGAAAGTACCCGCCTACTGCTAAAGTGAAGTTATTTGGGTTGAAACTAGGAGCAGTCCTAGTTTGGTCCAGTTGGTAAGGAGGGTAAAACTGGCTGGCATTCTCATAGAATGGGGGTGAATAGAAGTTACACCCATGATATGAACTCATTTTAAAGCATTTGAAAGAGATGGAGCTTGTTTAACAAAATGCTTAAAAGAGTAGATGGGCCCTCTCAACCAGAGACTGATAACATACCACAAATCCACCAAATGATTGCAGAGTCACCAGGTGCTTGAAAGATGTTGCCCCCAAAGGCTTGATGAACTGAAGAACACACCAAACTTCAGTTGGCTTGGGCTTAGGACTCCATGACTTCAAAACCTGAGGGTTCCGGAGTTGAGGACATAGGCACTTCGAACCCTGGGGGTTTCAGGGCCCCAGAGTTAGGAACTAGTCACAAACAAGAATCTGGACTTGTTGAGCGGAGTCGCTAAGTACTTGAGAGATTACTGCCTCTAAAGGCTGAGACACTAAGAACAACACTAATCCTTAACACGTATGTCAAAATTAATTCCCACCGAGCAATGCCAAAAATTGTTATCACAAAAGCTTGCACCCTTGCTAAGCTATCAACTCAGCAACCTTGTGAAACATGGAAACAACCCTAAAGTGTGGGACCTTGCGCAAGGGGGTTGAATCTCCGGAGAAAGCCGACTTCCTTCTCAATCCAGGTGCAGGTGTTGAACCAAATCAACATTTCAAAACTTACTCCTAATCCTATCCTAACAACTTGCAAAAGAAAAGGGAAGAGAGAAATGCTTAAAATAAAAGGGAGGTGATGCACCAAGAAGAGATTGTTTCTCTCCCTACCCGAAATGACACAAAGAATCAACTAAAACGCCCAGGAGATGCACAAACTTTAGTTGTATGAGTGACCCTAATGCATGTATGGAGGCTAGAATTTGTTGAATGTCAAGAGGGGAGAAGGTTTCAGACAAGTCACACTCATAAATAAATTAACACAACATATAGGAGAGAAGAGCCACAAAACATACACCTATGATGAAGGTAAGGAAACATACACAACATACATAAATTGAATAAAGACAAGAATAACAATTTCAATTCATTTGAAGGCCAATGTCCAAACTTACAGTTGTAGAAATGCAAGATAAATACAAGTCTTTAAGAGAAGTAAAAGAGCATAGAATAGCTCAAGGCAGCAGGGAGAGAACCCTTTACAATGAGGATTAACAACCTTTATATAGAAAATTGGTTACAAGAGTGATCATGACCCATGTGTGTGTAGGGAAATGTCAGTCTGGGAGTGCATGCACTTGACTTTCGTACATGCAAGCAACCTAGCCACACCCTGAAAATGCAATCCTGAGAAGGGTGGATTGACTGACCTTCCAAAGTCAGAGCATGTAGACATGACATAAGTTACCACAATAAGCATGAACCTGTACCTCTCTTGATGGAAATCCTACCAAAAACATTAAATGCACCCTTGTGGCTCCACAAAAGAAGGTGCACAAGTCACAAAATTCGTCGGAGTATTTAAAGCTTTGAGTGTTGATCACACCATTCGAAAGTGTTGCCATCTGGAAAGAAGTCCGAGGACTTCGGAAAATCAGGTTCCTGAAGTGGGGAAGACAAGGAAGGAACTTAACTTCGGGGTTCCGGAGTTCCGAGAAAGCGAAGAAGAGACTAAGCGAAAGAAAAAGGGGAGACTTAGCAAAGGAACTTTGAAACCTTGAGGTTCCGGAGTTCCGGGGAACTGAAGAGGAGGGGGAAGGAAAGGGAGAAACTCCAGAACCTCAGAACCTTGGGGTTCTGGAGTTCCGAGAAGGAGAAAGGAGAGGCTAGGAAAGGAACTTCAGAACCTCAGGATTCCAGAGTTCCGAGAAAGGAAAAAGCCAAGGGGAGGAACTTCAGAACCTCGAGGTTCCGGAGTTTCGGAGAAAAGAAAGGGAAGGCTAAGGAGAAGGAACTTCAGAACCTCGGGGTTCCAGAGTTCTGGAGAAGGCAACGAAAGAGAACTTCGGAACCTCGAGGTTTCAGAGTTCTGGGGAACTGAAGAGGAGGGGGAAGGAAAAGGAAGAACTTTGGAACCTCGGGGTTCTGGAGTTCTGGGAAGGAGACAGAAGAGGTAGCAAAGGGAAGGAACTTTGGAACCTCAGGGTTCTAGAGTTCTGGGAAGGAGAAAGGAGAGGTAGCAAAGGGAAGGAACTTTGGAACCTCAGGGTTCCAGAGTTCCGGGGAAGGGAAGAAGAAGCTAAGGAAAAGACTTCCTCCAGACAAGACAACACTTCACAATTCCTAATTCCACTGCTTTTCTCTTTGATCAATTGGGGCAACATTGGTCCATGGATTGTATCTCTGACCGGTTCTTATTGATGGACTCAAGGTGTCATAAAATGATAACAATTACCAAAGCTCATATTGATGTAGTTTTCTTGTAAGTCCAAAGTGAATACTAATTGAGAAATAGCCAATTGACTACAAAACAACATTAGAAATATAGTTCAACTCGATGTAGAAGTTGCACATGCCAATCTTAATCACCTATAACAACACGATAATAAGTGAACATCAAAGATCAAATTGACAACTTATACAAAATAGCTTATCCTTCTCCAGCTACTCAATTTTCATCTCCTTTAATTTAGATCTATTTATTCATATTATTCTCTTTTTTTGTCAAATCAAAATCGCATTGGAACAATAAAATGATATCCTAGGGTTTTAGGGCAGCACATTTGATTTTTTGCAATTAGAAAAGATCTTATTTTTTAATTTAAAATATTAGAGAATAGTACAACTCAATACTAATATTTAACCTAAAAGCTACTATTTTCATGTTAGTGGTGTTTTAATAACGTATATTTAATTGGCTACAATTTAATTATATATAGTTTAAATCATTTTTTGTCAATCTATATTTCTAGAGGATTATAAAGATCTTCATCAACCCATATTGTACAACTTGTTTTTGATATATTATATTCATGAACGGTTCACTTAACACTTATTATATGCATACATACATATATGATGTCAACATATTTACCTTCATATAGTAGATTACAACAAAATGAATAAGCATACATCTAAATCAAAATTACTCATTTGGCTAAGCAACCACATGTAGGGGATCCTATCTGTCAAAGTCATCTAGGTGTCAAACCTAACTGAAATATGTCTTTGAAGGTTTGAATTCTGGTTGATGGTTTTCATCACATACCATCATCCTCGTCAATTGTGTTCAACCAATTGAACTACAACATTTTGACAATATTCATATATTTAAATAACATTCATAAGAATAAAACATCACATCCCAATTATATATAAACTATAATACACATCAGATATTAAATTTAAATAATATTTAAGAAAAAAAATACGAATAATATTTCAACCATCCTCACTTAAAAATTACCATATTTACAAAACCTCCAACCAAATATTTTACCTTATATAAATCTCTAACCATCATACTACTAGTTTTAACTGGAAAGAAATGGCAGTCAGAGAGTTTGCACCATAAAGAAGAAGAAATATGAAAAAAAAGGTTCGGGTATACTGAATGGAACGAGATATATCCATTGTTAAGGAGAAGAATTCACAGTTTGGCTTATAAATTATAAACTTCACTGAACGGAACGAGCCACACAGCCTACACTGTAAAACAGAAGAATTATGAAAATTAGTAGGCTGTACAAAGGTTTTTTAACTACCTCTTTGTGCTCTATAGCTCAGGAACGACAACGAAATAAAGTAATTAAAAAATTCAATCTCAATCATTAAGTAGAAGCAGCTTCAGAATGCTCTACTGAACAATGGCAATCCTTGACTATTACCTCAAACAGTACTTTCATAGTTGTCAATGGCTGTTCAAATCTTGTGGAATCCTCAAAAGAATAAAACCACCATGTTATTTGTCTGGCAAACGCTTGCCCTTCAGTTCAGAATGTTTACAACTTCTTCTGTCAATCTCAAAGATGTGAAAGTAGGAATTCAGATCTTAAATGCTGTGGATCAACATGTAGACTCTTCTACTCACATTTCTCCTTTGCAGGTTTGTGTTGAAAGAAAATCTGTAACAGATGGAAAACTAATACATGCCCACATCAAAACGAGGGGATCTCAGCGGGACAACATTATTTGGAATGCCCTTGCTAACATGTATGCTAGCTGTGGAACTCTGGCTGACGCTACCAGAGTTTTTAACACCATTCCTGTACCTGATGTTTGCTCATGGTCTGTAATTATTTCCGCTTATTCCAGACATGGATTTACACAAGAGGCTTTGCAAATGTTTAACCAAATGGCTGAAACAGGTGTACACCCAGACCACTTTATTTTCTCAACTGTTTTCTCAGCTTGCGCAAAATTAAAAGCTTTAGAACAGGGTATGAAGATCCATGAAGAAGCAATCAAGAGTGGATTTGATAAGCATGTATTTGTACAGAGTGCCCTGGTAGACATGTATGCAAAATGCCATAAACTGGAGATTGCACGTAAACTGTTTGACAAAATTCCTCGACGAGACGTGGTAACTTGGACACTTATTATTGCCGGGTACGCTCAGAATGGAAGGGAAATGGAAGCCCTGAAGCTGTTTCAACAAATGAGATTGGAAGGCTTGAACCTAAATCCTACGACATTTGCTGTTGTTCTACCTGCCTGTGCGAATTTGGCAGCTCTGGAAAAGGGCATGGAGATTCATAAAGAGATAATTAGATGTGGATTTCATTCCGATGTTTTTGTGCAGAGTGCTCTCATAAACATGTATGCAAAATGTTGCGATTTGGAGAAGGCACGCAGTTTCTTTGACAAAATGTCTGTAAGGGATACAGTTTCCTGGACAGCTATGATTGTGGGATATACACAAAATGGGCATATGGATGAGGCTATGAAGCTATTTCAGAAAATGTCTGAAAGAAGCATCGTCTCGTGGACAGCGATGATTGCAGGATATGCACAAAATGGGAGCAGTGTTGAAGCCCTGAAACTGTTTCAAGAAATGAAATCTGCAGGTGTAATGCTAGATTCAAAAACTTTTGCTAGTGTTCTTCCAGCATGTGGCAACATGGTAGCTCTGGGAAAAGGAATCGAAATTCACGAAGAAATAATTAGGAATGGATTTCAGTCTGATGTCTCTGTGGTTAATGCTCTTATAGATATGTATGCGAAATGCGGAAACTTAGGCAAGGCACAAAAACTATTTGATGAAATGAATGAAAGAACTGTTATTTCATGGACAGCGATGATTGCAGGATATGCTATGCATGGCCATGGCAGAGAAGCCCTCAAACTTTTTAAAAAAATGGAAGACTCTGGAATTCGTCCAAACCAAGTCACCTTTGTCTGTGTATTGTCCGCTTGCTGCCACGCTGGCCTAGCGGAAGAAGGTATTCAATATTTCAACAAAATGAGTGACTATTATAATGTCACACCTGTGATGGAGCACTATAATTGCATTGTTGATCTGCTTGGCCGTGCTGGATGCCTGGATGCAGCAATAAGTTTTATCAACAATATGCCAATAAAACCTGATGCTGCCATGTGGGGATGTCTACTTAGTTCCTGTAGAATACATAATAATATTGAGTTAGGGGAACAGGTGGCCGAACGCCTTTTTGAGTTGGAACCTAGCAATTCTGGCACTTATGTTCTCCTTTCAAACATTTATGCCGCAGCTGGTAAATGGAATGACGTTGATAAGGTGCAGAAAATCATGAGAGTTAGAGGAGTGAAAAAGACACCTGGATGCAGTTGGATTGAGGTTAATAAAGAGCTGCACAGTTTCCTTGTAGGAGACAGATCACACCCTCAAATGCAAGCAATCTATACAGAGTTGGACAGACTGTATGGAGAGATGAAGGCCACAGGATATGTTCCTGATACAAGGTTTGTGTTGAATGACATAGAAGAAGAGCAAAAGGAGCAAGCTCTTTGCCATCATAGTGAGAAACTGGCAATTGCATTTGGGCTATTAAACACACCCGATGGTGAAACTATCCGGGTTATCAAAAACCTTCGAGTTTGTGGTGACTGCCATTCTGCAATCAAGTGCTTCTCCAATATTGTCACACGAGAAATCATTGTGAGAGATACCAATAGATATCATCATTTTAAAGACGGACAGTGTTCTTGTGGGGATTATTGGTGATATTAACTTGAGCTTTAAACCTGGCATGCATTTAATGATTTTGTGGTAACACAACTTTGCATTGGTAGCAAGGAGTCTCGTTTATTTTTAGTTTTTGATATATGGTGCTTGGAGATATGGATCATATTTTTTCTTTTGTAGCAGTAATCAATTTTACAAATGAAACTCAATGATGTACACAACCAATGATCACTTACTACATCCCACTAATCAAATTATATGATTTCTCTGATGAGCAGTGTACACATGCAGGTGAGAGAATTATGATAGAAAACTAAGCTAGTGTTGCTAAAGGATAGCTATCAAACCTTGGTTCTGGGCATGAATATCACCAACAACAATCTTGAGATGCATCTTTGATGGGTATGCACTTCTTAACAACAAGTGCCTTGTTTCCCTTTGGAATTTGGGCTAACCTATTTGGGATCAACTGACTTGCCATAATCGTCTTTTTACTTTCCTAAGACATGTACTTTAAGACATGTACTTCAATCATTCAATGAGAATATGTACCTGTTATCAACTCAATGTTACATACAGTAATAGGTCACCTGTGCCATAGATCCCTACTGGGATAAATACTGCAATAGAGGCCTTGGCCAATGAGTTTTCAAGGATAGAACATTAGATGAAAGATCTTCACTCTTCTGATTATGTCTCTGGGGACAAAATATCAACTGGACTCGTGTAAGGTAATCTTCAAAGTTCAAACATATTGCTGTACATCTCCCATCAAATATAGAGTCGTTAGAACCATTTACATAAGAGTTATCTAATAATTTGTTAATAATCAAAATGCTATAATAGGAACACATCTATAATATGCTTGACATACTTATGCTACTAGGATAGCCTATCATGATCTCGACTCAAATCAACAAATTTATAGCTGTATTCTAATAACATAATTAAATTTTCTCCAAGCAAGTTACATCTTGTTGACAGGAATTGCAAGACAACTAATAAATATGAATAAGTACAAATCTATGCTCTTACAAGATCCATTTCTTCTATAATGCCCTTCATGTTTGCAGCCTTGAGATGTGGATCTCGACATCGTTCTTCGATTATGTATCAAGGGATGCATAAATCATTTGCGTGCTTTTTGCCTTGGTTGTTAATGATGTTTCAGCTTCATTGTTTTCTTTGCGAGTTTTTAATTATGGCTGTTCTTGTTTTGAATGGTGTGTTTGAATCACCCGCATGTTTTGTGATGTGGTTCCTCAACATGTTAGTTGTTGGTGTTCTATATGCTTAGGTGATGCTTATATCATAATGCTTATGTTCATTGTGATGTGTATTATTATTTATGCAAAGATTAAATGATGTTTTGATGCACTGAATTTATGATATTATATTTTGTTGGGTGATTATGCTTGACATGTGTGTTGGGTGGTTAGAGGTGTAGAGTTGTTTATACACTTGGCTACACAAGTCTTGAGTTATTCTTCAATGACTGGTTATTTCAGAGATGTCACATTGGGCCACCCTTTTATATTTCTTGATCATACTCGAATCAAGTACAATATGTCATGTTTGACTCCGTGTTAACTAGAAACAAATTAGAGGTGATTTTGAAGTTTGTTCATGTTGTGAGTTGCAAGTTATTGTCCGATTTAAATTAATCACTTAATTTTTTCATTTCTCATAATTAAAATTTTGGAAATGAAATGATTACATATGTTGGTTATCAAAATATTTCCATGTTTTGGAAAAAAGAAACAATAAAAATGAAATTAAGTTATTTAAATTTTGAAAAAAATATTACAATTAGAAATGTATATTTATATTCAATTTAATCATTTATTAAATATTTATGTAAATAAATTATTGTGGCATGTTTTATTTTATGAAATTTGAAAATTTATAAATGAAAGAAAATAAAGAAAAATTAAATTAGAAATTTGGAAAATAGAAAAAAAAAAAAAAATTTAACGAAAAAGGATTCAGAAAGCAAATAGAGTCTTATTTTCATTATTCATGTTTGAAGGAATTTTACTCTCAATGTTGAGAGACAGTTGAAATTACTTATATATGTTGTCATTGATGTTAAATTTGGTGCTCCGGATGATGTCAAATCTGGTGCCATCTAATGCTCCGGATTGATCCGGATTGGTATGTGAGATGTTGATTAATATGAGAGATGTAGTATATGTGGATTGATATGTGAGAAGTTGTATATGCTAAGTTGCAGCACAGTGGAAGATAGGTATGTATGTTACAGATTGCATGATCCTTGTTGTTGCTGATGTTGTTGTTGTTGCAATATTTGAGATGATTATTGCTCCGGAATCATGAGGATGAGTATATGGATGTGAGATTTTTTGGTGTTGGTTGCAACATTTGTTCATGCGCTTCGGAAGTTGTTCTATGAATGTCATGATTTATATTGTATGTTCGAATATGTTGTGGTGAGCAGATTCTTATGCTCCGATTTCTTCTAGCTTCGTTGGTTTCTGGCATCATTCATGTGGTGGTTTGGTTTTCGCATCTTAAGTCATGTAACATTGACTTGGATTATGCTTAGTGAGCTCCGGAATTTTTGGTCTTAGTTATGTTTCGGTTATTCCATTTTGTTCTCCAGTATTGAGGCATTATGGTAGCGTGTTGTTTTGGTGCTTCATGGATATGTTCTTTTCTGGTTTAACTGACCTTGAAGATCTATATTGATATTCTGCTTCGATGATTGTAGCGTGTCACTAAAATTTTCTTTTGTAAAATATCTCAAAGGCCGACTTGATGTATTTCCAAATTGATATACATGTATATATATGTAAGATTCCTTTGGGATGAGATGAATGTATGTATATATGTGAGTAAGTATGTGGAAGTGTATGAGCGAAGAATAGAAGTGGTAAGTGATAGAGGTGAAGCATTGGTTTGGTATGAGCAGATTGGTATAGCGAATTGGTGAAGTGTTTTGTAGAGGTTCCTAACCAAATTTGTTGCAAACAGTCAATGTATTGTAGTAAGTTGGTGAAGCGTTTTGCAGAGGTTCTTAACCTGATCTACTACAAGCAATTAGTGTATTGTCAGAGCTTTAACTTGAACTATTTTCATGCATGTGTAGATGCAACTTTCTCAATTCACTCCTTTTGGTAGTAAGCCTTCTCGACCTAATAAGCCGATTGTATTTGAGTAGTAAGCTCTCTGGGTAGTGAGCTTGTTTTGTAACCTCATATAACTAGTTATATTATCTTGAGAGTTAACCCTCTCTGTGTTTTTTCTTGTTTTGGGTTTTCCACGTATAAAAATCTCTAGTGTCTCTTTTGTGGTTGTGTTATGCAATTCATTTCTATGTTTTCAAAGATAATTAAGATTATGTTATGTTCAACATATTAACTATTCCAGTTTTATATTTTGAAGTAGAATACAAATTCACACACCTCCCCCACCCTTTGCCCCCCCCTGTCTTAGTATTCCGGTCTGTTCAACAATTGGTAGCAGAGCTTGGTCCCTTACTGCTAAGCTTAACCACTTGAGGGAGATCTTGATTTAAATAACTGGCTCCTATGGAAATGGATAAAGAATATCATTTGGATGAAGAATTGAAGACAACCCTTGAAGATCTCGAAAGTGTGGAATCTGAGAATGAAAAATTGAAAGAGAATGTGAAGGTAGCAAATGAATGTGTGCAAAAGTAGAGAGATCAAATCCGGAAGTTCAAAGCAAGGCATACAGAAGTTAGCAAGGAAATGAAGCAAGCAAATGAAACTATTGCAAATCTAAAATTGTAGACAGAAGAAATTAAGAAGGTGGAAGAAAGTCTGAAGAACACAATTAATATGAAGTCTGAAGAAAATGGAAAGTTAGAACAAGAATTGTTGAAGTTGAAATCAGAAGCTAAAGTTTGAAAACAGTGCATTATTGGATCAACTACTATCAATGCAGAAAGCTCACAAGGATAAGGAAGGATTAGGATTCATCGATGATTGTTCAAAAGATAAAGGTAAAGGGAAAGAGAAGATAGAGATTGAAAAAAAGACTAAAGGTGCAAACAAAGTCCAAACTCCCAAACCTACTTCATACAAACCTTCAGTTCGACAACCCAATGCTCAAAGGTACCCATCATTTAATGGTTATTGTTTTCGGTGCAATTATTTTGGACATAAAGTTGTTAATTGCAGAAGAAATGTGAATCTAAACATTCAGTGCTTTAGATGTGGAAATTGTGGACATAACCTGCTAACAATTGTAGTAGTCAAGTTAATAACAAAAGCTATAGATCGTTTGTAAATGAAATAAATGGATCACGAGTGAATGTATTTTTTCAAAGTCAATGTTAAACATGTCATAAATTTGGTAATAAAGCTAATCAATGCAGATTCAAAGGAAATCCAGTGAATTCAGGATAGAATAAGGTAAAGTGCTTTAATTGCAACACATATAGACATTTTGCTAAAAATTTAAGGAATAAGAAGGCTCTGAAAAATAAACCTAAAAGGAATGTTATAGTATGGAAAAAGAAAGAATCTTTTGAGCCCTTTGCACCTGTGTTTGGCATAGGTCCTTCTTCCTTCGAAAATTGATCCTCTAGTTAGGGGTCAGGGGGAGATTCAATGAAAAATATATTTGTCCCCCTTGTGAGAAGGGAATGCTTGTGGCAGAACAAGCTAGTGTTGATATTGCTGACAATGTATGTTTCGATAGATTGCGCATGCAAAAGAGTAAAGTTTCAGTTGACGTCATGATGATAAGACAGTTTTGGTGGTGAAACCCTAGGTGTTCCAAGTGAGATAAATGTTCAATGTTTCAATCATTTTAGCATTTGGCATTGAAGAAATTGAAGAGTAGAGCAAGTAGAGAAAAGAAGGAGATTCAAAATTTGACTCGTACATAAGATATTTTTCACATCTCTTCTTATGGATTCTAAGATAGCAACTATTTAGATAATCGAGAATGTGTGTCTGGATGAATACAACCATGAGAAAATTAGGGTATTGGGAAATTCTTTGTCGAATGAACATATGCAGGAAATTTAGGACATAAGGGTTTAGATATTTGGGATGAGTTTCCTTGGTTAAAAAATGAGGACATGATAAAATATGTCTTGAATTGCATCGAGAATGATCATATGATTTTGGATAAGCCATATCCGATTTCGAAAGAAGTTGTTTTTGTTGTAATTGGTTTATGTGATAGTGGACCCCTTCCGGTGAAGAAATCGATAAAAAGAAAAGAGGTTGAAACCTTAACCGACATATCAAGTGATCAACATGCACTCATAATTGACACTATTTCTGACCTTGTTGTGAGATATGTTGCTTATGGAGTTTCTTATAAGACCTATTTCAGAAATAGAGAAGGTTCTACTTTAGCCATTTCTATATACATTGCGGATCAGATAGTGAGAGAAGATAATTTTTTTGATTTATGTGAATTGTTGAGAGCACAGTTGGCAAAAAACATTAAGATGACTAAGGAACAGGGTTACCCCTTCAAATTAGAAAATATTACATAGAAATCAAACATTTCAGTTGAAAAATAGATTTTTTAGATATTTAGCTTGTTTGGAAAACAAAGCTCTAGCATGCAAAGAATATTTCTTGGAGTTTCAGAAGAAGAAGTTGTTCTCCAGTTCAGTTCCCAATTCTGTCAGTATTATTGAAGGAAGTGCCTTTAGTAGTAAGAGTTCAAATTGGAAAAGTATGATGTCTCCTCCGGGATCAATGAAGAAGGCAAAAAGTGAAGTTGTGCATGGGGTTATTTATCTGGATGATCTGAAATCATCTGTTGTGATTAAGGATGAGCATGTTTCTGAAGAAAGAAAGGATGAAGAAGATGATCCGTGTAGTGTTGACAATATTTTGAGTTTGCTAAAAGGAGAAATTGAATTGAAAAAGGTTGGTGAATTGTGGCTTGAGCATCCCTCTAATGATCAAGATCAAATTGAGGAAATTCTGGTTGATTATCTGGTCCAGAATGATATTTCTCTGGACAGTATTGCAGACATCTTGTTGGATGTCTTGTGTGATGTTCTTAGAGATCAAATGAAGTAGTTTGTTAAGGCACCAATTGCTAAAGAAGATATTCAGAATGACATGGAGAAAAAGTTCATATATGTTCAAAACAGATTATCTGAAGATATAAAGAATATGAAAGTTTGTGTGGCTAAAGCAAGCAAAGTTTATAGATACTATTTCCAGTGGCTTGGTGTTGTGGAGCATTTCAAAGCAAAAATTGCTACTATTGAATCTGAATTGTGTTCCTTGGTTAAGGTATTTGATAATTTCGGTGATATTGATGTTGCACAGAGAAGGAAGATAAATTCTTTGCAATCATATCTTAATTTTTATCAAAAATAGAAAGAAGATGTGCTAAGTATATTCTTGAAAGTAAAAGAGATTGTTGAACCTCGGTTAGAACATCTTTCTAGTATTCTCTTTTAAGTCGAGAAGTGTGTGCAGAGCATCTCTGTTCTTGATTTGTTATTAGATGTAGTTGATATAATTGAGCAGAATGACAGTTTGAGCTTAAGTATCTACTTGGCAATAAAATATTGGAAATCTTTCTATCCATAATTGAAGAAGTATAAGAGGATCTTTCAGAAGAGTAAGTGAAGCATTCTTTCCTTTGTGGTGCAGTTTTTGTTTTGGTAACTCATTTTGTCGTTACCCTTTGTCCTCGATGTCAAAGGGGGAGAAGTATTGTGTCAGGGAGAAATTTTGTGTTGTTGAGTTTTGAATCTTGGAAGCATTATCTAAGGGGGAGTTATGGCAATTTTTGATATAAGTGTTTAGACATCAATGACAAAGGGGGAGATTGTTGAGAGACTGTTGGAATTACTTATCCATGTTGTCATTGATGTCAAATCTGGTGCTCTGGATGATGTTAAATTTGGTGCTATCTGGTGATTTGGATTGGTTTGGATTGGTATGTGAGATTTTGTTGATTAATATGAGAGATGTGGTATATGTGGATTGATATGTGAGAAGTTGTATATGTTGAGTTGTAACACAGTGGAAGATATGTATGTATGTTATAGATTGCATGATCCTTATTGTTGTTGATGTTGTTGTTGTCGCAATATTTGAGATGAATATTGCTAGAGAATCATGAGGATATGAGTATATGGATGTGAGAGTTTTTGGTGTTGATTGTGACATTTGTTCATATGCTTTGGAAGTTGTTCTTTGGATGTCATGTTTTAGATTGTATGTTCGGATATGTTGTGGTGAGCAGATTCTTGTGCTCCAGTTTCTTTTCGCTTTGTTGGTTTCTAGTATCATTCATTTGTGGTTTGGTTTTCACGTCTTGAGTCATGTGACGTTGACTTGGATCGTAATTACTCTGAAATTTTAAGTCTTAGCTATGTTTTAGTTATTCCATTTTGTGCTCTGGTAATTGCGGCATTCTGGTAGCATGTTGTTTTAGTGCTTTGTGGATATGTTCTTTTTTGGTCTAGCCGACCTTGAAGATCTATATTGATATTATGCTCTAGTGATTGTAGTGTGTCATTAAAATGTTTTTTTGTAAAATATCTCAAAGGTCGACTTGATGTATTCCAAATTGATATATATGTATATATATGTAAGATCCCTTTGGGATGAGATGAATGTATGTATATATCTGAGTAAGTATGTGGAAGCGTATGAGAAAAGAATAAAATTGGTAAGCGAAAGAGGTGAAGCATTGGTTCAGTATGAGTAGATTGGTACAACGAATTGGTGAAGTGTTTCGTAGAGGTTCCTAACCGGATCTGATACAAACAATCAGTGTATTGCAGTAAGTTGGTGAATTGTTTTGTAGAGGTTCTTAACCGGATCTGTTGCAAGCAATTAGCGTATTATCAGAGCTTTAACTGGAACTGTTTTCATGCATGTGTAGATGCAACCTTCTCAGTTCACTCATTTGGCAGTAATCCTTCCTGATAGTAAGATAATTGTATTTGAGCAATAAGCTCTTTGGGCAGTGTGCCTCCAATAGTGAGCCTATTTTGTAACCTCATATAACTAATTATATTATCTTGAGAGTTAACCCTCTCTGTGGTTTTTCTCTCTTTGGGTTTTCCACGTATAAAAATATTTGGTGTCTCTTCTATGGTTGTGTTATGCAATTCATTTCCATGTTTCCAAGGATAATTAAGATAAAGTTATGTTTGGCTTATTAATTGTTTCAATTTTAGAATTTGAAGTAGAATATTGATTCACCCCCGCCCCCCACCCCTCTCAGTATTTCGGTCTATTCAACACTCAAAACCCTCCTTAAGCAAAGTTTTAGAAATGGAAATAGTGCTCATTTGAATTGGAGGAAGTGGAATTTGTTTTGGTTGGGATAGAAATAAAGTGTGAATTCTTTGGATGTGTGCTCTATCTTCCTTTCATTTGGAAATTTGCAAGTTTTTGTGTTTTGTTTCGTCTCAAAATGAAGGTAATTTCTTCATTTTTCCTATCTTGATCTATGATTTTTGTATTTAGATGTTATCCTCACCAATAGGAGAGTATAGTATTTCTTTAGTAGCATTTAAATTTTGCAATTAAAGTAGTATTAATTTATATTTGTAATTTTTTTAAATTGTTCATTTTGTGTCTTCATAATGTCTAAATTTTTCAAAATGTTCAAAAAGTGAATTCTATTCTATAGAATGAATGTTGTTCACATTTAAACTAAAATAGTATATTTTGAATTTTGAAATTTTTGAAATTTAGAAAAATGGAAAACTTAAGCTCCGCTAATGAAGTCTTTATAAAATTTCTGATTTTTGCATGTTAAATCATTTGAAAAAAATGAATTTTAAATATGTTTTTGGATGTTTTGGAATGGGGAAAAGATTATTCATCCATATTTTTTCATAAGCATTGTGCTGAGATAATGTTTTAAATTTTACGAATCAATTTTTATGTCAAGTTTTGTGCCTTTTTTTTTTCATGTCATGCTCATTTGTGTTGAGTCGTGATGAACCTAGGATGAAGGTACTAGAGAATTTTAATGGAGTAGCTTCACTTGTATGTTGAGGCACAAAGGGGCCCAATGATATCTCATGTGGGAGTTTGGGGAGTTTTTTAATAAGTGAAAACTAATGACATTTGGATAAATTAAATAAATCATGATAAAGACTCCTATGGCATAGTTAGAGCACTATTATAGACTTAGTATGAGCATAGAAGGCATGCCCACTCTAGGAGCATCAAGACTTACAGATCAAGTTACTCATAGGAGAAGTTGATCGTATATGACTTCGCTTAGTCATCCCTAATAGGACCTAAAATTATGTTTTGCAAAATTTTGGTCACTAGGTAAATTTTAATTTTTTTATTTATCTTGCCCTCTGTCAAAGTTTCAAGGTTTAGGGTTTTAGGGGTTGTGATTTCTGATTAAGTCTTGTTAAAGAAAAACCTTGAGCCTGTTATATTCTGTTTTTACCTTTTCCACTTAAGCCAAGGGTCGATTATCGTGGCAGGACCATTTATTTCCTAAGCGTTAAGTTGCGATCAATCGTGGTTTTTCCTAAGTTACACAAAAAATTTCCCTATGGTCAGTCCCATTTTAATATTTGTGCTTGCACCCATCAAATTTTCCTAAGTCTAATTTTTTAAATTCTTTGGCCGGTTGATAAAGGTAGGATAGATCTGATGGTCCGCGCTTCCCCATGGTCAAAGGTGCAAGGAAGATAAAGACCACAACATCACGAGATGATGCCACGTTTCCTCGACAGAGAAGGGTGAGCCAACAGTTTGACTTTTCAAACTTTTAATATTACCGACTCCTAGTAGGTAAAACCTGAGTTACTAAGGATGTATGTTTTTGTGCGTGCTTATGTTGAACGATGATGTTTTAATTCTGATCCAAGAAGTGCTCGGGAGTTAGCATCCATTGTTAAGTGACCAGTGCAGTTGGAAAGTAAACAGAGAGTAGATCCAAAAAAATTTGTAACCCCGCGATCAAGAGATGCGAGGAGATTATGGACCGCGACATCACGAGATGATGCCACATGTCCAAGGTGGGCCAAGGAAAGCCGATGGTGGGGTCACTGAAAGTGGTGAAATGGGCAATGAGTTGGATATGCCACATCATGCTAAGGGTGGACCCGCTTGCCACATTGGACGGTCAATGTCAAATTGACTGGTTTGGTCCGTGAGCTTTACCAGCGTGAAAGATGATCGACGGTCGGGTTTCAAACTTTTCAAATGCAAGTTAGAGTCGTTATTTCGCTCGTGCGAATAATAATAGTGGATGAGACAATGGTGTTTCATTCCAGGCAGTAATAAAAGCACTCTTAAATCTCTTCTTGATTCATAAAGTATTTCATAGAGATTCATAAGACATCCCTGTGGCTGAAGAAGATTGAGATAGTTTCTTGCAACACATAATTGCTATCCCTCTAGTGTAATCAAAGCAGTAAGTTCGTCTGATATTTTTCATCCGTTTCTGAAGCAATTAATGTTATAAATTATGCACAAAATTATAGGAAAAGAGTTTCAATTGTTATAGGGTTGAATTAATGTTATCCCTACTCTTTTCCTTCCAAATTTGAGGCTGTAGTAGAAACCCTAGTTCAAAAGATGGCTCCCTCATGAAAAAATTCAGGGCAAACTAAATGTCTAAAAAGGAATCTTTATGATGATTTCTTGGACCAATTGAGCCCTCGACAAATGATAGATACCAAGGGAAGAAATTTGTTAGTGGAAAAACCCTAGGAGAAGGGTTAACTGATAAAGCATACTGCTTGGCAGATACTAGGATACCAATGACCGGATTAGAGATGTTCAAATTGTGGTATGGACAAAGAAACTTACATTCCCCACTCTCAAGTCTTTGGCAGTATGATTCGGGTAAATTGGTGGTGTCAAGTGTGTTCATGGATGTCGACCTTCTCAATATTGTTGCAAACAGATATGACCCTATCTCAAGGGTTATAAGGGGAAATGAAGGAGAAACTTTGTTGATAATAAGGAGAGAAGAATTTCAGGATATTTTTGACCTATATGAACCATCTGCTAACCTGTGCAAGTAGACTTGAATGAGTTAAAATCAAAGTATTATAAAATGAAAGATTTCATTAGAAGTAATTTTCTTCCAATGCATTTGGCTAGAGCAAGAAATACAACATATTACATTGGCCTTAGTTCAGAGGAGCCATTCCCTATTTTAAGGCTACATTTTTCTCTCTGTGTCAGATATTGGATTTCGATCCAATTGCAGTTATGCTACCTAATTTCATGTATATGGCCATGCAAATTCAACATCTGGATTATACAATGGTTTTTGACTTCACTCCATACCTTGAAGATAAGATTCATGAGGGGTTACAGGATATTAGAAATGAAGTGGCTAGTGCTAAATTCTACTGGTATTCCTTGCTCATGCATATGTTCCTATATAGGAACGCAGATTACTTTGAAGGTACCATGAACCTCAAAAGGACAATTGACAATAAGGAGATTCCAGTGCAACTTTGGAGCACAGATATGTCTTGGGATAGACGAGAGGCTAGTTTTGTGAGATTTGATAACTTTGCTTCTAATTTGAGGCAAAGGTTGACAGTGAACCCACCAAGGATCCCCAAGGAGCTGTATGATTTTGTACGGCCTAAAGAGAGATTGACACTTGTGAGGACTGAACACAATTTGGGGGATTTCATCCCTTATCCTGTAAGAACTATTATTAGAATCTATGGTTTCTCTAGTCAACCACATGTATTGCCTTTTAATGTTCCTTTGAGAATGGGTTTTGCTGAGGTAATGTGGTAGATAGGGTGCATTCATGATAAGGAATTAAAGGGAAAAGGCAAAGGAACAATTTTCCCCATATTTTGTGATTCTGAAAGGAGGATATGAGCATTTTGACAAATTATTTGCACCATATCATTTAGGGGTGAGCATAGCTAGACATAGTGACCCGAAGGGGTTTTACAATATCTTCAAGACAAGAATAAAAGGAGGTCTATTGCGTCATAAGCATAACTTTCATGATGATATAATTAGAAATGAATTTGATTACATGACTCAGGAGTGGAGGAAAGAGAAATGGATAGTTTTCAGGAAGTTATGGGTTGCAATTCAGAAAATGGATCCAAGCTATGATCCAACAAAGGATTTTACTCCATTTTGTGCTAAAGTCGATTTTGTTATGAATAATTTTGATGAATTGAAGCTGATATTGAAGGATGAGAAGGCCAAACTTGAAGAAGTTAATGATTGACAAGTTGAAAGAAGGGATGTACATCATCCAACACCCATCACTGTGGAGGGATTAGTTTTGATTCATCAAAAGGGGATGCAACAGTCAAGCTCATGACCTCCTTTGCCTCAAATAACATATGACATGATAGAAAAGAGACCCGTTTATGAATCTTCTCAAAAAAGAGCAAGAGAAGAAACAAGTGATGAAGAAGAGAGCAGCAACGACAGTGGAGGGTTAGTAAGGAGAAAAGGTAAAAGGATAATAAAGACAGAGCCTTCCTCAAAGATGCAAATCAAACCTTTTAAAGGAGTCAATATCATTGATCTTGAAGAATAAGATAGAAATACTTCGCCACCACCCGTGCCCTTTTCACTCGTAAGGTGGGATGAAGGACAAATGGAGGAAGATATGTTTGTAGCAACAAGTGCAGAAATGCAAATTGGTACCCTCTTTTGCCCCCTAATTTGGAGTTGGACCTCACTCCTTTAGATATTCAAGGTAAAGCTTTTAGGGATGCAAGAAAAGAGGCATGTGATAAGTTTCTTGAAGATGATACTTTTGTGAGAAGCCCAACCTTTTTGCAATTAGTATGGAAAATGAAGATTGAAGAATACAAAAGGAGAAGTATTGAGAAAAAGGCCCAAAGGTCAGACAGGTCCGATCAAGAAAATTAGGAAGAGGTCAAGAATGAAATGATGGAAGAGTTTAAGGGAATCACTACAAATGAGGGCAAGATGATTATAAGTCAGGCTGGAGTTCTGATTTTACCAGAATGGGACATACCAGATGCAATGGCTTTTGATGCAATTAGGAAATCAAAAGGCCAACAATTTAGTTCAGAGGAGGAAGCAAGGTTGGCATTAAAAGGATCATATTTTGTAGATGATTATGCAACCTTGGCAATATGGGCACTAGAGGAAGCACCTAGAAAGCCTAACATTAATGACTTAAACCCCAACTTAAAAGGAGGCCTTATTGTAAAAAGATCATCTGACACATCAAGTGTAGAGGCTACAAAGTTGACTGTTAATGTTGCTAAATTGGCACATGAGACTTAAAAAAGAGAAGCCTTGGAAAAGGCAGAGTTAATGAGAATTTTTGATAAGTTTTTCAATGATTACAATGCATCTCAACAAAGGTGTGTGGAGTTGCAAATGAGAGTGCAATTCCTTGAGCAGGGACAGATAAAGGTTTCCTCTTCTACACTTGTAGGGACATCTGTGCCATCAACATCTAGGTCATCAGTTGTTGTCTAGCAAGAAGAAGCAATTCAACCTAATATAAATGTTGGTATCCCCAGTATATCATTAGTCCCATATGATGATGATGAGCCTGAAGCCACTAGATCTATTGAACCAACTCAATCTTATCTCTCGGAGAAGATTGTTGAATTAGAAAATAATTTGAAAGAATCAGAAGATCAATTAGTCAGGCAGCAAAAGGAAATAGTTAGCTTAGTGCTAACTCATTTAAATGAAAAGGTTGATAGTAGACTCAATAGTATTCATGCCTTATATTCTTTATTATTTAATGTTATTCAAAAATTTGATGATAATAAAGAAGTGGCAATCCCTTTATTCACAAAATGGTTGCAAAGGGGAAATGAGCTTAGAATAATGTCTATGGCTTCTAAGTATCATGCTGAGAGACCACATGCACTCCAACCAACATATTTGCTGGTAAAATCAATGCAGGAAGCCCAAATTTTACTAGAAAATATAGAAAGAAAGGTAAGGGAACTAATGAAAAATTTCAGTGAGTTGAATGAAACTCTTTTGCCAGATATTGAGGATGAAGATGGGGTAGTCAAGCCTCTACAATTTTGGAAGGAGGAGGAAGAGAGAGTCATCACTACCCAAGTAGAGCTAATATGTGAAGGGATGAACATGGATATGCTGGAGGATAGCATGGACAAAAAAATTGTCACGGGGTCATTTTTTGAATCTTTTGAAAAGGAGGAAAATCAAGTAGTCGTTAAATACACTCCATACAGAGCTAAAGTTGATGAAATCATGAGTTTTGAATGGCCATCTGATGAAGAGTACAATGGATGGAGTAGGATGTAGTTGAATGATGAATAAAGGTTACAAACAATTTGATATAACTATTTTTTGTCTTCTAGTGGTAGATATTTTTGTACCGAAATAGCAACGATGGCGATAAAAATTCATCGTGAGGTTTAGAGAAGTGGCAGCAAATTTTGATCCTGCATGGACAAAATCAAGGATGAAATATTTTTGTAACAAAATGCAGTTGTGTGTAGTCATTTTAGGATGACAAGTGTCTCCTCTGGCCTGAAGCTTGTTAGCTCCCTTGTTTTTTATAAAAAGGAATTCAAGGCTATGAGTCAAGGTTCTGATTTTGGTCCCTGGAGTGTTCCGAATTTCTGGTTCCAATAGCAAAGTCTAGGTGAAACGTGTAAATTGTAAAGTCATTTGTAGAGAAAATAAAAAGAGTCTTGTGTCTGTTTTTCTAAAGGTTTTTGAAGGAGTTACGTATAAATTATATTTTGACAGAGACATTTGAATTATTCAATAGAAATATAATTCAAATCCATTTCTCTCCAGTGTATTATTCTACCATATTTTGAATGAATAACATCAAGGATTTTATCATTCATTGCATTGTTGTGGTGTATGTATTTTCTATTCATGCTTTGGTCTAAGGGGCCAATTAAATGCTTGAGTAGAATTGCAAAGTGGTAGGGATATTTGCAGGGAGTTTGATAAGTAGTTTTGGGTTGGGGTTGCAAATGTGGTGTGTTGCAAGGCAATATTATCTTAGATCTATATTTTGTTAGATAAATTCTATCAAAATTCATTTTATGTAGGATGAATTAATGTCCCCAATGGAGTAAGGCACTGATTGTAGCTTGCAACTGTCTTAGTGTCATTTTTCCATTTGAAATCACCATAAATTTGCTATAATTTATTGAATATCATAATATTTTCATTTTCATGTATGTTTCTAAGTGCACATAATCATCTCATGCTCCAAATTGGTTGAGGATCACTGAGGAATTTTCCATTCATGAGCATTCTCCCTTTTTGTCGAGCCTTTACATGAGAATATCTACTTTGTTTCATGCGTAATTTGTGAGTGTGGCTTAGAGATCACAAATTGGCATAGGGATCACACTCCCAGGTTTTGTAGAGCCCAAAGTGTAGAAGGATCTTGTATCCTTATCAAAGTTGGTCCAAGTCTAAAGAATATTGATAGTTGGAAGTGGCTTTCCATAGGTATTTTGAGTAATCAACTTGGTTTCTGCATCCTGCAGTGTAAACCCATTTTTTGGGTACCAAAAAAATAGCGACTCCGCTGGGGAAAGTATTGCATTAAATTTATAGTGTTTCTATGATTTGACGGTTGAGCCTGTGGTTTTGTGTTGTTGGTTAATGTTTTCTTGTGAAAAGGGTGTTCTACGTTTTCGTGAGAAAGACATTCTAGTTTGTGAACAAGGTTTACAAACTTCTTTCAAAGATTACCAAGCAGTGTATTATTTGATATCCCAAAGCAATTTGGGTGGCGACTCTAAGGTTTCTACGCCAGTGCGTATATTTTTGAATAATTCTAACAAATTTTTGAAGGATTTCATTACTATGAGTAAAGAGAAGAACACCAGAGGTTACATGAGGCTACATCTTGAAGAAAAGTTGGAAGAGCTTCATGGAGCTCCGTAGAGACATGGGACAAGAAGAAATGCAGAAACAATCACCGCTCCCTCGTCATGGAAACCTAAGCACAAGAATGCAAGTAAGTCACATTTAAATCATATTCCTAAAGTTCATATATCATCTTTTAAAAGTTCTGAATCAGATAGTTTAGGATTTTTCAATTCCTTGTTTGATACACCTGTTCAAGAAGAGGTGCAACCACATAGAAAAGAAGTTACTCAAGTTCAGTATTCAGAAAAGAAGAGAGGTTGGAGTAGAAGTAGAAGTCACCAAAGTGAAAATGCTATTGGTGTACCTCCTCCTTTGGGTCTCACAACATATTTTTCTCGTGGTTATGAGTTAATCCGAGAACAAGGTAATGTGAACTTAATTGATTTAGATGATACTTATAGATCTGAGATAACTTTACTAGATCCTGAATAAGTTTTTGGAGACATAGACACATTGAGAAGAGAACTCCAAGAACAAATAGATTTGAGAAGTTAAAGAGAAAAGGAAAAAGAATTTGAAGTCATTAGAGCTGTAATAGAGAGAGATGGTTTAATACGACAATTGGCAACACTCAAAACATTGGCTCAGGAAAATGTTAAGCCTAGTGTTGAGGGTCTTGTTCTAAGAGAGATCTTAGATAAAAAAATATATAAAAATATTACAAAGGAAAAGGCTAAGAGTAATGTGGATAACCAAAGGCTAGTAGATTCTAGTTAGCCAAGTGTTTGGATTCCTAAATTAGACCTGGATAAACGAAAACAAAAGATATCTGGTATTAAGATAGATGATAAAAAATCTTCAACTATCCCAGATCTAAGTCGAGAATTATACCAAGCTGACATTGAGCTAGAAGAGATAGAATAGAAAATGAAACTCTTGCAAAAGAGTTGAAGAGAGTTGAAATGGAAGCCTCAAATGCAGAGATGAAAAGGAAAATTGATTTCCTTAAGTTGTCAACATTAAACAATGCTTCATTCATTGCTGGCCCATCCAAAACTCGGGCTATTTCTGATAAGATTTCTACAACAACACCAAATGTCAGTACAAATACTCCTACCCAGAATGTTCAGAATACTCAAAATACCAGAGTTGCAATTATTGGGCAGAGAAGCCAAGCGGCTACTCAAAATAGTAGTCAACCCCAACTTTCTAAAGATTTTAATACTACTGTTGGGGTTAACACTAGAATAAATACTATTGTAACTAATACCACAACAAATATTGCAGGACAAGCTACAGTTGGGTAGTTTCAAAGAAGACCTATTCATCTAGAAAGATATAGGCAGTTATATTTTGATGGGATCCCAAGATATCCTAATGCAATCCCAAATGACTTAAGGAATAAATTCAGTAAGTTTGTAGGCAATAATGCTATTACTAGCGAGGAACATCTGAGGGCATTCACTGATAAGTTAAATGACTATGAGGTGGAGCATGAGGATGTTGTTATGAAATTATTTGTGCAATCTCTAATAGAGGATGCTAGGGATTGGTACAGAGGATTGCCAACTACAAGTAGCAACTCCTGGGAAGAATTTGAGAGGTGTTTCAAAGAGCAGTATGGTGATAAAATGAATGCAAGCTTCATGTTAAATGACTTCAATAACATTAAGAAGTTGTTAAACGAGGATGTGGTTGATTTTAATATCAGGTTTCAAAAGGCCATGCATAAGTTGTTTCAAGTTTTAAGGTTGGATGATAATGTTTGTCTGACCACATATATGAATGCATTTGATGCAAAAATGGCATACATATTTAGAGATAAAGATCCTCAAACTTGTAGAGATTCTTTTAGGATGGCTATTAGCGTTGAAGGGAATAGAAGAGCTTTAGGTAAGCTTGGAAGGAGAGGGGATCCTAGATTTTCTAAGAGTACCAAAGACAAAGTTGAAAAGTCTTTAGGTTCAAAACCTAAAGAGGAAGACAAATGGGATAAGGTACTTAATACCTTAAAGGATCTAAAATTAATTGTGGAAAAGAATGATAAGGGTCCTTTACCGTAAAATCCATAGTCTAATAAATTTAATAGACCACCAAGATTGCAGGATTATCCTTACAATACAAATTGGAAGGATGGAAAACCTTTTCAACAATAAAAGGGCAAACAGGAACAACAAACTCCTGACCCGTTGTAGAAACACACAGTGAATGTGGTGGAGGATTCTGTTAGAATCAATGATAGTCCCAAAGACACTGAGAGAGGGGGGTGAATCAGTGTCTAACCAGTTGACAGAATATTTAAACTTATTAAGAACTTTGTATCCCAAAACAATCTATCGGTAAATAAGAATTAATGGAGCAAATAAGAATAACAGAGACGACATAGAAAACACACCATAACACAAGATATTTAACGAGGAAACCTGGTGTGGGAAAAACCTTGGTGGGATTTGTGACCCACAATATTCACTCACTGGCCAATGAATAAATATAACTTACAATGAGGGTCCTACACATACAGGAAGGCTAACAGCCTAGAGCTCACTGCTCAATCACAAAATAGAAGTCTCACTGACTTACAAAATGGATTATCAAAATACAATACAATGTACCACTTTAGATCAACATCAACTATGCCAAGTTTAGTACCAGTTTAAGCTCAGTCTATTACCAAAAACCTTCTTTGTCAACTATATCACCTTATACAAAAATATCATCTATATCTACTCTCTTTATCATATATCATCTCTCCAAATGACCTATAAGATCTCATACATATATATAAGTCTTTTATAATATGGCATGTCAGCTTTTACAAAAGATAATTACAATATAAAATAATAAACAAAAATTTATTCCATGTCGGCTTGAGTGTCGGTATGCATTATTGCCGCTGTCGGTGAAGTGCCTGCTAGTGAATTTAAAAGTCTATTGCCGGTGCCGGTAACTACCAATGGGTTGACAGATGATTGCCAGTTGGTTTCCAGTTGGTTGTCATGAATGACAACATCAACTATTCTCAAAAGAGTGTAGAATGCCAACAATCTCCCCCTTTGGCATTGATGGCAACACTCATGAGAAAAATCCAAAACTGTTCCAAAAAATGAAGTCCAAAAAGTTTCCAAAAATATGTGCTCCCCCTGAGCAAATGATCTCCTCTGGATAAGCATTTTTCTCTCCACTACACCCCCTTTGACATCAATGACAAAAGGTTGTCAAAAAATTTCAAATGAGTGAAAATTTTTTACCTCAAAGTCTGTAACCGGTTGGTTACAATCTGAAAGATATCTCTCAAAACCAAATTCAGACTCTACATAAACCTTTTGGTGTCATTCAAAGTTGCCTTAGTCTATTGGATTGTGTCGGTGAGATAATGCATGTGATCTTCTGGTAATCATTTTCCTTGAAGTAATGCCTTAGATATTTCTATTCTCTGAGATATAAGATTGTCCAGCTTGGGACCAAGTTTATTTTTAAGTTCTTTGACATTAGACCTTATCCTTGCCTTTTCTTTCTCAAGTTTCTCTAGTTTTTCTTTAAAGCCTGCCATTTCTTGCTCAAAAATTGATATGTAGCTGGATGAACCAATTATGTTATCAGCTATGTCATCAATTTCTTTCTATATTTTACTGATCTCTTTGTCTATGTCCTCTGTCAGAATGTGAGGTTTGCATGTTTCCCTGTATAACTCTTTGTACTCCAAAATAGTAGAGTTCAGTGTCGGTAATAATGTATTCGGGTGTTCTATGCACTTCTTTATGGTGTCATCAAAGAATGTATCCTTCTCTTTCTCAACTCTCTCCTTTATTGTATCCTCATTCACTTTATCAATGGTTATTACATTGTCAGCAATAAATTTGGACAATGTGTCCAATTTACCTAAAGAATATTTAATATGATCTATGTTACAATTTGGTGCAATCAATTTAAGAATGGGTATAGTGTTATCAATTGCCTTGTAGGCCAATGCATTGTAATCCGTTATCTTTTTGATTAAATCCAAAAGTATCTATGTAACATTGGTAGGTCTGAATTCACTTGCTGATGTGTCGAATGTCTGACCAATTGCCTTTATTACCTCTATGCTTCGATCAGTTCTAACCATTTTACTTTTATTTTCCGTCGGTGGATCAGTCTGGTTTTGCATCTCAACTTGCAAGGGTTTCTCAGACTGTTTTGATGTCTCAATGATTGTCAGTTTCTCTGCCTCAGTAGATTTCTCAGTATGTTCAATTGTCGATATCTCAGTCTTCAGTGGCCCTGTGCCAGCATCTATTCCTTCAGTAGGTTTCCCAATATCTAATGATTGATCTGTTTGGGTTAGGATCTCAACCTCGGTAGTCTCTACCGGTTTCTCAACCATGTTGCCACTGTCAATATTGTCTTCCTTAACCTGTGTACTATCCTTATCTAGAACAATATTTACTTTCTGAGTATCCACATTCATGGTGAAGAGTATCTTAGATTTAGGATTTGTGTCATCATGTGTAACACCTTCAGTGTCAATAACCGGTGGATCATTTGTGTGTACCGGTGCAGTATCCAAAGGTGGTGGTAGATTGTCAGTAATCTTGATGTTTGGAATACTACCAACTTTTCCTTTGCCCTTGTCTTTATCCTTCTGATACACTTTAAATATTTTCTTCGGTCGGTTCATTTTCTCTTGTTTTTCCTTCTCCACAAAAAATATATCTCAGTTATCAGTAGTCTCATCTGCAATCTCTATTACTCTTTCTGCCATTAAACTTACTTGTTGGTGACCACTGGAAAAAATAGATCGGTTAGCCTCATAGATTAATTCATCAATTTCCTCTTTTGAGTTTACAGGATGTGCAACTAGAAGTTTTTCAACCTTCAATTTCTTATCTAATTCCATCACTGCAATCCTTTTTGCTTCCAATCTCCTATACAGTTCATTGGGTAAGTCATCCACAACTTCAATTAAAACCTTTTTTATATATGTCCGGATGTAAAATAATATTGTTTTCAATGCTTTCCCTGTCAGAATCATTAAATGTGTTATACAGTTTGTGTGCATTAGCGAAGTTTCCATCATCAGTTATCTCATTCAATAAATCATTCAAAGAAGGAGTAACAGGTTGTTGTTTCTTCTTTGGTGTTAGTTTCTTTTGTGATTCCCTTACTGCCTGTTGTTTCTTCCTCAAAGTCCTTGTTCTCTTAGGTGAAGGAGAGGGTTCCGGTGAAGGTTTTCTCTTCCTCCTTTCAACTCTTTTAAACTATGTTGGTTTCTCACCGTCAGAAGATGTGCCAACCAGTGAAATGTGTTCCTCCGGTTGAAGTCCTTCAAGCTCACTGGCCAATATGCCACTAATGTTAATTACATTTTCTTTGATTTCCTTCACTTTCTTGGATGCATCTCTGATATATTTTTATCTTTTCTTTCTTTGCTTCAATATTTTTACACTAATTTCAATAGTCTCGGCACTACCAAAAACTTGTTCTGATGGTTCTCTCAATGCATCTAGTAAATATTTTGCATAAGTCTCAAAAATGTTAAGATCTACCTCATATCCCATTTCAGTCACCTAGACAGTCCTAGGGAGTACAACTTCCATCCATGTCTCATCTTTCTTGATAACAAAATAGATCTCTTTGTCATATTTGTCCACTATAATTTGTGGTAGTCTTTCTCTAGTTTTCATTTTAGCTTGGAAAGTTTTAAAGTATTCAATTATGTTGTTGTCCTTTGCAGTTCCCATGTCGATAAAAGCTTCCTATAATTCTCTTCCTATCGGTATATCATATCCAAAGTCTTTAGGTCCTGTACCGGGGATTTCCTTAGTGAAATACAACATCAAGCATACCAAAAGATTTCCAAAGTGGAATGTCTCTTTCTTATCTCCTTTAATCTTTTTCAAATTGTCAATAAGTTCATCTTTTAGCCATTCACACACATCTATCATTGCATTGTTGTTAACCATCTCCTAAGCATTGTTTATGCAAAGACTAGAAATTAAATTTAGCATGTTGGCATGTGTGGTCTTGTATCCTAGCACCATACTTACAAATCTCACATTGATGTCCTTGATATCATTCACTCTCAATGATCTATTGTCAGATGTTGCTCATGTTAGGGTCATCACTTTGTTGTTAGGAATCCTCTTTGTTTTATCAGGTCTGCTATCGGTTGAGGGTAAACCAATTACTACCCTAATTGCTTGCCGAGTTATTTTGCAGGCAGAATCCAACCATAAGAATTCTCCATGTTCTCTACTCAAAATAATTATTACTACTTCCTCTAGAAATTGAGGAATGTTCAGTTTCTCCACAAAACCTAAAGTTTCTACAATCTTGTGTTCGGGTTTAACAGCACCATTTTCATCACAAATTACCTTATTAAACATTTTCATCAATTCTTCAGAACCTATTTATTCTATATTGCAATGTATATAAATCCTAGGGTCTTCTGCAAATACTACACCTTTAGGAATTTTTGAAAATGCCCCTACAAAGTCATCTTGTTTGGCAATCTCAAGAATTATCTTAAATACGAGCCTAGGGCGTTTCATGTTTTCCACAATAGTAGGGTTCAGAATAAACTCAGGAGTAGAAGAAGAAGCCATTGAAAAATACATTTAGCTACCTGGAAATATTCTGAATGCTTGAAGAAATAACTCGGAAGATGTTGTGCTATGGATTCAAGAGAAGTGCCTTATTGGTATTATGGATGACTTTGTCATGTGTTGCATTGGTTTTGTCATTGATGTCAACACTTGTCTCCTTGGAGGTTTACATTATGTTCACCAGTATGGTTAGTGACTTATGCACAGTCACTGGTATGTGTTCACCAGCAGGTTATACTTTTCATCGGTAGCGATAATGACTTGTTATCATCTGGAGATCATGTGGTTATGTCAAAGACATGGATTGGAAGTTTGGAATTGGTGTTTTTCTTATTGGTCTAATTGGGTTGACAGATTTGCCTCTACCGGAAGATAAGTCTAGGTTATGGACCGGTACATGTTATCTATTCCAGATCAGCATACATGTTATGGAGATTGTTTATTGATTGAATAACCTGGTAAATGTATTGAGCCAACATGTTGTATCGCATCAAGACTTATTTGTAATTGACTTAATTGTAATATCTTTAGTGAGACAACCTATACATTTGGTCTTAGGTTTTGTATATATGTAAGATCTTATTGAAGATCGGAATATGGGTATGTGATGAGTGTGCATTGAAGAGCCAAAATAAGCAGATTCTTATGTGAATCACGCAGACATTTTTCGAAGGTTGATGGAAGGTTATGAAGGTGTTTTGACACTCATGTTTAGAGCTTAACTGGTACTAAATCCAACATTGGAGATGTTATTTTGAGCAGTACATTATCATTGTATTTAACCATCCAATTGTGTAGTCAGTGTGACTCCTATTTTGTGATTGAGCAGTGAGCTCTAGGCAGTTGGCCTTTATGCATGTGCAGACCCCATTTGTATACACATACTATCTGCAGTAGTATCATTTGATTGTGGGTAAGGTTTTCCACCATGATTTTTCACTTATCAGGTTTCCACATCAAAATCTCTATGTTATGTGTTGTGGATGTTGTTTCTCTTTGTGTTTCATGCATTAAGTTTAACCGGTACTGCTATATCTGTTAATCTATTTTACCAGCACTTAACTTTGGTTTACCGCCATTAAGGTTAAATTGGAATAACTTGCATTTTGTTTATAAATTACTGAGAACTGGTTAACAACTGATTCACCCCCCCCCCCCTCTTAGTTCTCCTTCCCGAGACCTAACAATTGGTATCAGAGCTAAGTCCTCTTTTTGCAGAAGCCTAACAACTTGAGGAGATCCTATGGCAACAAATATTTTCAGGAAGGACAATCTGAAGCTTGATGGAACTAACTATGGCATATGGAAGATCAGAATGGAAACACATATGAACTACATTGGAAGAGATATATGGGATGTTACAAAGAATGGCTATGTTGCTCCTATTCCTAATCAACCTCATCCACCAGCATTGGCTAAGGACATGGACAATGATTGCAAAGCAAGAGAAGTACTTTTGAGTGCATTATCAGATCAGCAAATCATGGGATTATCAAACCGATCTACTGCTAAAGCTATTTGGGATAAACTAGAGACACTAAATAAAGGAGATACCACTATCAAAATTGCAAAACTGGAATGTTACTAGGATAGGTATGAAAAATTGAAAATGGAAGAAGATGAAAGGATTTCTGCATTTATAGAAAGAGTTAATGAAATTGTTTTATGAATACAATGTTGTGGAGGATCCTTAAGTGAAGATGAAATTGTGTCTAAAGTTTTAAGAACATTGCCACTATCTTACACAATGAAAGTTATTGCTATTAATGAAATGAGAGCAATGCCTAATTCTTCAGTTTCTAGAGATACTTTGGTCGAATTTTTTTTTGCATTTGAACTTGAAGAGTTTGGTCATGTTGCTACTGTAAAGACTATTTTAGCTTTCAAAGCATCATCATCATCATCAACATCATCATCATCTGACAAAACTGGTTGGAAAGCATTTTATGCAAAAGAACTTGAAGATATGAGGAGAGAAAATGAAGAACTTGAAGCACTCTTTGCAAGGAAGATGCCTAAAGGTCCAGCAGGGAGTAAGAAGGTAAAGCACCTTTCAAATGTTTTAACTACAATAAAGTTGGTCATATAGCATCTAGATGTCCTGATAGACATACAAGGTTAAGGGAAGAAGCAAAAAGATCATATAAGCCTAACCCTGAATATCAGAGATATAGATTCAAGAAAAATAGAGATAAGTCATGTTACTATGCAGATGAAGGTGTTACAGATGATTCAAATGAAGATCCAGTAGATAGCGGATGGTCTTTTGTTGCAATAAAAGAAGACCAATTGACACCTATTGTCAAACCGGTAGAGAAGGCACTGGCAGTTAAAATTGAAGAAAAGGATGAATGGATTATAGATTTTGGATGCTCGCATCATATGACTGGTGATAAAAGAAAATTCTTATCATTTCAAGAAATTTATGGAGGTCTAGTAAGGTTTAGAGATGATAAAGCTTGTTTAATCAAAGGAAAAGGCACTATATCTTTGGATGGTAAGCACAATACTAATAATGTTTATTATATAGAAGGTTTAAAGCATAATCTTTTGAGTGTTGGTCAGTTAGTTGAAAAAGGATTTCAGTTACAATTCAAGAATGGAAAATGCAAAATCATAAACAGAGCTGGATTGGAGATTGCAACCGGTAATCAGACTAAAGGTAATATCTTTCACTTGAATACCAGTGATAAAACATGTTTGATTGCACACATTGATGAAAGTTGGTTATGGCATAAAAGACTTTGTCATGTGAATTTTGATTGCATTGTAAAGATCAGTTCAACTAAGGCAGTAAGGGATTTACCTAAGATTGTGAAACCTCATAATTTGGTATGTAAGGAATGTCAAATAGGAAAACAAGTTAGAACAACATTTAAGAGCATTACTGAGTGTAGTCACATAAATCTGTCCACTTAATTAAATGAATATTTAGTATTTATTTGATTATTTAACCATCAATCAATAATTAATTAAATTAATATATTTAATTAATTCATCTTAACCCTCTTCTCCTATTAATTAAATAAATTATTCAATTTATTTGATTTAATTCACTTAACCAAATTCAGACTATTAATTAAATAAATAAATCATATTTATTTAATTAAATCTTCTCTCACATTTAAATAAATTAATATTTATTTAAATTCCCCCAAAATCCCACCTCTCACATTTAAATAAATTAACATTTATTTAAATCACCTTTATCCTCCACCCACTTGTATTTTCCTACAAATGCAAGTTGCACAACTATTTTAAATAAATCATTTATTTAAATCACCTTTATCCTCCACCCACTTGCATTTTCCTACAAATGCAAGTTGCACAACTATTTTAAATAAATTATTTATTTAAAATCCTATTTATCCTCACCCACTTGAAACCTTTAATAGTTTCCCTTAAAGTCTTCAAACTTGATGGCTTCCTTCTATAGTCTTCTTAAGCCTGTAATGGTTTCCCTTAAAGTCTTCAAACTTAATGGTTTCCCTTAAAGTCTTCTTAAGACTTTAATGGTTTTCCTTAAAGTCTTCAAGCCTTTAATGGTTTCTCTCAAAGTCTTCAAGCATTTTAATGCTTTATCTTCCTTTTTCTCATTTAAATAAATTAATATTTATTTGAATATTTATCCAAATGCAAATTACACCATTTAATTGAAATAAATGATTTTATTTTAATTGAAAATACCAAAATTCCTCCCACTTGCATTTTCCTACAAAATCCACTTGCATGCCTAAACCCCTTCTAGATTCTTCTAAACCTTTCCTAATTAACCTAATCCATCCCCTAAATATTGTCACATTCCTAAGCAAATTGGAGTCACTTCTCAAAGACTCCAAAGTCTTTGAAAAGCAATTAATGCTTTGTGTGTTCAACAAATTAACCTCTAAAGTCTTCCAAACCATTTATGGCTCTTACATGACCATTAATAGTTAATTCCACTTGCACCCATGGTTAAGGACTTTGACCCCTAATTTAACCCTCATGTAACCCATGTGTCTCTTCAAAGCATTTATTTCTTTGACTAGGGTAGCCATCATGTCCCTTCAAGCATTTAATGCTCCTTATCTCTCCTCTCAAGCCTCCTCATGGTGACACTTGTCAACATGGGATTGGGTTGAAAGTCTCACATGGATTGAATATCTTTCAATCCTAACCCTTGTTAAGATTACTCAATCTTAACCTTTCATTTCCCCATTTCTTCTATAAATAGAACCCTTCTCCTCAAGCAAAAAAAGGAAGCATTAGATTATTGTTGTTATACTGGTATTAGCATAGAGCTTTTTCATAGCATCACTATCTACACTTGCATAGCATTTGCTTATCATATTCAACCATCTTGAATCTCCATATGACATCCATGGCTAGTGCTAAAAGCTGAGAGCTACACTCATGTGGAACTTGGAGAGGAGAGGAACAAGGGAGGAGCAACTATGAGCATCTTGATTAGCTATTTTATTCTATGTTTATATGCTTTCTATTTCATGCTTAATATCTCTCTTGATATGCCTGTTTAGGATAATCTTTTGTTGCTAACACTAACGTTTGTTTCTTGTGCTCTTGTGTGTGTTGCCATCAAACAGATTTTCTAATCCTTTTTGCAGAGCATCACTGAGAAATAAAATAATATTCTTAATTTAATTCATATTGATTTATATGGTCTAGCAAGAACAAGAAGTCTACAAGGAGAAATACTTTATGCTAATAATTGATGATTATTCTAGAATGTGTTGGGTTACTTTTCTCAAGGAGAAATCAGAAGCTTTTGGAAGATTCAAGATATTCAAGGCGATGGTAGAGAATGAAACCGACAAGAAAATCAAATGTTTGAGATCAGATCAAGGAGGAGAATTTACATCTAGAGAATTTAATGCATTATGTGAAGTAAATGGAATCAAAAGACAACTATCGACACCTCAGACACCCCAACAAAATGGAGTTGTGTAAAGAAAGAAAAGAGTTATTTTGGATGCAACAAGAACAATGTTAATGGAACAAAATCTACCTCATGTGTACTAGAGAGAAGCAGTGAATATAGCGGTTTATACTTTCAACAGAGTCCACATAAAAAGTGAAACCGGTAAGACCCTTTATGAACTATGGTTTGGTCATATTCCTACTCTTAAGTATTTTAGAATATTTGGAAGCAAATGTTACATTAGAAGAGATGAGTATGTTGGAAAATTTGATCCTAGAAGCGATGAAGGAATATTTCTTGGTTATTCATCTTAAAAGAAAGGGATATAGATGTTACAATAAGAGGTAATCATTGAGAGTACTAATGTGAAGATAGATGAACACTTTAGAGGATATTCAAGATTTGTTGAACCGACAGTTGAAATGATCATAGATCAACCAGCACAAACTCCACCGGTACATAATGAAGACCCAATCACACCGGCATCATCAGAGAACTCAACAGTGACTGAAGAACTACAACCTGTGAATGTTAATCAGAAAAAACCCAGGTATGTAAGATTGAATCATTCAGAGAATCAGATAATTGGGAACAAGAATCAAGGTGTTATGAATATAGGAAGACTGACAAATGAAGAGGTATGTTTAATTTCTCAAGTTGAACCAGCATCTATTATTGAAGCATGTAAGGATGAACATTGGATAAAAGCAATGGAAGATGAATTAGAACAAATTGAAAAGAACAATACTTGGACATTGGTTCCCTAACCTAAAGACACAAATGTAATTGGAACTAAATGGGTATATAGGAATAAACTTAATGAAGATGGAGATGTAATCAGAAACAAAGCAAGATTAGTTTGTAAAAGTTATTCACAGAAAAAAGGAATTGATTATAATGAAACCTTTGCACCGGTAGCCAGAATTGAGGCAGATAGACTATTTATTTCATTTGTGGCTTATAAGAACTATAAATTTTATTAGATGGATATAAAATGTGCATTTCTGAATGGAGATCTAGAAGAGAAAGTTTACATTGAACATCCTAATGGATTTTCTTTGAAAGATAATAAGGATATGGTTTGTGGGTTAAGGAAAGCTCTATATGGATTGAAGCAAGCTCCCAGAGCTTGGTATGCTAGATTGGATAAATATCTTTTGAAGCTTGGTTACACAAAAGGTAATGCTGACAGCAACTTGTATTACAAAGTTGCCAATGATGATATTTTGGTTATTGAAGTCTTTGTAGATGATATCATTTTTGGAGGTGAAGATGGATTGTGTAAGGACTTTGCTAATCAGATGCAAAATGAATTTGAAATGTCTATAATTGCAGAGATAAAATTAATTTTAGGTTTGCAGATTTCACAAACAGATAAAGGTATATTCATATGCTAAACAAAGTCCTTGAAGGAAATTTTGAAGAAATTTGGTATGGAAAATTCCAAACTGGTAAGTACTCCTATGACTACAACTGATAAATTGACATGGAAGGATGATTCATCTCCTATTAATCCAACAAGATACAAATCTATGATTGGAGGTTTATTGTATTTGACACAAACAAGACCTAATATAATAAATGCAATATGTATTGTTTCAAGATTTCAAAGCAATCTTAAGGAAAATCATGAACCAGCAATTAAAAGTATTTTCCGGTACCTACAAGGCACAACAAATCTTGGTTTATGGTATCCTAAAGATGAAAATTTTGATCTTTGTGCATACACCAATGCAAATTGGGCAGGAGATGTACATGATAGAAAGAGTACCACTGGTGGTGCATTCTTTCTTAGAAGCAAATTGATTTCATGGATAAGCAAGAAGCAGACTTGTACATCATTATCAACAACAAAATCAGAATATGTTGTTGCAGCAACTAATTGTCCTCGGGTATTATGGATCAAGAAAATGTTGAAGGATATAAAGGTAAAATACAAAGAACCAATAATCATTTATTGTGATATTTCAGCAGCAATTGATATATCAAAGAATCTGGTATTTTACTCTAGGACAAAGCATGTTTCTATTAAGTATAATTTTTTGAAACAGAATGTTGAAGAAAATGAAGTGAAATTGGTTTATGTGAATACTAAAGAGAAAATTGCAGATATCTTTACAAAGCCTTTGCCTAAGGAAACATTTGAATATCTCAGAGAGTAGCTTGGGGTAATTTCCCCACCGACAGAGACTTAGATGTTGAATATTGGCATCAAACTGGCAAGCTCTAATAGAAACATCATTTTCTAGCTTTGATGGAGGAGAGCTACTTCTCATTGGGAGTAGTTGGCAGGATGTTAAGTTTGAATTCTTAACTACTTTGGCATTTGACATCAAAGGGGAGAGATGGTATCTATGGAAAAACATTATTCCTTGGAGGAGACATTATTCATTGGCGGAGAGATATACTCTTTGGATATATGTATTTTTGGTTTTTGTTTATGTTTTAGAACTTTGTATTGATCTATCTTTGGGAGATTGATTGGTTTACTAGTTTTGGCATTCTATTTTTGGCACTTAGATGTTTTTCCATCTAGTGTTGTCATCAATGCCAAAGGGGGAGATTGTTGGTATTATGGATGACTTCATCATGTGCTGCATTGGTTTTGTCATTGATGTCAACACTTGTCTTCTTGGAGATTTATATTATGTTCATCGGTATGGTTAGTGACTTATGCATAGTCACCGATATGTGTTCACGAGAAGTTTATATTGTTCACTGGCACTGATGATGACTTGTTATCATCTGGAGATCATGTGGTTATGTCAAAGACATGGATTGGAAGTTTGAAATTTGTGTTTTGCTTATTGGTCTAATCGGGTTGATAGATTTGCCTTTACTGGCAGATAAGTCTAGGTTATGGACCGGTACATGTTATCTATTCCAGATTAGCACGACATGTTATGGAGATTGTTTATTGATTGAATAACTTGGTAAATGTATTGAGTTGACATGTTGTATCACATGAAGACATATTTGTAATTGACTTAACTGTAATATCTTTAGTGAGCCAACCTATACATTTGGTCTTAGGTTTTGTATATATGTAAGATCTTATTGAAGATCAAAATATGGATATGTGATGAGTGTGTATTGAAGAGCGAAAATAAGCAGATCCTTATGCGAATCACGCAGACATTATTCGAAGGTTGAAGGAACGTTATGAAGGTGTTTTGACACTCATGTTCACAGCTTAACTGGTACTGAATCCAGCACTGGAGATGCTATTTTGAGCAGTACATTATCATTGGATTTAGCCATCCAATTGTGTAGTCAGTGTGACTCCTATTTTGTGATTGAGCAATGAGCTCTAGGCAATTGGCCTTTCTGCATGTGCAGACCCCATTTGTATACACATACTATCTGCATTAGTATCATCTGATTGTGGGTAAGATTTCCCACTGTGGTTTTTCCCTTACCGGGTTTTCACATCAAAATATCTTTGTTATGCGTTGTGGATGTTGTTTCTCTTTTTGTTTCATGCATTAAGTTTAACCGATACTGCTATATTTGTTAATCTATTTTACCGGCACTTAACTTTGGCTTACCAACATTAAGGTTAAATTGGAATAACTTGCATTTGGTTTATAAATTATTGAGAACTAGTTAACAATTGATTCACCCCCTCCCCTCTCAGTTGTCCTTCCCGGGACCTAACATGCATGTGATAGGTACTATAAAGGCACTACCTTATAAACTTGTTGCCTTCTCTAAGAAGGAGTTATCCATGAGTGTCCTAGTTGTGGACATCCCACCACATTATGGGATGTTGTTGTCAAGAAAGTGGAGTGCATCTATGGGTGGAAGTTTGCAGTGTGACTTATCTTATGCTACCTTTTTGTATTGATGGTAGAAATGTAAAGGTTAAAAGAGAATCCAGAGTACCATATATGATGGTGCATGCAACAAACTCTGATGAGGACATGATTTGTTTTGTAGACACATAAATCAATGCATTCAGAGTTGAGGATTCTCCACAAAGGAAAAAAGAACCACCTGCACTATTGGATGAGAAAGTAGAAAAATCATCAGGCGATGATAATTTATGGACTATGTATTTTGATGGACAATCCTTGGAAGAGATCCAAGATTGTGATCCAACTAGTAAATTTTTTAATTTCAATTATTACTTTGTTGTTAAAATATTGTGAAAATATATTTGAAGGACATTTGAGTCCTCTTCTTTTGTATGTAATGTAATCATCGTGCCACCCTAGTGGATGGATTATGTATGTACCGCTTAAGTGGTACTAGTGACATCATTACAAATATGTGCCTCAACATTGGAGTTGAGTACACTTTCTATCATGTATGCTCTTTTAGAGTTTTGGATAAAATTAACCTAGAGTGATGCAGAGAATCTGCCATTAATGATTCTCAACACTATTGTGAAGGTGTTGTTAATGATTCTCTGTACTATTTTGAAGGGCATTAATAAGACTGCAGAGAATGGTAAAATTTAGGAGAAGGCATCATTAATAATAGCGGTCATGGGCAAAGATTAAAAGACAATAGATATTTGAAGGGAAGCAGTTATTTTTGGATGGCCAAGTGCAAATTGATGGGAATATGCATTAATGAATGAGAGAGAAGATGCAATGTAGGGGTATATAGTAGAGAAAACACACAAGGATGGGGGTAGCACAGAGAAGACGGGTGTGAGGTGAGGGTGCATAGATTTTAAAAGAGGGGTCTAAGTAATAAGAAGAAGAGGGGTGCCCAAATGAGGAGGAAGGGGTTGCATGGTAAGAGGGGACGAAATAGGTGAGTTTTGGAAGTAGGAAGAGCATTGAAGTTTTAGTGAAATGCAAGCTGAACTGCAACGGTGAATTGAAAAATGGTGCAGTCACAGCTAGGAGGGACCTCAATGAGATCTATCTGGATCATGCAACAAGAGTTAACACAATGAAAGCAAGACAAGATGATGGAGGCAATACAAAAATGAATGAATTAGATCATGAAAACTGATTGCAAATGGTCGGTAACATCTGGACTACAAGATTCAGCTCACTGGCCTGCTACATACATGCTCGATTATAAAATCGGTCAACTCCGAACCTCTAAATATTAAGATATATCTCTTATATTATTTGGAATGAATTATGATGCTTAATTACATTGATATATATATTCTCAAGAGAGATCTATGTTGGCCCAAGAGGGATGAAATGTCGAAGAACAAGATCAAACGTGTAAAACCACCAGGTCGGCCTCCGCCAATGAAAATCCTTCAAAAAATCCAAAGGACGAAGTGTGGATCTGAGGGAAGGTCGGCCACATGCCATGAACATTGCAATAAATGAACTGAAGCTCCACAATCTATAGAAAGGATCCACAAGATTCACCAATAGCAAATAGGTCCAAGCAGTTCTGGTGTTCTAAGCTAGAAAATTGTCTTGAAATACAGAAGCGATAACTTGCCGAAAAATGATCCAAATGTTCTGCGGTTTAGGAACAAGGAAGATGATCATGATTATAAGAAAAATATAGCTTCACAAGAACTGGTGAGAAAATGCAAGAAGAAATGCTAAAACTACAAAACTGAAAACAAACTGAAAATGAATGTCTCTGGTTGATGCAAGATTGCCAAGAACCCAGGATGCTCCTACATTAGACATTCAAGGTTGTTGAAAAAGTGAGTCCCTCACTTTGCTAAGGTCAAGGGAAAACCAAGGCAGTCCACCTCTCTCTAAGAAATCCAAGATGGATCTTCAACTGGTATGTCCTTCCTTTTCACAACATACTGCTTGTACTAATTGCTCTGGGTGTTATGCCCAATCCTACTTTCCAAAATACCTTCAATCTGATCTAGTTCCTTCCCAGGCAAATGCTTCTCCAAGTCTGCAATACTATCTTCACTGAATTTTGATTCATGATATTGATGTAGATCTGCAACATTGAATATAGGTGAAATACTCAAACTATCTAGTAACTCCACTTCATATGCATTTCTGGAGCTGAATCTCCTCAAGATCTTGCAAGGTCCAAACTTCTTCATCTGCAACTTGTTATAGGTTCCAACTGGAAATCTTTCTTTTCTCAGATACACCATCACATCATTTCCAACTTCAAATTCCTTATGTCTTCTCTTCTCATTCGCTTTCTCCTTATATTTTTTGTTCATATCATCCAAATGTTGTTTAACCTGAAAAATGTAAGTTTGTCATGTGATCTGCAAGTTCTTCTGCTTCTGTTCTTTGCTTGTCTTCATTATTGATATCCTTCAATTCTAATATACCTCTAGGTTGTGCTTCAGTAACAATTTCAAAAGGTGTTCTTCCAGTACTCCTGTTTACTGAATTATTGTAGGCAAACTCTGCTTGTGCAAGAATCAAATCCAAACTTCCAGTCTTCTCTCCAACTAAGCATCTCAACAAATTTCCCAAGCTCTTGTTTACTACGTCCGTCCGTCCATCAGTCTGTGGGTGAAAAGTAGAACTAAATTTCAAATATGTCTTCATCTTCTTCCAAAGTGCTCTCCAAAAATAACCAATAAACTTAATGTCTCTATTTGAAACTATGCTCTTAGGTAATCCGTGCAATCTCACTATCTCCTTGAAAAATAGGTTAGCTACATGCACTACATCAAACGTCTTCCTAGAAGGTATAAAATGAGTCATCTTGATGCAAGAGCATCCCTGGTGAATGAGAAATCTTGCATTAACCAAAAATATTTCCTTTCAGTTTTGTTCTTGTTTAGTTCTTTATGCAATTTTTTGTGTTCTTGTCGATTAGTACTAGTAATTGCTTTCTTTTCATGGCAGATCTTATTTTTAGTTTCCAGGCCGGTTTGTGTGCTTAATTCTAGATTTTTAGTTTATTTGGGTTCTTTTTCGGTTAGTTATCGCTTATAGTTGATTGTTTTTTGGTTATGGGATAGTTCTTGTGCTTACTGGTTTGTTTTTCTTCATTACCAGCGTGATTCTTGGTGTGTGGATCTTTTTTGGATCTTGTTCGATGTTGTTTGGCATGTGGCCGACCTTCCTACTGAACCACATCTCTTGGTTGTCATTTTCTGGAAATATTTCTTTATTTCTTAGGGCCGACCTAGTTACACATTTCATTTTCCTACATTGGTAAATGTAATCTTATGAGGCCGACTTAGATATGTTCCTGTGGGTATAAAGACGATGTTATGTAATCATTTGTAGGGGTAGAGGAAGTAGAATTGAGAATAAGGATGCAGATTCTCATTTTGTGATCTTGTTAATTCTTAGAGTCCTAGATTGGATTATATCTGGTTGATAGCCTGCATTTAACCGGTTAATAATTGGATGTTCTTTGATGATTATATGATGATAGCCAGGTGATTGCCAGAAGTTCTAAAGAAATAATATGATCTGTTTATGTAATCTGGTTATGTTTTCTTGCTACTTTTATTGTGTTTCTCTTGCTACATAAGCCAACTAACTCTCTTTGATGGTTTTACCAGTTATAGCTGCATCAAGTGGTACCAGAGTTAGTTATGGACTAGCTAGTGGAAGAATTGTTTGTGAAAGTTGAAGCATTCCTTTGGGTGGACAGATCACCGATTGGAGGTAGGTTGTGCGTGTGTTCAATAGATCACTGAGGGGAGACAATTGAAATCGGTAGTCAAATATCGCCGAGTTGAGGCAGTTCACTAGAGTGGAAGAGATGTCGCCTAGAAGGAAAAAACCCTAGAGGGTAGAGCAGATGATGGAAGACTTCAAGAATGAAGTGAGGAACGAAATCCGAAATGCTTTGGCTGGTTTGCGAAGAAACCCTGATTCTAAGGATGAATATGAGGAAGTCGGTGAAGAGCTTGAGAAAGTTGAAGGACCGGAAGATGAAAGAGAGGAAAGATTTTTGAGAGCAGTGGTGCAAGCGAGTAAAGTTCATAAAGTTGAAGTTTCCAAATTTTTCAGAATGCTGAACCCAGAGGATCTGATCAATTGGATCAGAGAGTTGGAGGATTACTTCGAGTTTGAGGATGTCAAGGACCCATAGAGAGTCCAGTTGGCAGATACTAAGTTGAAAGGCCATGCTGCCTTATGGTGTAAAGAATTGTAGAAAGATAGAGTGGAGAATGGTGAATTGAAGATCACTCGGTAGAGACATATGGTTGAAAGATTGAAGGCCAAGTTCATACTAGGAGACTATGAATTGGATTTGTTCAAGAAGTTGCAGAACTTGAAACAAAGAAACATGACTGTGTAGGAATATACTAAGGAATTCTACAAGGTGGTGATTAGATCTGGACATAGAGAGATGGACAAAGAAAAGGTGGCAAGGTACATCAATGGACTTGCTTTTAACATTCAAGATGAGATGAGTATGTTGAAGGTTTCCACAATTGAAGAAGCTTACCAGTATGCTTTGAAGGTTGTGGAGAAGATGAGGAGAAGACAATCGAATAGAGGGAAGGAGAAATTCCAAGAACTATGAGTGACAATATGAAGAAACCAGTTGAGGAAGATGAATCAAAACCTGAGTGGAGTAAACCACTGGAGCAGAAGACACAGAGGAAAGGTAGCAACTGTATACACATAAAAATGGCTATGAGCGATTAAATAAATTTAATAATTATTCTTCTATTAAATAGTTAATTTGCAAAGATTAATTTATTTAATTCATTTCATGTCTTTCTATTAATTAATTTAAGTGAAACATTTTATTAATTAATTCATTTATCCTTTTCTTCTAATCAATTAATTAAATATCTAATATTTAATTTTCCTCTAATCAATTAAATATTTAATATTTAATGATTATTCTTCTATCCTATAGTTTCAATTATTAAATAATTTCTTAAATTATTTAAACCCCTTTTCCAACTCAACTCCCATCTCCACTTCATCTTTCCTTTGCCAACTCATCCATCATGTGGCTAAATTAATTCAACAAAATTAAAATAAATAAAACATTTATTAGCCACTTATCTTCAACTTCCAAAATAAATGAAATATTGTGTACGTACACATATTTATTAACCTTCTTCTATATTCTCTCCAACATCCCTACATCTTAGGAAGGACTTGAGCCCACTTGTCCTCTCATGCCTAAATCTTCTCCAACCATCCCTAGATTCCCCCGGTCAGCAACCCAGTCAAGGTGAGATGAGTGACACTTGTCTTCTCCTTCCCCTTTTCTCTCAACCTTCACCTTTGCTCACAGCCATCCAAATTTGTAGATCTGATCATGACTGTTGATCCAAAACACATCATCTTATCCTCTCAAAAGTCTATAAAAGTAGGAGTTTGAGTTGAGAAAGAATTAGTCTTCAAGTGAGTCTTCTAGTTAAAAAATTGAGTAAACTTATGCATCCATGAGTTTTTATCTTGAAGCAATTTAGCAATTTTAGCATTTCTCATTTAGCATAATCATTTAGCTTTAAATAATTTTCATTGTATATCATAGTATCAGTTAACTATTAGTTATCATTCCATTCTTCATATGCTATCTTGGAAGCCACTAGTGCTTGTCTGAGAGCAAATCATCTGCAACCAAGAATAATGGAGCTAGGACACAATGAGACTTAAATCATGAAGGTAATAGTAGTGTTTTTATTTTATATCAATTTCATGTAGTTTCATTGGTTGAGTTTGGATTTCCTGTAGCATTTCCTTTTTATTTTGTGAAACTAATATGTTGTAGGTAGTATTCTGATGATGAAATTCAAGTCGACACATTTTGGCGCCCACCGTGGGGTTGGAGCCTCACATATATCTTTATAATATCTTGTCTAGTTCTCGCAAACATAAGTTTAATGTATTTGTAATCCAGATTCATGCCTGTGTGAGTTCTGACGATGCTTTTATTTAATAGGTTAGCGCTTTTGTTTCATAGGTTAGCGCATTTGGCATTTAGGTTAGCTCTTTTGTTGGCAAATCAACGCATTTGATTCTTAGATTACCGCTTTTATCTCTGAGATTAACACATTTGTCATTTTGGTTAGTGTTTTTGTCAGTGAATTCTCACATTTTAGTTTGCAGAGCAGCGCTTTCGTATCCTACGTTCATGCTTTTTCCCTCTAGTTTAGCGCTTTTGAGGTGGAAGATAGCGCATTTGCTAGATTAGCTCTTTTATTTGCAACTAACAAACTTTTTCTACAGGTCCAAATGTCCAAGAACTGAAAATTTCAAACTACTAACACATCTATGTGCATAATTGTTTTTAAGAAAATTTCATGCATTTCCTCATGTAGTTAATTAGGAGTTTTATTTCGGAAATTAACACGTCATATCTTGCTCATTTAGCTTAACTAAGGGATAAATTGAAAGCATACAACTTGCATTTTGAGTGACTTCTTTAAAGTAGTTGCATATAGATTATAGAGGACTAAAATAAACTTGTGTTTTCCGTGCTTGATGAAGTAGTAGGTAAGTATTATCTCACCCTCATATGGTGATCAAAAAACCATACCTACTCTCTTTTATGTGTAACATTTAGAGGGCCTGCCTTCCCGAGCTTCCTTGAGGGATCCAGTGAGAAGGGAATGACCCACAGTGGAAACAGGCTAATACTGAGTCCTTCCGATCCACTCTAAATAAATCATGTTTGTGACGAAAGTCACAAACAACATGTGCTGATAAGTTCATACCGACACTATGTCTCCCCATAAACCCTATGGAGCGTAACCTCTATAGGCTGGGAACCTTCTATATTTAAAGAGATGAAAGTGTCAGATGTATGGCCACATGACTGAAATCCTTTACCAAAACTACTTGTATAGTAGTTGCCAAAATCCTTCTAATTATTGATGCAGGAGGTCGGACCTCTAAAGTGGCTCGCACACATACGGTTCTTAGTAGAGATATAAAGTTTTCCATGGGGATTTTTCATAGAAACTGGTGCTTGGCTGCCCCGAAGAAGTGAGTGCCAAGGGTGGAGCCAATGGGGTCAAGCATCTAAATATCCGCTCTGAATAGCGTAGCCTCGAGGGAAAACCCATGTGAGATTCAACAATTATTGTCTCAGCCTGCCATAGGATTCATACTTGCTTGTACATTTTATTTATTCAAACATTGTGTCTTCTATGTCTATAACATGCTCATAATGGTCAAAAATTGAAGAAAATCATCATCTAAAAATGAGCAAAAATCCAACAACTTGCTGGAAAATTTGAAAAAATCCTTGAAACATAGTCAGAGCAGCGCTTTCAAGCAACAAAATAGTGCATTTGTCCCATAAGTTAGCACTTTTGACCAAAGAGTTATCATAGATGCTTTCTCACATCCAAGACAAAGCATATCAAACCAAAATTTCAAAGTCAGTATCAAAATACTTCTTGAGTAGAGTTGTCTTTAAACTATCACACATCTTCAAACTAGTTTGATAACTGGGTTACTAATCCAACAAGATATTTCCAAAAGGTTTCCATAAGCATAAAATATTAAACAAGCTAGTGATTCTTTTCCTTCAGCCATGTTCATATCCATCATAAAGCCTTTGTACATACACAAGAATCCCAGGTGATTTCTCGTCATGGTTTGGATCATTATATATATCATAATAAAGGTTTGTTGCTGGGCTGGGGGAAAAATCCTGAACCTGGCTAGGGGCAAAAAGTTTTGATCATTTTGAGTTTAATCAAACAAGTAGAACAACAGTTAGACAACATTAGTCAAGCAAAAAACTGAGACACATCGAACGTTGAACATAAGATCACATTGTCAGCCATTAACTATCACATATCAATCTAAACATGACAAAAGACATATCAATGGATGATATATCTTGACTCATGATTTTAACACTTTGGCAATAATGGTTCAACTATTTTATTTTGATTTTCGCTATCATGATTCTGAGTAACTCTAGGATGTCTTTGACCAGAGGAACAAGGAAGAAACATGATATTTTCTTGTCTATTGTCTGTAAATTAATCATTTATATGTTTAAAGTTGTCTTAGGACATGATCATCAGAGTATCATAGAAGACATTTCGGACTTGCATATATGAATGGTTAATACTATCGGTTTTACGCAAGCAACACTCAGGTCATCTTGGTTCAATTATACCTCGATGCTTGTGCTAACTTGCAATATCAAAACCCAGGAAAGTAGTGCTCAGGTAATCATGGTTCAATTATACCATTGATGTTTGCAATCATTTCCCATATTTTAAAGGCTCAATGATGAAACAAAGCAATGACCACATGACCGGTCCGATCGTCGCATTGCATTTCATTTTGCATTTGCATTTTTAAAGTAGATTTTCATTTCATTTTGCATGGGATCACAAAAGCTCATCTTATCCAAGGCCAAATCTATCGAAGGAATCATCAATGTATCATCATAAGTGTATACACAATCAGAATGATGGCTCCCCTCTCTACAGATATTGTCGACCCAAAGTGAAACTTATGGTACTCCCTCAAATATGCCAACATTAGCTTATCTAAATTTTCCCGCAACAGGATATCAACAAAATGTCAGTTCTTTATCCAATCAATCTTATCAATTCTATCAATCGATCTCATCCGATCTATTATTTCATATCTTGTACAGGATGTATCTTTCCTGGAACCAGACATTCTTATCAAGTCTTATACAGGATATATCATTCCTGAAACTAGACGCTTTGATCATCTTTGTATTATACAAGAGGTCTCATTCCTAAAACCAAACTAAATCTTGATCTCATCAATCTAATCAATCTTATCAATTCAATCAAACTCAATCAATCATCACATCAAGAACCGCATCATGATCAAATAACTCGCACTTTCATCAACCATAGTTGCAGGATTCATCCAATAATCTATCAAGAAATCAATTTCGCAAAGATCCAAAAACTCCAAAGGTCAATTATCTCAATTGATCTCCCGAGGGGGCATCATCGTATCACAATTTGACAATCAATGGCTAGGGCATCCCATCGAACCAATATCACATCAACATCATCATATTGAGATTATTCTTTGAATCAACGCGTCATCACACCTTGCTTCAAAGAGGGGCAAAATGTATACACCTAAAAGTGGTCTGAAGATAATTAATTAAATAAGAAATTATTTAATTAATCCCCCTTCCCAATTTAATTGAATTCATTAGCAATTTGATTAAATTCTCTCATTTATCTACTTATTAATAAATCTAAGGATTTATTTAATAGGTTCATCTCAATAGTTTTTATTAATTAATCCAAATTAATTAATCCTCCCCCCCATTTAATTTATTCCTTCTAATCCCCTAATTAATTAAAATAAATTAATTTATGAGTTGTTGAAAGTTAATTAGTCTTTTCCTATTATTTGAATTTTTAAATTCAAATTACCCACGTGTCTCCTAACTCCTAACCACCTAACCTAACCATCCCCTAACCTAACCCATTCCACCTAACCCCAGGTCTAACTAACCCTACCCTATCTTGCACATCCTAACCTCCTTATCCTAACCTTCTATGGTGTGGATATTCTCCCCTTGAGACACATGGCACTTTTGCCACATATATCCTCCCTTGGACACTTGCCCTCTCATGAGAAAGGCTCCTTGACACTTGTCACCACAAAGATGACAAGTGTCCCTTCCTCCAACCTCTTCTCCAACTTCCTCAATCTTGGCCCTTGATATCTTCAGATCAGATCTGAACCATCAATTCCTGCCACCTCAGCTTTGGCCTTGGAATTCCTATAAATATCCCACATTTTGGAGCAATAAGGATCCCTTGCATTCATAGCTTTAGCATCATTACTATAGGCAATTTTCATTTCAATCATCTAGTAATTAGCTTTTGGATTAATCATAGCATGTTAATCTAGTTTCTTAAATCATGCATTTCATATTATCTCCATAGTCAATCATGATCAAATAGCTACTCAACTCTTGAGTTGCCACTTTAGAGGTCATTGTTCCGCTGAGAGCCCATCAATCTAACACCTTCAAGGTCCTCAAGAATAGAGGAAAATGGGACATTTCAAGGAAGGCTTATGGTTTGCACTTCTAATCTAGTTTTTAATTAAGCTTTCCATTATGTTTTTATTGTCTCATTATATGTGTATGCCTTATATATACCACATTTTTAGCATCACAGTAGTCATAGGAGTACTTATCGGTTTAGAGTTTTCCATACCAAATTTCTTCAATAATTCCTTCAAGTACTTTGATTGACATATGAATATACCTTTATCAGTCTGTGAAATATGCAATCCTAAAAAGAATTTTATCTCCCCAATCATAGACATTTCAAATTCTTCCTGCATCTTATTAGAAAAGTCTTTACACAATCCATCTTCTCCTCCAAAAATGATGTCATCAACAAAAAATTCAATAACCAATATGTCTTCATTTGTCACTTTGAAATATAATTTACTATCAACATTACCTTTAATGTAACCAAACTTCAGAAGATATTTGTCCAATCTAGCATACCAAGCTCTAGGAGCTTGCTTCAATCCATATAAAGCTTTCCTTAATCTGCAAACCATATCTTTATCATTTTTTAATGAAAATCCATCAGGTTGTTCAATGTAAACTTCCTCTTCAAGATCACCATTCATAAATGCACATTTAACATCCATTTGATATACTTTATAGTTTTTGTGTGCTGTAAATGCAAGAAATAATCTGATTGCCTCAATTCTAGCTACCGGTGCAAAGGTTTCATTGTAATCAATTCCCTCTTTCCGTGAATATCCTTTACACACTAATCTTGCTTTGTTTCTGATTACTGTACCATCTTCATTAATTTTATTTCTGAATACCCATTTAGTTCCAATTGCATTTTTATCTTTAGGTCAGGGAACCAATGTCCATGTATTGTTCTTTTCAATTTGTTCTAATTCATCTTCCATAGCTCTAATCCAATGTTTATCTTCACATGCCTCAATGATAGATGTTGGTTCAATTTGAGAAATCAAACATACCTCTTCATTTGTCAGTCTTCCTCTTGTCATAACTCCTTGATACTTATTCCCAATTATCTGACTTTCAGAGTGATTCAGTCTTACATACCTGGGTGTGTTCACTTGTTGTTGTTCTTCAGTCACTGTGGAATTCTCTGATGATGTCGGTGTGATTGGATCAATATTTTGTACTGGTGCACTTTGTATAGGTTCATTTGTGATTATCTCAACTACCGGTTCAAAATCCATAGACCTTGAATTTCCTCTAAAATGTTCATCTATCTTCACATTTGCACTCTCAATGATTTTCTGCAATCTTTTATTAAAACATCTATATGCTTTGCTCTTAGATGAATAACCAAGAAATATTCCTTCATCACTTCTAGGATCAAATTTACCAATATACTCATCTCTCCTAATGTAACATTTGCTTCCAAATATTTTGAAGTACTTAAGAGTAGGAATATTACCGAACCACAATTCATAGGATGTCTTATTGGTTTCACCTTTGATGTGAACTCTATTGAAAGTGTAAACCGTTGTATTCACTGCTTCTCTCCAATACACATGAGGTATATTTTATTCTGATATCATGCTTCTAGTTGCATCTAGAATGGTTTTGTTCTTCCTTTCCACAACTCCATTTTGCTGAGGTGTTCAGGGTGCTGATAGTTGTTTTCTAATTCCATTCATTTCACAAAATGTATTGAACTCTTTAGATGTAAATTCACCTCCTTGATCCAATCTTAAACATTTGATTTTCTTACCGATGTCATTCTCTACGAGTGCCATGAACAATTTGAATTTCCCAAAAGCTTCTAATTTCTCCCTGAGAAAAGTAACCCAACACATTCTAGAATAATCATCAATACTTAGCATAAAGTATCTATCTCCTTGTAGACTTCTTGTTCTTTCCGGACCACACAAGTCAGTATGAATTAAATCAAGAACTTCATTGGATTTCTCAGAAATACTTTTAAAAGTTGTTCTAACTTGCTTTCCCATTTGACATTCCTTACATATCGTATTATGAGGTTTTACAATCTTAGGTAAATCCCTTACTGCCTTAGATGAACTAATCTTTACAATGCAATCAAAATTCACATGATAGAGTCTTTTATGCCATAACCAACTTTCATCAATATGTGCAATCAAGCATGTCTTTTCATTGTTATCCAAATGAAAGATATTACCTCTAGTCTGATTACCGGTTGCAATTTCGAAACCAATTTTATTCAAGATTTTGCATTTACCATTCTTGAATTGTAACTGAAATCTCTTTTCAACTAATTGACCAACACTCAAAAGATTATGCTTCAACCCTTCAAAATAATAAACGATGTCAGTATTGTGCTTACCATCAAAAGATATAGTGCCTTTTCCTCTGATCAAACAAACTTTGTCATCTCCAAATCTTACCAGACCTCCATTGTATTCCTGAAAAGATAAGAATTTACTTTTATCACTAGTCATATGATGTGAACATCCAAAATCTATAATCCACTCATGCTTTTCTTTAATTTTAGATGCAAGGGCCTACTCTACCAGTGGAATAGTAGGTGTCAGTTGATCTTCTATTATTGCAACAAAAGCCCATCCATTGTCTCTTGGTTCTTCATCAAAATCATCAGTAGCTCCTTCATCAACATAATAACATTATTTGTCTCTATTCTTCTTAAATCTGTATCTTTGATATTCGGGGTTAGGCTTGTATGTTCTTTTAGCTTCTTCTCTTAGTCTTGCATGTCTATCAGGACATCTAGATGCCATATGACCAAGTTTATTGTAGTTAAAATATTTAAAGGGTGCTTTACCTTCATACTTACTTCCAATAGGACCTTTAGGCATTTTCCTTGGAAACAGTGCTTCAAGTTCTTCCAGTTCTTCATTTTCCCTCCCGATGTCTTCAAGTTCTCTTGCGTAAAGTGATTTCCAATTAGATTAATCTGATGATGATGATGATGATGATGTAGATGATGATGCTTTGAAAGATAAATCTATTTTAATTGTAGCAATAGGACCAAATTCCTCAAGCTCAAATATTGAAAGTTTTCCAACCAAGGTATCTCTAGATATTGATGTATTAGGCATTGTTCTCAACTCATTAATAGCAGTTATTTTCATTTTGTATGTTAGTGGAAATGCTCTCAAAACTTTAGAAACAATTTCATCTTCACTTAAGGAACCTCCACAACATTGTATTCCCAAAACAATTTCATTAACCCTTTCCATAAAAGCAAAAATTCTTTCATCTTCTTCCATTTTCAAATTTTCATACCTGACCTGGAAGCATTCTAGTTTTGCAATTTTGACAGTGGTATCACTTTCATTCAATGTCTCCAATTTATCCCATATAGCTTTAGCAGTAGATCGGTCTGATAATCCCATGATTTGTTGATCTGACAAGGTGGATTAGGTTGACCCAGTGTAGGACCAACATAGCCATTCTGTGTAACATCCCATATATCTCTTCCAATGCAATTCAGATGTGTCTCCATTCTGATCTTCCATATACTATAGTTAGTTCCATCAAGTTTCAGGCTGTCCTTCCTGAAAAAGTTTATTGCCATAGAATCTCCTCAAGTTGTTAAAATTCTACAAAAAAAGGACTAAGCTCTGATACCAATTGTTAGGACCCGAAGGGAACTGAGAGAGGGGGTGAATCAGTTGTCTATTTATTTCAACCCAAATATAACTTAATCAAACTTGATACATAATACCGGTAAGCCAGACTTAATGTCGGTTAACAGATTAACAGTTAATATCAATACCAGTGAAAATTAATGCATTCCTTACCAATCAAAATAGGACCTTTGGAAAGGAATAAGTTATGCCAGGTTTTAGATTTGAATCTCTCTTATAACATTATTCTAGGAAGACCATGGATTCACAACATGCAAATAGTTCCTTCTACATATCACCAATGTGTAAAGTTTCCTCATAAGGGACAAGGGGTCACTATAATTGCAAACTCCAACCAGTATTGCAATAATCTGAAGCCAACACAAGATACAAGAGTTCCACATAACAGAGAATCAATATATCCTACCAAAGAAATTCAAGAAAAGTTATGGGAAACCTTTGAGAAAAAGCTCAAAATAAATGATGAAGGAATGGGAAAGTATTCTTTGTATAACTTACCACTTTCACCTAAATCATATGGAAAGCCTACAAACGTTCAACCACAGATCTAAGAAAAATCAAAAGAAATGTTTAATGGAGCATTTCCTAGACCTGGAACACTTGCAGAAGAAACTGAAGACAAGGACATTCTTGGTTGGTTGTATAAAGATGAAAATGAAACTATAGCAACAGCTGCAGAAGTAAATATTCCCATAGAGCAATATGGCAATGGTTATAAGATCATGCAAGAAATAGGATATGAAGGAAAAGGACCAATTGGTAAGCGACAAGAAGGTATTTCAGAACCTATTTGTCCTCACTTGCAATCTAAAGAATATAAATTAGGACTTGGATATCCAAATCAAATCAAAAACAACATAATTATCAACAGCCAAAGTGGAGAAAGAAATCAGTCCCTAAAGAAGAACCATGACAAGAAAAGCTACACCAAGTAGCAAAATTAGTATCCAATAAGCAAAAACAAAAAGAATATGAGAAATAGCAAGAAGAACTTGCAATTAAAAGAGAAGAAGAATCTTGTATCCAAGTTCAAGGAATATGAGCAAGTGCTAAATTTGAACAAGATATTCCAGAAGCAGTGAAAGAAGAGATGGCCGAAATCAGAACTATTTGCACCATACAATATTTTTGTATGGTACAGTGGTGTAATCCTAGAAAATGGTTCAGAGACAGATTCAAATGACTATGAATGGGGTCCAGATGTATCATCTAGTGCATCAAGTGAAGAAAAGAATGAAGAGAAAGAAGCTATCACAAATGAAGACTTGTCTTTTACAAAACAAAGGATAGAATTAGAAAGAAGACAAGAAGAACTAAGAATCCAGAGAAAAGAGGCATATACAAGACAACAAAATAAAGAGGATGAAAAAGACCAAGAAGTAATGCCACAAGAAACACAAACAATTATTGATCAAGCATTAGGAAATATCAAATTTCTATCAAATGATGAGAAAGATTTACCAAGGTATGGAAGAACCATGGCAGAACTAATAGATAGTCAAGTAGGATTGACTATTAGTCTAGAAGAAGTTGAGTTTGAGAGAAGACAAAAAATAGCAAAAGAATCCTCTGTATCATATGCATAAGTATGTCAACTTCAAAATACAAATGAATCTACTGAAATTAATCAAGAAGGAACTTGCAATGTTAAAGATGTGTGTGTTGATATAATCCATTCATTTGAGGGACAAATGTCAGATGAAGAGTCACTTGAATGTGAACTACAAAATACCAATACTAATTTTGTTTGAACTGATTGGAGAGAACACTTGGGAGAGACGATCCTCAAGATCGTTCTATCTATGATATTACCTACTGTATGCCAAATTATGACTATTATTATTGAACCTTGAAGGACCTCAAAATGACGATGACTATGACTTACCCCTTCTTCATCCAGAACTAATTTATTGGGATAACCTAGAAAACCCTGAATTGGATATATTTTCCAATGACCATGACTTAGTTGTGTATCTTAATGTTGTCCAACCCATAACACCTAAGATATCTTCCATCACAGAATCAAGTAATATTTCTTGCAATCAGGAGAATGCCAAACTTTCCAGTCACAAAATTGAAATAAAACAAAGAAAAAGACCTAGTGTTGAAAACCATTTCATGGCAACACTAGATCAATCAAGAGGAAAAATAAAGAATGTATCTGACGATGAAAACCTCTTTGAGGCGCCAAAAGATGGAAAATTTGACATCCTCCCTACATATTTTCAAGAGAGATATGTTATTCTAATGGAACCAGCATAAGCAATAAACATTGGCACACCAAAGGACCCCAAGATACTTTATCCTATTGCATCATTATCGGATGAAGAGAGGAAAGAATACATAGAATTCTTTAGACAAAGACAGATAAATTTTGCTTGGTCCTATGCAGACATACCAGGAGTTAATCCAGATCTTATCATGCATCATCTCAATGTGGATCTAAAAGCAAAACTGGTTAAACAAAAGATAAGGAAGATGCATCCACACATCACTCTCCTTGTAAAAGTTGAGCTAAAGAAACTATTGGATGTGGGTTTCATAAGACCTTTTGCCTATCTAGAATGAGTTTCAAGCATTGTTCCAATGTCAAATCCAAATAAAAGCATAAGAGTCTGCACCGATTTCAGAGATTTGAACAAGGCATGTCCCAAAGATGATTTCCCACTACCCAACATTGATATAATTGTGGACTTGTCAGTAGGACATGAGATGCTTTCATTAATGGATGGATTCTCGAGATACAATCAAATAAGAATTGCCCCTCAAGATCAAGAAAAGACAACATTCACTTGTGCATGGGGTACTTACTATTAGAATGTCATGCCATTTGGGATTAAGAATGCAAGTGCAACTTATCAGAAGGCTATGACAACAATTTTTTATGATATGATGCATACATTTATGGAAGATTATGTAGATGATATACTTGCAAAATCTCATACAAGAAAAAAACATTTGAACATCTTGGGCAAGATCTTTGATAGGCTTGAAAAATATCGGTTAAGATTAAATCCAAAGAAATGTGAATTTGGAGTAACCTCCGGAAAAATTCTTGGGTACATTATATCAGCTCGTGGAATTGAAGTAGATCCAGAAAAGGTCAAAGCTATCATGGAAATAGAGTCACCTAGGAACATAAGTCAATTGTGTTCTTTACAAGGAAGATTGCAATCAATCAGAAGATTTGTCTCTCAATTAGCAGATATCTCATGAATCCTCCAGTACTTGTATCACCAATCAAAGGGAAACCATTGTTACTTTACATCTCAATGACAAATGTATCATTAGGAGCTCTTTTAGCACAACATGATGAAGATGGTAAAGAAAGAGAGACTATTACATCAGTAGAACACTTGTTGGCTATGAATTAAACTATGCATCAGTAGAGAAGACATGTCTAGCAGTTGTATTTGCAACTCAGAAACTGCGACATTATATATTGACTCATTCTGTGAAACTGATAGCAAAGATAGACCCACTAAAGTATTTGTTGAACAAGTCAACTTTGATAGGTAGACTGGCAAAATGGGTAATGGTACTAAGTGATTTTGATATAGAATATGTTGATCAAAAATATATCAAAGGACAAGTCATTGCTGATCAATTAGTTGAAGCACCTTTACAAGATGACATATCATTGCACATTGAATTTCCAGATGCAGACATTCTAACAATAAGTACAATTTTTGGGGAGTTGTACTTTGATGGTTCTTATACACAATATAGATCAGGTGTGAGAATTTTGTTCATCACACCTCAGAGACACACAATTCTAAAATCATATAGACTAAGGTTTCCATGTACAAACAATACTACAGAATATGAAGCATTGACTATTGGGCTCAAAATGGCTATTCAATAGAATATCAAGGAATTACATGTCTACGGTGATTCACAGCTTATCATCAATGAAATAAATGATGATTATCAAACTAAGGATGACAAGGTCATGCCCTACAAACAGTTGGTAGAAGAGTTTAAAGATCACTTTGAAGAAGTATCATTCACTCAAATCCCAAGAAATAAGAATAAAGCAGCAGATGCAATGGCTACAATAACATCTCTCTTGCAGAATCAGGAGAATCAACAATGTTACGAATTCTTGGTGGAAGATATCTTAACCCCTACCATTCAACCCCAGCATACCTACATGATTTTCCATATATCCGAAACCAGTCAATCCTTATACGGCCAAAATTATCAATACTTAAAAGAGAATATCCTTCCTCTTGACCTATCCCGCAATCAGAGAAGAAATTGTATCCGTCAATCATCCCGCTATACTATTATTGTTGATACCTTATATAGGCAAGGTCTAGATAGCACTTTATTGAGATGTCTCGAACAAGAGGAATTTGAGAAGTTCTTAACGAAGTTCACGCAGGTATTTGTGGCACACACTCAAGTGGATTAACACTGGCTAAGAAACTTCTTCGTATGGGTTACTATTGGCCTACTATGGATATGCCAAGAAATGCAAATATTGCCAGATCCATGAGAATCTCATCCATGCACCAACACAAGAATTGCATCCTAGGGCAGGATCATGGCCATTTTCTCAATGGGGCCTTGATTTGATAGGTAAGATAAGTCCTTCATCATGTAATGAACATAAGTTCATTCTGACTGCTATTGAATATTTTACTAAATGGATTGAACCAGTACCTTTGACAAAAGTGACAAGGAAACAAATATCATCATTCATCTTGAATTATATAATCTGTCGCTATGGATTTCCTATGACTCACTGGTAATGGATGACCATTTAAGAATCAAGATGTGAAAGAACTATGTGAGTGATTCCATATCCAACATAGGCTTTCTACACCATATTATCCACAAGGAAATGGTCAAGTTGAGGTGTCAAACAAGTCTATCTTGAAAATATTGAAGAAAATAGTTAATGAAGCTAGAAAAGATTAACACATTTAGCTAAATCCTTCTCTTTGGGCATACCGAACAAGCATTCGCACACCAACGAGAGCAACTCCATATTGCTTAGTCTATGGATCATAAGCCATATTACCAGAAAAAGTAGAGATACCTTCTCTACGAGTTTCCTTGAAAAGTCATGAAGAAGAAGAAGAAGGAGGAGGAGGAGGAGGAGGAGGAGGAGGAAGAAGGAGGGAGAAGAAGAAGGAGGAGAAGAAGAAGAAGAAGGGAGAAGAAGAAGGAGGAGAAGAAGAAGAAGAAGAAGAAGAAGGAGAAGAAGAAGAAGAAGAAGAAGAAGAAGAAGAAGAAGAAGAAGGAGAAGACCTGTCACTGATCTCAAACCTGCCCTACTAGTGTCCCTCCCAATTTGTCCTCCATCTCTCCCACCCATGGGAAGTGGTCTCCTAATCCTGCCAACTGGTCCAAAAGGTCCTCCACAGACTCTCAATCGACCTCCTCTCCGTCTGTGTCTCCTACCGCCTCCACCTCCATCTCCTCCCTCATCTCCATCACCTCTGGCCTCCTGAGAAGCTCTAAGCTCTCATCTCCATCTCCATCTCCTAATGATGGGATCATTTGAATCATCCTCCTCATCTCCTGAGCTAGGAGGAGGGTCTGCTAGATCAGTAATTCAAGGAAAAGGGTGTGCAAGCATGTACTAAGCATAATTTGTAGTCACCCCAGGATCTAGAATGTGTAATCTCAAATCATAAGCCACCCTAGGATTAGCCAGAAACTCTACGCGTGCTATCTCAAAAGAAAACGACGGTCCCCAATCTTGTCTATCCTTGTACCATCGTGCATTTATAGTGACACCAGTAGGCATGTGCTGAATGATACCAAACTGTCTCAAAATGCAACTAATCAATTGTTGCTCAATAATGTATGGAGTACGACCAATGAGATGTCTACTCTACATAATATATGGTAATGTTTGTGCATCATCAATCCATGGCTCACAATTGATATAAGGTCTCCAAGTAACGCTATCCAGTGAATCTCGAACCCAACGCCAATACTCCATCTTACCCAACTTATGCTGAGTAAGGATACCTGCATATAAATAGACATATGGCTGCCTCTCACCGTGAACTCTATGATGGATAGGTTGAGTAATAGCAATGTGCTCCCAACACCAGATCTATAAAAGTGTGCATCTTGTACATAGATTAGCGCTATCATAAAAAATAGCCTGAGGAAGATCATGATACAAATGAGTAAGCATGAAAACACCCCACGCATATTGAGTCTAATGTTGCATCATGATCTAAAGAATCTCACCCCAACCTATGACAAAACCTTGAGATCTCCTATCTGGACAAATGAATCCGCCAATAAAACCTACAAGAATCATTGGGAGTGTCTCATAGTGCATGATCATATCCTCCCATCGGATCTCTCCTCTGGAAATGCTCTCATCACCAAATATGGCTCTACAAGCCTCTATCCCTCCACGATCCTAAAAATCATATTGGACTAACTCACCAGTCACAGGGATGTGGATAATCTTGTAGACATCCTCGAGTGTCATACTAATTTCACCAGTGGGCAGGTGGAAAGTGTTATGCTCGCTATGCCATCTCTCTGCTAAGGCAGTCAACAATCCCCTATTATGGGTAATATCAGGCATGTATAACAAATGGCGTAATCCACAGGCATCTATATGTCTAACCTTAGCCTGTGTAAGCTCTGGCACTAAGTGGCGTATGGCCAGGAATTTCTCCCAACACTGGAGAACATCGAGTTTCTATTGTTTAACAAGAGAATTTGATCTCTATCTATCAAATCAAAGCGATTGCTAATCTATCACATCAACAATTGATAAATCTTTTCAATGAAGCAAATCAGGCTATCAAATCAACCCAAAACTATCAATCATGATTTTCTATCAATTAATGAGTTCAATCAAACTCTACTATGCTCTTCATCAAAAACTATATTGGTTTCTTAGAGCTAATTTATAAATCTATCAAATCAAATCAAATCAATCGTTTATCCTATCAATCAACATTATCAAAATTTCTATTGATCAAGACATCAATTGACTACCTATCAATCACATTTGGGCATCAAAATGCCTAAATCAAATCATCAAAATGAATTTTAACACGGAAAAAATCAAACAAATTTATCTAAAAACAAAAGCGCCAACCTTTTATCAAAACTGATATTCTATTAAACACAGGCGCTAAACCATTCAAAAGCGCTAACCTTTTCAACAAATGCGCTAACCAACAAGTCAAAAGCACTAAATCAATCAAATGAGCCAATATTTTTCACATTTGCATGAACACATAAAACATAAGCGCAAATTATACAAAAGCGCTAACATACCGAGCAAAACGGTAACCAAACATTCATATGTGCTAACAAACAAAGAAAACGCGCAAACCAAGCAAATAAAAGCGCTAACACACACAGTTGAAAATTAGAAAATTCAAAAAAAACCTAAAACGTGTCGAAAAGAAAGGAAATTAGTATGGATAGTTGAAAGCAAGCTTTGAATAAGGTACATACCAGATAACCATAGTCAGAAGGTCACTGATATTGTCGAACGCGCTCAAATCGATGGTTCTCGAACGGAATCACCATTTTTCCACCTCACCAAGACAATTCTTTTCACCACACAAGCTAACAAAGATGCAAATGAGAATAAAATTAACCTAGGTTAATTTTCTAATTACCATATGGAAGGGTAATTAATGCTTTTAAGTGGGGCAATTTTATTTATTTTTCACAAATAAAATTGAACAACCTTTTCAATTATTGTGAGTTCAATCACTTATCCAATTTTTTTAACAATTTCACGATCAATCTTCCGATGTGGCACACAATTAGGAATTTTATCTCCATCAGGCACACTATCTAAACTTGATTTAATCTTTGAAACAATGTTGTCTCAACATCATTTCAAAGAGGGGTAAAATGTATACACATAAAAATGGCTATGAGTGATTAAATAAATATTTTATATTTATTATTCTTCGATTAAATAGTTAATTTGAAAAGATTAATTTAACTAATTCATTTCATGTCTTTCTATTAATTAATTTAATTGAAACATTTTATTAATTTATTCACTTATCCTTTTCATCTAATCAATTAATTAAATATCTAATATTTAATTATTCCTCTAATCAATTAAATATTTAATATTTAATGATTATTCTTCTATCCTATAGTCTCAATTATTAAATAATTTCTTAAATTATTCAAACCCCTTTTCCAACTCACCTCCCACCTCCACTTCATCTTTCCTTTGCCAACTCACCCGTAATGTGGCTAAATTAATTCAACAAAATTAAAATAAATAAAACATTTATTAGCCACTTATCTCCAACTTCCAAAATAAATGAAATATTGTGTACGTACACATATTTCTTAACCTTCTTCTATATTCTCTCCAACATCCCTGCATATTAGGAAAGACTTGAGTCCACTTGTCCTCTCATGCCTAAATATTCTCCAACCATCCCTAGATTCCCTTAGTCAACAACCCAGTCAAGGTGAGATGAGTGACATTTGTCCTCTCCTTCCCCCTTTCTCTCAACCTTCAACTTTTCTCACAGCCATCCAAATTTGTAGATCTGACCATGATTGTTGATCCAGGACACATCATCTTATCCTCTCAAAAGTCTATAAAAGTAGGAGTTTGAGTTGAGAAAGAGATAGTCTTCAAGTGAGTCTTCAAGTTAAAAATTTGAGAAAACTTATGCATCCATGAGTTTTTATCTTGAAGCAATTTAGTAATTTAACAATTTTAGCATTTCTCATTTAGCATAATCATTTAGATTTAAATCATTTGTATTGCATACCACAGTATCAGTTAACTATCAGTTATCAGTCCATTCTTCATATGCCATCTTGGAAGCCACTAGTGCTTGTTTGAGAGCAAATCATCTGCAACCAAGAATAGTGGAGTTAGGTCACAATGAGACTTAAATCATGAAGGTAATAATAGTGTTTTTATTTTATATCAATTTCATGTAGTTTCATTGGTTGATTTTGGATTTCTTGTAGCATCTCCTTTGTATTTTGTGAAACTAATATGTTGTAGGTAGTATTCAAATGACGAAATTCAAGTCGAGGCAACAACAGTACTGGTAGAGAATTTCCTGGCAAATGTTACAAGTGTGGAGAAACCGAACATAGATTCTATGAATGTAAACAAGGAATGGCAAGAACTTATGTGGTAAATGAGGAACCGAAAGGTGAAGGTACCAGATTTGATTGTGCACCGAAGCAAGGAAAATCCCTTATGTTTAGAAGAAAGGATAATGGATCTACTTAGAGGAAGAGTCTTTTTCGAACTGTGTGTAAATCAGGTGGTAAGTGTTGCAAGGTTATTGTAGATAGTGGAAGTACTGGCAATTTGGTATCTAAGGAGATGGTTGTGAAGCTTGGATGAAGAGACTTGAACATCCTTGTCCTTATGAGGTGAGTCGGTTACAAGATGATCAAAAGATGGAGATAAAGGAAGAGTGTTTGGTGAATTTTAATATTGGGTCTTTCAGAGACGAAGTTTTGTGTGATGTTGTATCTATGAGTACTTGTCATGTCTTGTTGGGAAAACCTTGGCAATATGAAAGAGGAGTTATTTATGACTATAGAAGAAACCTAGTCACTATTGAGAAGGATGGGCAGAATTTCACATTGATTTCTTTGAAGGAGAAAGAGAAGGAGGTGAAGAATCTGAGTCTGAGAAAAGTTGCAGTACTGAGAAATCGGTGGTAGAGGTTATACCAGAAGGTTTGAAGAAAGATCTTATGGAAGTGGTTATATTGGAAGGTTTGAAGAAAGATTTGATAGAACTGGTTACAGAGGTTATACTGGAGGGTGACATGAGTTTGCAGAAGGATTTGACAATTGAGCCCGATGGACAAATGGAACCAGATGATAGGGATCTTATGGTGACAAATTGGATGAAGTCTTGTGGCAAAACCAAATCAGAGTTGTAGAAGAAAGAGAACACTAAACAAAGACAATGTGCAGATATGAAGCAAAGGAAGGGAAACAAATAAGGTCATAGGTTAGAGAAGTCGGTTGAGGCACCGGAAGAGCTAAGGCAAAGGTTGGTGGATAAGGAAGATGTTTGGATCATAAATGAGCATGGGGTCTTTATTTAGAATCCTTTTAGATGTTCATGATTTGCCTCTCATGGAACATCTTTTTCTACCTAGGTTATCTGATGCAGGAGCATCCCCAGTCGATGAGCAATCTTGCATCAACCAAAAATATTTCCTTTCAGTTTTGTTCTTATTTAGTTCTTTATGCAGTTTTTGTGTTCTTACCGGTTGGTACCGGTAATTACTTTCTTTTTGTGGTGTTGGCATTTTTGATGTTTATGTTGTGATTGTCATTGATGGACACACACTTGCATTGAGATCTCCTTTATATGTATGAGTTAGAGCACAACAGGTATTTGTTCCAACCGGTATGTTGTATTATAGTCTTTAGACTTTTAGTGTTTTGTCGAATGTGTTTCCTGGTCTGAAGCGACATGTTGACCTCAAGCGGTTCGTGGATCCCAAGTGGTACAAGGAATTAAAGCGGCATAACACATTTTTACCAGTCTTCATTTTTGACAAACTGGCAACCGATATATTGTATGAACCGGTAATACTCTGTGATGAGTTACCAACCAACATTTTGTGATGAGTTACCAACTGACATTTTGTGATGAGTTACCATCCATCGATTGTTGGATGGTGTCGAAACTTTAACAGTGCTTTTTGTGTCGTGTTACCAAGTATGTCCAGGTTCATTGAACCTAGGAAATTGTAATGCAATCCTATTGGACCAACATGAAACCAGATTCCTTTATAAGGACATCATGTCTAGGGTTTTAGGTTGTTGATGTGGTTGTAGAAAAAGTTTATGTTGTTGCTAGGGTTTAAAGTGGTTGAGGAGTTGGAGAGAATATGAATGTGTAGAAGACTGAAGTAATGATGGAGTGCATTAGGAATGAGCTATCAAGGATCTAACCGAGCAGTCTGTGCTACTAGCTAGATCAAACACTTGTTGATTACTCACATCTTTGACAAGTCTGTAGCCCTTAACCGGGTAGGACCAAAAGCCTTTTGCAAATCCTCTAACAAGGTGGTTCACATCTGTGGATCTAAAATCCTCTAGCAAGGTAGTCTTTAATCGGACTTATCTCCTAACAGAGATTGAGATTCCTAACAGGATTTGTTTTGGTAAAGAACATTGTAAGACCTTAATCAGTCTGGTTCCTATTCTACAGATAGTTACTTGTGAGTTCCATCTCACCATGGTTTTTCCCATTTGGGTTTCCATGTCAAAATCTCTTGTGTTATGGTGTTTTTTCTTCTGTGGGTGAATGCATTATTAGCTATTTGGTTTGCATGTGTGTCAACCGGTTTGTCTGCTAAACTGTTTTATCGGTTTACTATTAGTCTTGCAAAGTGTTTAAGCACAGAGGTTTTTGGCATACTAATTCACCCCCCCCCCTCTTAGTATTCATCACGTGGCAGATCTTGTTTTTGGCTTTCAAGATAGTTCGTGTGCTTAATTTCATATTTCCAGTTCATTTGGGTTCTTTTCTGGTCAGTTATCACTTTCAGTTGATTGTTTCTGGGTTCCGGGATAGTTCTTGTGCTTACCGGTTGGTTTTCCTTCATTACAAGCGCGATTCTTGGCATGTGGATCTATTTTTGGGTCTTTTCCAATGTTCTCTGGCGTGTGGTCAACCTTCCTACTAAACCACATCTCTTGGTTGTTATTTTCTAGAAAGATTTCTTTAATTCTTAGGGCTGACCTAGTTACACGTTTCATTTTCCTTTATTGGTAAATGTAATATTATGAGGCCGACTCAGATATGTTCCAGTGGGTATAAATATGATGTTATATAATCATTTGTAGGGGAAAAGGAAGTAGAACTAAGAATAAGGATGGAGATTTGCATTTTGTGACCTAGTTGATTCTTAGAGTCCCGGATCGGATTGTATCTGGTTGATAGCCTGCATGTAACCGGTTAATTGTCGGATGTTTTTTGATGATTATATGATGATAGTCCAATGATTTTTGGAAGTTCTAAAGTAATAGTATGATTTGCTTATGTAATTTGGTTATGTTTTCTTGTTGCTTTCGTTGTGTTTCTCTTGCTACATAAGCCGGTTGACTCTCTTTGAGGATTTTACTGGTTATGGTTGCATCACATCTTCGAGAATCTATCCACCACCACAAATATAGAATCATTTCCTCTCTATGTCTTAGGTAATCCAACTATGAAATCCATGCTTATGTCATCCCAAGGTCTCTCTGGTACTGTCAAAGGCTTATACAATCCCACATTCTGACTACTACCTGTAAACACATAAATTTGTCCACTTAATTAAATGAATATTTAGTATTTATTTGATTATTTAACCATCAGTCAATAGTTAATTAAATTGATATTTAATTAATTCATCTTAAACCTCTTCTTCTATTAATTAAATAAATTATTGAATTTATTTAAATTAATTCATTGAATCATACTCTGACAATTAATTAAATGAATAAAGCATATTTGTTTGAATTAAACCCCTTTCCTCTTTTAAATATTTATTTAAATATCTAAAACCCTCCCACTTGCATTCTCCTACAAATGCAAGTTGCACCAATAAATAGATTTTATTTCTAAGTAAAATCTTGTTTTCTCTCACCCACCAAACCCACTTGCCTCTTAAACCCCTTCTAGATTCTTCTAATCCATTTCAATTTAGCCCAACTCATCTCCTAATTATTGTCACATTCCTAAGCAAAGAGAAGTCACTTCTCAAAGCCTCCAAAGTCTTTGAAATACAATAAATGTTTTTTATCCTTCAACAAGTTAACCCCCAAAGTCTTCTAAACCATTTATGGCTCTTGCATAACCATTAATGGTTAAACTCAACTCACCCACATGGTTAGAGTCTTTTACTCTAACTCAACCCTCATTTAACTCATAGGTCTCTTCAAGTATTCATTGCTTTGACCATGGTTATCCCCATTAACTCTTTCACAAGATTTTATCCATTGGATAAAGGTATTATTCATTGGATAAAAGCTTTATTCACTAAACTCAAGCCTAACCAAACCCTCCTAGGGTAACCTTCATGTATTCTAAAGCATTTAATGCTTCTTCCCTCTCCTCTCAAGCCATCTCATGTTGACATTTGTCATCATGGGATTGGGTTGAAAGTCATCACATGGATTACAAACTCATAAATCCTAGCCCTTCACAAGCCCACTCAATCTTGACCATCCATTGCCCTATTTTCCAAATAAATAGAGCTCTCATTCTTCATTTTCAAGATCAGAAGTCTTTTGTGCATCAAACTCATAGTCATTTTAGAGAGCATTGAGAAGCATTTGCATTGTTATTATACTAAGATTTTCATAGACTAATTAGGATCTTTCTCATAGTAAATCATCCACACTTGCATAAGTATTTGTTTTCATTTTTACGACCATCTTGAATCTTCATATGACATCTGTGGATAGTGCTAAAAGCTGAGAGCTAGACTCGTGTGGCACTTGGAGAGGAGAGGAACAAAGGAGGAACATCTATGAGCATTTTGGGGAGCATCTTGGGGGGGTTTCTTTCCCTTTTTGGTTTATGTATGTTCTTTATTGTGTGCTTTATATCTCTCTTGAGATGCATCTTAAGGTTTTTAAGTTCATTTGTGTTTCATTTTGGTTGTGATTAATCTACTAACATTTGAACTTGTCTTATGTACCTTGTGCCCCTTTTGACGTGCATAACTACCTTTTGAAACTTGACAAATCCTACAGCTCTGCACAAATTTACTGACATCTTTGTGAATCTGAGGCCAAAAGTAATGTTCACTTACTAATGCTACTATTTTGTCAATACAAAAGTGTCTGGCTAATCCTCCACTATGCTTCTCCTTTATCATATTCTCCCTCATAGAACTCTTAGGTATACACAACTGGACTCCTCTAAATAAAATCCCATCTTGAATGAAATAATCCAATCACTTACTTCTATCAACCATAACCGGTTCTCTACATGCTCTCCAAGGTTCTGCAAAATCCAGGTCATCATCATACAAAGTCTTTCGTTCCTCAAATCCTAACATTTTCACCCTCATCTCTGTCAGCAAACTTCTTCTTCTACTCAATGCATCAACAACTTTGTTTGACTTTCCACTTCTATGCTTCAACACAAAGGTGTAACTCTGCAAAAACTCTACCCGTCTCATGTGTCTCTGATTCAACTTACTTTGAATGTTCAAATATTGCAATGTTTGATGATCAGTATACAACACAAACTCTTTAGGCAATAGGTAATGTCTGCACTTCTTCAAGGCTTGAACTATAGCATAAAATTCTTGATCATACATTGAGTATCTCCTCCTGGCATCATTCAACTTTTCACTAAAATAAGTTATTGCTCTTCCTTCCCAACATAACACTACTCCAATTATGTTCCCACTTGCATCACAGTGTACTTGAAATACTTTGTTGAAATCCGGTAAAGCTAACACAGGTCATTCAGTCACCTTCTGCTTCAATAATTCAAAAAATTTATTTGCTCTAGTTGTCCACTTGAATTCTTTCCTATCTCCTCTCATTGTCTCAGTCATAGGGCTACAAACTGAACTGAAATTCCTGATAAACTTCCGGAAGAAACTAGCCAATCCATGAAATGACCTGACCTCTCCAATGTTTTCCGATGTAGGCCATTCAACAATTGCTCTTACCTTCTCAGGGTCCATCTTCAATCCATTTGCAGATATCACAAACCCCAAATAGACTAACTCCACTTTCATGAAACTGCACTTCTTAAGGTTTATTAGCAATTTCTCTTCTCTCAACCTCTGCAAAACTTGTCTTAAATGCAATAAATGCTCCTCTTTTGTCTTACTGAAAATCAGAATGTCATCCAAATATACAATAACAAACTTACCCAAGAATTTCTTCAATGCATCATTCATCAATCTCATGAAAGCACTTAGTGCATTAGTCAACCCAAAAGCCATCACCAACCATTCATACAATCCTTCATTTGTCTTGAATGTTGTCTTCCACTCATCTCCTTCTCTAATTCTAATCTGATGATATCCACTCTTCAATTCTATCTTAGTGTAGTATTTAGCTCCACTCAAGAAATCCATTATGTCATCCATCTGAGGCAAAGGAAACTAGTACTTCACTGTGATCTTGTTTATTGCTTTGGAATCAGTATAAATCCTCCATTCTCCATTCTTCTTAGGTGCTAATACTGTTGGAAATGAACAAGGACTCAAACTTTCTTTGATCAAACCTTTCTTCAACAATTCCTGCACTTGTCCATTCAACTCCTTCATTCTTTGTCGATGTCATCTGGTGTGCAACTTTGTTAGACAAACTAGCTCCAGGAATCAGGTCCATGCAATGACTAATGCTCCTCATGGGTGGTAATCGATCAGGCACATTATCTGAAATGATGCTTCATACTCTGTCAGCAACTCTCTTATCTCCTCTGGTTGTTCTTCATGCTCTGGGTTCTCAATCTTCTTAGGAACTAAGGTAAAACACACATTCTCATGTCTCATCCCATCCAGGAATTTCCTTCCATCCACCAAATAGATTTTTGAATTTGTGCATACTTCACTCTCCAGGGGTTCCTCCAAGGGTAACAAGGCTTGTTTCATCCCATTTTCTACAATAGTGTATATATTCTTCCTCCCATCATGTATTCCCTATCTATCAAACTGCCAAGGTCTACCTAACAAAATGTTACAAATATCTATAGGCATAATATCACACAAAAATTCATAATGATAATTTCCAATTTTCAATTTCACCATGCATTTCTCACTCACAAACAACTTTTGGTCAACCTGAATCCATGCTATTTGGTAATGCTTAGGATGTTTCAATCTTTCCAAAATCCGTTTATTCACCATTTCTTCTGAAACAAGATTATTCGAACTACCACTATCAATAACTACTTTGCAACAATTACCAAATACCCTACACCTAGTCTTGAAAAAAATTCTCCTCTGCAAGGGCTCTTCATCCTCTCTAGTATGACATAATGCTCTCATCATCATCAATAGTTCTCCATCTTCTAGTTTGTTAGCTGATCCAGTGGGGTTTTGTTCTACCAATATTGTTCTCCTAGTGTTCTTTGTCTTATTACATTCGAAAGCATGTTGTCCTTCTCCTCCACACTTAAAGAAAGTTCCTCTAAACACTCTCTTGTCTTGTCTTCTGTCATCTTTTCCAAAGCCTTCATTCTGGTATCCATCAGGTTCTCTTCTTTGGTAGAAATTTTTGTCATTCTTTTAGATTGAACTACCATCTTTGCTTACTTCCTTGTCCTTGTTTTATTCTGTACAGGTTCCTCTTCCTCTTTGAAATCTTCCTCCAAAAAAACTTGCACATTTAACTCTTTGTCTTTGTTTATGTCTTTTTTTCAACTTATCTTCTGCCTTCAAGGCATATTGGTAAGCTTCTTCAACACTTTGCAACTTGGTCAAACTGGGTTTATCCTATATAGACATCCACAATCTATTCAAATATCTTGCAACTTGTTCGATCTCATCATCAACATGTCTGGATTTGATATTCAACTTATAGAATCCTTCGGTGTACTCCTTCACACTTGATTCTTTATGCTTCAAGTTCTGCAACTTTCGGAATAGATTTACTTGGTATCAGCTAGCATAAACTTTGATTTTAACTTCGAAACTATCCACTCTCATGATTTGATCTTCTCTTTGCCTCTTCTCTATCTATCAACCTGCAAATGTTCCCACCAAAGATGCATGACCTTTCAACCGAGCATGGGCATATTTCACCTTCCTTTCTTCTGAGGTGTTCTCAAAATCAAAATACTTCTCCATCTCTGAGATCCAATCTATTAATTCATCCGAATCCAACTTACCATCATACTCCGCTGGGGTAAAATGTGGTTTGGTGTTTGCCCTACTCAAAACCCTCAATAACCTCTCTTCATCTAGATCGATTTTCGGTGGGTTTTTTGCTCGTTCTGCCAGTGCTTCTTCTTCTTCATCTTCACTCACATCTTCAATATGTCGGCCTCTTCTCTGAGATGTTTCAACAACTTCTAATTGGGCTGCAATTCCTCTCAACAATTCCATCAAATCAGGATCTGCATTCCCACGCACTCCACCATTCCTATTTCCTCTATGTGCCATCTTCACACCAGTCCTTTGTAGCTACAGGTAGGATCCACAATCCACCACCCTACAACAAAATTGTTAGGACTCCAAAATGAAATCTCGCTCTCGTACCACTCGGTGCAGTCACGATTAGGAGCGACCTCAATGAAATCTATATGGACCATGCAACAAGAGTAAACACAATGAAAGCAAGAAAAGATGATGGATGCAATGCAAAACTAAATTAATTAGATCATGAAAATTGATTACAAATGGTCGGTAACATCTAGACTACAATATTCGGCTCATTGGCCTACTACATACATGCTCAATTATAGAATCGGTCAACTCCAGACCTCTAAATCTATTGATATATCTCCTATATTCTTTTGAATGAATTATGATGCTTTATTACATTGATATATATGCTCAAGAGAGATCCATGTTGGCCCAAGAGGGATCAAATACCGAAGAACAAGATCAAACGTGTAAAACCACCAGATCGACCTCCGCCAATGAAAATCCTCTAGAAAATCCAAAGGAAGAAGTGCGGATCAGAGGGAAGGTCGATCACACACCGAGGAATATTGGAATCAATGAACTGAAGCTCCACAACCATGGAAAGGATCTACAAGATTCACCAATAACAAATAGGTCCAAGCGGTTTCGGTGTTCTAAGCCAGAAAACTGTCTCGGAATCTGGAAGTGATAACTTGCCAGAAAATGATTCAAATGTCCCACAGTTCAAGAGTAAGGAAGATAATCATTATTACAAGAAAAATCCATCTTCGCAAGATCCAATGAGAAAATGCAGGAAGAAATGTTAAAACTGCAAAACATAAAACAAACTGAAAAGGAATGTTTTTGGTTGATGTAAGATTGCCAAGAACCAGGGATGCTCCTGCATTAGAAAAAAAAAAAAAGTGTTGGGTATATGCACAGTAAGATAAGTTGCATGGAGGAAAGGAGCTAGTGTAAGGCCTAGGCAAGTGAAGGTTTACGCTGTGAAAAAGAAATAAGTATGGATGAGTGGTCTCTAAGAGATCAATACTCTAAAGTTTTTTGTTTTTTTATGTGATTGCATCATCGAAGTGAATGAGACTTATTATTATTTGTTGTAATCTAAGTGGTTAAAAAAATGAAAGCAGAGAGTCTTTGTATGTAAATGAAATATTAAACAATGAAAGAGGTTGTTGGAGTTGTAAATGATAAGTTATATATTTGATGTTGCATTTGGTTGAGATGAAATGTAATTTTCTTTAAAAGATGCCCACTATGTGGAATAACAGTGTCTCTCTTGTGTCTTTGCATGTTGAGTGTTGAAGTTGTAGGTAGGTGGTTGTTTGTCCCATCACCATTACACAGTTTCTTCCTAATATGTATGTACCACTTAAGTAGTACTAGTGATATCGTTACATATATGTGCCTCAACATTGGAGTCAAGCACACTTGCTATCTTGTATGCTCTTTAATATTTTTATGTTTTTTGGATAAAATTAAAATAGAGCATCTTTCCTTTAAATTTTAAAATAATTTTTTGGTTTAGAAAAAATACAATTGATGACTAAATATTTAGGAATCTTCTTGTTTCTTGTGTGTGAAGTGTGTCATTGAGAATTTCCTTGTTGTAGGGACATTTAGGTTCTCCAAGAGCTATTGGCGAGGTTGGGAGGAGTTGGACACCTTTCCCTTTTATCACTTGTGTCATTGGCCTTGTGTGTGAATCTCTCATAGTCTCCCTAACCCTTTCAAATGATCTCCTCATCAGCTTATCTGGGGCGAGATCGGGTGTCAAAAACCTCTTCATCTCCTCAATTGTTTTCATTGTTTCAAAGCATGTCTTTCATTGGGGCTGCCTCCATGTAGTTCTTGAGTTTTTGGTACATCCTGGAGACCAAAGCCTAGCTTAGGTTTTCTTACTGGTCAAGACTCCAATGCTAGAACAAGACTCTAGTGCTAGATTGGGACTTCAGTGCCAAACTTGAATACCTAAGCACTCATGCTAAAGTCCTCTCTTGGAATTAGTATCCTCCAATACCCACCTTTTTTTGTTTTATCATTTGTTTGTTTTCTATCCCCTTTTTGGAAAAAATATTGTATATGAAAATTGTTCCCTTGGATTAGAGAGCATATGCCCATATTGTTAGTTTGTCGACAAGTGTCATTCATCAATTTTATGCCATATTCTTGCTTTGGAAACCATGTAGTTACTTGGAAGTGACATGTGTCATTGTTCCAATTAGTGGAGGGTTTGTAACTGTTACATGCACTTACTATGCAAATAAAGATTACAACTTTTTGAAAACAGAAAAGGAAATAGTTGCAAGCATAACAAAATCCATCAAAGGACTAAGCATAGTTTATGTTTCCATATCCATTCCACATCATTCTACTTCTACACTCAAATTTTTTATGTCCAAACTAATTGCAAGCATAAAATATTATATTAAAGGATTGATTTTTGATCCAACTTCTACATTCACCGACTCTATGTCCAAATTTATTGCCTGAAAAAGAATTGCCATTAAAAGAGTACCCAAATGAAGTTGGAGAAAACCTTTTGTCATTCTTCTTGTAGTTGCAACTAGAATCAATTCATGTTTATCCTTGTTAATTTCCTTGATCTTTTCCTTTCCTTTATCTTTATTACTTTCACCTTTCTCAAAGCCAAGTCCATCTTTATCCTTGTTCAGCTTTTGAGCACTCGACATGGCATCAAGTACTTCACTTCCACCTTTTAGCTTTAGACCTTTGTCAATATGTTCCTTTGCAGATCTTTTAGTTCCTTCCTCAATTTATGCACTTCATTTTCAAGTCTAGAATACTTTTTAGTTTTGTTATTCAGCTTTGTGTAAAGGTCTTCCATAGCCTTCCTTTCTTCATCAAGTAACTTTCTTAGATAGGCAACTTTGTCTTCAGCCTTTTTGCACATGAATTTGCTTTTGTCCAAATTTGCCAGTAGATCTCAATTCTCCTTCCATAACAACATCACCTTCAACTTCCGAGTCATGTTACTCCATAGTATCCAAATCTTCAAATTGAAACATGGTGTTCAAATCCCAGATTTAATCAAACTCACATTATATATGTATTGTGTTTTACAATGATTAGGCCATAGGCCAAGGATCTCATTGCTCTAGACTTGCAAGATAAGGTGCACAACCTTAGGGAAAGATATAGAAAAGACTTGCACAATTGAAGATCACCTCTTCAGAGCAAGGTACAAAATACTTGTCCAAATATAGTAGAGATAAGGGATTGAAATACAAGATAATAACATGTAACAATATATGGATAACAGTTCAAAGTTTAATATTCATCTGATTCAACTTCCATTACTACACTATAGAACATCCAAAGCTTTGTACTTCATATTAGCTTTGCATATAACACATCACTTCAAACTTTCATCATTGCTTACATACATATATATCTACTCATATTTTGTCCTTTATACATCAACAAGATCTTCAATATCCTCCATAAGGCCAACCTAAAGAAATGTAGCATGTACATTCATAATTGGCCCAAAAATGATCTATACAACTCATGTGGAAGGTAAAAGAGACGTGTAAAGATTTACACAAAATGCATAAGTTGCCTTCTCAAAATAAAGTATATTACACAAATTCTTAATTCGGACCAAAAATAAGACATGCAAACCATCACAAAATAAACATTAAGTGTCAGGGAACATGAATCAATGATCCATAACACATATAGAGTACTGGAAAGACAAGAAATGCAAGACATTCCCTCACAACATCTTGAAACTACACAAACCTTGAACATAGACGAATAACAATTATTCTCCAGAATAGTCAATTAACATAACTAGACCAAACAAAAGTTACTAATCTTCCAGAAGCACAACATGCCAAATATATTTTCCATCTACAACATCTTCAAATAGATTCCATACATCCACACAACATCTATTCATACACACACTGTCTGTGCACAACCGAACTACTTTTGGACCAAAGATTTGACATCAATGACAACCCGAATAACATATCTACAACATCTAATGCACTAATTAAGGGCCTTTCTCTTAAATTATGTTACGAGTAGATTGGGAGCTACATTTTCTTTAGTTATATCATGTACAAAACATATATTAGCAACATTTTAGATATGTCCAATGGAGGTGATATACTTGTTAGAGTAATTGGGTCTTTACTTGATTAATTAAACAACATTTGTTTACTTATTTAAGTTCCCTTTATCTCTTTTTTACACTTAAGCTAACATTAGGTGCATAATAATTAATGTATTTATTAATTATTATGTGCAAGCCTAGGTTTTCCCTTTTAGGGTTTCTTGACCTATTAGAGGTTAATTTTCTTTTCTTTGTATCATTATCACACTACACATTTACTGAATATTGAGCTCTCATCTTTTTAAGCATATTTTCTGTGTATTTGTTTTTCTGTTATTTGCTTCCTTGTTTCTCCTTGTAATAGGTTATTAAGCTTGCAGAGATCATTTGGGCTCCTATGGTGTTGTATTTCTCAACTCTCACATGGTATTAGAGCTTCAGATCTGCAGCTATTTGTTCTTCTTTTGAGAATTTTTGCATTGGAAGCATATCTGGGGTTTCAAGAAGTTTTTTATGCACCTAGGGATAGGCCTTTTTCCTGAGCAAATTCAGCCTAAACGAACCTCACCATCGTGCTTAGAAGACCCAAAAACCCCTATAGTCATATAAAACTTGCCTAGTTTTGACTCTTAAGCCTCTGGGGGTATTTTTTCTTTAGTACCAGGTCGTACAACCCTGACACATTGTTCAAGAAAAAAATTTCAAAAAAATCAAAAATCATTCAAAAAAGGCGAAATTTTTTTTTGCAAAATAAAAAAAAACTAAAGCTTTGGGGTTTCGGAGGGTACCCCATACCCCCTGACAACCCAGTTGTTGGCTGTCAGTCCGATCGACCGACCCTGTCAGCGCGAGCCCCTCCCCGCCGGCCCCCTCTGTCGTCGGCACCCACCGTCGCTACCCACCGCTCAGTCGCAGCACCGCCTCCTTCGCTCGCGCCCACCACCGCCGCTCCACCCCTAAGCGCCGCCAGAGTACCACCGCTGCCAAGCCCTACCACAAGACCTCCACCAAACCTCCACCCTCTTGTCTCTTTAGGGGGGGTTCGTTTTTTGGCCATATCTTGAGCATACAAAGTCATTTTTTCAAAAATGAATAGGCGTCAGAAATATGGTTTTGAGTCGGACCTCGTGGCATTGGATGTTTTGCTCAATTTTTCTATTTGACTAGACCTTTTTCCAGTCAAAGTCGAGTCTCTTTTTTGCACTTTCGGGGTCATAAAGAGGGAAAATGGACTCCATTTTTTGAAAATGAATAGGCGTTGGAAAGCTTTGAGCATGATCTATTCAAATATGTGATCTTGTTTCTCATATTTTTCATCAGGTACATGAGATTTTAGTTTGAATTTTTTTTGCTTATGCACTACTTCCTTCTCATTAGTATGTACTAGGGTTTGGGTTTATCTATTATGGGGGGTGTTTTTTTCTTGCTTTCTGTCATTTATTTCTGCATCTTCTGTCTATTCTGAAAGATCACATAATAAAAAAAACCACAAGCAGGTGCAGGTGCAGATTTTTCATGGCAGATCCTTCAATTGAGTTGTTGACATCACACAACTATCACACCTGGAAGCCCCGCATCATGAGGCTTCTCCGGGCACGAGGATTTTGGTCTTGTTTGGATGAGGTTCAGCCTCTATTGCAGCGTCCTTATGAGCTTCTTCAGCACAGGAACAAAATGGATGAGGCCATGGGTTTTCTCTCTTTGCATGTCTTCGACAGTCTTTTGTTTTACCTTGATGAGTTACTCACTCCTCGTGCTCTGTGGGTGAAGTTTGAGTCTCTCTTTGGGAGAGTTAATGAGATTCGGGCATTACAGATTGAGGCAGAGTTAGTTTCCTTGTCACCTGATTCTTTTCCCACCATTGAGGATTTTTTGAACAAGTTAAAGACTACCAGATCTGTTCTCCAAGGATGTGGCAAGATCAAGACAGACACAAAGTGCATTCACTTGATTCTTTCAAAGCTTTGGGGTCATTTTTCAGTTTTTTGCCTCTGCTTTCTACTCCACCATGGATGGCTCGGGTGCTCATTTCACCATGCCCACCTTTGATGTGTTTTGTGAGCGTTTGTCTCATGAGTAGTCTCATCTTTCTCAACTGGACATACTCTCAAGGTCCAAGAACAAAGTATTGGTTGCTTAGTCCTCTAAGGAGAAGCAAAAGCAGAAACTGAAGCCAAAGAAGAATTTTGCAGGCAGTGAGCATTCCTCCAAGCCACCTCCTAATTCTGATTCTAAACCACCATTTCCTCTGAAACATGGGAAATCTTCATAGTTTGGTGAGTCTTCCTCCAAGACTAAGAAGAAATCAAGAGACACTTGCAGTTTTTGTGGCAAGGAAGGACATCCAGTTTCCAAGTGTTGGAAATGCTTAGAGGCTTTAGAGGAAGCCATGCAGCAGCATCACATCTCCTCACCTCAGGTGTCTTCTCCTTCCATAGGGAAGGTCATTCTCTCACTGCTCAAGCTTCAACCTATGGGTCCACTTGGATATTAGATTATGGTGCTTCTCACCATATGAATCGCACTCAACAGTTGGTTACTTCTCTTGCCTCTTGCAGTACTTCACAGATTGCAGTGGGTGACTCAGTTCAGATTTCAGTCTTGGGTTCAGGTTTTGTCTCTTTGGATGGGGGTACTCTGAGGATGTTCTAGTTGTCCCTGACATCTCGACTAACCTCATGTCCATTTATCAGATTTGTCATTCTGGCTCCAGTAAGTAAGTTGAGTTCTCACCACATGATATGGTCATTCGGTACCTCCATGAGTCTGATTTGATTGTGGCTACTGGGAGTGTTGATACTGCATCTCGTCTTTACAGATTTCATGGATTTGAGCCCTCTGCGGGTGCAGGTTCATCTCTTATAGCACATGTAGATTCAGTGAGTAAGCTTTGGCATGAACGCTTGGGCCATGTCAATTACAGATATCTTTAGCAGATGAATACGCAGGCACTTGTTCTTGGGCTCCCATAGATTTCCTGCATTGATAGTGTTTGCCATGGTTGTGTGCTTGGCAAGCATCACCGGGATCCCTTTCCGAAGGGAAGAGCCCCTCGTTCTTTGGCACCCTTTGGCACTCCTTTTTCTGGGGCCAATTATGTACTCACTTTTATTCATGACTTCTCCAGACGCACATGGGTGTACTTTCTTAAGTACAAGTCTGATGTCTTTGATTCATTTCGAATCTTCAAGACATTTGTAGAGAAGCAATCTGGTTATTATATTCGACAGATACGTAAAAATAATGGGGGGGAGTATGTGAATCAGACTTTCAAATATTTTTGCATTGAGCATGGTTTGCAGCATCAATTTACTGTTCCCTACACCCCTCAACAAAATGTTGTCGCTGAGTGCAAGAACAAAACTTTACATGAGATGGTGAATTGTATGATTCAGTCCAGGTCCATGGATTCGTCTTTTTGGGCTGAGGCAGTCAATTGTGCCAACTATATTAAGAATCGGATGCCTCATAAGGCAATTCAACATATGACTCCTAAGGAGGCTTGGTCTCATGACAAGCCTGATGATTCTTTTTTCCGAGTGTTTGGCAGTGAGGCATGGGCTTTTATTCCTAATGCTCAGAGGAAATAAATGGATCAAAAGAGCTGACCCCTCATTTTTGTTGGCTACTGTGAGGATGTTAAGGCATACAGGTTGTTTGATCCTGATTCCAGAGAGGTCCTATTTCGACGGGATGTTCAGTTTGATGAGCGCCTTCCCACAGTGGATACCCTGACTCCAGTGTCTACTCCTCTGCCTACTCCTCCCACTGCCTCTCTTCCAGATTATTTTGAGGATGATTCTGATGATGTTGATGATGATCCACCTTCCCCATCTCCACCTGCTCCACCTCAGATGCCCAAGTGGGCTCGCTTTACTGTTGAGGCGACAGGATCTATGGTCGGTGGTCCTTCAGATACTCATCGCACCCATTCTCATATTGTGGGTTCTAGTCTTTTGAGTCATGCCATTTCAGATGATCCTCAAAAAATTTCAGAGGCTATAGGACACCCTGAGTGGGATTGTGCTATGGAGGAGGAGTATTCTTCTTTGACGAGGAATCATACTTGGGATCTATGTCCTCTTCCTAAGGGCAGAAAAATGGTTCAGTGTCGTTAGTTGTATACCACTAAGTATGTCGTTGATGGTTCGATTGATAAATACAATGAACGTCTTGTTGCGAAGGGTTTCTCACAGGTTGAGGGTATTGACTACTTTGAGATATTTTCCCCTGTCACCAAGATGAACTCTATTCACTTTGTACTATCTCTTGCAGCTTCTTGGGGATGACCCGTTTTTCAGATGGATGTGAAGAGTTCTTTCTTGCATGGGGACCTATAGGAGAAAATCTATATGGAAAAGCCTTAGGGATTTGTGCAGGACAATACTTTGGTTTGCAGACTTAGGCATTCATTGTATGGTCTCAAATAGGGCCCTTGGGCTTGGTATGAGAAGATGGATTCTTTCTTGCTCTCCACTGGTTTCACCCACAATCATTTTGATCACACATTGTACATTCAGCTTATTGAGGGTGAGATCTTGATTCTTGTGCTATATGTTGATGATATCCTCATCACAGGTAGCTCATACTTTATGATTCAGCATATTCAGTGAGCTTTGATGGACCAGTTTGAGATGACAGATCTCAGTCTTCTGCACTATTTCCTTGGTCTTCAGGTGATTCAGTCTTCTGATGGGATCTACATTTACCAGCAAAAGTATGCTCTTGACATGCTTCGACGCTTTGGCATGATTGATTGCAAGCCTGCTCCCACTCCTTTTTAGCTAGGGGTTGTTTTGATTACTACTTGTCCCACTCCTTCAGTAGATTTTACACTTTACAGGCAGTTGGTTGGTAGTTTGTTGTACCTGACACACACTCGTCCTGATCTTTCCTTTGCGGTTGGCCTTGTCTCTCTATTCTCCCATGATCCTCATGAGAGTCATTGACAAGCTGCTAAATGTATTTTGCGGTACATACAGGGCTTTATTTCTCATAGCATTCACTACACATCAGGGGAACCTCACATTTTTGGCTACACTGACTCAGATTGGGCTGGTGATATCACTGATCGGAAGTCTCCTTCTGGCTTTTTTTTGTCTTGGCTTTGGTCCTTTCACATGGTCTTGCAAGAAGCGGACTTCTCATGCATTATCATCTACAGAGACTAAGTACCGAGTTGTTGTGCTCGCCAGTCAGGGGATCTTATGGCTTCGACAGTTGATGACTAAGTTTGGTTTTCCTCCTGATAGTCCCACTGTTCTTGGGTGTGACAATCAGAGTGCTATTCATGTTTCTCACAACCTAGTAGAGAATCAGCGGACGAAGAACATTGAGCTTCACCTGCATTTTATTCGCCAGTTGATTCGGGATAGTTCTCTCATTCTGGAGTACATTCCCACTGCCGAGCAGGTTGCAGACATCTTCACAAAACCTTTTGCATCGTCACGCTATCTTTAGTTGTTCTCTATGCTTGGGGTGAAGGAAGTTGTCCTTGGGGGGTCTTTATGAGGCCTTCCTTCCTTCTTCTTCTTCTTTCAGCATGTTCTTTTCTCTTTTTGGAGAGGAGTTTTTTCCCACTGGGTTTTCTCTTTTTTCTCCGTTTCATAGAGATTTCCTTGTATTTGGGTACCTGATCAGGCCTTGTTGTCGGGACCCATCTTTCCTGCTTTCAGTAGTTGTTCTAGGTTTTAGCTTCTCCTTAGGTCTAGCTTAAGAGGGGGGTTATAGTAATCGGGTCTTTACTTGATTAATTAAACAACACTTGTTTAATTATTTAAGTTCCCTTTATCTCTTTTTTACACTTAAGCTAACATTAGGTGCATAATAATTAATTTTTTTATTAATTATTATGTGCAAGCCTAGGTTTTCTCTTTTAGGGTTTCTTGACCTATTAGAGGTTAATTTTCTTTTCTTTGTATCATTATCACACTACACATTTAGTGAATATTGAGCTCTCATCTTTTTGAGCATATTTTATGTGTATTTGTTTTTATGTTATTTGCTTCCTTGTTTCTCCTTGTAACAGGTTATTCAGCTTGCAGAGATCATTTGGGCTCCTGTGGTGTTGTATTTCTCAACTCTCACAATAATTTTCATTGATATAATAGGGTACATGAGCCACTAAGACAAAAGATGATTCCAAGGTTCTACCATAACTAAAATAAATGGATAAATTCAGTTAAAAAAGATGAAAACTAAGCTAGTAAGAATGAAATAGGTTACTTGATTTACAACTTGGTATACAAATTTGTTTCTAGTCACAACTCAATGTTAAGGCTAGGCTTGAGGCTAAGGTCTTATTTTTTAATATAGGTTTATACAATGAAAAAAGAATCTCTTCTAGATTTTTCTCTTGCAATGGATCTAATTACAATTGTTGTTCTCATAGTCTTTTGGATTCTTCTCAAGATAGATTCACCAAATGAATGCATGCTTGTGCTCCCCTAAGCATATATATCAAAAGCTTCAACAAAATATCAATTAGAATGAATTTAAGTTCCATAAGGTGTGCCAAAAATGGTTGTTCACAAAACTATTTATTCAAGATCATCCATAATCCACCTTTGCACCTACAAAGTGAGACAACGTGAATTTTTTTATCACTATGGCACTATTTCAAAATAATAATATATAGAAGTAGGTTAGTATCTTCCACTCTAGCTAAGCCCATTTTAATAGAAGAAGTGGGATATAAAGTATTAGAATAAAATAATTAAAAGGAAAAATGTAGGAAATTTGCTAAAATAGGTGTCTCCCACTTATCTCTCATGGAGCATTGGTGTAGTATCTAATAGTCAACAAAAAATAGTTTTGTGCACAATCATAAAATGATTGTAAACTTACAAACCCTCACAATGTCAATTTGCAAACTTATCTTTAAGACAACTAATGACTCTAGCACCATAAAAACCCAAATTTATCTTCAAACCAATTGATTCTTTATGTGCAAAATAAAAAAAATAGTCATGATTACACTATAACAAAACCTTTGCACATAGAACACGCAACACACACCCCAAATATATTTGAAATGAAGGGAAATGGAAAGAACAATGGTAAAAAATGATAGTAAAACTTCAAACCCTCACTATTAGAAACTTTAACAATGAAATGCAAATAAAAACAATATAAAATGATACCAAATTGTCAAACCCTCACCATGCAAAGCTCAAGCATTGAAATGTAAGCCTTTGAACCCTCATTAAAGAAATTCTCAAACTTGTTCTCCAAACTAAACATGTCCTTACCATAAATACAAAATTTGTGCTTTAGAACAACCACACACAAAAATAAATAAATACAACCATACATAAACCAAAAAAAAACCTCCATCATAAAGATCTAAAAAAAAGATGAAACCAAATGAAAATTGACCACAATTTTATACACATATTTTGCTTGGAATTCTTGCATGCCTCCATACTTTGTGTTCACGTCTACTAGGGTGGTGCAAATTATGACACATACAACATGAAGTCAAAATTAAACAAAAACAATAATTTCATGTGTTGATTACACAATATTTAAACAAAAACAATAATTTCATGTGTTGATTACACAATATTTATTCCTTGAGTTGATCAATATGCATACACATGTAAACGGGATGGCTTAAAGAGCACACACTAAGCTTTGACCGCTTAGGTGGCAATGTGGGCCCTTTCTAACCTTCCGTTTCCCGTTTTGTTTCCACGGGCTCTTCTTTTAACTGTCCGGACTCTGCACAGTGACCGTGACTGTCATGGTTAAGTTTGAATTTCAGTTTTGAATATCTCCCGCCCAACATTGAAAAGCAGAAATAGGGGCTAGTAATTCTGCCCGCAAACATGCCAGAAGTTGAGGTTAATTTCATGGACCTTCCCTCTTATGATTTCAATTCATTGTTTCAAATCTTGCCTCTGCCCAGAGAAGGTTATATCAATGCAGATAAGAATGGAGTGGCTATAAGATCTTAACTTGCGGCGGCTGTGTGGATCACACTTCACCCGTCTCTACTCACAGAAAAGTCTGCATTTCCGTCACTATTGTGTCTCTCTGCATGGGATTTCAGTGGTGAGTAATGAACAATATTTTCGTCATATATGATTATGTTATTTTTATATAAGGAAGAGAGATAATAAGGATTCAAGTCCTTGTCCCAGCGGATCCTTATCCTCCATGTGCAGATGCTAATCGAGATGGAGATCCAGTCGGAGGAAAATGGTTCGCTAGTTGATGATCCAGTTGCTGATGATTGTGATCCAGACCCATTTATAAACTGTATGATCCAGTCGATGAACCACATGATCCAGTCAATGAACCAGTCCCAGCAATGGGGATAGAGGCAGGTGCATTCATTTCATTTCGAGATCGAACAGCAGCAGTTGATCCGGTTGAATCAGTCGAAGGAGAAGTTGAAGAAGAAGAAAAAGAAGAAGTCGAGTCGGTTGGACCTGGCTAACGCTGTTTTAGGGAAAAGTGGTGACTATCCCTGCATGCAGTGGAAGGATTCCTTATTGTGTAGTTGCTCCCCACGCTATCTCCTCCCGACCAGTTTACTGAAGTCAATTTATTGATGGTTTATTTTTATATAAATTTTTCATATATTTTAGAAATATTGTATCTTGAATTTTAAATTTGGGAAATTTTGTCACGTAGGGTATTATGACAAAAGGGAAATGGGAACTCTTGAATTTACCTTGGATAAGTCAAAGTTAGAAGAGGTGGAGAACATTGTGAATAGATGAGGATCATTTGCAAATAAAGAGTGTCGGGATTGTAGGGGTAATTCATGCATTCTATTATCAAGTTGTGAAAAGGGGAAAGAGAAGATGTTTCGAAGAATTGATCATTATTTGAAAACATTTTGAAAGCTTATTTAGGATGTAAGATATTGACAAATGAGTTCTTAAACATTGTTGAAAGAGATTTCTATTTAGTTTAAAGATTATGTATCTAAATAATCAGGGTTGCTTGTGACCATTTTGAAAATAAAGGAAACACACGATAACTCTAATTAATAAATAGAACCTAGAAATCTCAATATATTCATTTTATTTTGTAAAGAGACAATTAAATGTTACTTATAGAACAAGTGTTATCGAATTAGTTGGTTTAGAGAATGTATGAATTTGTCAATTGTAAACTTATGTGTATTTTTTTATTCACATAAATTTCATTTATATTCCTAGTACTCTAAATTATACTATTAAAAAGGAAAAATAAGGTTTTTTAAGTTAATTAGACAAATAATCAAATTTAAAATAAAATAAAAAATGTAGTGTTTTGCAGCTTTGTTTTAGGTTGTAGGAGCTCATTTTCAAAACCCCACGTTTTTGGGCTATGGGTGCCTTTTTACCCATGGTTGTTTGGTGCTTTCATGTTCCTTTTGTTAGGACAACTTTATGCTTGAGGGTTCCAAATCCATTCAAAATTCGATTGTAAAGGGTTTCAGGTTCCTTCAAAACCCATTTTAGCCTTCAAAAACAAAAAAAATGTAGTGTACTTGTTGGTTAGGTGGATTGTAATAGATTAGATCAAGTAATATTAGACACAAAGTAGAATCAAACTATTAATAGCAATAAATCAAAGGAGAGATTGCTCATATTTGTAATCAAAGAATGATTTTATAGTAACAATGTGATCATATCATCTTGAGTGCTATGAGATACTATAATAAGATTTAGTAATATTAGATCAATGAAGCACTCTAAATAATATAATGTAAGAATGTAAGATCATAATATGAATCCTCTATTTTGAAAAAAATGTCAATAATGAATTGTAGATGGTGCAATTGTTAGATATGATAATGAGAACGCATAGTTCATAGCCAAGGTGATAAAGATAAGACTATATATGATGACTATATAAAGTGAATAATATAATTGTGTTCAATTCAAGTTCATCCAACAAGAAAATGTGATGTGACAAGTCAAGTAAATAACAAAACTAAAATTTTGGGTTTCCTTTTTGAATCACCATTTGTTTGGATGCTCTTTTTTTCTTCTTCTAATCTTAGGGGAAAGGAACCAATAGTGGACATAGCTAACTTCGCGTATCTTAAGCTCCCAAACGGTTCATCCAATTTATTTTTTGTTCTCTCTATATGCGATTTAACTGCTTAAAAGTACAAATCTCAAAGTGTGGTCCAATACATAATCACCTTTGCGCCAATAGTAGATAGCTCAAAATAGCCAGTAGTAGTGGACAAATGCCCCAGTAGTTAAGCACAAATGACCCAGTATTGGTGCACAAATGTCCCAGAAATGGGCTAATTATGGTCAAAAAAGCTAAAAAATTATCCACTATTGGTATATGTGATATTTATAAATGGACCTTCCATTACCATTTTTTTGGCTCCTACTATGTCTACTAACAGGGGGTGAGGTTGACAAAAAGATGATAGTTATTGGTCCTATGTCCACTACTGGCTCCTTTTCCATAACTTAACAAAAGGAAAAAGGATTTTTTGTGCAACCTTCCCATGAAATTATTCATGGGATTCCCAAATATTATTCTTACTTGATGTCAATGCAAATCAATCATGGTTGAGTGCAAGCTTTATTGACCAAAATCTCTGAACTTTTAGCTATGGATTTATTACCTGAGTATTATTTAGCTTGACTTTAACTTGTTACGCTCTGCTTTGATGATTAAAGAGTTATCATCAATAGACATTTTCACATCCTCCTTCGATAATATGGGCAAATCAATCATCATTTTCTATACTTCCTATACCTTCTTCCTATGCATGAACCAATCATCCAATCAACATATCATCATTTTTTCTCTTGCAATTTGCTCTCATCTTTCCATTTTGCCTAGTTACATAGAAATTTATGCAAGAGAATACATAGTAAATGTTAATATTTTTATGTTTATTCATTACACATGGATTCACCTACATTAGTCTAAAGAGCAAAATTAAAACTTGATAAAGATCTCAAATAACCTAATAGAGATGGCTACATATGAAATTAAAATTTGATCATATTGTTGATAATTTTGTACTTCCCTCTCCATTACTACACAAGTGATATGGCACTTGAGATTTATAATCTTAAATACAAATATGGATACCAAGAAAAAATGAATAAGTATAAATAAAATTGTATGCAATTAAAACAATATTATGGAATGTAAGACTTGAATTACCTTCCTTCAAATGTGATCAAACCATTGAAAGTTTTGCATAGAGTGAAACACTAATATCTTCGCTTATGGAGGAACATTCACTTCCCTTAATTGTTCTACATATAATCAATTTATCTTTAGCACACAACAATCCTCAAGTAGATACACTTTCTAGTGATTACTCTTTAGTAGATTATCTAGATTTATATATTAGTGTTACATTATCTTATCAGGATGAAGGATTATTATATGCATTAAATATATTTGCTTACTCTAAGGGAATTATTCCTACACTTCATGAATATAAATATATGTAAGATATCTTAGATTCTTTTAATAATGAAAGTATTTATTGAGGATAGGTGTACTCTTTAAATTGATGAATTTAGTTACATTTCAAAGTATAAAATGATAAGGATGAATTTTTAATCCTGACAAAATTTTAAAATTGAAATTAAAGTCTCAGATGAATTTAGTAATTTATTTTGAGTGCTTATATAAGAACATGCTTGGTATTTATTTTGATAAATTCCAAGTTGTACTCATGTAAAGAAATTCTTAGTATTTTTCATGTAATATTATTTTAGACCCCATGGCCAAACATAATAAGCAAAAGATTTGAAAAATACATTCCAGGGTAGTTATGCCAAACAAACAAGAGATGTAATTTTTTTTGAAAGTTTAGTTCATATCACCCACACATTATTATCTCTACATAATATTTGACATAGAATTTTGACTTGAACAAAGATTCACCATTTGATTGATTTTTTTGACAAAATAAATTTCTTATCATACCTAAACCCAACACAAGGCAATTTTAACTATGCAAATGACTTATCATTATTTTGTTATGCCCTATATTGCTAAGAATCTTAGAGCTACTTGTATACACCTAAAAATGGTCTGAAGATAATTAATTAAATAAGCAATTATTTAATTTTTCTCTCCTTCCCAATTTAATTGAATTCACTAAGCAATTTGATTAAATCTCTCATTCATCTACTTATTAATAAATCTAAGGATTTATTAAATAGGTTCATTTCATTTCACCCCTTTAATTAATTAATTCCCTCCACCAAAATCATTTCTTCTAAATCTCATAATTAATTAAAACAAATCAAATTATGAGTTGTTGAGATTAATTAGCCATTTTCCTAATATTTGAATTATTAAATTCAAATTTTCCTAACTTCCACCACTCCTAAACCTAACCATTCCTAAACCTAACCCATTCTACCTACCACCATGTCCCCTTTCATCCAACATCTTCTAGAACCTTTGTGACACTTGTCACTAAGTGTTCCCTTTCATCCTACCTCTTCTAGAAGCCACTTGACACTTGTCACCATAGAGATGACAGATGCTCCCTTTAATCCAACTCCCTTTGCCATCTTCCTCCAATTTAACCATTGATATCTTCAGATCAATCTTGACCGTTGATCCATGCCAACTCACCCCTAGCCTTGGAAAATCCTATAAATAGACCCTATTTTGGATAACAAATGACCAATTCACGAATTCAGCCACTTTACTAATTCATGCTCAATTTTAGCTCATTTGCATTGTTACTATAGGCATCTAGCTTATAGTTTATCATTTTTTAGCAATGTTATCATGCTCATTTCAGCTTAACTCTTAGCTTAATCATGCTAGGATAATCATGAATTCATATAGCTTAATCATGCTATCATGCTAGATCATGCATCTTAATCATTCAAATCCTCCATCTAAGTGTAGTCAAGTCACTGGAATTTGCATACTAAGATCTGAGAGCAAATTCCACACTCGCATTTACTAGGAGGCAATAAATCGATTAGCTATGGTTTTGTGTTTCATTGATTATATCTTCTAACCATTGCTTGTAATGATTTATTGAGTGCATTGTGTTTGCAGGTACAGGTACAATTCACAGAGAACGACATTTTGGCACCCACAGTGGGGCCAAAATTATCATTTTCAGCCTCCCAAGCTTCCTCAAACTTCATCTCTGCCAGATCAGAATCAGATTGTCGTACAAGTTGTCTTTCTGGCTCGTACGAACTTCCTTTTAGTCTCGGACGACACCTCATCCTGACTCCTACGAGGTATAATCCTGACTTGTACTAGATTTTAGACTGCAAATTCTTTACTCGTACTAGGCTGATCCTGTGTCGTATGAGTTGATTTTCACACTCGTACTATAGCTAATTTTGTGTCGTACGAATTTCTGGCTGTTAAATCTTATGTCGTACGAGTCAATTTTGGTCCTTGTGCGAAATCTAATCATTTGTCGTTATGTCTGATAAATCATTTTGTACGAGTTTCTGCATCTGTGAATTTTTTGAAAAAACTGCAAATTAGAAATTTCAAATTTGTCTATACGTCAATAATTTGCGTTTTTTAAGGCTTTCCGGTCATTTTTAGCCCTTGAGAGTGCCTTGAAAATTGTATCTAGAACTCTTGGAGACCTTTCCAACGAGGTAAACGGCTTGTAATTTCGAGTCCTGAGCAACAAGTTATGCCTATTTGAAGTTAGGCTAAAATTTCATATAATTTTTCTTAAAATTTCATAGTTTGGATCACTAATGCTAATCTTGTTATGTCTATGAGATGTTTGCAGCCTAACTCTTTTCTTGCAGATATGCTTGTCAAAGATACGCTTGTCAAAGACAAATTCAAAACACAATCATGACTACTAATGGATCTATTTTGCAGGTTGTCTAAGGATTCAACAAAAACTTTGTGTATTCTTTAAGATTTTTAGGCACATCTCAATTTGGGCTTAAAGAAATGAACTATCATGTCTTATGTGCTTGTGATGATAGGCGAGTATGCTCTCACCTTCCTTAGGTGATCAGAAAGCTAGACTCATCTTTTTGCTTTCAATATTGCATACCTTTAGCGGGCCTGTCACAGTGGGAAAAAGTAATCACCCTGTGAGAACGACCCAAGTGAGTACAGCTGGACCTGAGCATTCCAACTCACTATAATAAATAGGTCTCTGATGATTAAAGTCTCAAAGGATGGGATTATTTGAGTCTTCTCTTTGAGATCTCTCATATCGGGCATTTTGTAGGGCCTCACGGTCTCAATCACGTTTACATGACTACAACTTGTTTCGGTACCTTGTTGGGCTATAGGCCTCAATCATGCTTGCGTGACTTCAAGGGGTAATTTCAAATAGAATTCCTGACTAAGAACTATAAAAATAGAAGCTACCCAATTCACCTTCGAAAGGGTGATAATCTTTGTGCAAGAGAGATAGTAACTCTCCCAAGAAACTTGCCATATCGTGCCCCCATTAGTGTTTGGAGTCGGATAATACGGTGTTGAGAATCCATTGCATGAGACTCAGCGGCCGTATTCTGATTAGCTATTGGGTGTGTACCTAAGTCAGCAAGCAAAGGTTTTCATTCTCAACCAACTTCCTTAGGGTTTAGCTTGATTGAGAGTCATGTATCACATCATGTGTTTGCTATGTATTCATCCCTAAATGAGAAAATCAAACACTTAAAACTGGAAAACCAAAGTAAAACATCAAAATTCAGTGATCAAAACTCAAACAAACAAACACTTTTTTATCACTGTTCAAATACCTGTCGTACGAGTCAGGAGTCTCTGTCATATTGCTTGATCTTTTATCGTACGAGTCAAGGTTCTATGTCGTACAAAAAACTGCTATTCACATGAAGTCACTAGTCTATCGTTCTGTCTTGTATCTCTTGTCGTCCTACGCTGCATAATCTGTCGTACAAAACTCTGCATTTGTTACTCCAGAACTGTGTCATGCATGCTTGTTTCAGCTTTATCATTTTTGCCTGATCAATTTGCAGTAAGCATAAACACTTGTTATCTATCAATCTGTGCTTAAATTATTTGCTTGGTTTGATTGGTCAAGTATCATCTCTCAAAATCAGACTTTAGAAAATAAACACCCCAAGATTTTCAAGTGCTTACCCCCAACAAGTTAAAGATCTAAACATCTCAAAGTGCATTATCACCTTCTTTGGTAAATTGATCACTCAAACATAGTTTCTCATCAGGATCAATCATCCTTTATCATGAAACTGAAACGTTTGGTCAGGATAACCTTGTCCCACATCGTAGGATAGATCGTTCCTACTGGACCTGGTTCTTATCAAATCATCACCATTGCACTCCTAAACCGAAGATCGAAAAACTTGTAAACCTTTAAACACTTGAATCCTCTTTTAGTGTCATATCACTCTATGGCCTTGAAATTGACTATTGATCACTTACCAAAACAACCTTTTAAACAATCAAATCCTAGCACAATATCAAACACAATGCCCATTTAACAAGAGAGCAAAGACATAAGATCGCTGAAACATTTGAAATAGCTGAAAAACATATCGACATGACATACCAAAGCAAAACACAAGAAGAAAACATGACAAGCCAACATATCAGAACAATCAAACAAGTCCAAGATCAGAATCCAACTATGTTAAAACCTCACAAGGATTCAAATACAGCTCAAAAGAAAAATGGCTCTTTTATGCACCTCTTAAAGAGATCCCTAAAGGATTTGGCTAAAGAAGATCAAAATCATGCACCTATATCAAACAATGATCCATCCATACATAAGCAAATTGATTATCCAAAGGCATCTATTCCTACACCTCTTGAAAGCTTGCAAGAATCTTCCATAGCATCCTTGCCAAACAATGCATCCAAAGATGAAGATTCCCAAGCGATATCCAGAATTGCCATCAAACCTATTTTAAAGGATCCTATTCAAAGCTTATCTCCTTCATATCCAAGCATTAATTCATTGCAAAATCCCCATAGCACTTCCTTGCAAATTGAAGTCCTCATTCATAGAACGCTTGTTAAACGTGTCCTAATAGATGGGGGAGCTAGCTTGAACATTTGCTCTATGGATCTTGTTCATGCTCTAGGCTATTCAGAAGATGCAAGTGATCCCCAGAAAAGGATAAAAATCAAAGTGCATAATGAAGAAGAACATTCATCTAAAGGAATTGTGATATTACCCATCACAGTGGGACCCATGCAAAAAGATACAGCATGCCAAGTTCTAGACTTGGACCTACCATACAATATACTCTTGGGGAGACCATGATTACAGGATATGCAAGCTATACCATCAATAGGTCATTAGTGCTTAAAATATCCATACAATGGACAGGAAATCACAATATCAGCAGACTCAAATCCATTGCAGTGTTGTAATAATCTGAAATCAGCTCAAGAGATCATTGTTTCACATAACAAAGAGGTAGCACCTTCAAGCACACAGTCCAAGGAACAATCATTTGAATCAATTTTGTCAAACATGGAAGAACAAATGCAGCTAAAAGATCAAGGAAACGGAGAATATTTGCTATCATGGAAAAACAAACAAGAGCAAATTGAGAGGGATGAAGAAGCAAATATAGTAGTCGATATAGTTCACACGTATGCAGAACACACGTTAGGAACTAGCCTACTTGAATCAGAATCACATGCGACTGACATGGACTTAACCGAGGACGATCAGGATTTTCTTATACAAGGTCATTCTGACGAGAGTACCATTCTAGAAATCGAAATACATATCGAAGGCTCTGACATCTCTATCATGACCCCTAATATCTTTGAAACTATTGAACATGAGGATCCTTTATCCTTAAGCTATCCTGAACCTATGGACTGGGAAAATGAAGGACATACTGCTATTGATACCTTTCAAAATGACCATGCCATATCCTTATATCTTAATGAAATCAAACTCACAACAACTTTCACCAGGGATTCCACTAACGTATCTTCAAGTCAAATGGATGTCAAATCTCCTAGTCGCAAAATTGAAAATCAAGAAAACAATATCAGGTCTAATGCTGAAAACCATTTCTTGGCAACATTAGACCAGGAAAAAGTAAAAATAAAGGACGAATCTAACGGTGAAAACCTCCTCGAGGCGCCAGAAGATGGGAGATTTGACACTTTACTAGAATATTATCAAGAGAAGTTATCTATCATAATAACACCAACAAAGGCAACTATCATTGGTACAAATGATCTACATCCAGCAACAATCTCTCTATCAGAACCAGCAAGGCAAAAATACTTGAAACCATTCAAAAGATGGCAAGTCAATTTTGCCTGGTCATATACAGACGTTCCAAGGTTTGATCCATATCTTACAATACATCACCCGAATATCAGTCCAGGAGCAAGCATCAATAATGGACCACATCATGGATCAAGAGCAAACATCAATAAAGGAACACAACATGAATCAAGAGCAAGCATCAATAAAGGAACACGACATAAATCAGAAGAAGACATTTTATTCATCAAAATGGTTGTTCAATGGAATATTAAACAACTTCAAGTCTTTGGAGACTCCCAGCTTGTCATTAATCAAATCAATGATGACTATCAAACAAAAGATGACAAACTCATGTCTTACAAAAAGATGGTGGATGATTTCAAGAAGTACTTTGTAGAAATAACTTTTGAACAGATTCCAAGAAATGATAACAAAGCAACAGACACCATGGCTACACTTTCTTCTCTATTGCAGACACAGGAAAATCAAGAGCGTTATGAATTCCTGGTTGAAGAGTTGTTTCATCCCGCCTATAATTGTCCTGATTCCCAAACCATCTGTCAACTTATTGGATATGATTCCTCCCACTATGGCTAAACTTACACATACCTAAAAGATAACATCTTACCTCCTGACTTATCCAAGAACCAAAAGAGAAATTTTATTCGCCAATCCTCCCATTATACTCTCGTCGCGGATACCCTGTATAAACGAGGTCTAGACGTTACTCTCTTAAGATGTCTTGAACAAGAAGAATCTAAGAAGGCCTTACATGAAGTCCATAACGGCATTTGTGGCACTCATTCAAGTGGTCTTACCCTTTTGAAGAAACTCATACGCTTGGGCTACTATTGGCCGACTATGGAACGAGATTCTTTCAAGATAGCAAGAACATGCAAACAATGTCAAATCCATGGGAATTTGATCCATGCACCAGCACAAGAACTACATGCTTTGGCAACATCTTGGCCTTTTTGTCAATGGGGACTTGATCTAGTAGGAAAGATAAATCCTTCCTCATCTAATGGACACAAATTCATCCTAGTAGCTACTGAATATTTCACAAAATGGATTGAAGTTGTACCTCTCATCAATATCACAGGAAAAAAAATTGCTGCATTTATCTTGAATTATATCATCTGTCGCTATGGAATACCAATGACCGTTATCACTGATAATGGGTGACCATTCAAGAATCAAGATGTACAAGAACTCTGTGAGAAGTTCAAAATCCAGCACAGATTCTCCACACCGTATTATCCACAGGGAAATGGGCAGGCAGAAGCATCTAACAAAACTATCCTGAAAATTCTTAAAAAGACAATGAATGATGCTGGGAAAGATTGGCATATCCAACTAAACCCTGCTCTATGGGCTTACCGCACTAGTATCCACACACCGACAGGTGCCACACCTTTCTCTCTTGTATATGGATCAGAAGCCATATTGCCAATTGAAGTAGAGATACCTTCTCTATGTGTTTCACTAAAAGGACTCATCCCAGATGAAGAACAAAGAATATCTAGACTGCAAGAGTTAGAACTAATCCATGAACGCAGACACAATGTCTTTGATCATCTAAAGGTATATTAGCAAAGAATGTGTCGGAGCTATAATCATAAGGTTAAACCAAGAATCTTTCAAGTGGGAGAACTAGTGCTAAAAGAAATTCCACGCAACCAAGCAGATCGAGAAAAGAAAGGAAAATTTGAGCCAAACTGGTTAGGTCCGTTTGTGGTCACAACAGTATTTGGGTCAGGAGCATATCAGTTATCAACACAAGACGGAGATCAGCTCGAAGAACCTATCAATAGCATGCACCTAAAAAAGTTCTATGTCTGAAAAATCAGAAAAAAATAAAAAACAGTGAAAAATCAGAAAAAATAAAAAACAGTGAAAAATCAGAAAAATCCTAAAAAGTGAAAAAGCAGAAAATCCAAAAAAATCAAATATCAGAAAAAGTGCAATAAAAACAGATGGTGAAAACCTGGCAAACAGGCGCTATCTGTCCGCTAGCTCTTCCATCTATTAGTTCATGCATTTTTCCGCTTGCATTCATTTTCCATCAGCTCTGATCATCATAAAGCCTTTATACATACGCAAGCATCCCAGGTGGCTTCTTACCATGGTTTGGATCATTGGATATATCATAACGACTTTGTTTCTAGGCTTGGGGCAAAATCCTACACCTAGCTGGGGGCAAAAATCTTGATCATTTTGAGCTTAATCAAACAAGTAGAACAAACAGTTAGACAACTCTTATCAAGCGAAAACTGAGACACATCCAACGTTGAACACAAGATCAAACTATCAACTATCAAGCTATCACAAAATCAATCTAATCATATCACACACTTTTCAGTGGATAATATATTTTTGGCTAATGATTGTAACATGATTGTTCAACTTTTCTATATTGCTTTTTGCTATCATGATTTCTGAGTGACTCCAGGATGTCATTAACTAGAGGAACAAGGAAGAAACATGATATTTTTCTTGTCTGCTATCTGAAAATTAATCATTAATATGCGCAAATTTGTCTCGGGACATGATCATCAGAATATTATTGAAGACATTTCCGATTTGCATATTGAAATGATTAATACTGCCTATTTTACGCAAGCAACACTCAGGTCATCTCGGTTCAATTATACCTCGATGCTTGTGTTAACTTGCTATATCGAAATCCAGGAAAGAAGTGCTCAGGTCATCATGGTTTAATTATACCATCGATGTTTGCAATCACTTCCCACATTTCAAAAGCTCAATGATGACAAAAATGCAAAATAATCCAGTGACTGGTCCGGTCGTAGCTTTGCATTTCATTTGCATTTTAGCTTGCATTTCATTCTTGCATGGATCCTACAAGCTCCTGTTATCCAAGGTTAAATCTATCGCAGGAATCATCAAAGTATCATCAAAAGTGTATACATAATCAAAATGATGATTCATATCTCTCCAGATATTGTCAACTCAGCAAAAATCTTATGCTATCTTCCTCAACAGAATCAACATGAGCATATCCAAAAATTTCTGCAACTTGATATCAACAAAATGACAGTTCTTTATCTAATCAATCTTATCAAATCAAATCAATCAATCAAACCTAATCAATTCTATCATGTCTTATACAGGATGTATCCTTCCTAAAACCAAACGTTCTGATCATGTCTTATATAGGATGAATCCTTCCTAAAACCAGACGCTTTGATCATCCATGTCTTATACAGGATGAATCCTTCCTGAAACCAGACTGAATCAAATCAATCAAGATTTTTCAATCTTACCAATCTAGGCAATCAAGCTAATCAAAGAACTCTCACTTTCATCAAACAACAGTTGTAGAAATCAAATCAAATCTATCGGGATATCAATCTCGCAAAAACTCCAAAGATCAATTATCTCAATTGATCTCCCGAGGGGGCATCATTATACCAAAATTTAGCAATCAAGAGCTAGGGCATCCTATCAAATCAATATCATCATCAAAATGAGATTATTCTTTGAATCAACATGTCATCACACCTCGCTTCAAAGAGGGGCAAAATGTATACACCTAAAAATGGTCTGAAGATAATTAATTAAATAAGCAATTATTTAATTAATCTCTCCTTCCCAATTTAATTGAATTCACTAAGCAATTTGATTAAATCTCTCATTCATCTACTTATTAATAAATCTAAGGATTTATTAAATAGGTTCATTTCATTTCACCCCTTTAATTAATTAATTCCCTCCACCAAAATCATTTCTTCTAAATCTCATAATTAATTAAAACAAATCAAATTATGAGTTGTTGAGATTAATTAGCCATTTTCCTAATATTTGAATTTTTAAATTCAAATTCTCCTAACTTCTACCACTCCTAAACCTAACCATTCCTAAACCTAACCCATTCTACCTACCACCATGTCCCCTTTCATCCAACATCTTCTAGAACCTTTGTGACACTTGTCACTAAGTGTTCCCTTTCATCCTACCTCTTCTAGAAGCCTCTTGACACTTATCACCATAGAGATGACAGATGTTCCCTTTAATCCAACTCCCTTTGCCATCTTCCTCCAATTTAACCATTGATATCTTCAGATCAATCTTGACCATTGATCCATGCCAACTTACCCCTAGCCTTGGAAAATCCTATAAATAGACCCTATTTTGGAGAACAAATGGCCAATTCACGAATTCAGCCACTTTACTAATTCATGCTCAATTTTAGCTCATTTGCATTGTTACTATAGGCATCTAGCTTATAGTTTATCATTTTTTAGCAATGTTATCATGCTCATTTCAGCTTGACTCTTAGCTTAATCATGCTAGGATAATCATGAATTCATATAGCTTAATCATGCTATCATGCTAGATCATGCATCTTAATCATTCAAATCCTCCATCTAAGTGTAGTCAAGTCACTGGAATTTGCATACTATGATCTGAGAGCAAAATCCACACTCGCATTTACTAGGAGGCAATAAATCGATTAGCTATGGTTTTGTGTTTCATTGATTATATCTTCTAACCATTGCTTGAAATGATTTATTGAATGCATTGTGTTTGCAGGTACAAGTACACTTCACAGAGCACGACACTACTTATCAAAGTGTGGTAAACTTATGCATGATATTAGAAGCCTATTTTGATGAAAAAATTGAGAAATATAAAAGTAGAGTGGATCATTCTAGAACTTATTAATGAGGACTCAATTTCACCTATGCGTGAATCTTTTATTTGAGAATTCAATGAATATGTGGCATTAAGTGGGATACAAAGAGTAAGTGAAATTGAAGATCAACATCTTGTACTTTAGTATTAAGATATACTTGAGTTTGATCTATTTTAATTTTAGGTCCATGAAGAGATTTTTTTTCTAAGTTAAAACTATAGTTAAGTACATTTTTTGAGGCTCATGAGTTTGAAGCTTTTATTTCGAGCCTTATATCACTTGATAGACTATGACAAAATGAAAAAAATATGATTTTAAAGAAAAAGGTATCATTTTATGACCAAAAAATGGTTTCAACTTATTACATGAATCTCTATTTTTATGCATGTCAAAATAATTTGAAATGATTTGTATTGAATTGATATAAACATTTATGAAAATGAATGTGTAACTATCCTCAAAATTATTTTAATATATTTGTGTTGCATCCATAAAAATTGGAATATATTTTTATATTCATGTGAATATTATATCCTTTTTTTCAATAATGTATGTTATATTTATTTTATTTTTTTAAATCAATGTATCCATGTTAAAACTCTTTAGAAATATCCACTCAAATAGTTATATTATTAAAAAAAGGTTGAAAGATATATATAAAGATGTTTATATATTTTATTAATTTAAAAATTAAAAAAAATATGGGAGGTATTTCACAATTAATGATTTGAAAACCATAAAAAAGTTAAAATCATAGCATTAGGTTAAAATTGAAGATGTGAATATCAAAACCACAAATGTAGATTTTACCCAAATACATATACAATCATAAAATTTCTTAAACATAATTATTATACTTAATTTGTCTCGAATATTTTTTCAAATATTCAACAAAAATAATTTATTATTTATTTTTATTTCAATATTCTTTTTTTCATTTTCAAAATATATATTAACTTCTACTATTTTATTACTAAATCAAATACATTTGCAAATCTAATTTATATATCTAGACTAAATAAATTATTAACATTAAATATTTATGTAACAAATTTTATATTATAAATTTTTTAGATTAAATTAATTTTTACTTTACAATCAACTCTACAAATTTTTAATCCAAAAGTTTGGAATAAAACTTATCCCTCACAGATTCAAGTTTGAAATCAAAACTTTTCCCTTCATTAACAACACACGTTTTGGGGAATGATCACATCCCATCATCCGTAGGGCGCGGGAGCATTGAATTTAAATTTGATATGGTTGGTTTATAGGCTGAGCTGCTAACTCCAACGACCTAACCACTGATTGTAACGGAAAATGTTTATGGAAACGGATATTGATAGGGGAACGGAAAGGTTGAACGGGCCCCACATGCACCACACTAAGCGGTCAACGCTTAGTGTGGGTGATTTAAGGGTGGCCCATGTAAACATTAAAAGTACTTTAATTTTTTGCTACATCATTTTTGATGTCTTGAGTTGCTTGTGCAAAAAATTTTGATGACATCGCTACCGACCAAGGTACGCCCAATAAACATACCCATAACATTATAATTTTTATTTTTTTTACTACTTGCCATTTGATTAACTTTACCTTTTTCTCTTGATTTTCTTAATACAAAAAACTAATCAACATGGCACAAATCAACTATTTTAAAAATAAAAAATAAAAATAGCTTATTATCCACTTAACAAAATGTGACTAATTTTTACATTGTACAAACTTTTAGGCAAATTAATACTAAAAAATGATCCATTGTATTTATGTCTATGGCAAGAACTAATAAATTTAGAACTAATTAAATAAATGAAACCAATAAGAAAATTTAACCTAGATTAAATTAGAGACACGTCGATAATGACAAAAAATATATTTTAAAATTAAATGAGAGGGTCGTAGCTGCTTGGCTCTAGGAAATTGATTGTGGAAAAATGATGCACATGTGGTGTTGAGTTGATTTGCCTTCGTATACACTTAAAATTGGCTATGATTTATTAAATAAATATTTATTATTTATTTAATGGTTATTCTTTTATTAAATAAATAGATTGAAAAGTTTATTTATTTAATTCATTTATCCTATTCTTCTATTTTCAATTTCTTAATTAAATATTTATTATTTAATTAATTATCTTTAATTATTCTTGTAAAATTCTTCTTGATTAAATAATTCAAAATTATTTAATTATTCACCTTTTCCACGTCACTCTCTTCCACATCAGCTTATCCTGCCAGCTCATTCTTCATGTGGCTAAATATTGTTTTTTCCTACTTTTAATTAGTTGCATTATCTCCAACTCTCACTTCCTATATTCCCTCCACTACTCCTACATATTTGGAGGAGGTTGTGTCCACCTCATCTTGGTCAAACTCCACTTGTCCTACATTTCCTAGATTGTCTCCAACTATCCTATATTCTTGGAGCTCCTAATTGTGGTCGACTCTAGCAAGTTGCCACTTGGATTTCTCTCCCACCTTTTCCTCCATCCTATATGTGTAGGAGGAACATTTTCCATCTTTTTCTCTCACATCCTAACCAATCAAATCATAGCCATCAATCTTTCAAGATTCACTCTCAACCATTGATCTTTGCCACATGGGATTTTGCTCGTATAAAATCTATAAAAGCTGCAATTTCCACTAATTTGAGAATAATCATAATCTTGCACTCCAATTGTTTTAGAGCATTTTCAGAGTGTGCCTTTGGCTTTTCTTAGATATCATATAGTTTTAGAATATCATTTTGCATATTTAGTTTGCATTTTAGCATAAAAGACTACTATTTGTTCACCTTTGTCATCTTGAAAATCATTACCAGTGTAGTCTGAGAGTAATCAAATCATTTGATTAAAGAGGAGAAGGTGATAGGACACAATGGGACAACAAAGGGGACTTTTTTTTTTTTGAATTTATTTCATGTATTTGTTTCATTGGTAATCTAGGAGCTTTTATGGTTTCTATTTTATTTTCTAGGTTACACATTTTGGCGCCCACCGTGAGACCCTTGCCTCACTTTTTCTGATTTTTCTTAGACATGCGTGCAGGTAGGTTTCCATATTTTTGCCTTTGTTTAACAGTTTAGTGTTTTGTTCAAAGTTTAACACTTGCATTCATTATTTTAGTGCTTTTACCAATTGTAATAGCATTTTTGTTGTTAGTTTTAGTGCTTTTGCATACCATTGTAGCGCTTATGTAAGATTATAGTGCCTCTATCAGTTTATGTAGTGCATTTGTTGATTAGAATAGCGCACTTGTCGAATATAGTAGCGCTTTTGCATAGTAGTTTAGCGCATTCGTTCTTTTAGTGCATTTGCCTCAGAACACAGTTAGTTTCAGTGTCTAGCTAACAAATTTGTGACAGGTACTTTCGACCGTCCAAGACTCTAGATGGCAAACTACTAACTCATGTTTTTGCAAGTGTTTTTATATGCATTTGGGAATTTAGAATAAGTAGGGGGGTTTTAATTTGCGCATTTTGTTTCACGTAATTTAATTAGGTAGTTAATTTACAGCATACAAAAAAGAAAAAAAAAATCATCTCTTGTTTTCTTAGAGTAGCTGCACTTAGAATAATTTAGGAGGTTAATCAATCAGTGTTTGTTGTGTTTGCAAAAGAGATAGGTGATTATGCTCTCCCCTTAACGAGGTGATTAGAAAACCAGACTCACTTAGTAGGTTGTGTAACCCATTAGAGGGCATGCCTCCCGAGTAGCCCATAAGGCCAAGTGAGAGGGAATGACCCAAGTGGCAACGGACTAAAGCCAAGTCCTTCCAAGCCACTATAATCAAATTCACTTGTGAGGAAACTCAAAAGTGACGAGTGTTACATGTTTTCATAATGGTGTCATGTCTTCCTTAGTGTCTGTGTGACACGTAAAAATCTATAGAGTGTAACCTCTACAGACTGGGAGGCCTCCTTTAATGGAGTGGAAAACGTTGTTGATTATGACCACTCAAACGTATGCACAAACAAGAAACCTTTGTGTGTAGAAGCCAACAACCTTCTATCTATTGATGTTGGAGGTCAAACCTTCGAAGTGACCCACACTTTCACGGTTTATAGTGGAGATAGCAGTTCCTTGGGAAGTATGACCTAAGGAATCCGAAACTTGGTATGCCTGAGAAGTGAGTGCAGTGTAAGGGGGATCTAGTGCTACCAAGTTCCTAGGTCGTCTGTTGTAAATAAGTATGACTGGATTAATTTCCATGTGGGTTTCAACGGGTATTGTCTTGGCTAGCCACTAGGATTTATGCTTGTCTTTTAATTTTTCACTTTTAAAACATTGTGTCTGTTGTATCTTTTGTATCTTTTCAATCAGGACAGATTAAAATCATCCCAAATCACATTAGACAACTGAGAAATTTATCAACATAGGAAAATCAGACAAGGAAAACAATAGAGTTACACATTTACAACATAGAATTACGCATTTGCAACCTAGTTTAGCGCATTTGTGAAACAAAATAACGCATTTGCAAAACAATTTAACGCTTTTACCAAATACTTTACCGCTTTTTCTTAATATTTTAGCACTTTCATAAGACATTATCACATTTACAACACAGAGTGGCGGTTTTGAGTAACAACATAGCGCTTCCATTCAGTATAATAGCGCATTTGAAAAAACCTTTAGTCCATATGTTTTAGCGCTTTCACAACAATGGACATTTCTTGTGCTATGAGTAGTGTAGACACCCAAAATTGTCATGTCTAATTAAATAAATATTTTATTTGTTTAATTATCTAAGCTTAATTCTTCTATTAATTAAATAAATCTTTATTTATTTAATTCATTCATTTATCCTCTTCTAGCCTTATTTCTCATTTAAATAAATACATTTATTTATTTAAATTATCCTTTTCCTAAATTAAATAAATATTTTATTTATTTAATTATCTCACTTCTTCTATTAATTAAATAAATATTTATTTATTTACTTAATTCATTAACCTTTTCTACTCATGACACATGTCATTCATCTCTTAATTCCTACACTACCTACCCCTTTCATTATTTTATTATTTCTTTTACTTACCCTCTAATCATAGCCGACCTCCTTTTATACCTCTCAATCTTATCCCTCCATTTCATATTGTGTCTTCTATATAAGGAGATGCTTCCTTCATTATCTAACCCTAATCGTTCTATGCATTCTAATCATCTTTTATGCACGGGACTACACTGCGATCCTACTTGCAACCACATTCCGTTCTTTGTTGAGCTCTTGTGCACATAAAATCTGAGAGCAAATATATATCAAGCAAGATCAATGGAGATAGGAAGAATGGAGATCAAAACTCTATTGGACATGTGATGGTATAATCTTTGTGATTTCATTTGATTTGCATTGTCTTAGGTAATCTTCATATGTTATGGTGGATCTTTGTTGTTGTTAGGCTAGGGTTTTGTGGTTGAATTCATTTAGCCTTTCAATATTATTATTATTGTTGTCCATTTTCACCATACACATTTTGGCACGCCCGGTGGGACCCTTGTCCTTTTTACATTAACATCTTGTTGCAAATTTTGTATTTTGAAGTTGCAGATCTGACGTTTTCGACAATATTTTCGACATTTCCGCGTCTGCGCATTTTCGGATCGCGTTTTTGATTTTCTGGCACGTCTGAGACATCTGGGATCGCGTCTGCGATATTGGCAATATTTTATTTTGCAGGTTCCAAAAAATCGCGTCTGTGTTGTAAAGGCGCGTCTGTGATGTTTTTAACGGCGTCTGTGACAAGGAAGTGTGTCTAAGTTCTTTAGTCGCGTCTGTGCACCACAGAACCGCATCTATGTCACAAAGGCGCGTCTGTGTAGAGGGTAACCGCGTCTGTGTTCACCAGTTTTGAATTTTGGATTTTCATTGATTCAGTTCTTCGGATTTTGCATTTAGGGTTTCAGATCTGGTTTATTTTGAGCTAACATTTTCAGATCTAGCTAGCAAAATTGGTGCAGCTTGCCTTGGAAGCTAAATCGTTTGGTTGAAGGCCCCTATTTTCACAAAGTCTTTTGGGTTTAAAATTTACCTAACTTGTGTGCTTGCAGGAAGGGGTGATTATTTCAAACAAATCCAAACTACTAACAACTCTTTGTTGCAGGACCTTGGCAAGGGTTTTTTGTGTGCCTTGTTTTCATAGACTAGCAAACACTTCAATTGGTGCACTAAAATTGAATCATTGTCTTTTGTGTCTTGAGCAATAGGCTCTTTTTGTTTAATCTTTAGAGGGCCTGTCTTCTCGTGTGGTCATTAGGACTACTAGTGAGAAGAGAACGACCCAAGTGGTAGCAAGGAAAACCCACCTCTTCCGAACCACTATAAACAAATGTATTCATGGTGAAAACTATGGATAACGTGTGCTGATTAGTTCATACCGACACTATGTCTCCCCATAAACCCGTTTGATCAAATTTATTTGATCAGTTGTAGGGCATAACCCCTACCGGCTGGGAGCCTTCTGTATTTACAGAGCTGAAAGTGCCACATGTATGGCCACACGAGCGGATGCCCTTACTAGCACCTTTTTGTTTTAGAAGCCCAAATCCTTCTAGTTGTTGGGGCAGGAGGTCGGACCTCTGGTAGCGGCCCACACACATATGGTTCTTAGTAGAGATACAAAGTTCACCACGGGGAGTTTTCGTGGGGACTGATGCTTGGCTGACCCGAGAAGTGAGTGCCGAGGGTGGAGCCAGTGAGGTCAAGCATCTAAGTATATGCTCTGAATAGCGTAGCCTCGGGGGTAAAACCCCATGTGGGATCAACAACTATTATATTGGCCAGCCATAAGAATTGTGCTTGACTTATGTTAAACATTCAAAACATTCAAGACCAAACAGCAAAACATTATGTCTTTTATGTCTTCAAGTGTATGCAAAACATTTTTACATCAAACAACACACTTTTCTTGGAGTCATTTTGGAGTCTAGACACTTGCAAACATTGAGTCCTCATCAACACTGTGTCCTCTTGTCACGAAAAAATAGTCAAACAGTCAGATTTGATCACAACAAAACAACTTCACATATTGGAAAAATTGCACAAAATTTGCAGAAACGCGTCTGTGTCGGGCATAATGGCGTTTATGTTGTCTAGCCACGTCTGTGAAGGGCAGAATCGCGTCTGTGTCCCAACAGTAAAAATTACATTTGACAAAAAAGTCTCAGAAACGCGTTTGTGTTAAACAGAGCAGCGTTTGTGTCAGAAAACCGCGTCTGTGAAGTATACAGGCGCGTCTGTGTCCAGAATTGAAAAATTGTTACAGTCCAGCAAACAAACACAATTAGTTTCAAAATTCTTGAGCTTCCTAGGTCATTTCTCTAGGGTTTCATTTAGCAGTCAACCTGTCCTTGGGTCTCACAAAGTCCATCATTGCTTTACATCTCTTATTACATTCACAATTGCCTAAACTTGAGTCAAAAGGTCACTTGCTTATCCTCATCATACTTTGTCAACACACTACATACAACAACACTTTGCTAAGTGGTCCCTCATCAAGGTTTCTTACCTTTGGGTCTCATTTGGTCCTACTTAGAGTCAAGGCCAACTTACCTCATCAAGAGAAACTATCCTCTCTTTGGAAGTCACACCTACTCTACTACATACATACTTGGTCTTACACTTTGGACATTGCAAGTACACTTCAGATTCATTTACATTCCATCCAACTCTTAGTCTTCCATACTCTTTCCATCTTTCATCTAGTCTCACACATCTTGTCAATACCTAGTTCATGGTTGAAACCCGTCTTCAAAAATCTAGGAGAGAAACTAAAGAGGCTCAAGAGTCCGCAAACATGAGTTCTTATGAGTATGACAATGATATCTTTTTCAATTCTGATCATACTACATTACCTGACATGGATGCCTATAGAAACATTCCAAATGTTGAGAACATGGGCACTATAAACAACAACGCTATGCAAAATGACAATGTAGACAACTTTTCAGTACATTCAGCAGATGTGGAAGAATCCATTATGAATCCCCATTTCCATCGATTGGTTGAGGAAATAATGAGGAGGGATAGACAACATTTCTTACAAATGATGGCGCAAAGTGGAGCCAAGATACCTCATGACTTTGACATGTCTCAAATAATGGAACATAGACCTTTGCAACAACCTCACTCGAACATGGATCAAAGAAGACCTAATAGTGGAGGAAATAGAGGACCACACATGGTACCTGAATCACCATCAGCTTTGCTTCAAAAACCAGAGGTCCCACATACACATGGTCCAACATATGATACTCACCTTCGTAGACCATTATGGAAATCTTATGGAGAGAAATATGCTCAATCACATATCAATGCTAAGGATCAACCACCAAAGCAATTGGATATTCAAAGGCATGCTCAAAATTTGGACACAAGGAAACCTCATGTCAAATTTGGGGGCAACACATTAGAACATGACATGCCCGTAGAATATGGTATACATGCACAAAATAGATATGGTGTTCCTCAACATGAATCTATACCAAGTGGTCCATATACACAACATTATTATAGACCTCCTCCATATGAACATGTGTATGATCAATATCATCCATATATGCAACATGCTCCTCCTCCAATTGGTGCCTCAAGCATGGGGTATGGTCCAAGAAGTCGATCTCCACCTAAGAGCAATTTAGAGCAACAAATCAGGGACTTACAAAAGAAAATGGAGGACATAAATACACCGAAGCCAACATACACAATGAGAGACATATGTCCTTATCCATTTGACAAGAGCATTCCAATGCCTCCATTTCCTACACATTTTGTGACGCCTAAATTTGATAAGTATAGAGGAAAAGGGGATCCTAAGGCACACATAAGACAGTTTTTCACAGCTTGCATTGAGGTAGCAGCAGAAGAGACATATTTGATGAGATTATTCCCACAAAGCTTAGGTGATCAAGCTATGGAATGGTTCTCCCAACTTTCACCTGGTATTAAGTCATGGGGTGACTTAGCAGAGGCATTTATTCAACACTTCTCCTACAACATAGAGACAGACATATCAGTCACTACTTTGTGCAACACCAAGCAAAAAGAGGGAGAGTCTTTTACATCATTTTTACAAAGATGGAGAAATCTAGCCAGCAGATGCTCTTGTGAAATTCCACAAAAACAAATGGTAGAGATGTTCACACAAAATGCTAACAAAGACATTGGCTATGATCTAAGGAAAGCTTGTTTGTCCACCTTCAAGGACGTCATTGAAAAAGGCTTAGCAACAGAAAAGGTCCTAATTGAACAAGGAGTCATCAAGGTATTCAAGGAAAACAAAGATGACTTTAAAGGAAAAGACAAGCCAAGATTTTGGAATAAAAACAAGAACACAGTCAATGATGGTGTTGTTGATGCCAATACAATGCGACCCAAATTCATTTTTTCGGGATCAAGTTCTACAAACAACCAAGTGAATACTCAAAAGACTTCCAGATCATGAAGGAAGTACACTCCATTGGGAGAACCACTTGAGTCAGTCTTCAAGAAGCTAGTGGCAAACAAGGTAATCACAGTTCCAGATTTTCCTCCATATGAACCAAAGGTTAAACCAAATTGGTGGAACGATGATGAGTATTGTGAATTTCATAAGAGCAAGGGTCATAAGACAGGAAATTGTCATTGACTAAAGAACATCATACAAGATCTCATTGATAGAGGTGACATTGAGATTGAGGGACACTCATCCAATCAAGAACATGAGATGTTTAAGGAACCATTCCCAAAACATGACAAAGGAAAAGCTAAAGCCACAGATGACCAAACTAACTATACCAGAGCATCTTATAACTATGACTCAACTATCAATCACATCTCGATGGACAATTACGTCTCTACCATTATCATCAAGGACAAAGCATCTGAGAATTCTACCCAGAGACCCAAGATTGTCCTAAAAGGTGTTGGATCTTCTTCGGAACCTACCTCTGAATGTCATGTTACAACCCACCGAAGTAAATTCACTTTGCAAGGTGCTCCAACTAAAAACACCGCTTCTTCATCAACCAAACCTGAGTATGACCTTGTAGAACAGTTAGGGAAGACACCCGCACTCATTTCAATCCTTGAGCTATTACGCATATCTCCCGCACATAAAGCTATTCTTGACAAAATCTTGAGAGATACTATTGTTCCTACTGATCTGAACGTGGACCAGTTTCAAGCCATGGTGGGATACCTTTCCATTCCACATTCCCTTACATTCACAGAAGCCGATGACGCCTCCGTAAGTCAGCTACATAATGCACCATTACACATTGAAGCCTTCATACACAAACATCAAATAAAAAGAGTCCTGATAGATGGAGGAGCAGGTCTAAACATTTGCACATTAAGCACTATTACACAATTGGGATATTCTGATAAAGCTGTGAATTCTACAAATCAAATCACCATTAAGGCTTATGATGACAAAGAGCGTTCATCCAAGGGCACAATCACCTTATCTCTCAGAGTTGGGCCGGTTACAAAGGATGTGGTTTGTCAAGTCCTGGATTTAAATCTCACTTATAACATATTGCTAGGACGTCCTTGGATCCATGAAATGAGGGCAGTCCCATCCACATATCACCAATGCATTAAGTTTCCTCATAATGGAGTCGAAGTAACAATTAACGGTGATCCTAATCCATTCATATACTATAATAACCTGAAATCAAAGACTGAGACCATCATTCCCAGTAATCGTGAGGCTGTTCCTTCATCGGCATACATTGATCCTGAGTCGTTAAAACCCTTGACCTCAAAACAAGGTGAGCTTAAAGGCAAGTTTCAGGACAAAGGCATGGGGGAATATACTTTCAATCAGACCATGTACTTACGACAAGTCATGAGTTCCCCAAAAGAATATGGAAGACCACATCCTAACAAGCAAGTATCCATCATGATGCTCAAATGGGACCCTACTACCTTTCAAAGATGGGGTGAACTAGAAGAGGAAGATTTATACAAAATGCTTTTTAGGGACAATGAAGAGGAAACACAAGACCAAATCAACCTACCTTGTGAGAAATATGGCAAAGGCTTCAAAATGCTACAAAAATTTGGGTATGATGGAAAAAGCCCTCTGGGATTACGAAAAGAAGGCATCATGGAACCTTTGCAACCTGAATTGACCTTCAAAAAGGAACGCTCGAAAGGACTTGGTTTCTTAACTTCCAAGGTCCACACCCAAAGGACAGAAGAAGCCTTACAAATCAAAGCTGCCAAAATGCAACAAGAAGATCGCTATTCCACAGATTCTAACGAATGGGAATAGGGTTCAGACAAATCTTCTAGTGACTATGAGCTCACTGAGACATTCATAGAGCTAGATGAACCCACAAAAGAAGAGAAATTTTATAACAAGTTCAGAGTTGGTCAAGAAACACCCCAGGAGGATCCCACACGGTCCTTGTCTCAAGATTCTAGGTTGAAATCACATAGGATGAGAATACCTGTCCCGGAATGCGCTACTAGTGATGATAATTTGGATTCGCTCGTAATCGAGACTGATGAGGAGAGTGCCATTGATGACCTTGATAATTACCTTGACATACCTGAATATAATCACATCTTCACTCTTAGATCCCCTAACTTTGAAGACATTAACCGCCTTCCCCTTGTTCACCACCAACTCATTGACTGGGATCATGAAGGACCTGCACAATTTGATACATTCCAAAACGATGAAGCTTTTATTGACTATCTGGGCATACGAGATGATCTTCCCCCTGGAGACCATAAAGCAGGATACACTATAGAACTCAATAGCGTGGCATATTTTGGCGAGGGTGTCAGACCTTCCAGTCGCAAAAATGTGAAAATAAGAACAAATCAAGGGTCTTATGGCAAAAACCACACTGTGGCGCTGTCTGACCCTAAAAAAGTAAAAAGAAAGGACGTATCTGAGGGAGAAAACCTCTCTGAGGCACCCGAAGATGGAAGGCTCGACATTCTCCCAGCATCATATGAGGAAAAGTCATCCATGTTGGTAGAGGAGACTATCAAAACAAACATTGGTATAAAAGAGGTTCCACACAACATATTCTTAGCTCAATCATTGACAGAGTCCGAAAGGTCAAAATTCATAAGTTTCTTCAAAGAACGACAAATCAACTTTGCCTGGTCATACACTGATATGCCTGGATTAGATCCAGATTTGGTAATGCATCATTTGACAGTCAAACTGGGGGCAAAACCAATAAAATAGATGATGCTCTGCAAAAAGGATTAGAAAACCTGTTTGATGGCAACACACACAAGAGCACAAGAAACAAACGTTAGTGTTAGCAACAAAAGATTATCCTAAACAGGCATATCAAGAGAGATATTAAGCATGAAATAGAAAGCATATAAACATAAAATGAAATAGCTAATCAAGATGCTCATAGTTGCTCCTCCCTTGTTCCTCTCCTCTCCAAGTCCCAAATGAGTGTAGCTCTCAGCAGCTTTTTGCACTATGGATGCTTATGGAGGATTGAGATTTAATACTAAGCTTCAAATATGAAATGAAAAGCTAAATACTATGCTAGAGTAGATAGTGATGCTATGAAAAAGCTCTATGCTAATGCCAGTATAACAACAATACTCTAAAATGCTTCTCTCTTTGCTTGAGGAGAAGGGTTCTATTTATAGAAGAAATAGGGAAATGAAGGGTTAAGATTGAATGGTTTAATCAAGGGCCAAGTTTGAAAGTTGGGGATCCATGTGCACAATTGGCACCAATAAAATGGTGACAAGTTTCAACATAGGATTGGGTTGAGAGAAGAGGTTGGAGGCATTAAAGGCCTGAGAAGACCTCATGGTTATCTAGAAGGTAAGGGTCAAGTCTAAATTAAGATTACCCATTGGATTAAGAGTTAATCCAAGGATAAACCTTTGTGCAAATGTTTAAGAGATAATCATGGTCAAAGCATTAATGGCCTGATGAGACCTTTGGGTTGGGTAGAGGTTGAGTCAAAACAAATGTTTTAACCATGTGGGAGGGTTGAATTAACCATTAATGGTTATTGGAGACTTTGGGGATTAAGTGGTTGAAGGTTTGAAAGCTTTCAAAGGTTATCCAAGACTTTGAGCCATTTAGTGGTTGAAGGTTGGAAGCTTTCAAAGGTTATCCAAGACTTTGAGGGTTAATTTGTTGAACACACAAAGCATTAATTGCTTTTCAAAGACTTTGGAGTCTTTGAGAAGTGACTCCAATTTGCTTAGGAATGTGACAATATTTAGGGGATGGATTAGGCTAATTAGGAAGGGTTTAGAAGAATTTAGAAGGGGTTTAGGCATGCAAGTGGATTTTGTAGGAAAATGCAAGTGGGAGAAATTTTGGTATTTTCAATTAAAATAAAATCATTTATTTCAATTAAATGGTGTAATTTGCATTTGGATAAATATTCAAATAAATATTAATTTATTTAAATGAGAAAAATGAAGATAAAGCATTTAAAATGCTTGAAGACTTTGAGGGAAACCATTAAAGGCTTGAAGACTTTAAGGAAAACCATTAAAGTCTTAAGAAGACTATAGAAGGAAGCCATCAAGTTTGAAGACTTTAAAGCCATCAAGTTTGACTACTTTAAGGGAAACCATTAAAGGTTTCAAGTGGGTGAGGATAAATAGGATTTTAAATAAATAATTTATTTAAAATAGTTGTGCAACTTGCTTTTGTAGGAAAATACAAGTGGGTGGAGGATAAATGTGATTTAAATAAATTATTTATTTAAAATAATTGTGCAACTTGCATTTGTAGGAAAATGCAAGTGGGTGGAGGATAAAGGTGATTTAAATAAATGTTAATTTATTTAAATGTGAGAGGTGGGATTTTGGGGGATTTAAATAAATATTAATTTATTTAAATGTGAGAGAATATTTAATTAAATAAATATGATTTATTTATTTAATTAATGGTCTGAATTTGGTTAAGTGAATTAAATCAAATAAATTGAATAATTTATTTAATTAATAGGAGAAGAGGGTTAAGATGAATTAATTAAATATTAATTTAATTAATTATTAATTGATGGTTAAATAATCAAATAAATACTAAATATTCATTTAATTAAGTGGACAGATTTATGTGACTACATTTGCCCCTCTTTGAGACGGTGCAGTTTATCGCGTCGTTTCAAAGAAAGAAAAATAGGTGTGAAGAAATGCCCCATAAAATGTAAATTTAATGGGTGGTATGCCCCCTCGAGAGATGGGCCGAATGTTTTTTTTTGTTTTTTTTTAAAAATCGGGCGATCTCTCGAAAAAGAATGAAAATTGGAGGGGAGGTAGAATAGAAGAAATTAGAACTAATGATGAAAGAATGGGAGAAAATGGAGTGAATATGAAGAAACAACAAGCCAGCGAGTACCCTGAGGTCATGCAAGAGATACATAGCAGATGTAGTGTGGGGTTTGGATTGATGCTATACAATTGATCAAAATTGTTTGGACAATCTGGTGCAATCGGTTTAATTGCCCCGGTCAAGTCAAAGCGTGACAGTTGATGTCAGTTGGTCGCTTGGACATGATAAAGTCTGAGTAAGTGAATCAAAGTGACCTGATGGTGACTTAGACAATTGATGTAATTGCCCGATGAAGTCAAGGTATATGAAGCAAAATACTCGTTGAGACGTAGACAATTGATGTAATTGTCCGTTGGATTGTGTTTGATTGGTTGATCAATTGATAGTGTGTGCGTGTGATGGATGGTTGTGGGGAATCATGGCAACCCCGTTGAGAATAGGTCATTGTGATAAATGCCTGATGTAGTCTAGGATTACCATAATCGATTACCTGTTGAGACCCGAAGATACTTGATCAGAGTATCTGTTGATAGTCTAGGTGTGTGGGAGTCGATGTATCTGTGTAGACAGAGTAACTGGCTTAATTTTGTGGATGAGTGAGGATGGGAAGCGATGAAGGGATTAGGATGATGTTGATGAGCAAGATAGGGAGGGTGAGGGGGGAGTTGATGTTAGATAGAAGATATGGAGGACTTATGACTCATTCCTATGGAAGAAGAGGAAAATAGAGTATGCATTATTATGACTATGTATGCATGATATGCAACTATTATGAATGTATGGATGGGTGGAATGCAATGAAATGCAATATATACAGATGAGATGAGATGACGATCCATAGTGCTCTATTTTCATCATTGAGCTTTAAAATGTTGTAAGAAAATACAAGCAACTTGACATAAAGATTCAAGATGACCAGAGTATTTCTTACATGGATTTTGATATAGCAAGTTAATACAAGCAACTTGATATAATGGATCAAGTTGACCTGAGTATTGCTTGCGGAACAGATAAGGATTATCTCCTTTCATGCATGACTTGGAACGTCCTCCTTGATCTTAGGCTGATCATATCCTGAGACAAGTGCATACCATACTAAGAGATAAAAACCTTTATCCAGGTTGGATGAGGTAGGAAGAACCAAAGGAAGAGCATTGTACCTGCAAACAAACAATATATACATAAAGAATAAAGAATAAGGATCCTTGGTAATGGTTCATGCTCATATGGTCGAGGTATATGATGTAGTCAGCAAGCCGTAATGATCTATGACTGCATTTTGCATAAGATCATGTAGCTTGGTGAACTTCCCACGTAGACACCATTAGTACATGCCCCAGAACTTCATCGGAAATAATGCACAAACGATACAAAACAATGTTGAAAAGATCCCAATACAGATAAACAAATGAATTACTCACGAATCAACCAAGCATTTGATAGCTTAACATAATTTTCTTGTCAAAGAAAATGTCATCTTGTCTTTGTTTTGGTAAGGAATGATGCATCCTTGTTTTAAAGACAGTTTTGGATTGTTGATGTGGATTGTGTGGTTGTTTGGTAAATGGTCATTGTGTGAGTAGTTTGTCGCAATGTTTGTTTTGGTATCTGCATGGATGAGTATGTACAAGGTGTTGCCATGTTTTTGTGTGATTTTTCAATGGTTTTGTCGATGTTTTTGGATTTTGAATTGTTTTGAATGTTTTGGGTATTTTTGCGAGATATTTTTGAATGTTTTTGGATTTTTGATGATTGTTTGAATGAAGAACTTAATGAATCATAAGACAATGTAGAATCCACTTCCATCAATAGGTTAAAGGCATTGCCCCCAGTTTTAGACATGACTATGAAAAAGCGGGATGCAAGATGTATGGAGTACTATCATAATTGCAGAGGAATAACAAGCCATGGTTGATGGATGGATGGATGTATGTATGAAGTAGATGTGATCGCCACAAGTCTGAAAGATAATGGAGCCATAGCCTTTACGAGTGGCGCCTGTTTGCCAGGTTTTCACCATCGTTCTTACCCAAGGTGCCACCGGAGTGGTTGTTCACCGTTTGGATGCATGATTTTTCTTTACTTTTTTGAATGTTTTTATATTTTCTTCAGGACATTTTTCTGAATGTTTTTTGGTATTTTTCTGATATGTAGGGGAGCCTGATGCTCTGTACACCTTAGGTATAAAACCGTTTGAGGTGCATGCTATTGATTGGATCTGCGAGCGGTTCTCCGTCTGATGTAGCCAACTGATATGCCCCGGACCCAAATACAGCAGTGACAACATATGGGCCCAACCAGTTTGATTCAAACTTGCCTTGATGTTCTCTGTTTGGTTGGTTGCGAGGATTTTCTCGAAGAACAAGATCACCTACCTCAAATGTACGAGATCTAACTCGGTGATTGTAGCTTCTACTCATGCGCTGCTGATAGGCTTTGAGGTGATTGTATGCAGCTTGTCGCTTCTCATCTAGTAACTCTAAGTCCTGAAGACGAGATACTCTGTATGCTTCATCATCGATGAGATTGTGCAATGAAACTCGTAAGGATGGTATCTCGACCTCAATAGGTAAGATAGCTTCAGCACCATAGACCAATGAATAAGGAGTTGCACCTGTAGGGGTTCGAATGCTAGTTCGATATGCCCATAATGCTGGATTCAATTGAACATGCCAATCACGACCGGCATCATTGACTGTCTTCTTTAGGATTCTCAATATGTTTTTATTGGATGCTTCGGCCTGACCATTGCCTTGTGGGTAATAGGGAGTGGAAAAGCGGTGTTGGATATGAAATTTCTCACAAAGCTCACGGACATCCTGATTTTTGAAAGGAAGACCATTATCTGTGATGATGGAGATGGGTACACCATACCGGCAGATGATGTACTTGAGGATGAATGAGGCGATCTGCTTGCCGGTGACTTGGGTAAGTGGAACAGCTTCGATCCACTTGGTGAAATATTCGGTGGCGGTAATAATGAATTTATGGCCATTGGATGAAGATGGATGGATTTTACCCACAAGATCAAGACCCCATTGACAAAAAGGCCATGGTGTTGTGATTGGTTGCAGTTCCTGTGCTGGTGCATGTATCAGGTCACCGTGAACTTGACATTTCTTGCATTTCCTGACAAAGTAGTAGGAATCCTTTTCCATAGATGGCCAATAGTATCCAGCTCGCATGATCTTCTTGGCTAGTGATGGACCACTTGAGTGAGTCCCGCAAATTCCTTCATGTACCTCTTCCAAAACCTTTGTTATCTCATCTTGTTCCAGACATCGAAGGAGAGTACCATCAAGACTGCGTCGGTATAGGGTTTCGGCAATAATGGTATATCGAGCAGTTTGGCGAATGAAGGTTTTACGTTGGTTATTTGATTGGTTGGGAGGAAGGGTGTGATCGCGGAGATAGGTGTAGAACTCACCGTACCATGGGGATTCAGAACCAACAAAGCAACATATCATTTCAGATTCGGGGATATCATAAGCGGGGATCCAAAGTTGTTCTACCAAGAACTCGTAGCGTGTTGAATTCTGCGGAAGATCTAGTAGAGATGCGATGGTAGCCATGGCGTCAGCAGCTCGATTCTGATCTCTTGGTATCTGCTCAAAAGTGATAGTAGTAAATGATGTCTTTAGAGTGTCCACCATTTGCTTATATGGCATGAGTTTATCATCTTTGGTCTGATACTCATCTGTTGCTTGTCGAATGACTAGTTGGGAATCGCCATATACTTGCAGTTCTTTTAATTTCCATTGTATGGCTAATCTGAGTCCTGTGATCAAGGCCTCATACTCTGCTATGTTGTTTGTGCATGGAAATGTGAGCCTGTAAGACTTCGGGATGCTATCACCTTGAGGTGTGATAAACAGAATGCCTGCCCCCGAGCCGTGCCTAGTGTATGAACCATCAAAATATAGTTTCCATGGTTGTGCTTCTGTGATCATGAATATCTCTTCATCTGGAAAATTGGAAATGAGAGGATGATCGCCTATGAGTGGTGCATCGGCCAATTGATCTGCAATGACCTGACCTTTGATAGCTTTACGGTCCACATACTCGATGTCGAATTCACTTAGAATCATTACCCATTTAGCTAAGCGACCTGTCAATGCTGCTTTGTTAAGTAAATACTTGAGTGGATCAATCTTTGCAATGAGTTGCACCTTGTGGGTTAACAGATAGTGCCTCAGTTTAGTGGCTGCCAAGATTACTGCTAGGCAAGCTCGCTCAATAGGTGTGTAATTGAGTTCATAGCCCACAAGTGTGCGAGAGATGTAGTAAATAGCACACTCTTTTCCTTCTACATTATGTTGTGCCAGTAGTACACCCAATGTTGTACTTGTTGCTGAGATATAGAGCAATAATGGTCTACTTGGATCTGGTGGCATCAGCAATGGTGGATTCATGAGATAGTCTTTAAGCGCCTGAAATGCTTGCTGGCATCTGTCATCCCACTGAAAGCGGATGTTCTTGTGTAGCAGGTGTGTGAATGGGTGACACTTATCAGCCAATTGTGCAATGAATCTGCGGATAGATTGAAGCCGTCCTTGTAGTGTTCTTAGCTGACTGATATTCTTTGGAGGTGGCATGTCCATTATTGCCTTAACCTTTGCTGGATCGACCTCAATACCTTTGCTTGAGACAATGTATCCTAGAAGCTTCCCGGAGGTCACTCCGAAGACACATTTCTTTGGGTTGAGTCGAACATGATATTGTTCCAGTCTATCAAAGATTTTATCTAAGATGTGGAGATGTCCATCTCTAGTAAGTGATTTTGCTAGTAAGTCATCCACATAATCTTCCATCATGGTATGCATCATGTCATGGAAGATGGTGGTCATTGCTCTTTGATAGGTTGCTCCTGCATTCTTTAGACCGAAAGGCATTACATTCCAGCAGTATGTGCCCCATGGACATGTGAAGGCTGTCTTATGTTGGTCCTCTGGTGCGATCTTTATTTGATTGTATCCTGAAAAGCCATCCATGAGTGAAAGCATGGCATGTCCTGCTGTCAAATCCACTATGATGTCGATATTTGGTAGGGGGAAGTCATCTTTAGGACATGCCTTATTCAGATCTCTGAAGTCTGTACAAATGCGGATGCCCCCTTTTGGTTTGCCGACTGGCACAATGTTGGAGATCCATTCTGCATAATCAATTGGTCTAATGAAACCAACATCTAGGAGTTTCTTGAGTTCGGTTTTGACTAGTACGGCAATCTGAGGATGCATCTTACGAAGTTTTTGCTTGACAGGTTTGGCTCCTTTTGCTACTGTGAGATGATGCATAACTAAATCCGGATCAAGCCCAGGCATGTCTGCATATGACCATGCAAAGTTGATCTGACGCTGTTGGAAGAACTCTATAAATTGAGGCTGTTCCTCTGGAGTGAGAAGAGATGCCAGATGTATGATATGAGGATTTTCAGGAGTCCCCACATTGTATTCTTTGGTCTCCTCAATGAGGATCGTTGATCGTTCCTGTTGTGCATTAGCAGGGAGAATGTCAAACCCTTCATCCTCAGGCACCTCAGAGAGGTTTTCACCATTGGATACGCTCTTTCTTTTTACTTTTATTGGATCAAACAGTGCCACAGTGTGGTTTTCACTGGAAGATCCATGTTTTAATGTTATATTTTTGCAGCTGAAGGGTTTGGCATCCGCCCCGAAGTATGCTGCGCTATTAAGTTCAATGGCGAATCCAGCTTTGTGATCCCCGCTTGGTAGATTATCCCTTAATTCCAAAAAGTCAATGATAGCCTCATCGTTTTGGAAGAGGTCAAGACATGGGGGATTTGATTGGTTCCATTCGATGAGTTCAGGGTGGATAATGGGCATTACTTCATCGATTAGGTTAAGTTCGTTAGAAGTATCAGTGAGGGTTAAGACAGTGTGGTGAAGGTCATTGATGGTACTCTCCCTGTCAGAATCAGGCGTAGGATGAGACGTAGGGTCTGTGGAAGATGTTTCTAGCTCAGGTACCCAAGTGGTCTTTACCTGTGCTTCTCCGTAAACAGGGATGTCTTTGCCTGGTGGAGGTGGTGACGTGTCTTCCTCATCTGAAGTGTTAAGTTGCACAGAATCAAATTCCCACTCATGTGAGTCGGTCTCTGAATCACTTTCCAGCATTCGATTGCTATACCATACTGGGATATCTTTTGAGTTAAATACGACAGGTGTGATTGGTTTATGTATCTTTGTGGTGATAGGTGCTGCAGGAACCGTGATGGGGTTTAAAGGATTTGTTACTAGAAGTATTGGTAATGGTGACTCAGTGGTTTCTGCTGGAACTACTGGTGCCATAGATGTTGCTGCGGGTTCTGATACAGTTGCTGCTGCTATTGGTGTTATTGATGGGATTACTGGTTCGTTTGGTGGGATGATTGGTATTGTAGATGGTTGTGGTGGGTTTGTGAGCCTTGATGGGGCAGTGGGGATAGTGTTTGATGGTGCTTTGATTATGAAAGGTGTCCTCTTTGCAGTAGGTGGGCAAAATGGTGTGCTGGGTTTTCCTTTGAATCTGAGTTTAGGAAGGACTTCTTTTTCAAAGCCTAGGCCTGTATTACCTTTGGGCTTGAATTCTGGTAGCAGAGGTTCATGTCGTCCTTGTTTGCAGTATCCCAAAGCACTCTGACCATCATATCCCATTCTTTGCATAATGAGGAGGCCTTTGCCATATTGTTCCATAGGAAGTGTAACTTGCGGTTTGTCAGTGGTGATGGGATCTTTATAGATCCAGTCCGCTAGGTCCTCATCTTGTGTTTCTTCCTCTTGACTCTTTCCAAGGATGAAAGGCGTTAAGGCACATGCTGGCGTGATTAGTGGTTGCTGGAGCAACTGCTGTGGTTTACCATGTGTTCTAGGAGAAGTGGGCATTTGTCCCACACAAAAGAGCTGACTCAAGTTATATTCTCCAGGACCTTCCTCTGCTACTTTCATCTTTAGCTTTTCTTGCTTGGGCATAGGGGTGTTTGAACTGGCAAGAGAGGCGGGATTTATATATGATGTGGATGAAATGGCTTCTCTATTATTAGGAACGGTAATCTCTGGTTGATGGCTGATATTATGGCAAAATGCAAAGGGATTTGCATCGCCCAGGATTGTGATCTCGACCCCGTTATGTGGGAACTTGATACATTGATGGTAGGTAGATGGAACAGCTTGCATGGCATGTATCCAAGGTCTCCCTAATAATAGATTATATGGCAGAGGAAGGTCCAGAACCTGACAAATTATGTGTTTTACCACAGGGCCCACTCGGATGGGTAGTACCACAGCTCCTTTGGATGAACGCTCTGCATCATCATAGGCCTTGATGGTGATCTTCTTGCGAGGATCCACTGATTCTAGTGCATATCCCAATGCTGTGACCAACTGTAGTGTACAAATGTTTAGGCCTGCTCCATTATCTATCAAGACTCGCTTGATCCTGTGTTGGTTGACAAATCCTTCAATGTGTAGCGAAGCGTTATGAGGTTGTTGGAAGGAAGAGTTGTCACTTTCGGAAAAAGTGAGACAAGGTGATGACTTTAGAGTTCCAACCATGGCTTGAAATTGGTCCGTGTTTAGGTTTGCAGGGACTGACGCCTCTTGGAGTGCGTGATCCAAGATTGTTTTATGAGAGGGTGACAGACGCAAAAGCTCCAAAATGGATATAAGTGCAAGGGTTTTGTCTAATTGTTCCACAAGATTGTATTGCTTCGGGACAGAGGTGGTGCCCTGTGGAGCTGCCTTTATGGTAACTTTGCTGCGACGTGTAACAACATTGCAATTTGAGGTGGGATTTTTGAAGGTTATAGTTGCAATTTGTTCACTGGCATCATATAGGTGATTTACAGTGTAGTTATACGCAGCCTGCGTATAGTCAGTGGTATCGGTGCCTCGCCTGGAAGTGGAAGGACCCCTTTGATCTTGTGATGGAAGTGGATTCTTGAACATCAGGTGATCATTATTTGTCGTTTTTGGATCATGTCCTTCAATCTCAATTTCTCCTCGATCAATAAGATCTTGAATGAGATCTTTCAATCGGTGACAATTACTTGTCTTGTGTCCTCTTCCTTGATGGAACTCACAGTGTTCAGTATCTTTCCACCATGCTGGTTTGACTTGAGGCTCATAGTTTGATAGCTTAGGTAGAGTGACCAAATTTTGAGAGAGGAGTTGTCGCAACACTGTTTCAATGGGTTCCCCTAAGGGAGTGTAAGTGCGTTTTTGTTTTTGTGGACGAGGTCTTGGTTCATCTTGAGATGTGATGCGACCTTGATTAGGAGGACCATGTGTATTATTTTGAGGTGGAGGATTTTGTCCTGCAAACCGAACCATAGGTTGTGCATTTTGGACAGTCCTGGCATCCACAACTCCATCATTGACGATATTCTTATTCTTGTTCCAGAAGTTCGGTTTATCGCTATTGAAGCGCGGGCGAGGAGCATCTTTTGGTTCATTAAAGATTTTGATGAGTCCTTTTTTGATGAGTGCCCTTTCACATTTTATACCCTTGGTGATCATATCGTTAAAAGAGTCTGTGTCTTTGACATCCAGGTGAAATTCCATTTCTTCGTTTAAGTTGGAAATGAAAATTTCCACTAGTTCTTGTTCAGGTAACTGAAGAGAACGTCTGCTAGACATTTGGCGCCATCGTTGCAGGAATACTGAGAATAATTCACCTGGTTTTTGTTTGGTGTTGCATAGATCAGCCATGGTGATGTCGCGTTCAATATTATAAGAGTAATGAGATAGGAACTTCTGGATGAGTTCCTCAAATGTTCTAATGCCACCTGGAAGTCGGGAAAACCATGATGTGGTTGTTCCTCCCAAGCTTTGGGGAAAAAGGCGCATTAGGTATGTGTCCTCATAAGCTACTTCAAGACAAGCAGAATGAAATTCTCGGACATGATCACGGGGATCCCCCTTTCCTCTATATTTTTCAAATTTGGGTGTTTCAAACCCGCGTGGAAAGGGTGGCATATAAAGATTCCTATCAAACGGATAGGGACAGATGTCGTTAAGTGAAAATTGATTGGTCTTAACACCACTATGAAGTTGTTGGGCGAGATTCGCGACTTGTTGCCGCAACATCTCCATTTCATTTGGAGGAGGAGGTGGTGGGTTACCTCGAGGGATGTTATATCTGATGGGATCTCTACGCCTTTCCTCCTCATGGTGACTTTGTCTTTCTGATGCTTGTCTTAATTGGGCAAGATCAAAGTCTGAGGGGAGTTTGGCTCCTTCTTGAGCAAGTCTTAAGAAGTGAGCATCTGCATTGCTCCTGAGAATTTCATCAAATAATCTATTAAAGTGAGGGTTATGCTGAACCCTTTCGATTGTTGAAGGAGTGGGACTACTTGGGTTTTCATCATTTACATTTCCTCCAAGTGCTTCTTGAAATTCATTGAGGTTGTCCTCTTCTTCCTCAATTTCTATTTCTCGTTGCCTTGATCGCGATCGGGTTTGAGCCATTTTGTTTGCAAGTTTGTGTTGAAGTTGATTGAAGATGATGATGAGTTGTTCAATGAAAGATGGATGATTAGTGGATTGTAGATCTCTAGCACTCTAAAGGTAAATGTAACCAGAATTCTTTCTTTGAATTGCTTGTTTGTTTTGATGAGTTTGGATGTGATAAGGTGTAGAGAAATCTGAGATGTGTTACAGATTTTGACTACCTAGCAATGAGAGGATTCACTCATGAACTAGTTTTAACCTGCGTAGATGTGTCTCTTAGGATGAGCTTATCCTAGATGTAGAAACAATCTAAAAGTGATGTGATGTGTTTGATTTCAAGCAATATCTAAAAAAGGAATCTTGGGACAAGAACCTCTTAATGTTTTGAGAGTTTTGGGATGAATTGATGATGGAAAAATGATGTATGAATGAGATGATGGATGTTTTGTTTTCAACTTTAATAAAAACTTTGTGTTACAAATGGAACAAACTCTACTTCTTCCCTTTCAGGCGTTGGTGGCATTTCTCGAGCTGTGTTGTAGGTGATACAGATGTTTGGGAAGAAATTGGGATTAATCTTTCCTCCTTGATTTTTGTGATAACTCAGAGCTCTATATTGCATAAAAGCTCTGCGGTTCAATGATTCTGAATCAAACTCGTTTGTTTTACCTTGAAGGTATAGACGCATGCGATGTAGAAAGACTCTATGGGAGACAAAGATTTGTCGATTGATATAGAAGAATTTCCTCCTTTTGATTAAAGCCTTTGAGCTTAGTGGTCTCCTTTTCAAGGTGATACTCTGATGACACTTCTTCTTTCGCAAGATGTGAAGAATGGTCATAAATTTTTGACTCTTTGTTTGTTTGCACTTTGTTTTTGGTATTTTTGGTTGTGTTGACAGATGTTGGATGAATACTTTGTTTTTGGGATTGATTTTCTGATTTTTCTTTGACAAGAAAACAAAGCAAGCACACAAACACAAGATTGTAGCCTCAAAGGCACAAATGAGTATGGGTCTAGATCAACCCAATCCTTGGACTTGTTTTTGACCCTTCCTTTAGATTTATTTTAAGGTGTATTTCCAAAGCCTGAAGTCGGCTCAATTCGCACTAGGTCTGTAAAACGAACACACTTCAAACACTTTTTATCCCTAAGGTCAAATGGCCAGTTGTGATAAATTTAGCCCACATCTTGATATTTCTTCGACTTTGGTACTACATACCTTATGAATCCCGCCATGGCAGGTAAGGATGTGATATACTAAGTCTTGCACGAGCATAACAAATAGATGATCCCTATGATGGGGGAGTCACCACTTTTATCAAGCCACAAGTGACTTTTCAAAAAGCTATGTTTCTACTCAAGGAAATATGTATGGTGAGTATCTTGGGAGCAAAACCATCTATGCTCTTGCACTAAATTATACCTCAAATATCCTCAATCAATAGAACAGGTGGGCTACTACTTAAAGGTGTTTAGTCATGTTCGATGGCTTTGGACATAAGTTCATTCTGCAGTGACTCACTTAAGAGCCTTGTAACTGGTGGTGGGGCCCATTTGTCCTTTCGGCCAGTTACACTGTAGGAACAGCTATACCCAAGGCTACAGCTTTCGCTCTCACCTGATTTCTATAGCGGCTCGAAGGATTTACCGCTCGAGGTCGTTCCCAAGAGTATCGATCCCTTGGCAGGCCTCTCTTAAAAAGATAAAATTTGAGTGTTACTAACACTTTTCTCTTGCACCTAGGACCACGAGAGCCAAGGGAGAGGATAGTGTGTGTTAGAGGTAGGACCACTCGACCAACTCTTTGCACAAGTGTGCCAAGCATGAAAAACACTTGTTCTTTTTAATCTATCATTGCAATGTGATCTAACTATTTGGAGATGTTGCTCCAACAATCATGGTGTTCTTTTTAATTTTCAAAGGCAATTGTTTGAGTAAACTAGAATTTGAAAATCCTGGTCAACTTAATGAAAAACACGTTTGCATGAAGTAAGATTGCTTTAAAAATGAGACAAGTTGATTGTGAATTTTATTTGCACCAAAAATGGAAGTGTGGATTGTGAGTTTTATCTTGATGCAAGAAATAAAATTTGCCTTGTTGATTTTAAGCACCAAAACGAAGTTTGTTTTCTAACTTGCAAAAAAAATAAAGTTGTTTTTGTATAAGTTTGTGGTTCTTTTTACCTTTGAACAATGAAATTCTTTTTAATAGCCCCAAACAAATGTGTGATTCTTTTTCAAAAGCCCAAATTTGAAATGTGAAGTTAATTTTAAACCAAAATAAAAAGTGAATTCATTTTTAAAACCAACTTCAAAAACAAGTTAGTAAAAAAATATAAATCTACTCTTTAATCTAATTTAAATCTGCACAAAAGAGAAAAATAGTTAGTAAAATCCGCCTATTTGGTGGGCTTCTACAAGCCTAAATTTTTTTATTTTTATTTTTTTGGTTTTTTATTTTTATTTTTGGTTACAAAGTGATTTGTACAACGTTTTGTTACAATAGCGCTAGTCTGCGTTTGAACAGAGGCACTATTTAACACAAACGTATTAAAAGAAAGGGAAAGACAGAGAAGGGAAAAGCACTGAAACAGGGGGAATAGCGCCAAAATAATGCCAAACGCACCAAAACAGTGTCAAAATCGCAACCTGTGTGACATTTTCAACATTCAAACATGTTATTGGTTAAAAAAAAAAAATTGATCTTTTTGGTGTTTGGATTCACGTCGGGTTCACCAAATGATGCTCTGCAAAAAGGATTAGAAAACCTGTTTGATGGCAACACACACAAGAGCACAAGAAACAAACGTTAGTGTTAGCAACAAAAGATTATCCTAAACAGGCATATCAAGAGAGATATTAAGCATGAAATAGAAAGCATATAAACATAAAATGAAATAGCTAATCAAGATGCTCATAGTTGCTCCTCCCTTGTTCCTCTCCTCTCCAAGTCCCAAATGAGTGTAGCTCTCAGCAGCTTTTTGCACTATGGATGCTTATGGAGGATTGAGATTTAATACTAAGCTTCAAATATGAAATGAAAAGCTAAATACTATGCTAGAGTAGATAGTGATGCTATGAAAAAGCTCTATGCTAATGCCAGTATAACAACAATACTCTAAAATGCTTCTCTCTTTGCTTGAGGAGAAGGGTTCTATTTATAGAAGAAATAGGGAAATGAAGGGTTAAGATTGAATGGTTTAATCAAGGGCCAAGTTTGAAAGTTGGGGATCCATGTGCACAATTGGCACCAATAAAATGGTGACAAGTTTCAACATAGGATTGGGTTGAGAGAAGAGGTTGGAGGCATTAAAGGCCTGAGAAGACCTCATGGTTATCTAGAAGGTAAGGGTCAAGTCTAAATTAAGATTACCCATTGGATTAAGAGTTAATCCAAGGATAAACCTTTGTGCAAATGTTTAAGAGATAATCATGGTCAAAGCATTAATGGCCTGATGAGACCTTTGGGTTGGGTAGAGGTTGAGTCAAAACAAATGTTTTAACCATGTGGGAGGGTTGAATTAACCATTAATGGTTATTGGAGACTTTGGGGATTAAGTGGTTGAAGGTTTGAAAGCTTTCAAAGGTTATCCAAGACTTTGAGCCATTTAGTGGTTGAAGGTTGGAAGCTTTCAAAGGTTATCCAAGACTTTGAGGGTTAATTTGTTGAACACACAAAGCATTAATTGCTTTTCAAAGACTTTGGAGTCTTTGAGAAGTGACTCCAATTTGCTTAGGAATGTGACAATATTTAGGGGATGGATTAGGCTAATTAGGAAGGGTTTAGAAGAATTTAGAAGGGGTTTAGGCATGCAAGTGGATTTTGTAGGAAAATGCAAGTGGGAGAAATTTTGGTATTTTCAATTAAAATAAAATCATTTATTTCAATTAAATGGTGTAATTTGCATTTGGATAAATATTCAAATAAATATTAATTTATTTAAATGAGAAAAATGAAGATAAAGCATTTAAAATGCTTGAAGACTTTGAGGGAAACCATTAAAGGCTTGAAGACTTTAAGGAAAACCATTAAAGTCTTAAGAAGACTATAGAAGGAAGCCATCAAGTTTGAAGACTTTAAAGCCATCAAGTTTGACTACTTTAAGGGAAACCATTAAAGGTTTCAAGTGGGTGAGGATAAATAGGATTTTAAATAAATAATTTATTTAAAATAGTTGTGCAACTTGCTTTTGTAGGAAAATACAAGTGGGTGGAGGATAAATGTGATTTAAATAAATTATTTATTTAAAATAATTGTGCAACTTGCATTTGTAGGAAAATGCAAGTGGGTGGAGGATAAAGGTGATTTAAATAAATGTTAATTTATTTAAATGTGAGAGGTGGGATTTTGGGGGATTTAAATAAATATTAATTTATTTAAATGTGAGAGAATATTTAATTAAATAAATATGATTTATTTATTTAATTAATGGTCTGAATTTGGTTAAGTGAATTAAATCAAATAAATTGAATAATTTATTTAATTAATAGGAGAAGAGGGTTAAGATGAATTAATTAAATATTAATTTAATTAATTATTAATTGATGGTTAAATAATCAAATAAATACTAAATATTCATTTAATTAAGTGGACAGATTTATGTGACTACAATAGAAATTAAGAAAAATGCATCCACAAGTGGCATTACTAGTCAAAGCAGAACTTGAGAAGTTATTGGATGTCGGATTCATACGCCCAATTGATTATCCCGAATGGATCTCTAATTTGGTACCTGTTAGTAAACCAGATCGCAGCATCAGAATATGTACAGATTTCAGAGACATCAACAAAGCTTGTCCAAAGGATGACTTCCCATTACCAAATATTGACTTGATTGTTGATCTCACAGTAGGCCATGAAATGTTATCATTGATGGATGGATTCTCTGGTTATAATCAAATAAGGATCGCACCCGAAGATCAACACAAAATATCATTTACTTGTCTGTGGGGAACTTTCTGCTGGAATGTCATGCCCTTCGGGCTAAAGAATGCAAGTGCTACATATCAAAGAGCCATGACTACTATCTTTCATGATCTCATGCACGTAACCGTGGAAGATTATGTTGATGACCTCTTGGGCAAATCAATAGATAGAAATACACATTTGGACATACTTTCAGTCGTCTTTGATCAGTTGGAAAAATACAAAGTAATATTAAACCCCAAGAAATGTGTCTTTGGAGTAACCTCCAGGAAGCTCCTAGGATTCATTGTATCCAAAAGAGGAATTGAAGCTGATCCAGCAAAAGTCAAGGCCATCTTGGAAATGCAACCACCAAGAAATATCAGTCAACTTCGATCCTTACAAGGCAGACTCCAGTCCATCCGAAGATTTATAGCACAACTGGCAGATAAGTGTAATCCTTTTCAGCACCTGCTACATAAAAACATCAAATTCAAATGGGATGATAACTGTCAACAAGCTTTCCAAACGCTCAAAGATTATCTTCTGAATCCGCCAGTTCTGATGCCACCAGTTCCAGATCAACCTCTTTTACTATACATATCAGCTACTCCAACAACACTGGGGGCACTCTTAGTACAACAAAGCGCTGAAGGCAAGGAAAAAGCAGTATACTATATCAGTCGCACATTGGTGGGATACGAGCTAAACTACACACCAATTGAGCATGCATGTCTCACTGTGGTCTTTGCTTCGCAGAAATTACGACATTACATGCTCACTCATAAGACTAAGTTAGTTGCAAGGATAGACCGATTGAAATACCTTCTCAATAAAGCAACACTTACTGGGCGACTGGCCAAATGGGTAATGATCCTGAGTGAATTCGACATCGAGTATGTGGATAGAAAAGCAATAAAAGGACAAGCCATCACAGATCAATTAGCAGAGGCTCCCATGATAGATGATGTTCCTCTAAGTTCAGAATTTCCAGATGAATCCATTTTGACAATGTCACATGCAAAGCCATGGCAACTGTACTTCGACGGCTCATACACATAGCATGGGGCAGGAGCTGGCATCCTCTTTATAACTCCTCAAGGGGATTCTATACCAAAATCATACCGCTTATCATTTCCTTGTACTAACAATATAGCGGAATATGAGGCATTAACAACAGGATTACGAATTGCAGTTCAATGGAAGATCTAGGAACTTCGTGTTTTTGGGGACTTCCAACTTGTCATCCTATAAGCAACTGATGATTACCAAACAAAAGATGAAAAATTAATGCCTTACAAACAAATGGTGGATGACCTAAAACAACACTTCACAAAGATAGACTTTGAGCAGATACCAAGAGAGCAGAATCGCGCCGCAGATGCCATGGCTACAATTGCTTCCCTGATTGATTTACCTCCAAACGAGACCCGCTATGAGTTCTTAGTGGATAACCTTTTGGTCCCTTCATATGAGATCATGCCTACTGAGACAATATGTGTTGTCGGTCCCGAATCCCAGTTATATGGTTCCATTTTCACATACCTTCGTGACAATACTTTACCTCCTGATCTATCAAATAACCAACGTCGCACTTTCATTCGCCAATCCTCTCGATATGTCATTTTAGCTGATATCCTATACCGGTGAGGTCTAGATGGCACTCTTCTTAGATGTTTAGAAAGCGACGAAGCTCAGATTGCGTTACGGGAAGTGCATGAAGGGATATGTGGTCCACATGCTAGTGGTCCTACCTTGGCCAAGAAACTCATCAGGACTGGATATTACTGGCCCAATATGGAAAAAGACTCATACCAGTTTGCAAGAAATGTAAGCAATGCCAAATTCATGGAGACCTCATACATGCGCCAGCACAAGAACTTCAACCGCTTGCGTCTCCTTGGCCATTTGGTTAGTGGGGACTCGATCTCATAAGCAAGATTCACCCTCCTTCCAATGGTCATAAATTCATTATCACTGCCATAGAGTATTTTACAAAATGGATTGAAGCCGTGCCTCTCACACAAGTTACTGGAAAACAGATTGCTACATTCATCCTTAACTATATCATTTGCCAATACGGTATTCTTGTTTCCATTATCACTGATAACGGGCGTCCCTTCAAAAATCAGGAGGTTCGTGAACTCTGTGACCGCTTCCATATTTCCCATCGTTTCTCCACACCATATTACCCCTAAGGCAATGGACAAGCTAAGGCGTCTAACAAAACAATCCTTAAAATCCTAAAGAAGACAGTCGACGATGCTGGTCGTAATTGGCATATCCAACTCAATCCTACACTTTGGGCCTATCGCACAAGTGTCCGCACACCTATAGGAGCTACACCCTATTCACTCGTCTACGGCGCTGAAGCTATCTTTCCTATTGAGGTCGAGCTACCCTCTTTACAGGTTTCTTTACAAAACATCATCAGTGATGAAGACTATAGGGTCTCTCGCTTACAAGAACTGGAACTACTGGATGAACGAAGACAAACTGCTTTTAATCATCTCAAGGCTTACCAACAACGAATGAGTCGCAGCTACAATCACAAGGTCAAGCCTCGCACATTTGAGGTAGGTGACTTAGTTCTCAGAGAAAATCCTAAAAATCAACAAGACAGAGAGAAGAAGGGCGAGTTCGAACCAAACTGGCTTGGTCCCTACATTGTTACAACAGCATATGGATCTGGTGCATATCAGCTCTCAACTACAGAAGGTGAACCTTTGGAGGATCCTATCAACAACATGCACCTTCGCAGGTTCTACACATAGCTCTTTAGAATATCCTAATTCAAAAATACCAAAAAATTCAAAAAATACAAAAAAATTATATAAACATAAAAAAACTCGTTACTTGGTGAAAACCTAGTAAACAGGCGCCTTGTGACACAAAAACATTGAAAAATCAAAATCGAAAAAAGTAAAGAGAAATAATTTCGTCCAACAGTAAAAACCACTTCGGTGGCGCCCTGGGCAAGTACCATGGTGAAAACTGGGTCACCAACGCCATGCGTAAAGACATTGCTCCTCCCTCCTTCAAGATTCACTTTCATCCCTTCACTTTGCACACACTCACAACTTATTCGTTCATAATAAACTTACCCATTCCCATCATGGCTTGTTATTGATCTACCCAAGATTGGTTAGCCATTCATAATAAACCATCCCTTTTTCACCCCTTTCCATCCATAATAAATCAGATCCTATCTGTGGCTAAGGAAAATCTACGTCTAGTGATGGGTGTGGAACTGAGAACATCGCATGTTTCGAGGAGTACAATTTCTTCCAGCTTCCTTCAGTCTATCCGCGCACAATCCGCAATAAAGCAACATTTGCATCACAGATTCGCAATAAAGCTCCATCTTCTCCGCAATAAGGTATCAATTTCATGGATTCAGTCAGTTTTAGATGAGACATAGCAGCAACAATGTGCTTCAACAAATCAAATCTTTCAACAGACTCAGACAACATATGGTTCAGTGCTATCTATCCTTTTTTGTGAAAGTAAACATTGTGACCACAATCAAATACGACTTATACAAGTGACAAGAGACACTAAACTTGAGGACTACAGTGGATGTTGGTGTCAAGTCTTGGTTTTCTTTTGATTTTATCTTTTTGGTGACATGTCTTTTAGCTTTTACGGGATGTCTTCGACTAGAGATTCTATCTCCAGGATGTCTTTGACTAGAAAGGCGAGGATGGGGTATCGTCACCTATTTGTATTTGTTGTCTGTGGATTGTCTCTTAGTAATGCTATGACTTGTCCAAGGATATGAGGACACTGTGAGTCTAGTATGAACTGGGGCATTCCTTGTTTGTGATTGTCTTATCTCCATTCAAACAGGTACAATGACTTTCTGGGTCGAACATATACCTTGATTGTCATAACCTACTTGCCATAATAAAGCTCAATGATGATAACACACAAGAAGCTCTTTCACTTTCATATCTTCTGTCTTCCATCCCCCTTTCTTGATTGACCTCCATCGTCCTTCTCGAGTCCGCATAGCCTGCTATCACATGACTGAGTATAATGACACACCAAAAACATTTGCATGTCATATAGTTGCACCTGCATTACCACATATAAGCATTTCATACATACATATAGATATCACAATTGCATCACATCCTGCACACAACACCTATTAGCACAATTTACATTTACATTATCATATTCATTTACATTACATACACTTACATTTGCATCATGCATACACATATAAAATATAAAAGAACAAAAATATATTGCATTGCATCATATACATATTTGCATCCATAGCATAAAACATACATCACATAAGAACATCTCATCACATAGGTACGCATGCATATAGCTGCCGCAAAAATGAATCATCTTGTATATATAACCCAAAAAAGTGTCATGATACAATGATGTCAAAAAATCATATGGCTACAAAACCACCCGCAAGTGTCTACAATACAAAAATGGTACAAAACTGATACAAAGGGAGCCCTCTATGGCTATGATGAACTCCCTCCCTCGGAGCTGCCTGGCCTCGGCGGAATCTGAGCCCCTGAAGGACCCGCCCCAGGATCATCCTGCCTGTCTCCTCTATTTGGTGGTGGCGGAGGGCCCATAACCCCACCACTCGATGCCTGTCTCCTCCGGCTCCCTCCCGTAGTTGTCGCTGTACACGACGGTCTATGGAAGCTCCTCGCCCGCTAATCTGCTGGCATTGCACCATAGTAGAGGTCCCTCTAGTAGGCTATCTCCTCTCCTGCCCACAGGACATAAGCATATCCGGCCCCTGTGTCCTCTGTTGCCTGCCTCTCAGCCCTCAGTGTTGTCTCAGCCTCTGTGTAGCGCTGGATAGCCTGATCCCGCTCTCGCTCAGTATCTCTGAGCCTCATCCTGAGCCGATCCGTCTCCCTCTCTAGCTCCTGGATCTCATCTACCTGGCCCTGGCAGATCTCCCTCAGATCTAGCAGCTCAGCCTCCACTGGGTTAGCCCCCTCTGCCTCTGCCTCTGCCTGTGGCTCCTCCTCTGCGAGTGCCTGCCCCTATGCCTGTACTGGTACCTGTCACTGTCCCTGTCCCTGTATCTGTACCTGCCTGGGACCCTGTGCTGCTGGCACCTGTAAAGGCAATCCATCGCGACCCCTCACCACCCGAGCCTGCCTCTCCTCTCCACCCTCCCTCCGAGGTGCAACTCGCCTCTCTCCAACCACTCCCCTCCTCCTTCATCGGCCTCTACCCCCGTCACCTCCTCCACCCTCCTCATCCTCGTCACCACCCCCATCTCCCTCCAGTGCCTCTCCTGGATCTGTCAACCATGGGAATGGATGCTCTGCCCAATATGCTGTATACTCAGCATCCATCCCGACGTCCTCGATCTCAGGCCACATGTCCCAGGGTACGGGCATCATCTCTACAAGCCGAGTCACTGCCTGATCATATGACAGCAACGGCCCAAACTACGCCTGATCTCTGACTATGCGGGCATACATGCCTGATCCCCGGGGCATCCTCTGAATCCGGCCAAACTATCGGCCAACTTTGTCTACCAGCTATCTCTCTACCACATAGGGCGTCTGCCCAATCAGGTACCTGCTCCAGAAGGTGTAAGGCAACTCAACTGCGTCATCCTCCCACTCCTCACAGCCCAGATATGGTCTCCATATGACCACATCAATGTCGTCAATCACCCGCCACCAATGCTCGAACCTGTCAATCCGCGGCTGTGATGTGATCATGTCATACAAATGTACAAAGCTGCGTCCATGACCCCTGCCCCTGAAGTGTATCGATCGGGTAACCAGCAGATGCTCGTAGGCCCATACCTGCAGCAGTGTCACTCCACAGTCCAATCCCACTGATCCATGATAAACAAACTAATGAAGCTCGTAATACAAATGGGCTAGCGCACATGGTCCCCAGGCATATCTGGTGTGCTGCGTCACCAGTGTCTCCAGTGCTCCTCCCCAACCCACAGCCAAACCCCGTGTCGCCCTATCTGGACACAGGAACCCACTAATAGCTCCTCCGATCACTGCCGGCAATGCCAATCCGGTGGCTGTCATGGTGTCCCATGTCACGTGTCCTGCCCTCATCTCCAGTCCAGGGTCCTGGAATACCCATCTCAATGCCTCCCTGTCTCCATCTCGATTGTATGGGATCAGCTCCCCATCGATCGGTATCCGCAGTATCCTGTAGACATCCTCCAGGGTGACTGTCATCTCACCCATCGGCAAATGGAATGTGCATGTCTCAGAGTGCCATCTCTCAGCCAGTGCAGTCAGCAAACCCATGTTTGCCCGAAACTCAGGCACATACAGCACATGTCTCAATCCCATCTCCTCGATGGCAGCTCTGTCCTCGAACGACAACTCAGGTCGCAACCTCTACGTCGACGGGAATCTCTCCCGTGACTCTAGCATCGGCAAATACTCCTGCAGTCAAGCAAATCGTTCATGTCAGTCATAGTGGCATTCACTGTTTATCATAAAATGCTACTTTTTATCTAAATGCATATGCCTATCTATCCTAGTGACACTCACTGTTCATCACAAAGTGTTGCTATTTATCCTAATGGTACTCCCTGTTCATCACAAAGTACTACATGTGTGACACTCACTGTTCATCACAAAGTGCTGCTCACATTTGCACTCCCTGTTCATCACAAAGTGCTGCTCATATTTCAGTACTCCCTGTTCATCACAAAGTACTCTATCTTGGTACTCACTGTTCATCACAAAGTGCCTTGATCTATCCTAGTATTCCTAGAGGACCTGCTTGAGTCTATCCTCTCAGCAGCTTATCCAATCGACAGCATATGTTCATCACAAAACTGCCGATTTGACCTAGAAGATGTAAATTCATACTTTTCAAACGCAAATGCACTTACATGACATAAACGCGCTCAAAGACTGCATAGACGCACCTGAAAAACACAGACGTGCCTTCTTGACACAGACGTGCCTATGCTCTGCACAGACGCGGCCGCAATTGACATAGACGCGAGTCCAAACATAAACGCACCTGGCACAAATGCAGACGCGCCTAGCGAACACAGACGCGCCTGGCACCAACGCAGACGCGCCTAAACGTTTTTTGACACTTTTTGGACCCCAGTCTAAGCGCATTTATTACCCTATTCGACATGCATTAATGACAAAATTAAATGCGTCAAAGTACGAGGAGGTTTGGTGGTACTTACCGACTCTCCTGCCTCTGCTGGCCTCTAAAATCGACGAACATGGTCGAATCTGTGAGTGAAAGCCATCGCTGCTGACTGCTCCTACTCTATTTTCGCTCTGCAATATGGTCTTGTGGATGTGTAGATAACAATGAGGATGTATTTTCCCCTGTGGTCTATCTTATAGCCTACCCTAGCCCTCGCCTTCATTTCCCGAGTCAGTCTTCTTTGTCCCGTGACTCTATCACTTTATCCGGTCAGTCCATTCTAGCCTTTCTTTCTTATCGAGAGATTGTCTGCAATCTTTTTCAAACATTTTCATCCAATCTCTCGAGGGGGCATATCATTCCCATCTTGGGGCAACTCTGTATCAGTTCATATTATCTTCTTTGAAACAACGCGACAAGCCGCATTGTCTCAAAGAGGGGCAAAATGTAGACACCCAAAATTGTCATGTCTAATTAAATAAATATTTTATTTATTTAATTATTTAAGCTTAATTCTTCTATTAATTAAATAAATCTTTATTTATATAATTAATTCATTTATCCTCTTCTAGCCTTATTTCTCATTTAAATAAATACATTTATTTATTTAAATTATCTTTTTCCTAAATTAAATAAATATTTTATTTATTTAATTATCTCACTTCTTCTATTAATTAAATAAATATTTATTTATTTACTTAATTCATTAACCTTTTCTACTCATGACACATGTCATTCATCTCTTAATTCCTACACTACCTACCCCTTTCATTATTTTATTATTTCTTTTTACTTACCCTCTAATCATAGCCGACCTCCTTTTACACCTCTCAATCTTATCCCTCCATTTCATATTGTGTCTTCTATATAAGGAGATGCTTCCTTCATTATCTAACCCTAATCGTTCTATGCATTCTAATCATCTTTTATGCACGAGACTACACTATGATCCTACTTGCAACCACATTCTGTTCTTTGTTGAGCTCTTGTGCACATAAAATCTGAGAGCAAATATATATCAAGCAAGATCAATGGAGATAGGAAGAATGGAGATCAAAACCCTATTGGACATGTGATGGTATAATCTTTGTGATTTCATTTGATTTGCATTGTCTTAGGTAATCTTCATATGTTATGGTGGATCTTTTTTGTTGTTAGGCTAGGGTTTTGTGGTTGAATTCATTTAGCCTTTCAATATTGTTATTATTGTTGTCCATTTTCACCATACACAAGTAGAAATTTGAAAATTGATTTGGATACCCATTTTCGAGAAAAATACACATTGACAACCACATAACCAAGACAAACCAAGAGATTTTTTTGACCATTGATCATATTAGACCACTTTACATACACAAATCAAGATATACTTTAAGTTTCTTTGAAGATCTACATCCTACATTGGTTGATTTAGTTCTACAATCAAGATTCCACCATCCTTTCAACTCAAGAACTATAATCAAATCTTGGCGAAGTAAGTTATTCTTATCTAGGGATCTATCATCTCCTAATTTTGACTTACTTTGACATCACTATTCCTCAATAGTCCAAGATTTCCAAATTTGACAAATTAAGATCAATATTGCACACTATTAATCTTGATAAGTAAATATTTCATTGGTCTAAACATCAAACAAGTATAGAATTCCTGACTTAACGTAGGGTGAAAGTGTTCTCGTATGGTTGAAACAAGAAAATGGAGAGTAAGTAAAGCCACAATGTCGTACCAAGATAGAAACAAAAATACGTTTGATCCTATTGATCCCTTTGGACAACACTCAAATCCGTTGTTTGACAATGATAGTGATAGTGATGTGGATGAACAAAAAGTCCTTGGTGCATCACAACATCCTAAATTTCTAAAACTCGTGGAAAAGGTTATGGAGAAGGAAAAAGAGAAATATTTTCTTCACCTTGCACATCAAGGTTTAAAACTTCCATCTGATTTTGATGTGTCCAAGCTTAAGGAAAATGGCGAGAAAAATGATGATGCCAATACCAACACAAATGATGGAACCAATCAACCTAAATTGCATAAAAACAAAAAGGATAAAAGTACTCTTGTGAATCCTTTGAGCACTCTTTTTCAACAAATACAAGATTTACAAACTCAAGTGACCAAAATACAATTAGGATCATCTACTAAACAATATTCACTTGAGGACATATCTCCTTATAAATTTCACAAAAGCTTGGTTATGATTCCATTTCCCCCAAATTTTGAAATTCCCAAGTTTGATAAGTATAAGGGAAAAGGTGATCCACATGACCACACCAAAGAATTTTGTGCAACCTGCATGGATGTTTCTCACAATGATACCTACTTAATGCGATTATTCCCTAGAAGTTTAGGTGGACAAGCTATCAAATGGTTTTATAATTTACCACCTGAGATTAAATCGTTTGAAGAATTGGTTGACAAATTCCTTACACACTTCTCATAATACACTGAACATGAGGTTTCTATGCTAGACCTTTGTAACAACAAACAACATAATGGAGAATCCTTCACAAATTTTCTACAAAGATGGAGGCATCTTGCAAGAAAATGTCCACATATAATACCTAAAGATCAAAAGATGGAAATATTCATTCATAACTTGAATTCCGAATTAAGATATCAACTATAACTCCAATGTCCTCCTACTTTTGCGAAGATGATAGATAATGTACTTACCATTGAGAAATCATTAATAGAGAAAGGGGTGATTAAGGTTAACAAAGATAACGTTGGTTCAAGTAATAACAATGATAAATCACAATTTTGGACCAAGAACAAAAATATTGTTAATGATGGGATGGTAGATGCACAAAACCTTAAAACCAAACAACCGATCTTAAACCTATCAAGACCTCAAAATAATAAAGACAATCATAATAACAATAATATATCCAAGCCCAAAACTTCTTATCTTCCTTGAAGGAAATTCACTCCACTAGGTGAACCTTTGGAAACTCCTTTGAGTAAAATTATCTCTAACAATCTCATCACCTTACTCGAAGCAAAATATTACGAACCAAAGGTTAAACTTGCATGGTGGAATGATCAAGACTATTGTGATTTTCATAGAAGTAAAGAGCATACGACCAATCATTGTGAAAGATTGAAACATACCATACAAGTATTGATTGATAAAGGAGACATATCTGTAAATGGTCATAAATCCAATGATGAACATGTGGCATTTAAGGATCCTCTTCCGAATTATGAGAAAGTAAATCCCTCTAAATCAAGAAGAGAGAACGTGAACTATACAAATGAGTCTTATGACTATGTTATAAATCATATCTCTGAAAGTGATTTTCATGTGAATGTGATTACTATCAATAATAAATATGATTGCAATGTGACAACACAATGTGGAAAAGTCACTCTTCAAGGAGCATTGCCTAAGCCATCCTTTGTGATTAATCAGTACAATGTCCTTGATCAGCTTAAGAAAACACCCACTCATATATCTATCCTAGAGCATTTACGTTTGTCACCTACCCATATAATTTTTTTGGAGAAATCTCTACAAGAAACCAACGTATCTCAAGATCTTGATCCTACATAGTTTCAATCCATGGTAGGACACTTAACCATGCCTCATTTCTTGTCTTTCACCAAACATGATGATCTTGCTATGACCCAACCTCATAACGCTCATCTTTATATAGAAGTCCTTGTACATAAGCATTGAATAAAATGTGTCCTAATAGATGGAGGGGCTAGTTTGAATATATGTACTGTTAAATTAGTCCTTGTATTGGGGTTTTTAGAGAATGTTGTGGATCCAAAGAAAAAGATCACAATCAAAGCCTATGATGAGGAAGAGAGAGTGTCAAAAGGATCTGTTGTCTTGCCCATTAGAGTTGGACTAGTGGAAAAAGATGTGGTTTTCCAAGTACTTGATCTTGATCTAGCATATAACATACTCCTTGGACGACCTTGGATACATGCAATGCAAGTAGTTCCTTCTACATAGCATCAATGTCTGAAATTTCCTTATAATGGTCAAGAGATTTCAATTCAAGGAGATACCAATCCTTTCCAATATTGCAATACCATCAAGCCAAAGCCTGAATTAATTGTCTCAAATAATCACCCAGTTTAACCTCTTATCTCACAAGTTGATCCAACTTAAACACCTTCAACATCTAAAGTAGATGAATCCACATCTAAGGCAACTGAACCCAAGATTAAGATCAAAGATCAAGGTATGGGAGAATATTCTATAGAGCAAACCTTTTGTGTTTCACAACTCCCACCTTCACCTAAATCTTGTGGCAAGCCAGTGATGGGTAGACAAACATCTTTTTATTCTAGGAGACAACCAAGAAACACTTTTTTTAAATGGGGAACTTATCAGAGGAGACTGATAAAAAAGATATTAAGGAATGGCTATATAAAGAAGAAGAAGAAGAAGAAGAAGAAGAAGTGACAGATACATCAAAACCAGACATTCAATTACCTCTTGAACAATATAAAAAAGGGTTAACTATAATGCAAAAGATGGGATACGATAGCCTTGGTCCCATTGGATTAAGAAAAGAAGGAATTGTGGAACCTATACAACCTACTTTGCAAGCCCCTAATGAAACAAAAGGATTGGGATATAATGAAGATGTTGAGGAAGCTATAGGTAATTTGTATGAGAAGATTCAAGAATTGCAAAAAAAATGGTGGAACTAATTCTCATGAATGGGAAGGGCTTTTAGAGGTGTCTTTTGAAGACAAGCAAATATATGTAATTCATTCATACAATAGACTAGACAATAAGGGATTTAGTTCAAGTTCTAGACAATTAGAGCAAGAACCACAAAATGCTACGACTGACCCTCATGAGGAGGGTTGGATATCGGATGAACCAAACAACCTTGAGGTGGTTATCGATCTTGAACTCGAAGATATAGTTATTGACCTTTGAAATATTTATGTCCTTACCATTATGTATTTTGAAACCAATGAGCTTGATGACCTTCCTCTTGTGCACCCTGAACTTATAGATTGGGGGCAAGAAGAACCCCTTGAACTCCAAATCTTTCCTAATGGCCATGCTATCATAAATTTCTTGAATCCCATGGGTCTTTTATATGTAGGAGTTAGTGATACAAATTCAACTGAGAAAATTAATACTACAACCACATCTAGAGAAAATGTCAAGCCTTTTAGTCATAAAAATGCAAAAAAGAATAATAGATCTGATGATGAAATCTGTAATGTGACAGTATTAGATCTTGAAAAAAGTAAAAATAAAAGACGAATCCAATGGTGAAAACCTCTCTAAGGCACCAAAGAATAGAAGGCTTGACATTCTTCCCCAGCCAAAATACCAAGAAAGATCTTCAGTCATCATAGAACCAATAGTATCTATCAACATTGGAACAAATGATAATCCTAAGAATCTTCATTTGGTAGCATCATTATCACCAGAAGAGAAAGAAAATTTTATCAAAATTTTCAAAGAAAACCAAATCAATATTGCTGAGTCATATGCAAATATGCCTAGCCTAGATCCTAATTTATTCATGCATCACTTATCCATAGCTCCTGGATTAACCCTGTAAAACAAAAGTTGAGAAAAATGCATCTGTGTATAGCTCTACTGGTCAAAGTTGAGTTGAAAAAGCTACTAGATGTAGGATTTATCATATCTATTGATTGTTGGCAAATGCACACTCCAATGAGAAATTGTAGGTGATTGAAGGTATTATCATTGATGGCAACCTTACAATCATATGATACCGGCACCGACAGACTCTACACCGGCATACAGTTCACTGACACCCTAGCCGCAGGAATTTTGTTTAATTGTATTTTATTGTAAAATCTTTTTGTAAGCCGACATGGCAGATTGTAATAAGATTCATATAAGTATGATATCTTGTAGATCATTTAATAGAAGTATGTATGGTTAGATAAATGCAGATCTAATGTGCGAATTGTAAGGCAGATTTTGGATAAAGGTTTATGATTATTACAGAGCTTAAACCGGTACTGAACCTAGCATAGCAGATGTTGATCTAAAGCAGTACAAGACATTGGATTTGTATAATCCATTTTTGTAAGTCAATGAGACTTGTTTTGTAACTGAGCAGTGAGCTCTAGGCACTTGGCCTTCCTGCATGTGCAGGCCCCTATTGTAACAGTAATATTCTCTTATTGGCTAGTAAGCGAATATTGTGGGTTACAAATCCCACCGAGGTTTTTCCCACACTGGGTTTCCTCATTAAAATATTGTGTTATGGTGTGTCTTTCATGTTGTGCTTAGTATTCTTATTTACTGCATTAATTTTGGTTAACCGGTACATTGTTTTGGACTACTTTTCATATAATAATTTCAAAAAATTCATGAACCGGTCAGATACTAATTCACCCCCCCCCCCCTCAGTATCTTTGGGAATCCTAGAAATTGGTATCAGAGCTTGGTCCTCTATTTTCAAAAGCCTAATAGCTTGAGGAAGATCCTAACACTGGTAGAGATGGAAAACTTGAGAAAGCAATTGGAAACAACTCTTTCAGACTTTGATGTAGAAAAGGTGAAGAATATCAAACTTGAAGATGATTTGAAGGCTGCACAGGATATCATTCAAGGACTTCAAGAAAATCTCACTATTGCAAGGAATAAGAGAAGAGAACTTTGTGAAAAGATGCAGAGTGATGATGATGAAAAAGAAACTCTTAATGACATTGTGAACAAGCTGAGACAAGAAAACAGTACAATGAAGAATGAGATGCAGGATATGACTATGAGATTTTGTAAAGAAACCGAAAATCAGAAGAAGAATGAAGATGACTTGGTTAGAAGACTAAATGATGTTGGAAATGAAAAGACAAGACTCAGTCATGAAAATGATATGTTAAAGACAAATTTAATGCATACAGAAAATGACAGAACTGAACTCATGAGACAGAAAGATTTCTTGGAAAATGAGTTGGCTACTGCAAATCAACACAAGGAGAAATTCAAGAAAAGTTCAGAGGAACTTGATGACATGTTGAAGAATCAGAAACCTAATGGTGATACAGATGGCCTTGGCTTTGAATTTGGTGAAAGCTCCGGTACTGCAAACAATCATGATCACATCAAACTGGTAAGACAACCTAATGCTTGCAAATTTAATGGGAAATGTTTTAATTGTAACAGATATGGTCATAGAGAAAATTAGTGTAGATCTAGAAATTATCAGAACACTAATATACCCACCGGTCAATGTTCTAAATGCAACAAAGTTGGTCATAATTCAGAAAATTGTAGATTGAATGTAAGATGTTATGTTTGTGGAAGATTTGGACACTTATCTAATCAATGCAGAACACATACCGGCATAGGATATGGGAAAGCTATTCAGAAAAACAATGTGACTTGTTATGTTTGTAACAAGATTGGACATATTGCAAAATTTTGTAGAAGTAAGACATCACCGACAAATAACAAAGGACCCAGCTTGAATGGTAAAAAAAAAGTTGAAGAGGTAAAGAAAGAATTCTCAAAGCAATGGATCATAAAGTCAGATCAGAATGTTGAGGGGAATACTCCTCCATCAGCAGAACAATGTATCACTCCATCAGCAGGAGACTCTTCATCTAATTGAAGAAAATCCTTTGGGGTTTGGCAACAAATTGAAAAACATGCTAATTTACCCTTGGTTGATGGTGAGAAGTTGAATTACTTCTTTACCAGCAGATGAGTTAAGTTTGACTTAACCAACAGGCATTAAATGTGGTAGTTGAAGGTTATAACAAGTGTTTTGGTTCTTTTTTTCATTCACCGAACATTCAAATCTCCAGAGAGCGTGAAAATCTCGAGCGAAGGCGTCCATAGTGTAAAGTGAAGCAAATCATCCAAGCAAATCATCCTAAAGGCATATTAAGGTATTTACAACTATGGCTTCTTCATCAGAACCTGAATTTATTGCAAACCCTACTGTGATTGAAGTTATCAAGCGCCCTAGACCTGTGTTCAAACTTATTCCTGAGATTGCGAAGAAAGATGATACCGTAGGAGCATTTTCGAAAATACCTAAGGGAGTAGTTTTTGCAGAACATCCTAAAATATATATACATTGTCATATTGAGGAGCTAGGAGATGATGAAATCAAGAACATGTATAGGACTGTAATTTGTGATGTAAATGGTAATATTAAACCGGAACACAAGGTAGTAGAAACCCTAGGTTTTGTGGACATTCTTAGCATCCCTAATTTTTCGAAAGATGTGATAAGGATAGTCCTAAGTAGAGTCCATGGTGAATTCTTTTGGTTGGATTCCATCCATAAGATCACTAAAGAAGCAGTTCGGGCAGTAACAGGGTTGCCTTCCACTGGTAGTAGGCCTGACATAACTAAAAAGGTCTCAAATGAAACTATGATGAACTTAACCGACACAACATTTGACAAAGATCCCTAAGAGTCAATGATGTGAAGGACATCAATGTTAGATTTGTCAGTATGAATCTTGGCTATAAGGCCACACATGCAAATAGGTTAAACTCAGTATCCAGCCTATGTATTAAAAGTGCATATGACATGGTGAATGACAATGCAAGAATAGATATGTGTAAATGGCTTAAAGATGAATTGATAGACAACCTGAAGAAAATCAAAGGTGATAAGAAGGGAACTTTCAGATTTGGAAATTTGCTGGTATGTTTAATGCTATACATTACCAAGGAAGTATCTGGTATTGGTAGGAAAGACTTTGGCTTTGATCCGGTAGGAAAGCAACTATTAGACATATTAAACAACATGGGAGAAGACAGAGAGAAAAATATAAATGAACATTTTCAAGCACTAAAGGCTAGAATGAAGACAAGAATAAGGCTATCTCAAGCAATTGTTGATAAATATCAAAAAGAGATATGCTTTGTAATTAAGAAAGATGAAATCTGGATGGAGGCAGTTGTCCCTAGAACTATTTGGGTAACCAAGATGGGATATGAGACAAATAATATAATTGAAACTTATGCAAAATCCCTCTTAGAAGCACCTAAGGAACCAACTGAAAAAGTTTTTGGCAATGCCGAAACAATTGAAATTGGCATTCAATCCCATAGAAGAGTTAAGAAAATTGAACAGATAGTGAGGAAGGGAACCAGACAGGCAAAAGCAATAAAAGAAGATGTATAAAAGAAAATTGGTATTAAGGAGAGTGGGTTGGAAGGACTTCAACCGGAAGCTCATCTTTCACCGGTTGCAACTTCTTCTGACAGTGAGATACCGGTTGTGTTCAAAAGGGTAGAAAGGAAAAGAAAACCCTCACCGGTACCCTCACCTACACCTAGAAGAACAAGACAAAAGCAACAAGCAGTTAGGCCTACAACTAAGAAGTTAACCGCAAAGAAAAAGAAGGAAAAACAGGCTATTGCTCCACTGGACAAACTTCTAAATGAAATAACTGATGATGGAAAATTGAAAAATATTAGCAAGTTGTATAACACACTTTCCAATGATGATAAAGAGAGCATAGAGAATAGTGTGATTTTACACTTAGACATATACAAGAAATTTTTGATGGAGATTGTTGATGATATACCCAATGATTTATATAGAAGACTAGAAGCTAGAAGGGTAGCTATTGTTGAGTTAGATAAAAAGATAAAAATAGAAAAATTACTTGCAGTTCACCCAATGAACTCCACTAAAGAGATAGATGAATTAATCAATGAAGCCAACCGAATAGTATTTTCAACTAGTCACCAACATGTAGCACTAATGGCAGGCAGAGTGAATGAAATCTCTGAAGAAACTGCAGATCAATGGGATATATTCTTTGTTGAAAAGGAGAAACAAGAAGAACTTAAAAGACCTAAGACCATCAGAGTCTACCAAAAGGACAAGGATAAGGGGAAAGGTAAGGTAGGTGGACCTCCAAGCCTAAAGATAACTGATAACCTGCCCCCACCTCCTTCTAATACTCCACCGGTACATATTGTTGACAAACAACTGGCAACAAAGAGTATGGAGACTCCTTATGAGAATACAAATTTCGAGTCTGAAATTTTGTACACTATGAACATAGACACCCAAGAGGTAAATATTGTGGTTGATAAAGAGATCACTGAAGATAAGAAGAAAGATGTGGCTACTCAGCCATCGACTACAGATGTTGAGATTGGGGTTGAGACACAAACTGAATAATCAGTTGATCATCTGTCTACTGGAATGATGACTGATACAAACATTGCTAAATCCATTGAGCTAGAGAAACCGGATGACAACACAATGAAACCAGTTGAGATACTGGTAGTGAATACTGAGACTTCATCAGAGAAACTGGCAGTAGAGAGCACAGTGAAACCCTCTGAGGCACAGGATCAGAAAAAGGTTGAGGTACAGGTTCATGCAGAGACAGTGCCACCGACAACAACTGAGAAGCCTAAACCTTTGTTGATAGAAATACAAACACAAACTGACCCACCAGAGGTCGAGGCAAGAAAAGTGGTTACTACCACCGACAACATGGAAATTGTGAAGTCAGTTGGGCAGACATCCGGCTCATCAATGACTAAATTCAGACCAACAAATGTAACTGAGGTATTTTTGGATTCCATTAAAAAGATAACAGACTGTAATGTATTAGCATATAAGGCTATAGATGACACCATCCCCATTCTTAAATTGATTGCACCCAAGTACAATGTAGATAATAAAGATTCTTTGAGTCAGTTAGACACATTGTCTAAATACATAACCAGCAATATACTGATTGTGGATCAAATAAACGAAGAGACATTTAAAGAGAAAATGGATAAGGAAAAACAAAAATTCTTTGATGAGACAATAAAGAAGTGCACGAAACACATTGATACCCTTTTACCGGCACTAAGCAAAACAATAATGGAGTTTAAGGAGTTGTATAGAGACACATGTAAGACTAATATTTTGACAGTAGGTAGATATAGACAAGGAGATCAGTAGGGTGCAAAAAGAAATAAATGATATAGCTGACAATCTCGTTGATTCATCTGAACCATTATCAGTTATAGAGCAGGAAATAGCAGGTTTTAAGGAGAAACTTGAAAAATTGGAAAAAGAGAAGGAAAGAATAAAAGGAAAGGCAAAAGATCTTAAATGCAGACTTAGTCCCAAATTGGACTACCTCATCTCTTTGAGAAAAGAGATCTCAGAGGCACTTGTTCAAGGACTGAAGACACCAGGAGAGAAAATGCATCACCTCACTAGTACAATTCAAAGAATAGAGGCAACATTCAAGGATAGTGACAGGTTCAGTGAGAGCTTGAATTTTGTATTGGCAGACCTTTTCTAGATTGTAACCAACCGGTTACAAGGATCAAGCTGAAACTGCACTCAGTTGACACTTTGACAACCTTTGTCATTGATGTCAAAGGGAGAGTAGTGAAATTGAGAAAAATAACTTGCAGAAGAGATCATCAGCTCAGGGGGAGTACACATTTTTGACAACACAGTTTTGGTAAGACATTTTGGCAGATTCCTTTAAGACTATAGTTTTGGACACATTTTGGATTTTTCTCATGAGTGTTGCCATCAATGCCAAAGGAGGAGATTGCTAGCAAATGCACACTCCAATGAGAAATTGTAGGTGATTGAAGGTATTGTCATTGATGACAACCTTACAATCATATGATACTAGCATCAACAGACTCTACACCGGCATATAGTTCACCGACACCGAAAAGAAGAATTACCGACACCCTGGCCGACAAGAATTTTGTTTAATTGTATTTTATTGTAAAATATTTTTGTAAGCCGACATGGCGGATTGTAATAAGACTCATATAATTATGAGATCTTGTAGATCATTTAATAGAAGTATGTATGGTTAGATAAATGCAGACCTAAATATGTGAATTGTAAGGCAAATTTTGGATAAGGGTTTATGATTATTATAGAGCTTAAACCGGTATTGAACTCGGCATAGCAGATGCTAATGTGAAGCAGTACAAGACATTGGATTTGTATAATCCATTTTTGTAAGTCAGTGAGACTTCTTTTGTAACTGAGCAGTGAGCTCTAGGCACTTGGCCTTTCTACATGTGAGGCCCCTATTGTAACAGTAATATTCTCTTATTGGCCAGTAAGCGAATATTGTGGGTCACAAATCCCACCGAGGTTTTTCCTACACCGGTTTTCCTCGTTAAAATATTGTGTTATGGTGTGTCTTTCATGTTGTGCTTATTGTTCTTATTTACTGCATTAATTTTGGTTAACCGATACACTGTTTTCGAATGCTTTTCATATAATAAGTTCAGAAAATTCATAAACCGGTCAGATACTGATTCACCCCCCCTCTCAGTATCTTTGGGAATCCTAAAATTGATTATAATAAATGGATTTAAAAAATAGTTCCTGTTTCAAAGCTAGATAAGAGCATCAGAGTCTGCAAAATGTTTTGAGACTTGAACAAAGCATGTCCAAAGGATGACTTTCCTTTTCCCAATATAGATATCATTGTAGACTTAACTGCAGGAAACAATATGCTATCTTTGATGCATGGCTTTTTTGGTTATAATCAAATAAGGATAGCCCCAGCAGACCAAGACAAAACAACATTTATGATGAGACCATAAATTGTCTCATATTTAACCCATTAAAATCATCTATTTCTTCTTAGTGTATTGTTGTAAAAGTGGATTTGAGTAATGATTGAAAGTTCTTTAGCTTGATTAAGGTAAAATGTAAAGTAGATATTTGGATTATTTTAGTTGAATAAATATGATCCAAAATACTTCTAATTTGTCTCTACAAGCGTGCAAGATGTTACAATTGTTACCGCGTCATTTATTCTTCATGCCGAGAGTGGGTCATATTTTCCTTTTTTATGTTGGAGTCCTAGTTCATACCATATTACCTTGGTTCAAGTCCTTAAATGCGGCCTCAAGTCCTTTCTCTAGTCATTTTCATTCAAGTTCGGATAATTCATTGTACTCCTTGAACGCCTCAAACCGTTTTGAACTAGGTTCAAGATGTTCATTTAGGTTCAATAGGTTCTGAGGTGTTCAGAAAAGGTTCTTCGTACTAACATTTTCTCTAAGTTTTTGCAGCGACTCTTTAATAAAGTTTTTCTTGTTCGGTGATATAACATTTGTGTTGAACTTGTTGAACTAAGTTCAAAGGGTTCAAATATGTTCAACGTGTTCAACATGGCAAAGTGGTCAACAGTTTGACGCGGCGTACATCTTGAACTATTTGAACACTCAAGAAGTTGGTTCAAGATGTTCACACGGGTTCAATGTTGGTGGGTCCCGCAGTTTCTAATGTTTCGAGAAGTGCATTTATTGCTAAATACGGGAGGCAAAACCATATTGTAAAGTGATGTCGTTCTTTGGCTTTTTCGAAGTAAGTGAACGTTTCAGGAACTGGCAATTTCTTAAAGTATGCCGCCATGCATTCAATGCATGCGTGCATGGGTCTAATCTACCAATCTGCCGCGTTTGAAATGAAATTGTGAAATCATTGCATTTAATGTGTCTGTATTATTACCTTTCTCTATAAGGTATGAAAATCATTTGTGTTCTGCGTTTGCTACTTGCTGCTGGATTTGTGTTTATATTATCCTTGGATATGAGTCTTTCTTGCTGCTAGCCGTCGTCTGATTATACAGCTATGAAGGTGAGTCTTTCCTTATTTTCTCCAGTGTTTTCCCTTGCATTTTCTCTCATACAAAAGGTTTCACTGCAATCAAGTTTAGGTTTCTTGTTTTGAAATCATGAAGTCCACCCTGCACTTGTTTGGAAACGTCTTTAGCACGGCGTCCACAGAAGCCATAGTTAGTGATACTGACCTGAAGGGTGAGAACCTTGAAGTTTTGAAAGAAAGGGTGTTCAGGGGTGTTGATAAGTCTTTTTGTATAGAGATTTTGAGTAGTGGCCTTTTAGAAGCCACAACCTTTCCTCCAGCAATTCCTTGTCCAGAGCTGGTTCGGGAGTGTATTGCCAGATATGACCCTGTATCTAAGACTATTAAAAGAGATAATGGTGAAACCCTTCTTGCCATTAATTGCGAACTGATTGCTTCAGTGTTCAAGATACCGGATTATCAGTTTTCTAATTTCTCCCCTGCTAAGTCAATTAGTGAGTTCAATGCAGATAGAGCCGGACACAGGAATAATGTGGCGAAGTTCTGGTTGAAGGTCCCTCAGAGAGGTGGCTCTAGACTACCTAAAAATCCTAACAAGAACCACATGTTGCCACATATCCACGATGTAATGCTTCTGTTGCATCAATCCAGAGGTTCTGCCGAAGCTTATAGCTTTGATGATTGGATATATTGCTGTGTACAATTAGTTCTGGAAGGAAAACAATATTTGGATTGGGCAGAGTTAATTGCTGATTCGATGAGGGAGTAGTTGAGTTTAGCCAAGCAATTTCAACAAAACTTCTTCATGTCCTCGTATCTTTTGTATTGTCTGGCCTGTGTTAAGGAGTTAACGAGTATACCCAAGCAGCCCACTGAGGAAGATGTTCCGGTGTATGAGTTTTATCCAATGCTACAAAAAGACAATGCCCTACAAGATTTTGGAAGGGTACATAATGCATTCCTGGGCGATATGTGTCATGAACTAAAAGGTACAAAAGTCAAGCGAATTTCAGATGATGCACAGTCCTTGATTAAGAAGTTCGGAAGCTTTTACATCTAGTTCCAACACTTTTGCTATATACGAGTGGGAGGCTTTGAAGAGGAACCCTTCAAGCTTCCGCATTTCTATTTTGATTGTTTTGTCCTAGCAGAAGTATGCAGACAACTGACTTCCGTGGTCAAGAAGGCACAACCTAAGGACAAGTGGGAAGGTCATTTTCCAATACAATTGGGAGTGTTATCCTGTAATTCAATGTCTGATGCACTAAGTATAGGAGCAGACCTTAGAAATTTTAATTTCTCTCTGTATGCTGAAAGAAAAGGGTTTGACAACAAAGGATTTTCTCGGAGCCTTGGCTTAATGCCTTATCTTCCCACGCCACAGTTAGAAGATTTATGGGAAGACTGTTCAGATGAACTTGAAGTCTTCAAAAGAGAAAATATGAGATTGGTGTTGGAACAGGTTATTTCTCTGCAAATAAAGATAGATATTAAAGGGCTTGAAGAAGATTATCTTGAACTGTTTGAACCAGGGTATTTATCCCACGCAGAGACTGAAATGCCCCCAATTAATTGGGATGAGGAGGAAAATGATGACATTCAATTGAGAACCGAACGAGTTCTGGATAGAACTGTGGCATGGGTGGTCAAGAAGAAAGCAATGAAGCCAGACGCCAAGTCTCTTTCTACAAGAAGTATGTCTTCACCAAAATGTCCTTCTAATAGTGCTCCTGTTCGTGCAGGTAAGGAAATCAAGTCGGCTCAGCCTAGATGCAGACCTAGCCCAACTCTGGATTTCAGTACCCCTCGGCATACTTGATCACGTAGTGTCACCCAGAGGAGGATGGACCAGGTCAAGGATATGGGAGTCAAAGATGTCGTGCTTGAAGCTCAGATCTTTGAAATTGAAGATTTGGATGGTGAAGTTGCTTGTGCTCTAGACTCCCAAACGGTGACTGTGGCTATGATGCCACCCCCAAAGATGATTGAAGGAACTTCTCATTCTGCTGCGACTCCTAAATGGTTAACAACCTCAGTGAACAAGAAAAGGAGCTTTCTTCTTGTGACCATTCCAATTCAGGAAATGGTTGCCAAGTACTCTGAGAAGAATCCAAAGCCAAAGAGGTTCAAGACCACTGCGCACCTAAACAATGACGAGGAAATTGGTAAATGGACGGCAGAAATTGCCTCTTACAAATCGAAAGATGAGAACAAAGAGGCTGGTTCTGATGATTTTGAAATCACAAAAGTAGAGTTGGGAAAGATGAGCAGGGATACAGATAACCATTTTTTCCAAGTGTAAGCGAAAAAGATGCTTACCCGGTTAGAGAAGGATGGATGGGAGAAAAGAGAACTTAAAAGACATATAAGTGTTTTGGCTCAATTCATCGATAGCATCGGTTGCCTTGGAGCAATTCCAATATCCCATGCCACTGAGAATTTTGACCCAACTTCTCCGAAAAACAAGAAGTTGATGAATCAAGTTCAACGGGCTAAGAGCATCGCTGAAGCGGTTAAAAAATGGATTGAACAAGTAATCAAAGATGGTGAAAAATACATTACCGACTCCCAGAAGTTGTGTGATGAGGTACAGGGCCTGATTTCCAAAATCCAAAATCAGCTTGTACCATGGGAGAAAGAAGAGCACAAATGGCAAAATGTCCTGCCTCTATTTACCAAAATCGAAGAGTACGAAACTACAAGATTTCTGACAGAACATTCAATTAAGCTGGTATCTGATGAATGCCAACTTTTAATGCTAAAGAAAACTATCATGTGGCGGGTGCTCACCTTTCAGTCAGTAATTACGGATGCGAAAACCTCCGTCTATGAACTCCAGGATTTGCAAAGCAGTATTGTCAAAGATAATAAAGTGGTTAATCCCGATCATGACTGGGAACTAGGAATCTGCGGGTCAAGTACACAGGAAGTAGTCAAGTCTTTCTGGTTGAACATGGAGAAGATCAGAGTTAGGAGTAGTTTCACGTCGGAGGATATAACCAAAGTGGCTAGGATCGAATCTATGGTTTTCATTGGGAATGATCAACTGTCGAAGCACTCAGAGAAGATGGTGCAACACAAGTGGAATAAAGAGGTGGCAAAGGCAAAGCTTAATGCAATGAAAGTCCCAAGCCAATCAATGATCCAAGAACTCATGGCTGCTCATGACGCTCGCGAAGACGGAGAAGAGGATGATGATGAAATATGACATAATACATCTGCTTTGGGCTAGTTTTCTTTATTTAAAAAAAAAACATTTTTCATAGTTATGCAAAAACTTCGGGACAATTGTCCCAAAATACTTTCTGTTGGTTTCGTAACTATTTTATCGGGGAGTGGTTGAGTTTTCAGGGAGACCCCCCCCCCCCGTTTAGACTATAAATTAAGTAGAATCGATGGTAGAAGGGTTAGTTTTTGAGTAACTGATTTAAAAAAACTTGGACGTGTGTTTGTTTTGATATTTTCTATTCCTAATCAAAGGAGGAATTAGATGGTTGAGATCTATGGTTGAAAAATATTAGCAGATGTATCATTATGTCTTTGATTACATAAAGATATATATATGAAATCTGGTCATATCGTTCTTGGGGAGAAGAAAGATCTGTGTATTTTGAATTCAAATAGATAACATGTCTTTGCATATGTTCATCCGATCAAGTAACAATATTTGATTATTTCATTGCAGTTTTTCATTATTCCTCTGATGTTCTTTCTTTTGAATGTGTTGTTTACTCTGGAAAAGATTCATGTTTGCGGGTGCATTCATTTTCTTTGAATCTATTCATCTTTATTTGGAAGAAGTATATTGAACTTTGTTTCAGTTACTGTAATTACACACTTTGAAAATTAAGAAGATAGTTTCCATTATTATGAGATATGAGGAAAGTTATAGCCTTTCATCCAAGAATGATATAGGCGGCCTTATATGCTTTCTGGTTAAAAGCTTTTCATTTGGATATAAATATAAAAAAAAAAAAAAAAACACTTTTTATGAAAAATCTAGATAGGGAGTTGTACCTAGGCAAAAATTCAGAGGGAGGTGATCGAACAAATGCCTATCCAACTATTCAGTGAACCATTTGTTCTTAAAAGAAGGTAACAGAGTTTTAAAATTAATCATTTAAATGCAAAGAGCAAATCTGTTCACTAACAACAATGTAGTTGAATGAGTTATTAAATAACTCATGACAATATGAAGCTTCAAAAATACTTGCAGCAGAGAACTCCAGACATTAACTCCAGACAACTCCTGACAAGGCTTTGAAGACAATAAGAGAAGATAGAGAATATTCTTGAAGACTCCCAGCACACTCCAACAATCATGCAAAATCATGGAGTACCAGCCATTCCTAAATCAATGGGCAAAGTATATGTTTCGTACAAGTTGCAATTGCACACTACACTATGTTATCCTTCTCCAACAAAGATAACTCAAGTTAAAAAAACACTCCAATGTAATTGTATGATTGTATAATATTATTCATGATGATCTACAATTATTTGGTCAACTGAACTGAAGAATAATTCCTTCATTCACATTGAGAACTTGAGACTTCCTAAAATTCAAGCGCCCAAAAATTGTGAAAAACACAGTCTCAGTAAAATGACCATATCTCCCTCATTTCTCAACAAAATTAAAAAATTAAAAATGATCTGGAAAGTAGACTTGAATGGATAAAACCCATTTCGAGGGTTTGGTAATATTCACAATAGAGAAAGAGTAGTTTACATCAGAAAATGACTGAGATAGATTGGCGAGATGAAGGACAACAAGTTCAGTTTTCTCAATGTTTTGTAAAGGGCCCCTTAAAAATAGGATCTTGGATCAAAATTCTTAGGGAATTGGTTGGGTAGTTATGGAATAAGAATTTTATAAATTCCTTTTAATCATTTGAGAAAATGGGAGGATTAGAAAGGCTTGTTTTAGCCTGAGGAAATAGGATAGTTTCTAGTTTCATTTCCAACAATGTATTTTCAGATTTCTAGATTAAATTTGAATTCAAGAAAGCATTTCATTTCCAACAAGTGTGAATTAGATTATCCTCTTTCCTTTCTTGCAAGTGTGAGATATATTAGCTATTTTCTTTCATGTAATTTTAGCTTTTCCTTTCATGCAAGTTTAGCCTCTCCATTCATGTCAGTATGCCTTAAATTAGCTTTCCTTTCCTACAATTTAGAATAGACTGTCAAATGAGTTTTCTCAATTCTCTATTGCATACAACCATGGACACTGCCTTGGATTGATAAATTAAATTATGAGGATTACAATGATCCCATCATTTTACCTGTCCTTAAGGGACCTACTATTGAATGCCATGCCATTTGGACTGAAAAATGTAGGAGCTACATATTAGAGAGCACTAACAACAATATTTCATGATATGATGCACATGTTTATGGAAGATTACGTTGATGATATTCTGGTAAAATAATATACCAGAGAGGAGCATCTTATCATTCTGCACAAGATTTTTAATTGGATTGAGAAGTTCAATGTGCATTTAAATCCCAAAAAGTGTTTTTTGAGTGACATCTGGTAAACTCCTAGGATACACTGTGTCAGTAAATGGATAGAGGTAGATCCTGAGAAAGTGAAAGCTATTATGGAGATGCCACCTCCCAAAAATATTAGTCAGTTGCATTCTTTACAAGGAAAATTGCAATCCATCCAAAGGTTTATTGCATAGTTAGCTGATAGGTGTCATCCTTTCTCACATCTCTTACACAAAAATGTACCTTTCAAGTGGGATGACAAGTGTGAAGAAGATTTCCATATGTTGAAAGAGTATTTAATGAATCCACTTGTTCTTATGCCCCCTATTGAAGGAAAACCCCTCTTACTCTATATATCAATTACTCAAGCATCTCTTGGTGCCCTTTTAGCCCAATAAGATCACGAGGGGAAAGAAAGAGCAATCTATTATATCAGTCGGATTCTTGTTGGCTATGAAATAAACTACAATCCAATTGAGCGAGCATGTTTGGCCGTAATTTTTGCATCCCAAAAATTTCATCATTAAATGTTAACTCATAGTATAAAGTTAGTATCCAAGATAGATCCTTTAACGTATTTTCTCAGTAAGGTAGACTTAACAAGAAGATTAAACAAAATGCGGGCTCATTCTTAGTGAGTTTGATATACAATATGTGGATCAGAAAGATATCAAAGGACAAGTGATTGCAGATCAGTTAGCGAAGGCACCTTTATCATATTTTCAACCGGTATGTTCAGAATTTCTAGATGATTCAATTTTAACTATCATTGAAAATACATGGAAATTATATTTTGATGGATCATACACTCAACATGGATCAAGAGCTGGAATATTATTTGTTACACCATAGGGAGATACCATACTTAAATCATACTGATTAATGTTTCCTTATACAAACAATATGGCTAAGTATGAATCATTAGTGACTGGAATAAAGATGGCAGTGGAGTGGAATATAGCAGAACTTAATGTTTATGGAGACTCCCAATTGGTTATCAATCAATTGAATGATGACTATCAAACAAAGGATGAAAATTTAATGCAATATAAACGTATGGTAGATGACTTTAAAAAGTATTTTGTCTCTATTCACTTTAAACAACTGCATCGGTTAGAAAATAAAGCAGTTGACGATATGGCTATCATTGCTTCCTTGTTGGAGATACCTGAAAAGCATGAGCAATATGAGTTTGTAGTTGAACAATTATATACTCTTGCATATGAAGACCCGCAATACCAAGCTATATGTCATTTGGTTGGACCTGATTCTCCCATGTATGGTGACATATGTACCTATTTAAAATCCAATACCATGTTGCCTAACCTATCCAATAACAAAAAATACACCTTTATTCAGAAAGCCTCTCGCTACACCATTATAGCTGACACCCTATATCGACGAGGTCTTGATGATAATCTTCGTAGGTGTTTGAAGCATGACGAATATCAAACTGCCTTGTGAGAAGTTCATGAAGGCATCTGTGGAACTCACTCTAGTGGTCCAACTTTAGCTAAGAAAATCATTCATGTGGGATATTATTGGGCAACAATGGAGACAGATTCATATCATTTTGTGAGAAAATGCAAGAAATTTCAAATACATGGTAATCCGATACATGCGCCAGCACAAGAATTGCAACCTTTGGCAACTCCATTACCCTTTTGTCAGTGGGGACTTGACCTTATGGGTAAGATCCATCCACCATCTTCTAATGACCATAAGTTCATTATTACTGCTACAGAATACTTTACCAAATGGATCAAAGTTGTACCCCTCAATAATATCAATGGTAAACAAATCGCTTCAATCATTTTGAATTATATAATCTTCCGCTATAGTATCCCTTGAACCATTATCACTGATAATGGTAGACCTTTTAAAAACCAAGATGTTGAAGAACTTTGTAGCAAATTTCATATCCAACACCGTTTCTCAATACCTTATCACCCGCAGGGAAATGGCCAGGCTGAGGCCTCAAACAAAACCATTTTGAAAATTTTAAAGAAAACGGTCAATGAAGTTGGTCATGACTGGCATATACAATTAAATCTTGCTTTATGGGCATAAATAATTAGTATTCACACACCCACTAGCACAACGCCTTATTCCCTTGTCTATGGATCTGAAGCCCTCTTACCCATTGAGGTTGAGTTGGCATCATCGTGTTTCATTGAAGGGGTTGATACTAGATGATGATTAACGTGTTTCCAAATTGCAAGAATTAGAGCTATTAGATGAGAGGAGACAAAAATGATTTAATCATTTGAAGGCTTACCAACAATGAATGTCGAGAAGTTAAAATCATAAAGTCAAGCCTCGTGTTTTCCAAGTTGGTGATCTTGTGCTTAAGGAGAATCCTCGTAATCAACATGATAGAGAAAAGAAAGGGAAATTTGAGCCTAATTGGTTGGGTCCTTTTGTTATTATAGTGGTATACAGATCAGGGGCTTATCATCTCTCTACACCTAAAGGTGAATTGTTGGATGATCTAATCAACAGTATACATCGTCATAAGTTTTATACTTAAGTATTTCAAAAACCCTAATGCAAGGGGCAAAAATACAAAAAAATCAAAACAATCATCATAAATACAAAAAAATCAAAAAAATTATAAAAAGTGCCATAAAAGCAAGTAGTGAAACCCTGGCAATAGGCGCTTCTTGTGAGAAACTAGCCCTTCCATCTATTTCGATTAAAATATTCCTGTATCCATCACCATTGTATATAGCCATTATAAAACCTTTTATCCATGCATATCCAGGACTTACCAAACTGCTTTTATGTGCAACTTGTACATAGCATATTACACCTACATAATAAATCCTACCATGGCTTGTGAGCTCATGCTTTCATATGCCTATATCATAACCACTTCATTCATAATAAAATTTCAACCCTCTTTCCATTACATACCTATCCATTCTTCTTCTATTCTTAATAAGGCAATTCATTCTTATATTGGGGGCAAATCCTCAACCTGGTTACGGAATGCATCTTTGAATGCCACATTTCGAAGGATAACAATTTGGACTTTGATGAACATATAGCAAGCAACAATACAACATGTGTTTTAAACATTATCAAGATATGAATCATTGGATGATGAGTGTTAGAAAATCAAACATCAACTACAATCTATAATCATAACAACCTATTGAATGGGATGGTTATATTTGTTTTGACATGAAAACATACTTTTGGCATAGATGATTCAATGTTTGTATCTTGATTTTGTTGATCATGTTCCCTATGCTACTCCAAGATGTCTGAGACTAGAGGAGCTATGATGGGGCATGGTTATTTTTCTTTGCTCTTTGCTTGTGGATTATTCTTTAGTAATGTATGTACTCGTCTAAGGATATGATTGGAAAAATCTCATTGAGGACGTTCCGAGTTATGCATGAAAGTTGAGGATAATCCTTGTCTGTTTCTGCAAGGGATACTCAGGTCATCTTGGTTTCATTATACCTAGATGCTTGTATTAACTCGCTAAATCAAAATCCGTGTAAGAAATACTCATGTCATCTTGGTGTAATTATATCTAGGTGCATGTATTATCTTACAACATTTTAAAAGCTCAACGATGAAATAAAGAATTGCTACAATGTGTTAAAAAGATGACAAAATCATTTAGGTGGGTTTTGCATTTTGCACTATTCAGATAGGTGTTGCATTTTGTTTCATTTATTCATGCATAAAGATCAATGGTTGTTAAGAGTTATGATTGAGTATACTTGGACAAATACAAACAAAACATTTGCATTCATTTTAGTGTTTTTAGCTTCATTTCATCATTTTAGAATTCATTACATTTATCATTTAGGTTCATTCATTTATCACACCATCATAAGAATTTGAGAAATACATCATCACATTATATGTGTGTGTGTGTGTGTGTGTGTGTGTGTGTGTGTGTGTGTTGGCCTTGTTTTGATGCCACCAAATTTGAACTTTTGATGAATTGATTAGGCCTATAAAGTGATGATGACATATGATTCTTGTCTCCATCCATGTTTGGAGTAGCATTTATAGTTGGGTTCATGTAGCAAGGAACGATGATTTAAACAAGAACTCTCCTCCAATTCGATTGAATTCTTGAGAGGGATGATGTAATTTGCCAAAAATCATGAAAAATAGCTGAATTTGAATATTCATAAGAAACGATGCAAATTTGAAGCAGTTTGTGGCATAATCAAAATAAATCAACATTGGCCTTCAAAAGTTAAAATCTCTTCGCAAAATGTCAATTACAGTTTGTTAAGTCATGGAAAATTTCAAAACATCATTTAAACCCTCATCAACTGTTTGGGAAATAAGTTGAGAACTAATATCTATGACTCCAAACACTTACATGGAAGATTATGTAATCTTCCAACAATAAGAAATTCATTGGCAATTTGGTGTCTTTGAATAAATTACCGAAATGACATCCTTATTGGCAAGTTGCTTCTCTTTACCAAAACGCTGACAAGTTCTAACCTAGTGCAAACTATGAAGTTGCCAAACATTTGCGGCAAACCAGTGCATTTCATTACAAAGGCACCATCAGTAAGTTGGCTCGAGTTAACAAAAAAACTAATGCACTTGGGTTCATTATCTCAAAGTAAGAATTCAAATATCGACAACTTGAGGCACTCTCAAAAGTCACCGATGGAGTGAAGGTGCAAAGGATAAGTGAAGTATATCGACAAGTTTGTTTGTTTGTGAAAAATACCGAAAGGAAGAGCAAGCTATGACAATTCATATTTTGGCAAATTGGTCAAGTTGCATAGCTTGCCGATGCATTTATAAGTTATTTAATATAACTAACTTTGAAATGGATGAAAATACTCATGTCGACCATTTCGCCAAGTTTCACAAGTGTAAAGAGACCAGCAAACTTATGGCTACCATCAAGCATGTCGATAATCAAACTATATATGAATCGGCCTTTTTAGCCAGTTAGGCAAGAATCCAAAGTTGCTGATGAATGAACACTCTATAAGTTTTGATTGTGAAAGAAAAGGTTGAAAGACAAAGTTGGTTATTATAACCAACTTGTTATAAGGATAAAGGCAACTTCTCATGGATACTATTTCATCTTCCCTGCCGCAAGATGAGAGATTTGGAAGAGGTCGTGAACATCCATCAAAACACATTGATATGAAGATTCTTGTTGGATATAATAGCACAGGAATGCACAGGTACACATACATGTTGAATGTGGAATCATAGACCAAAAGCCTGAAGTGTTAGATAGATTGCCTCAAAATGATTTCATCCCATTGAATGTAATGATTGCAGACTGAGCACAAAATGGAGATGTTGAAAAATATTTTGAAACTTTTGAACAAATGCAATTCATAGTTGCAGGTTCGCATAGACACTAATGCAAAATGTGGAATCATAAAGAACACACTAGGCTACCTCAAAGAGATGTATCTCAAGGAATGAAATGAAAGGTTACAGTATGTGCACAAAATATATTTTCTTTGTATCGACCATAAAAAAATTTCAAGGCAATTGTGAATGATAGGTATAAAGTTGTGTTCTTCAACATTTGTTAGTGTCCTTCCTACATGTGCAAAAAAAAATTAGAGCCTTGGAACAGGTTATAGACGTCCATCAAATCATCTTGGATCGGGTTTCTTACATCAGAAATTATAGTTACAAAGTATGCAGGTTGATACATGCAAAATGTGGAATCACAGACAACATGCAAACCATTTGAAAGATGCTTCCAGATGGTACCATTTCATAGCTAGCAATGACATAAGGATACACACATAATAGATTTGGTAAAAAGGCTTCATAAATCTTCCAAGTGAATTGTAATTGTTTGGCATAATGCTTCAAAGATATGTCATATCAAGGAACGTACATCAAATGGATTCATTCGATCGGTTTTAGAAACCTTCAAACAAATGTAATTGGCAACACATCAATTTGTTCAAGAGTATGTGACTGAAAGATATGTCATCACAATGAATGAGACAAAATGACTGTAGGTCGATGTGCAAAGAATGGATCATGTAAGGAAGCTCTTGAAATATTTGATCTAATTAAATGGGAGCTTGGAAAACCAGTTGAGTTATCAAAGGAATGAGGAAGATATTTGTGGGTTGAGAATGTTGAGTGCTTAAACATTGCCATAGATGTAGCCCATGGCATTGAAGATTTACATCATGATTTCTCTGATCCAGTGCTGCATTGTGATCTAGAGCCAAGCAGTGTGCTTCTAGATGCCAAAATGATAGCTCTTGTAATTGATTTTGGTATGTTCAGGTTAGATTTTTTTAGAAATTCAATACATTCTATCCTCAAAGGTTGTATTGGTTAAATTGTCCTTGAATATGATTTGGGTGAGAGAGTTTCTAAAAAAGGAAGATGTTTGCAGTTATGGGATTATGCTATTAGAGATGGTTGCAAAGATTATGGTCTTGGAATGTTGTTGGTGAATGACTACTTCTCTACATCGATGATCAAGGTGGTGGTATAGTTACAAGTGCAGATTAAGCAAACGAATATATAAAATGGTCAGTGCGAGGAATGATTTCAAAGTTATTAGAGATGAAGCTAGCGAGGATTGAAAACTACCTCAACAAGATGATCAATAATATCGTCTTTCTTCAAAGTCACAAGTTTCAAGTTGCTCTGTTGTAAAAGTGCTTATGTCATCCACTATAACACAACTTAGAATTTGGACTTCACTTTTGTAAAAGTTAGGTAAATCCTAACTTGTTTCTTAAAGGTAGTTATTAGAAGTGGCCACTTGGGTAGTTATCCTAAGTTGGTACTTAAGGTAGTTATCTTAAACGGTTACCTAAGTTCGTTATCCTAAGTGATTATTCTAAGTGGTTACAAAGTAGTTATCTTCTAAGGCCTATAAATAAACAGGCAATTTCATTTGTAAAAGGGGGGGAGACTTTTTACAGAGGGGAAACTCTGGAGAATTTGTAGAGAAACTTTTTGAGAACTTTTTGTTTTCACATTTTGTACACAAAGCTTTTGGACTTGTATATTTTCAAAAGAATAATGAAGAATGCATTGAGTTCGTATGTGTTGAATGAATTCATGATTTATTATTACTAATTTCTCATAAGTTAAATTAGTAATTTCTTTGTGTATCAGTGGAATCTATTAGTTTTCAGTTCAATAATCTATGTAATTGACTTGATGAAACACGTCATTTCTTGGTATCTTGACTTGTCTATGCTAGTATAGCCTATCTCTTCATATGTTGAGATTTGTTGTGCTTCTTTCATCATCATTGCATATCTTAAACCCATCTTATGCTTAAAACCCCCTTGTAATGGTTATCAATTGTGAAATCTCAATGTGTATTCGTATGTCTGCCATTGGGGTTTTTGTTATCTACTTTCTTTAGTTTTGTGTTTTCCTTCCTTTTTGTACTTTCAAGTCAAAAGTACACAAAAATACCAAATACTCACAATCTCTCCAACTGTTGGAACAATTGTCACTGCTCTTCGGGCAAACAGGGCCAAATTCAGATAAACAACCGTAGTGACAAATATGTACCAACAATATGTATATATATCAACATTTCATAACAGATTATCATTAATAAAATGACACATGTATCATCATCGTTATAAGGATTTCATCATAAAACATGAAAAACAACAACATTTCATCATAATAATCATGCCTAATAGGAAGCATTTCATTTTAGAAACATATAAAGGATAATGACATCAACATTTCATATGCCACTGCATATAACATCATGGTAGACACACATCATAATTATGCATAGAGGAATCACCATCACATGGAATGTCATAGTATCATCAACATCATAAACATAGGTCATGAAAAGTAAAAGCTTAAATGTCATCAAATATCATCATAATAACATGCATGTAAATCAAATAGAAATCATATGTAAGTCAGTCTGCATATCATGAATCATAAAATGTCCAAGTGTACAATGATATCTGAATCTAAAAGTGTACAGTCCCATATGATATAACAAAGTATAAAGTCAAGTCTCAACACATCAAGTAGCACTGCCACCAGAGTCTGTAGGTCTTTGAGCTCCCGTGTCTGCTCCACCTGATGGTCTTGCCCCTTGATCTAGGTCTCTACGAGGTGGCCCCATGACACCACCACTCTTTGTTTGAGCTCATCTTGATGGCCGCTGAGAAGTTGATGCATAACTGCCTACTCTCCGACTAGGAGGAACAATACTCTCATATAAACCATTCCAGTGAGCTATCTCTTTCCCATCCTAGACCATCTCCCTAATGGTGTCCCCATGCACTCCTTGTGTGCCAACCTCCTCAATATCCTCTGACATACCCTCAACTCATCTATACCTCTCAATGGCATTGTCTCTCTCTAATGTCAAAGTCTGTATCTAAACCTGCAGCCGATCAATTTGTGCTTGTAATTGTACAACCCGAGCCCTGAAGTCATCCATGTCATCCCGAGCTGATTGTACCACTGGCTGATGTGCCTCTTCATTTTTTACATGTGGTTGTTGTACGAGTTGTGGTCTAACTACCCTCCTTCTAATCAGAGGCACATCATCCTCTGAATCATATCCCCCATAGCCATAAACACCCTCGATATCCTGCACAATACATAGCGGACCACCTTTGCCCTCTATGCCTCGGCCTGCATCACCAACCCTCCCTCTATCTCCTCGGCCCCCTGCATCACCTGCATCTCTGCCCCCATCTCTCCCACCTTTGCCAATAGCCACAGGAAGTCCTCTAACCCCGAATCTAAAGGGTCCACCTCATACTCAAGCCCTGCCTCCTCTCTGACCTCCTCTCCGTCTCCACCCCAACCGCCTCATTGTCGCCTCCTCCTCGGTCATCTATCCCCATCCTCATAATCATCAGGATCACCTGAACTGGGTGGTGGCTCTGCAGGATCAGTCAACCTAGGAAAAGGATGCTTTGCAAAATATCGAGCATACTCCTCTGTCATACCAACATCTATTATGTATGGTTGAGGATCATATGCCATATGTGGCATAACAATAAAATTTGTATAGGTAGCATCAAATGAAAGAGATGGACCCCACTATGACCTATCCTTGTATGTCTGTGCATACAAGGCAACTCCCTGTGGCATCCCTAGAAATCTACCAATCTATCTATAAACTCGAGCAATCAACTGCCACTCAATGACATGTGGTGTCCTCCCGATAAGGTATCGACTATGATACATCACTGGAAGTACTCTAGCATCATCTAGCCATGGCTCACAAGTGACATAAGGTCTCCACACAACAATATACATAGTATCTAAAACATATCTCCAGTACTCAAGCTTACCCAGCTTGGGTTGGGTAACGATACCTCCATACAAGTATATAAAGGGTTGTTCGTCTCCTCATACCCAATCACGTATACGTTGTGTGACAACTATGTGCTCCCAGCACCATATCTATAACAACATAACCTCTGAAGCCAAACTAGTTGCACCATCATATACGACCTGATGTAAATCACGATATAAATGTGCTAACATACAAACCCCTTAGACATATCATGTCCTATGCTACATCATCTACAATAGAATGCGACCCCAACCAACTGAAAGACCACAAGATCTCCTATCTAGACAGATGAAACCTCCAATCAAACCAACCAAAATGGAAGACAGAGGCTCATAATACATCATAATATCCTCCCATCGTACCTTGGAGCCATCAATCATCTCATCACCGAACACTATCCGCAAAGCTGTCGTGCCACCCATCTCGCGATGATCATATTGTACAAACTTATCGGTAATAGGGATGCGAAGAATCCTATACACTTCCTCTAGGGTCACACTTATCTCTCAAGTAGGAAGGTGAAAAGAGTTGTGGTCACTATGCCACCGCTCTACAAGTGCTGTCAGTAACCCCCTGTTCGTCCTGATCTTAGGCATATACAAAAGGTCTCTTAATCCACAAGTATCTATGTGCCTAATCATCGCAACGTCTAAATCCAGAATCAAATGCCTCATAGAAGGGAATCTCTCCCGACATTGGAGGACATCTAAATCCTCCTTGAGCATCACACATTGTTATCTAAGTCAATTATCTATCAATCAATCAAACTATCAATGGCAAACAATTACCCAACATATTAGCTCTTCATTAGAGACTCGATCGGTCTCTTTGAGCAAATATCAATCACACAAATCATTCATCATGATTTTTATCAAATTCAATCATTGAACAAACTATGAAAACTGGCTTCATAACAAAAACGCTAAATTTATCAATATAGGCACTGACACATATACCATATGCGCTAAAAAATGTAAAAGTGCTACAACAATCAATGAAAGTGTTATATCAATTAACAAATATACTGAAAAACATGAATGTGCAACAACATTTGGCAAACACGCAACAAAAAAGGACAAAGGCGCTAAAACATACATATGCGCTAAACAAACATGCAAATGCGTGAAAACTAATAACAAAAGCGAAGAAACTATAAAAGCATGAAAATATCCAACATATGCGTGACACAATGTGACAAATGCGTGACAAGAAACATAAGGGATAAAATATTTATCATGAAAAAACTTTCTAAATATGGTAAAACAGAAATGATAAAACGGAAAAAATTGGAAAAATCTACGATTTTATCAAAAATCAACCTAAAATCTATCAAAAAAATCACACAAAGCAAGAATTTCGAATACCTACCGGGGGACCATACTCGGGCAACCTCTGGAATCTCCTGACTCGCTCAAAATAATGACTGTGAAGTGGATTCACCATCCCGATAGCTGGCAACACTCTAAAAGTGTCCAAATAGGATCTCCTATCTCCAAATTTTAAAAATTCCAAGTGTGCAAATGAGGTGGAAATGGGTCCAAGTTACCTTTTATAACCTAATTTTGACCTAATGGGGGATATATATATATTAAATGAGGGGCATTTTAATTTTTTAAAATTTTAAATTCTCACAATTAATTATGCACTATTAAAACGTTTCGTGAGATTGATTGCTCAAACAAATTTATCCATTTTTTTTGCAAATCAACCTCTCAAGGGGACATATACCATCGATATTTTATCAATGTGAGGGCAAAATCAAGACTTGATTTTAATTTTAATTTTTCTTTGAAACAATGTTGTTCAAACATCCTCTCAAAGAGGGGCAAAATGTATACACCTAAAAATGGCTATGGTTTATTAAATAAATATTTATTATTTATTTAATGGTTATTATTCTATTAAATAAATAGATTTAAAAGTTTATTTATTTAATTCATTTATCATATTCTTCTATTTTCAAAATTTTAAATAAATATTTATTATTTGATTAATTATCTTTAATTATTCTTCTAAAAGTCTTCTTGATTAAAGATTCAAAATTATTTAATTATTCACTTTTTCCACCTCTCTCTCTTCCACATCAACTTATCCCGCCAACTCATTCTTCATGTGGCTAAATATTAATTTTTCCTATTTTTAATTAGTTGTATTATCTCCAACTCTCACTTCCTATATTCCTTCCGCTACTCCTACATCTTTGGAGGAGGTTGTGTCCACCTCATCTCGTCAAACTCCACTTGTCCTGCATTTCCTAGATTGTCTCCAACTATCCTATATTCATGGAGTTCCTAAGTATGGTCAACTCTAGCAAGCTGCCACTTGGATTTCTCTCCCACCTTTTCCTCCATCCAATATGTGTAGGAGGAACATTTTCCATCTTTTTCTCTCACATCCTAATCAATCAAATCATAGCCATCAATCTATCAAGATTCACTCTCAACCAAACCATTGATCTTTGCCACATGGGATTTTGCTCATGTAAAATCTACAAATCCTGAATTTTCCACTAATTTGAAACTAATCGTAATCTTGCACTCCAATTGTTTTAGAGCATTTTTACAGCGTGCCTTTAGCTTAGCTTAGATATAGCTTTAGAATATCATTTTTGATATTTAGTTTGCATTTTAGCATAAAAAGACTACTGTTTGTTCATCTTTGTCATCTTGAAAATCATTACCAGTGCAGTCTGAGAGAAATCAAATCATTTGATTCGAGAGAAGAAGGTGACAGGACACAATGAGATAGCAAAGGGGAGTTTATTTCTTTTGAATTTATTTCTTGTATTTGTTTCATTGGTAATCTAGGAGCTTTTATGGTTTCTATTTTATTTTCTAGGTTACACAACCTTTGTCCACAAAATTAATGTCTTCAATCTATTGATTGTCTTGGAATTTCTACAGTACTAGAAAACATAGTGGTTCAAATTCATGTAACATGAGGTTGATCTTGATATGTGTGATTTGATTAGATGTGCATATTTTATTTTGATGTCTAGGATTAATTTAAAAAATGTATGCTTGCAAATCTATTTGCATTTTCCTCATTAATAACTAAATGCGTCAAGATGGTGTCCAATGACACTATTAGGGAGATAACCAACTTGATAGGTGACTATGTTCTCCTAGGTTACCCCCCTTAGCATTAGATAAGCAACAATAAGGAATGTCAAAGACAACATTCAACAACATACACATGATATTTCATCCCTTCAGAAATCTAGTCAACCTTAATGGTGCTCCTTGTAATTGCCTCTTATTCTTCTTTATTTTTGAAAGATTTTTAAGTAACAAATGAATATCTTTAAAAACCATACTATAGCAACATGTGGTGAAAATATATGTGTATTGTTAGAAATTGCACGTCCCTACAATTTTACACTACATAAAACCTCCTCTCTAGTATGGGAATAGATAATGTCATAGTTATGCTAAGCAGATATGGAAATATCAATTATGTAGAAAAATATGCATAATCCACGATTTTGAGTCCCATTTTCCTACATGACAGTGTTATGCATGGATATCTACACGATGAGCTAGCATCTTGTAAAAAATATATGATTTAATGGATCGTCGGAGCATTAATCTTCTTGGAATATGTCAATACAACACCCCTTTCAACCAAGTTGGGTCTCATAGATGTGTTGGAACCTTCTATGTTTATCAAACATTTAAAAAAAAAAAGGGATACTCTCATGAGGACTCTTTGCAATACACAATTCTTTTGCATTTTTAAAGCTCCGAGAGGAATCCATTGTGTTACAACACTCTTTTAAGCTCTTGCATGCAACCTATTCACACCATATTGGCAAAATGCAATCCACTGACATTGGAAGGACCATCATTGGGAGATCATGGAAACTTCCAAGAGGGGTTTTCTTGTTGACTTGATTGTATCTTCTCCATTATGGTAATCCATGTTTATGATTTTAATATTTTGATATTATCTAGCATGTTTCTACTATTTTATTATTAAAAGCATTCTATCTTTCATTATCATTTTATAGATGTCTATCTATCTGTCGGGTTGTCTGTGGAGGTCGAGAGACCAAAATGAGGGTTTCATCAAGGCAAGCCCCTGAACAACCACCCCAAAATTCTCTTCACTTTAATGTGTACAAGTTTTATTGAAGTTTTTTCTAATCTTGAACAAACCAGTGATCTCTATACTTTGTTGTTGAATAGTTTATTTCATTTCCTTGATAGTTAATATTTTTTGCTGTTTTATTTCGTTGCATCTTGCATTCCCATTGTCTCGAGATCTGTCCAGGGGTAGACTTCTATAACATGATGTGGAGTCTTGTTGTCTATTTGTGCAAGATGACAACACACTCCATTTTAGTCTCTGCAAGGCTTTAACATCTAGGACATAGGACGAGTGTGAGTTACAAAATGACCTCCAACATTTATACTTTCTTTTTTTCTTACCATTAGATTACATTTTCATAGATAGAAATAGTTATCTCATTTATTTATTTGTAATTAGAAATTCATATTAGGAGAATGACATAATATTTTCATATTTCTAGCTATAATGTTGAGTAATATTTGATTTATAGTGTAGTAGGCAGTTAAACTCTCAAAGGAGACATCTTCTTTAGTGGAGTTTAATTTCCTTCGCTAAAATATTTTAAGTCAACTCATAATGTTCGATAGAAAGGAAGAAAAAAATTTGAATTAGAATTGTTAAAAAAATTATACTAAAAAATCATTCTTATTATTTTGAAATTGAATTAAAAGAATCTTGAATAATATTTTAAATATGAACAATAAATAAAAAATAAAAATGAATAAATAATAAAAAATAAAAAATAAAAAATACATATAAATAAATAAAAAATAAAATAAAAAAATGAAAGAATAATTAGATTGTACACAAAAGTATACTACTCATTAATATATTATTATAATATAAAATATTCTACCAAAATATACCCAAAACTAAATGAAACAATATGCACATTCAACTATTACAATCAAGGATTGATTAAACTGATTCCTAAGGGAAAAAATGAGAACAACATTTCAGGGTGGAGACCTATCATGCTTCTCAATACCTCTTATAAAATTTTAGCCAAAGCCATTTCTAAAAGAATCAAACACACAGTACAAGAGATTGTACGATCGAAACAAAGTGGTTTTATAGGAGGAAGATTTATACTAGACAATCTAGTATTGGCTTGGGATTCAGGGGAATGGGTACAACAAACTGGTTAAGATTGCCTCCTCATCAAATTGGATTTTGACAAAGTATATAATAGGATTAGGTGGTAGTTCATTTTGAAATGCTTAAATGGTTAGGCTTTGGCCCCAAGCTCATCTCTCACATTAAGCTACTATTTGTTGATGCTAATGCTTGCCTAGCAATAAATGGGTCAATGACTCAAATTTTTCCTCTTCAAAGATCTATAAGGCAAGACTGCCCCCTGGCTCCCTTGCTCTATGTTCTTACTGCTAATGCTCTTGGCTACCTTTTAAATCGGGCTAAACAACAAAAGCTCATCCATGGTATTTCTCTTCCTAGAGGTGAAGTTGCTCTTAATTCCTACTTTGCTAATGACAACCTCTTATTTATTTAGAATTCTCAAGAAGAGCTCAACAACACACTTGAAATCTTGGACTTGTATTGTTCGGCTTCAGGCTCCCAATTATTTCTTAACAAAATTGAATTTTGGATGACTTTAGCTGATCTACCACCTCATTGGATCCCTCCACAGTGGAAATACAACAGTCTCGGTGTTATTTCCAGATATATGGGCATCCCCTTTGGGATAGTAGTCTCATTATCTGATATGTGGAAATGGTTACATGTATAAAATAAAAAGAGAGCTTGATCTTTGGTCTCACAAACTACTTTATATGGCTGGGCGCATTCAAATTGCGAATAAAATCCTTATTGCTAGCCATATTTACATTTCATCATGTTGGCTCCCTTCCAAAAGTAGTTATAGTCAACTTACACAACTCATTAGAGGGTTCATATGGGGAAAATGGAATAACAAAAAAGGTCATCCGGTTGCATCATGGATACATTGTATTCAACCTAAGAGCAAAGGGGGCTTAGGTGTGATTGATCCCCTTACTCAAGGGGTTTCCCTTATTTCCAAATGGATCACTTGAATTCTTCATGAAACAACTCCATTGAAGTCACTTATTAGATACATAATTGCTACAACTACAACCAATAATGCATGGAAATAAGTTGGGTGGAACAATAAAATCTTAATGGCAATTTTTTTTAAACCTCAAGCTTGTAGACAATTTCTAAGCATATGGAAAGCTTGGCAGCAAGTGTCTCACTTTCTTGAATGGAATGACCAAGATCTTAGCCATGGGATGAGTTTCTCTTCCTCATTTATTTGGTGGAATCGATAAATCTGCTTACATGATCATCCCCTTGCTATCAATTCCCATTTGCATGGTAAGAGCTTATTCAAAAAGAGTATCACTATCTTCAAAGAAATGTGGGATTTCTCTTCCTCAACGTGGAAAAATGACATGCAACTTAAGCATGAATTCAAGCTGTCCAATGCTTTGATCAACAACATTCACAAAATCCAAGAGGTTGTTCCCCTAAGTCTTTAGCTAAAACTTTCTACTCCCATTTCTTGTAATTTTTTTAAAGACTGGAGGTGGTTTCCAGGTTATAATATTAAAAAATTTCCTCTTAAGCTAATTTACTACAAACTTCTGCCTTCGATCCAAATTCAACCACGGTTAAACTTGAAATGGGGAGTGAACTGGTCTAAGTCCAAGTGGTTCAGTTTAAGCCTTACAATTTGGAAATCTAAAGCAGAAGCTAAAGTCCAATTTCTTGCTTGGAAAATACTTCACTATAAAATTTCTATAGGGGAACGCCTCTCCTTTCTACCTATACAATCTACCAGGTGTCTGTTTTGCCATAAGTTGGAATCCATTAAACATGCACAATAAATTTGGCAAAAAGTTCAGTCTTATATTCTTAATATATTTAACAAAAAATTAAATTGGAAACTAGTTTTGTTAGGGTTGCATTGCTCATGGAATATTGTTTCAGAATCTTTTAAAAAAAAAAAATGTCAGGTAAACTTTTTAACGTGACCAACGACGCTGGCATTGCACGCCCTCCGGCTCCATGTGAAACACTTTTGACCCAGAGCTATGAACCGGTGAGGCCACAATAGGGGGACCTCATCCCACACTTCACTTGTTCAAACCCGCGAGCACAACGACCCAACAAAGACACAAGGCCTGCAAGCACAATGGCCCAACAGGGGTTTGAACCTTGGTGGCCACTTCACCAACGAAGTGTTTTAACTGCGACACTACATGTCCGAAGACAATATTGTTTCAGAATCTTATCATCAATGTAGTTTGCTATATATTTAGTTGCTTTGTTGTAAAGCTATTTTCTCTCATGTTTTCCCTCCTATAAAAGTATTCATGCATGGTCTCTTCTCCAATAATATTTTGCAACAATCCTCTCTCGCTACAACTTTAAAAAAGCAACTAAGCTGCAATACGGAAGTCAAATTACAGCTATATAAGTCTCAATTGATAGGTGTTGCTCAAGACTACAATAGATCTCTACGCACAACTATGAACATCATTTCAGAGAAACATGTGCTTGACATTCTTGAAGAAAACTGATAAGCTTTATTGTATTTTGCAACTGTTTTTAGTAATACACAAGTTGTAACGTAATTTGGTAATGTAGTCTATCCTATGCTTTTGATTTATATCCTAAAGATCTTTATATTGGACTTATTTTTTTTCCAATTAATAGATGCATTTTTCAATTAAAAAAAACAAAAAAACAAACTATTACAATTGGGTACAGAAGTAGATCGACATGGATTCCGCACGTAGATGAGAATCCTTAAAACAAAATTTAAAAAAAAATCTAAAATCTAATAGAAGCTTTGTATTGCGTTCATCATTTCCTTATCTGATAAGAGAAGGTTTCACGGAGACTGCTTGCAGTTCTAATTATTTGCTGCAGCCGATATGTCTCATGGCAATTACACCATACCTTGTCCATGGTCTTGAATTTTGTAGAAATATTTCTGTTTCAACTCTACATACGACTGTTTGACGCTTGAAATGCGTCAAATCTTAGGACTAGAGCAAATCATTTTCTTTTGGCAACGCAATGAAGTGTTGCTGCACAATCCGCTCATTCTCGGTCTCGTCGCTTCCTCCCAACAAGCCTTCTGCATCCTCAAATTCTCCACAGAAACAGAAACAGGCAATGTCTGTTCGCCGTCCTGGTCTTCCTACTCTCGAACGTGCCCAGTCCAGCAAACCAGAGGAGGGTCTCGAACCCGCGACCCAGTTAAACCCCTTGCGAGGTTTTACAAAGCCTCAGAAAGAAGACACTATCAAAGCTGCAGACCCACCACCCGCTCAGCCTCATTTGAACAAGCTCTGGCTATCTAGCAAGCTCTTTCCGCAGCCACAAGTGGAAGTTCAACCCACAGAAAATGAATCACCTGACGCTTCCGAGTCGAATGCAGACAGCGCAGAATCTACATCTGATGACGAATTTCTAACAACTCCGCCACTACGTGAAAAAGGAAAAATCTTTGTCGGGAATTTGCCGTTTTGGATTAAGAAGAACGAGATTGCAGAGTTTTTCCGTCAATTCGGTCCCGTCAAGAACGTGATTCTCATAAGAGGGCATGATGACCTGGAGAGGAATGCGGGATATTGCTTTGTTATCTATGGTGGGCTTAAGGCCGACGATTGTGCTGCCGAGGCTGTGGAATTGGATGGGGTGGAGTTTCATGGAAACTGTTTGACTGTGAAGCTGGATGACGGCAGAAGGCTGAGGGCTGTGGCAGAGAGGAGAGGCAAATGGGTAAAGGGGGGTATTGAAGACAGAGAATTTCGCTCAAACTGGCATGAAGAAAGAGAAGCTGCTTCCCAAGAATTTAAAAGGATTCTCGAAACGCAGCCGGAAAATTGGCAGAATGTCTTAAATGCCTTCCTCAGAATTAAAAAGGTACGGCTTCACTTTTTTCTTTTGTCAAATCTATGATATTGTTTTTTTCTTTTCTGATTGGAGATGCGAACTTAAGCTTGTAAAGATTCTCACGTGGTGATCCCAGACGCACACGATTCGGAATTTAATCACCACGGAAGCCAAAATATTTAAGTTTTCTTTATCTTTAATTTATGATCCAAATGACTAGAAAAATAATCAGTCTTGAGAAAGAAGCAAAATCGACCAATACTTAAGCTCCTTTTGATGTTTGAGACGGTTGTAACACTTGTGGTGACTAAAGACTTAGCGATTAAAATCATTTGATTTGATTTCAGTTTACCAGTGCAAAGAGTGATGCAATTTGGAATTTCCATAGCAAATTGTCTCCACTGTCAACGCACCTAAGTGCCAAACACAGAGGTGCCAGAATAATGTTTTCTGGAGCCAGAAAGCTTTTCAGTATTACTGTTACACAAGTAACAGTGCCAGAAACTTCGTTTGGTGCAGAAACAAGAAACCCTAGAAGTAAGAAACCTGAACCAAGGCTTGCTCTTCAAATTTCCTGCACCTATATGGGTTTCGCATTGTGAATGGACCATTTCTTGTTGTCAATGAATTTTGTAAATGTTTCTTTTGTTTTTGAGGCTTCCAAGTTTTCCTCTATATTTGCATGTAGCTAATTCACGCTTTGGCTTGCTGAGAGACATCACCAAACCCAATTCACGTGACTTCTATGATGTTTGAACCATTAGCAATGTGCATGTTTGATAAATCGCTAAAAACATTGTGAATTTCCAATATGTAAGCAACGTTACAAGGGTTGATGCGGGCGTGCAGCACTTGGTGCAAACTCCCAAAACTTGTTTCTTATGTCTGCAGGGGTAAGCAAGCGGCGGACCCTAACAAATAGAGCGTGTAGGTTAATATTAAAATATGAAAACATCAAATTTTGAAAGCTGAAACTAGTGTATATAATGCTCTCATAAACAAAATTATGCATATTTCTCATTTATTTTAGCAGAAAACTCCTGAACAGAAGGCTTTTCTAACTAGATTTTCAGTCTTCTTAATCTGCATTAATGTGGAGAAGATCTCTCTCTCTCTCACACTCACATCTTCTAACTAGATTTCCAGTCTTCTTAATCTGCATTAATATGGAGAAGATCACATACACACACACCAGTCTTCTTAATCTCCATTAATATGGAGAAGATCTCTCTCTCTCTCTCTCTCTCACACACACACACACACACACACACAACATTCCGGTCTTCTTAATCTGCTTTAATATGGAGAAGATCTCTCTCACACACACACATTCCGGTCTTCTTAATCTGCATTAATATGGAGAAGATCACACACACACATGATATTGTAATCCACTGTTTTTAGATATTTCACTTAGATCGACAACAGTTGCATCACGCTAATGCTAATATAACTTAGAGCTCAAAGAATCAAATTTTCATTTTTGCACTCAAAACCAGTCATCTGGATGCAGTGACATCAACCTGATCAAATGTCGCAACCTGACCTGGCCTGTGAGAAGATTACACCGAAATCCTATATCTTCTTTGTTTTGTTTTGAATAGCCATGTTAACTCATTGCAATGTATATTTATATTTGTGTTTCCTAGGATATGAATTCATTAGCTAGGAAGACATAATTCAAATTGCTAAGAAAGGGTAACGTCATAGTCATCTCAACTAAAAGAATCATTTGTCCATACCAACTTAAATACATCTCATGAGGAAAATCATAATCATTTTGTAAATTAACTGAATTCAACTCAAAAACAGATATTTCTGATAAGTTATTTACATTTTCAGGTTACAGCAGTACATAATTTGTTTAAGTTTCATATCAGCTCAAGCCTCAAAGCAATAAAGTTTATGACTGTACATCATAAATCTAATTGTCATAGCTGATCCAAGACAGGACTGCAATAGAAGTATGGAACAGCAGATATAAATGCTGATATATATCACAGATTTCGTGTCCATATGGGCGATTTCATTAAGCAAGTACCATATATGTCTTAGGTTAGTATCTCTCAATCTGATAATTACCAATCACAAAACCTGCAGATCAAACCATCATCAAATATGTAAAAATCAATCATAGTAATCTCATGAGAATGCATATAAATGGATATAACATCATTTATACCTCAAAATCAAAATATATGAATCTTATACATCTGCTGAGTATCTGCAAATGCCCAAAGGGGGGAGACAGCATCACGTGATTGCTTGATTCCAACCACAGAACTGTACAAGATCCTGCAAATGCCACCCAAAACACCCAAAATGGGTGGGGCTCTACTCTTCATGGGCTTGGTCATAGAAAAGAACCTCATAAGGAGGAGTGAAGTATCTAGTGTGGGTAACGATCTATTTGACCTCTATCAGTTTAGTTTAAATGTTAAATACCTTGGCCGAGGATTTGAGATGGGTGGCACAATACAACTATATCTCATCTCCAACTAGTGTAGTTGCCATGATACAAGTGTGATCATTTAATTATGGTTCAGACATAACTCTCCTGATCACCTAATGTACACTACAGCTGTAGTTGGTACACTACAACCATACACGGGATAGGGGCATGACTCGCTCACTATCTGGAAATATCAAAGATATATTAAACACTGGCCTACTTTTTTCCTATGCTTGACTCAACATGATTACATTGTATACATGGATGCGGGTTGTTGGAACACACGAAGAATGAGTGTTCCCATACGCTGTGCTCATCTTCACTGCCTTAAGAGAAATGGTATGTAGTGTTGGCGGTAATATTGTACGGGAATAAACACGGGAATAAACAGTAATTAATTAGGTAGTACTTTGTTAGTAATGTAACCGAGGGTTGGTAGTTACGGGTGTGATGGTTGTCCCTCGCACCCCCTCGGTACCTTTATATACCATGTAAGGTAACTTGTAAGGAACACGATTATGAATGGAAATAGAACCTTTTCTGTTTGCTTGATATTTATCATCTCGTATCTATGGCATTATTGTTTCTCATTAAGCATTCTGTTTGTATGTTTTAAATTGTTCACCCAGAGGGTAAACATTTGGCGCCGTTGCCAAATTGAACTTGGAATGACGGGAACCCACTACATGGCATGACGATAATGGGGCAACTAGTGAGTGAGGGAACCAGCAGCAATCCCGAGGAAGAGCCGACGAAGTTGTTCGAAGGAGAGGGAGCATTAACAAGGGATTTCACCTGCATTCTCTAGGCATCCATCGAAACTTACGTACGGAGGGAGGCCACGACCGAGGACGTCCCTGAGAGCGCAGTGTGGAGTGCCCTTTGCGTAAGTCCCGCCGTAAATCAGCTGATGAACAACTTGCCAAACTTGCTGGCACAAGCGTTCCTTGCTCTCCAAACTCGCTGGGAAGAAACCTACCACGAGACCCGTCGACAACAAATTTTGCAGCAATTTGAAGAAAGGACTCGCCGAGAGGAGGAGGAACGTGACGAAAGCCGTCGACAAACCTTCAACCCCACGGAAAGAGGGAATTGATGCTCGTGACGCTAAATAAGGATAGAAACCGTGTGCCAAGGGAGGAAGAAGATGCGCACGAGGCAGCAACAAGGATGCTGAGGTTAGAACAACAAGCAGAATGTTGACGACGATTGAAGAAACTTGCGGAAGAAAGCACAACTGACAATGATGGCTAGGGTGCTGAGGGCCAAGTTTCCGTACTAGTAGAAACCACTAGGAAATGGTTGGGGGACCTTTCCCTGGCATTGGAAGAGATTGGTGATGGGAGTACAGTAGAGCCGTACACACCATACAGAGGTGCCGAGACCAAGAGGGAAGAGGAGACAGAGGCGGAGGATATCGGTGCGACCGAAGGTGTCGGGAGGACACAAGGTCATGGTAGTAGAAGCAATCTGTTCGGTACAGGCTCATCACACCCTGGTAGTCAAAGCAACTTGGTGGGACCCAACGGACTAAATCTTTGCGGAGTACCTTCGGGAGGATCAGTGTCTGGAGGAGGAGTTCTTGGAGGGTCAAGTTCGAGTTCCGGAGGGCAGACTGGGCCGCCGCCAAGGAATGTGATGGCGAATCGGCAAAAATTGCCTAAGTTCACCGGAGACGATAAAGAAGACCTCGTACGGCATTGCCGTACATGTGAGACAATCTGGTCGGCCAATGGCGTGGCCAATAGGGCGGAATGGGTGGTGCAATTCCCCGCCACCCTACGAGGAGTAGCCATCGATTGGTACTCGGATTCTGATAAAACCAAGCTGACAACTTGGGATGAATTGCACAAAGCCTTTGAAACAGAGTTTCGACTCCTCAGAGACGATAATGAAATCGTGGCAGAAATCCTGAGCACCAAGCAAGGGAAAAATGAGACCATCCTATAATATAGCCGATGCCTGAAGGAATTGCTGGGAAGAATGGACAACCAGCCCGACGATGGATTGAAGAAAAGGTGGTTTGTGGAGGGTTCAAAGTCATCACTTAGAAGGAAAATGAAAATTGTACCCCCACATCCTATGAAGATGCCTATAACAAGGCAATGGACCTGGAAAGTGAAGGGAAGACATCCAGGAAAAAGAAAGACAGATCCTCTGGAGAGGAGGACTCCTCCGACGGAAGTAGCAGCGACGAGGGGTCGAGTAAAAAGGTGCAAGCCCTTCAGAAGGATATGCATCGCATGATGAAGGAATTCAAGAGCATGAAGGGAAGCACCAGCAAAAATGAGGAAGTGTGGTGCGCGAAATGTAAGGAGGAAGGTCATACAAAAGGCTCCTATCCAAAAAAGGCCTTCTGCGATATTTGCTAAGTGTTGGGACTCTCCACCAAAGAATGTCCCTACAACATGAAGACATGGGGAAACCAAGTGCTCTTCACCCAAGAGCAGCCGTTAGCGACAACAGGCACATCGCAGCCTCAAGCCAACACCACGACATCATCTGGCGGTTACAGAGGTAACCGAAGGGGAGGAAAAGGAACAATAATAATAGCAATAATCGAAGTCGAATGCAGTATGATGCCAAAGGATGGCCGATGATTCAGTGTCGGGCATGCAACCAGTGGGGACACTTTGCGTGAGATTGCCAGAAAGAGGAGACACTGCAGAACTTGTGCAGATGGTGTGGTCTCCTGGAGACCACGATGAGACAAATTGTCCCAAGCCAGGGGTTAATCTTCTCAATATTGAGAAGACTGGTGATAAAGAAGTACTGGCAATCATCCGTGCTCAGACCAAAAAAGCCACTTATCCCGACCCCCGTAAGGAGAAGGAGAGATTACGGGAGGCAAAAGCCAACATTGAGCGCGATGTGACGGCAGAACGATAGAACAATGTAGAGGTGGTGAGTACATCATCCCGTACTTAAGCTGAAAATAACATAATTGGGCAAGTCTTGCAGATGGAGGTGCCGATAAGGGTGAAGGACCTTCTAGACACAATGCCACAACTAAGAACTGCCATTTTCAGTTCCGTACAAACCACTGCACACGCACCTTCGGGTGTGACCCAAGCGGAAGTTCCGATCAGCCCCTCGGCTAACCCAATGTTGTTGGCCTTAAATAGTGGTCGACATCTTGCGGTAGTAGAAATGGGAATCCTCGGGGCTATCCTCAAGGACACCATCGTGGACGGAGGTTGGGGGGTGAATGTGCTGCTGGAGGATACATGGAAGAATCTCGGGAAGCCAACACTATGGCCACCCACATTCAACTTGGTGGGAGCAGACCAGCACGACATCAAGCCACTTGGCACCTTGATGGCCCAGCCGGTGACCATTGGCACACAACCCTTCCTACTGGATTTTGTGGTAATCCCACTTAAGAAGAAGGGGTATGACGCCATTTTAGGTAGAGGGTGGCTGGTTACAGCAAAAGTGAACCACAACTGGAAGAAGAACACCCTTTCCATGGAGAAAGGGGGGCAGAAGTACATCATTGACCTAAGAACCTAGGTTGTTGGCGAGGAGCTTGCATCATCCGACTCGGATTCAAAGGACTCAAACAGATGGGAGTGGGATTCCTATGAAGGCAAAGACGAGAGGGAACCAAACGATGAAGGAGTGCTTGAACTCGATGGTTGCTCAGAAGATGACATCTGCTCATTGAATGGACTCTTCCACTAGCAAATGGAAGATTATGAAGTGTTTCACCCTGCTTGTCACATGCTGCAAATTGAGGACGAGCCAGGCGAGAAGGAGTTGTTCCCGCCAAAATACAGGGAGTATAAGGAGGGAGATGCCAAAGTAAATGATGTTTTGGCGTATGAATCTTCAAAGGACAGATCAATGAGGTATGAAGACCCCACCGTGAAGGAGACAAACTTAGGAGACACTGCCACCCCTCGAAATATCTGGGTAGGAGATGATTGGAGCCCATTGCTGAAGGCCACAACATTCAGAATCTTCGTGGAATACAAGGACGTATTCGCTTGGTCCTACAAGGATCTGAAGTGGGTCTTGCCAGAATTGTGCATCCATGGGATGCCACTGGTCCTGAGAGCCCAACCGGTACGGAAGAGGCTGTATCGAATGAATAAGAACTATGCTGCCAAGGTGAACGAAGAGATTGAATGGATGCTGGAGGTTGGCATCATCTTTCGGGTGGAGACAAGTGAGTGGGTCTCGTCGATTGTGATCTCACTGAAGGAGGCCAACCAGATCCGCATCTGCGTGGATTTTCGGTGCCTCAACGCAGTCACCATCAAGGATCCGTTCCCTATACCTTTCACAGACATCATCCTGGAGGAGGTGGCTGGCCATGAAATGTACTCATTTCTGGACGGCTTTTCCGGATACAATCAAATTTTGATAGTTGAGGAGGACAAGTTGAAGACCACCTTTGTGGTGGAGGATAGAGTCTATGCGTACAACTGGATGCCGTTCGGGTTGTGCAATGCTCTCGCAACATTCCAGAGGATAGTCCTTAACATCTTCGATAAGATGTCTGTGGGAAATTTTAAAGCCTTTTTGGATGACTGGTTGATTTTCAGTAGCGAAGACGCTCACTTGGTGGTGTTGAGAGAGTGCATGGAGAGATGCTGAAGGGCCAGGCTCGCCTTGAATCCACGGAAATGCAGATTTATGGTACCACAAGGGAAGTTGTTGGGCCATATTGTTTGTAAAGCTGGACTGAAAACTGACTTGGATAAGGTACGGGCAATTGTAGAGATGGAGTCGCCCATTGATGTGACGGGAGTCAAGTCCTTGGGACATATAGGATACTACTAGAAGTTCATCAAGAACTTTGCCCAACTTTCATTCCCACTGGACAAACTGACAAGAAAGGGCGAATCGTACATATGGGAACAGGCACAAGGGGAAGCATTCGAGGAACTCAAGAGGAGAGTGGTGGCAACACCCATTTTGGCCTATCCAAACTGGGACCGAGAATTCCACGTACATGTGGATGCCTTGAACTATGCCATTGGGGATATGCTAGCACAAGAAGGGGGACATGGGTTGGATCATCCTATCTATTTTGCCATTCGGTTGATGTCGAAAGTCGAGAAGAACTACAGTACCACCGAGAGGGAAGCCCTCAGAATGGTCTATGTTGTACAAAAATTTCGGCACTACTTGCTGGCGACACCCTTCACTTTCTATGTGGATCACTAGGCGTTGATGTACCTGGTAAATAAACCCATTATCCAAGGCAGGATAAGCAGGTGGCTACTGCTCCTTCAGGAGTTCACTTTCACAATAATTGTACGGCCAAGCAAGAGCCATGTCATCGCTGATCAATTGTATCGGATTAGGTCGGGAGAGCCGCCAGAGGGGGTGAATGATGAATTTCCAGATGCTCACCTATTCAAGATTGCAGTATTGCCATCATGGTATACTGCCATCGGGGAATATCTCTCCACCTTCGTGTTCCCGCAAGGTATGCCACCAGGAGAATGAAGTAAACTCGTGTTGAGAAGCCGCACATTTTAGTTGATCAATGGATTGTTGTATAAAATGGGACCGGACCAGGTGTTGCGTTGGTGTGTGATGGAGGAAGAGGTGCCAAGCGTTCTAAGGGAGGCACATGAGGGGCCCACGGGAGGCCATATGGGACCGGACACTACGGCAAGAAAGGTACTGCTAGCGGGCCTATGGTGGCCCACATTGTATAATGATGCCAGAGAATGGGTAGTAGGTTGTGATACATGCTAGAGAGCGGGGAAGCCGCTAAAGAGGGATTTCATGCCCCTCAACCCTACGCATGCTCAGGAACTATTCGAGTGCTGGGGGTTGGATTTTATTAGGCCACTCAAGGCCAGCCATGCCAGGAGGTGCCGCTACATTGTGGTAGCCATAGTATATTTAACCAAATGGGTTGAAGCGCGGGCCCTGCTTGATAACTCGACGGTAAGTACAACAAGATTCATTTATGAGCAGATCATTACACGGTATGGTATCCCTATACAGTTGACCAGCGACAGGGGTGGACATTTTGTGAACCATGTCATCAAGCTCCTCACTACTGAATTCAAAATTTTTCATTCATTGTCCAGCCCCTATTACCCGGGAGCCAATGGGCAGGCGGAGGCTACCAAGAAGATTCTCGTGGGAGTGATCTACAAGTTTTGCGGTGTCGAGGGAGAAGACTGGGAAGAAAAATTACCTTCAGTCTTATGGGCCTACCGCACAACCTACAAGGTGACCACCGACCAGACCCCATTCCAATTGATGTACAGACAGGAAGGTGTTGTGCCAGCGGAATTCATGGTGCCAAGCCTTCGCATTACAATCGAGAACAAACTGGGGGACATGGAGAGCCTGAGGGAGAGGCTGTATGTCTTGAACAAGTTGGATGAGAAAAGAATGATGCCCAGTGGACTACCGAGGCAACCCAACAAAGGAGGAAGCTGTGGCACGATAAGCACTTAAAACAAATGAGGTTTGCTCCAGGACAACTGGTACTGAAATATAATGGGCGTAATGAGATTAAATCAGGCAAATTCAAGGTAAGATGGTTAGGACCATATAAAGTCCGAGAGGTGGTGGAGAATGGGGTAGTGAAGTTGTGGACATTGGATGGATGGGAGGTTGCAGGCAGCATCAATGGGTTGAAATTAAAACCATATCATGGGCAGAGGCGATTGACCGACCCTGAATCCTCCCGAAGACGTACTTAGAATGAAAAAAAAAAAGACGAAATGAAATACCTTACGGTATATATATTTACTGTACGGTGAAAAGTAAAACAGAAGAAAGCATCGTACACTATAAACCGTACAACAATCGTACGATGAAGGGAAGGACAACCGTACGATGCATATGGTATTTGCTCCTCGTACGACCGACATACATGATTCGAAAGGCACCGTACGACAACCGAAATAAAACGTATTGAAAAGCAATTCCGTACGGTCTATGTACGGTCGACGAGGTAGGTATTCACACAACAAAATACCGTACGGTCATTCCAGGTATTGTATGGTAAAATATTGTACGATCATTGCATGTAGTACAGTAAAAATACCGTACAGTCATTGCAGGTACTCTTGAACGGTGGAGAAAGATTGTATTGTTGCCGCAAAAGCATTATCGTACGGTAGAGGGTCACGGTACAACGGAAAAATAAAATCGGCAAATCGAGGGGTAGCATCCGAAGGAAGGGTCCCATGTTTGGAGGAGAATAAGCACGTGCAGAATTTTGTTACCCTAACCCTATTTTTTAATATTAAAAGGGCACAAAAGACAAAAGCAAAATCATTTAATGGACCCCAGCGGTGGAATGAATTGGCAAAAACAGTTGTGGCAGCTACCTGCTACAGTGTTGTCAACCTCTGCGAACAAGAAAGCTGTTCGGATTCTGCCTTTAGGTGTGAAAGCCAGGGGCGGCATGGCTGACAACAACAAAAGCAAAGGTAAAAAGGTGCACCCCAAAGTGCAGCAGCAAATAGTTGGGAAGAATGATGTGACCATGGACACCATTACCTTCGAGGGTTTGAGTGGAGCAGATTGTAGGAAATGGTGGAACGAGACCCCGCATGATGATCCTATGAAGGCACAACTATGACATGCACAGGTACAGTGGGCCATCTAGATGCCCATCTTTTGCATTAAGGATTTTGAGGTTGTGTTGCGGGCCATGATTGGTGCCTATGACCCACACAGGCGGCAGTCAGTATTTGATTACGAGCACCACTAGGTTACTGTGTCCTTCCCTTCCACAGAATTTACGAGAGTTTTGGTATTCCAGGAGCGCAGGGAAAGAAAGTGGACAAGGGGCATAAAATATCCCCAGATTTAAAAGATAAATTTCTCAAGTTGATGTGTCGCGACGACCTCACACAAGTTGAACTGGATAGTCTCCAGCATGCTAGCAAAGGAAGAGGTCTGAAGAAGTTGTTCCTGAGAGGGGATATGGGGGTACCTTCTGGATATTTTGAAGAGTCGCTTGATGGGAGCAAGTAGGGCTTCAGACATTGCCATGGTGTAGGTGGTGTTGGTGAATGGCATCCACAATGGCGTGGTATACGACTGGGCATTAGTATTGGCGGATAGGATGGAGGAATTTATGACCCTCCAACACAAAACCTTCTACATGCCCTACCATGTGATTGGACTCTTCCTGGATGTGGTACGCCTTCAGGTTTCACTAGACACACAACACTTGGCACCACAAGGCCATGTACACTCGGGGCAGCTGCCTATATTTTATTGGGCTCACTTGGATATCATGGCACCTAGTGGAGATACACAATCAGGCAAGAAACGGAAGCGATGGGTGGTGGTGTCTAAGTCGGAGACAGAGTTGGAGTTCGAGACTAGTGACTCGAGTGAGGAGGCCAGTGCAGAGGAGGACTCCGGTGATACATCACAAGCCACTGAGAGTAGTTTCAGAATGGTGGGTAGAGGCAGATAACAGGTGGAGGAGGAGACGGGGGCAACATCTTTTGCAGTTGCGCAGACAACCACACCTCCACCTCTCGTAGTTGTGCCAGCAGCAGTCACATAGCCCTCCCAGCAGACGACCTTAGCAAGTGCCACTTGGACTTTGCCTGGAGCGGCAGTATTGGCAGTGCCGGTTCCTGGTTTTGGGCAGGGTCAGGCACTAGTGATTATGGTTCCTCTACACGTGGCCGCGACATTGGTAGCCTTACCAGAGCCTTAGGTGGTCGACGACAGGAGTCCCACGGCAGCAGTAGAGGCTGGGGCTAGTGGCGGGACGGTTGGTAGGGAGGCTGCAGTACCAGCAGATTGTCCTGGAGAGAGTGGTACGCCTTCTTAGTGGGATATGAGTGCGTGGCTGAGTCGGTACAAAATGACACTAGTAGCACCAGTTGGAGCAGCGGTCCTCTCCCCACGACGTGAGCTGAGCCCTCACGAGATTGTGGACTTGGTTGGAGATAGTTCACCAGAGACTTCACGGATGGTACAGAGAGACCACTCACCCATTCGTGAATTGGTGATGAGTCCTAGGCAGGAGGAGTTGATCCAGAGCCCCCCTCATGACGAGCCACTGGAGAGCCCTCACGAGGATGCCTAGGAGCACGGTGTCCTAGCATCTTAGAGAGTGGAGGGTGACAGGGAATTGGAGCAGTCTCTTGTGGATATGGCTATCAGAGCCCAGCGGATGGTAGCCTCTGCAAGGTCTCAGGGAGATGCTCGGATTGATGAAGAGTTGGAGCAGCTACTGGGGTTTATGAAGGGCAGGTGCTCGACAAACTTTGTGCAGTGTTTTGAGTCTGGTGGATGGCCTACTACAGAGACTTTGCAGATGTTGGAGGATTGGGGCCTCCGCGAGCAGGTTGGCGAGACCAGCAAACACTCATTGTTGTGGAGGATAGAGCAAGTTTTCCGAGAGACATACTATGAGTTGCGGAGGACACAATATATTGTTGAGAGTACCGAGACCCAGCGCCAGGAGGCTGTGTTGGCACGGGAAGAGTTGGCTGCTCGACTCCAACAGATGGAGGAGTTGCACAGAGAGTGATTGGCTCAGGAGGAGGCCTCATGGGATGCAAAATGGGCTACCTTGGACACAGTGTTAGCTGAGGAAAAGTCGGCGAGGGATGCCTTGGGGGCACGGTTGGAGGAAGCCTGCGAGGATAGGGCTATGTTGGAGAGCCGCTTGGGTAGTGCCTTAGAGATGGTGGAGCAGAAAGATAAAGAGGTCTTGGAGGCGGCGATGATGGTGAAAACAACGATGGAGCACCAGATGGTTGCAGAGCGGGACCTTAAGCTGAGGACTGAGCAGGTCTATGAGTTACGGGCTCGCTTGACAGCCGCACCTCGTGCATCGACATCCTCCTCACCAGGGACGCTTCCTCCACCCCATTCTCAGTCTTGAATTCTATGTTGTTAATCATCCCATTTTGTTTTTTCAATCGTCAAGAGACGACCTTGTTTTTGGGGGGGATGATGTTGGCGGTAGTATTGTACAGGAATAAACAGTAATTAATTAGGTAGTACTTCGTTAGTAATGTAACCGAGGGTTGGTAGTTATGGGTGCGACGGTTGTCCCTCGCACCCCCTCGGTACCTTTATATACCATGTAAGGTAACTTGTAAGGAACACGATTATGAATGGAAATAGTATCTTTTCTGTTTGCTTGATATTATCATCTCGTATCTATGGCATTATTGTTTCATGTTAAGCATTCTGTCTGTATGTTTTAAACTGTTCACCTAGAGGGTAAACATGTAGTAATAGCAAATCAGACATGTATCATTGATCGATTGAGTTCAAGATGATAAATTTGACGTATGACTAAACAAGTTTACTCTCTCTTTTGAGAAGTTGATGAAAATCATACCTTTATCATAAGTCTGTCATATGTTGAATGGAAATAGTATCTCTTTTGTTTGCTTGATATTATCATCTTGTATCTATGGCATTATTGTTTCTCGTTAAGCATTCCGTCTGTATGTTTTAAACTGTTCACCTAGAGAGTAAACATGTAGTAATTGCAAATCAGACATATATCTGTGATGTCCCCTTCTAGTTGACATCTGTTAGCTGAGTAGATTAGCCTATCACTGACCCTCGTAGGCTGATGAGGTTGGGTAGAGGGTCCTCCAGAGTTTGATTCACCATCTTCAGAGCGAGCACTCCAGGTCTAGTTTTCGTTTGAGGTCTCCAAGACTTCGTTTGAGATACTTTCTATTTTTAGCAGTCCTGCTATTTATAGCCAGTAGGTTGGGCAAGGACAAATTATGGTTTAGCAATCTCCAGTTCACATGGCAGGCATTTCTGATGAATACTTAGAGAGATATTAATATTTAATTATTTTAATTAAATATTAAATGGCGAACTTTAATGTTTTAATGTTTTAAAAGTCACTTTAAGTTATAACTTAAGTGAGGGTCTATTTCTCATCAGATGGGGCCAGTTTTATATTAAATGGATTTATTTTTTGACACTTCAATAGTCAAAAATAAATAATAAAAGTTAAAACATTATTAAAGGCCAAATTGCACCTTTCCTGGGAATCGTGCCAACCCTAAATGGAGATGATTAAAGAAGATTTTAGGTCTTCTTTCATTATGCTGAGTTTTGGATAATTTGCTTTGGAGCTCTGAGAGGAGTTTTGCCTAGGGTTTTAGCAGAAGATTCTTTTGCCATGATCAGAGGTATCGGTACAGGAAAACGTGGGATTCTTGTGCAACAGCATCAGAGGTTGTGAAATATCAGCTGATCTTGCTCTTTCAGTTGGTTTTATCCAGAAACCAAGATTGGACAGATTGGAAAGGGGTTTATTAATTTTTATGTAAAAGATTGATTGCAGCCGTAGAGTCAGAACTGTGATAGATGGGGGTTTTGTGCATGTACAACTTGCTGGTCTGCCGTACCTTTCTTCCTTGAAAGGGTATGATTTTTGCTGAGGAGTCGTCCAAAAATTCCGAAACAAATGCCAGAAGGGACGCCTTGCCAATGTCTTCCCATCGGGCTAACATGCGAGTATTTCGGGTCAGTTTAAAATAAATTGCAGTTTGCTGTCATAAAATCTGTGTATGACCAGCAATAGGAAAATAAGGGTTTTAACAGAATATAATGGTATTTATCAGTTCTTCTCTAGCTTGTTGTTATTTTTTATTTAAGTATTAATAAATGATGAATGGATATAATGAGGGTGTGATCAATGTTGTTGAATATAAATTGATTTCCAGCAAATACCATTAGTTGCTTTTTGTGCTTAAGATTGTCAAAATTCTATTTGCTGTCATTATTTGCAAAGAACATACTTGAAACGCAACAGGTTCAACAAAACGTTAGTTGTCTCAGTTGAGGGCCTTTTGAGGTTCTTACAGTGGTATCAGAGCTAAATCCTGCCATCCTAAGGGTTTAGCAATTACATGCAGTCGCAGGAAACGGGTTCACACAGGTATTACACACGCAGTAGAGCCTTTCGTGAAGGAGAACAGAGTCTTAACAGGCAGTCAGATACCATGGGTGAAAGGCATACAGGCAGCCCAACCAGAAGTCACAGAGTTGAGGATGAGGAGACGAGAATTTTTTAGGACTATGGCTACGGGGCAGCAGCAGGTTGCTCAGGCTTTACAGGCACTCACCACCATGATGGAGCGTATGAATCCTCCAAACCGAAACAATCAAGAACCAGAGGACAATAGGAGTGTAGCCAATATTCCTAGACCTCACAGGGTAGCTACACGTACAGTTGATAGGCCTTCAAGGCCTAATTTCTTGGTAGAAGAACCTGAGGATGTTGCCAGAGCTGAGGCAGAGCCTGTCTTTGTTGATAATGTTATGACGGTACATGATGAGTGGAGTCTTCTTCCACCTGATGTGAGGCAGAATCTGAATTTCGATCAGTTCATGAGGCAAAAACGGGAGGTAGAGAGAAACAGGCAAGAGAGGAGGCCTCGTTTCCAACATAGAGATCTTGAGTTTGCCACAAGCAAGCTCACTCTACCTTATTATGATGGCAGCGGTGTAGTTACAGCTAGATCTTGGATCCATAAACTGGATACATACTTCACACTGAGACCCATGATTGAAAGGGATGCAATTAAGTTTGCAACCTTACACTTGGACGGTATTGCACATGAGTGGTGGCATAATGGACTCGTCACTCTCCAACATGATGAGATTACCACCTACTAGGAGTTCGCTGATTTGTTAGTAGAGAGGTTTGATAAGAAAGACCCCAAGACATACTTCCGGGAGTTAGCACAGCTGAAACAAACAGGGAACTTGGAGGTGTATGTTTCCGAGTTTTTGAAGCTGTCATGCATGGTGAATAACATGTCAAATCAGCGATTAGTAGTTTTGTTTATAGAGGGACTCATGGAGCCTTTGAGAGGTTGGGTAAAGGCATTTGATCCCCCAACACTTCTACTCGCCATTAAAAAGGCACGGAGTATGGATGTGACAGCCACTCAAAATAAATTTGGGACAAAAGGGTCAACATCTTTCAAAGATAATAGGAATTTCAGCAAAGGGAAAGAAAAATCAGACTTTAGAAATGATTACAAGCCAAAGCCAGCAGCCCCTCCCTTAGATCGGGAGACACTTAACGATCTAAGGCAAAAGAAACTCTGTTTTTATTGCAAAGGTCCATATGATGCCAACCATGACTGTCCTTTGAGGCCTAAGGGCAGGGCAAACAGAGTAATGTGGGCATATTATGAAGATTCTGAATCTGATCATGAAGGTCAGCCTGCTGGTTATGAGAATTTAGAGGCTGAAGATGACACACAGGGTCCTCCGAGACTTGACAAAATGGATGCAGAAGGTGATGAGCACCTTAAGGAGGCACTTCTCACGAGTATTCAGCAGGAAGGGTCATTTAGAATGAGAGGAGTACTTGCTGGTCATAAAGTTATTACACTGTTGGATACCAGAGCCACACATAACTTTATTGATGCCAGGTTGGTGGAGAAGAGAGGCATCCAAACAAAGGAGTTTGAGGGCATTCGTGTGAGGGTGGCAGATGGTTACAATTTAAAGTGTAATAGGATGATTACACAACTCCCATTACGTGTGAACAATTATGAATTCAAGACTGATTTCTATGTGGTTCAGATGGGAGACACAGATTTGGTCCTTGGTATGAAGTGGTTGCATGAACTAGGCAAGTTTACACTTGACTTGCAGGAGATGGAGATGTCTTTCACCATTGACGAGAAAACACATGTGCTGAAAGCGATTAAGGACAGCAATTTCAGAATGATTACACTTAGGCGGATGGAGAGGCTTGTACACCATGATCAGACTGAGTGGGCAACAGAGTGTATGATCTTGCCCATACAACAGGATGCTCAAAAAGTTGAATATCATCCTGACATTCAGATACTAAGAACCAAACATAGCAAGGTTTTCAGTGACATACCATCAGGGAGGCCACCAGATAGGGGTTTTGAGCACATCATTGAGCTAGAGGAGGGAGCGAAGCCAGTGATGATTACTCCTTATAGACATCCGAAGCGCTTGAAAGATGAAATAGAGAAAACCATACAGGAGCTTCTGGCCATGGGACATATTCGGCCTAGTAAGTCCCCCTTTGCTTCTTCAATTGTTTTGGTGAAGAAGAAGGATGGCACTTTGCGGATGTGTATTGATTACAGGGTCCTTAATAAGCGGACAATCAAAAACAGATATCCCATTCCGCGTATTGATGAGCTCATAGATGAATTACATGGGGCCTGTTATTTTTCAAAGATTGATTTGAGATCAGGCTATCACGAGATCAGTGTTCGTGAGTAGGATATTGAGAAGATTGCTTTTCGTTGTCATTATGGACATTTTGAGTTTGTGGTTATGCCATTTGGGCTAACCAATGCTCCTGCTACTTTCCAGTCCACAATGAACAAAGTCTTCAGACATCAGCTGAGGAAATCAGTATTGGTGTTCTTTGATGATATACTGGTTTACAGTCGTACTTGGGAGGAGCACCTCAGTCACTTAGATACAGTTCTGAGCATTCTGAGCAGGGAGTCCTTGTATGCCAAGGAATCCAAATGTGACCTTGGAATGACTGAGTTATTGTACTTGGGCCATATTATCAGTGCAGAGGGAGTGCAGATGGATCTCGAGAAGATCTGTGCTATTGTAGATTGGCCTACTCCAGTGAACCTCACTCAGTTGCGTGGGTTCTTGGGCCTATGTGGTTTCTACGGCCGTTTTGTTAACGGTTATTCGCGCCATGCGACACCTTTGACAGATTTGATGAAAAAGGGTGCCTTCTTATGGACTCCTGAGGCCCAGGAGTGTTTTGAGAGGTTCAAGGAGCTCATGACTTCATGTCCAGTACTTGCTACACCTGACTTCTCGAAGTCATTTGAGTTACAATGTGATGCCTCTGGTGAGGGCATTGGGGTGGTGCTTATGCAGGACAAGCACCCTATTGCTTATGAAAGTAGGAAACTCCGTGGACCTGAGAGAATTTACAGCATTTATGATAAGGAAATGTTGGCCATAATGCATGCACGGACTTACTAGTCCCCCGTGCCGTTTCAAACTGGAAAGGTCCGATCCTTCGTAGGGAGGTTGAAGAAGCTGGTTCAAATGCCTTTTGAGTCCGGTGTTTGTCCCTACACAACCCTAGTCGGTCACACCCCATAGGCAGCTCCTAACTAGTATGATCTTTGAGTGGGTTGCATAACTGGACCAAAAGAACTGACTGATGTATATTTATTGTAGTGTCACCTTGGCTAAAGGTTTTACATGTTTGCAACACATTGATGCGTGTAGTCACTGATCAACACCCTACTTGGTTGAATAAAAAACAAGAGGTAGAACTCCAAATCATCAATATTGTCTCTTATGCTACCTGCAAACTGACTCTATTGAGTCTTACTAGGCTTACACATATGTTTCTGACTTAGAAAAAAACAAACTTGTAGTAATAAGCACCACTAGCTATTTAATCCTACTTTAAGAAACACTTTTAATTTATTTTTATCTTCTTTGTTTATGATACCTTCTGGTTCCATACTTGAGCTCATGAGCTAGTTAACCTGCTCTCTCATGTTCTCAGGTATGGTAACTCAGTTTTACCATTACTATATTATCTTACAATTGTTAATTGCACCAAGACTATCCCTCAGGTTTGGAAATTTGCTAATTGTAGAAAACACAAAAGTTCTGCGCGTATCCTTTCTAGGAATACATAGCAATATTCTAATTTCTAACTTTTAATTCCATGTTTGGTTCTACTAACCATCTCAAATGTTTATGCTAGATTCTAACTGAGTCTATGCTTTCAAGTCTAGTTTGGCTAGCCACTTTGGCTTCCTGTAGCTTATCATTACAACAATGTTGCTTGTAATTTTTGTTTCAATCCTAGGTTAGTTCTGAGTTTAAAAATGTATTCAATACCACTATACAGTATCATAACATGGCTTTTGTCATTATTTACATACACTTAAGCACACTTAAAGGATTAGGTACACAACCAATAGTTCCAAAGGTACTTCTACCTTAACATTCATAGTTCATTCTCTTCATAAACTCGGCTACAACTTGAACTCTTTAGGACTTAGCTCATGGATGACCACTCATCTTTCAACTTGGTAACTGTTGTGAGGTATTCACACATCGCCCCATTGCAAATGGGGACCCCCACTTTTTTGTTTGTTTTCTAGGATAGTAGTAGAGTCCTTAGCTATTAACCTTTGCATTGGAGAGGTATAGATGGTCAAGAAGCTAGGAGTCACGTAAATGACCCTTGTTATGAGTGGTGAAATGAAGTAGTGAATGAATGGAGGGACCCTTTATATCAAGCATAGTCAACAATTCCAGTATCTCCTTCGTCACCTGAGCAACTCCAATGTATTTCAGTGAGGGATGACTCCTAGAGGCAAAATTTGACCAAGTATATAAAAACTTCAAGTGCTCTTCTCTCAGAGCGAATTTCACTCTTATTGCCTCAGGTTGAAGGTGAAATCATATCAAGGTGAGTTTTGAGGTCTTTTAGTACATAGGAGCATAAACTAAAGTATAAAGTGATAAGGTTCAACGCAAAAGTGTATTTTCAAGCTACTTCAAGCGCTCAAGGTTGAGGGTAAAAAACTTCAAGCGCTCCTCTTGAGGAGCGAAATTCACTTCGAATGCCCTATGTTGAGAGCAAAATTGTTCCTAGAATGCACCATGAGCTTAGTTTCAACAAACTTGAATGGATTGAATGAAAGAGAATGAGCAAGAAAACACTAAGTGTCAAGTTTCAATCCACTTCAGGTGCATGAGCTTTGGACTTCACTTCATGTGCATCCACTTTGGAGCGGACTTCACTTCATGTGCATCAACTTTGGAGCGAACTTCATGTGCACCCCTTGTGGAGCGAACTTCGTGTGCTCAAGTCTCAGAGGGAAATTCCTCCTAAGACCTCATGTTGAGCATGCTATGATGCATTAGAGTTGAGAAAATGAGTGTAAGTGAGCGAAGGAAAGTTTAGATGTTAATTTGAAAGGAACTTCAAGTGCTCATCTTGAGGAGCGAATTTCACTTAATTTGCTCTTTGATAGGAGTGAATTTTCCTTTGAGGCCTTCTATGAGGTGAGTTTGACATGTTTTCATGAAGGAGTGTTTAGAAAACCCAAGGTTTGAGTCGATAGAACAAAGTAAGATGATTAAGAGCAAGTTCATTTTTGATTTGAAATTCACTTCAAGTGCCTAGCCTTAGGAGCGAACTTCAAGTGCATGGGTCATGGAGCGAACTTAACTTCATGTGCTCCTAATTGAGAGTGAATTTCCCTCATTTGCCCAAGATAGGATGCAAAACTACTTATAAAATCATTGCCTTGAGATACTTAGAAAAGAATAATTTTGAGTTAAGGAAAGGCAAGTTTTGAAGGTCATTTCATGTGCATCCAAGTTGGAGCGAACTTCATATGCATCCACCTTGGAGCGAATTTCCTCTAGAGGCCTTCCCTAAGGACAGTTTGTCATGTTTGCATCAATAAATGGTGGAAAGACTCAATGTTAGAACCCATAGAATGAAGGGAAATGAGTGAAAGCAAGCTCAAAGACAAGTTTGAGGGTACCTTCAAGTGCACCAAGATTAGAGCGAACTTCATGTGCATGCGATTCAGAGCGAACTTCATGTGCGCCATTCCTAGACCGAACTTCAAGTGCTCCACTTTAGGAGCAAAATTGAGCCCTCTTCCAAGTTAATTTGATGCCTCCACCTGCATGAGGGATAAAGTATTCTAACCTGAAGTGATGAAGGGCAGAATTGGACTAGGTTTGAGACAACTTCTATTGTCCACCCTTAGGAGCGAAATCCTCTTATCAAGCTTGCAAACCACATGAAATCAGAAATTATATCAAATTAGGAAGTTATATAGAAGATATATATCATGTGTGTTTGATGCTCATTTGTTTGTTTTGCAGGAGATGAAGAAAACCATGTTGGAGGAGGATCAAAACAAGTGTTGGAAGGAAGAAATTTCAATGTCAAGGTCAAGAGGATGTCCTCAAAGGGTAAACTTCATCAGCAAATACAAAAACATCAAGGATGATGATTGCAAAGCAAAAGGAGGAAGATTGTAAGATCTACACCACCATGCAAAGGAGAAAACTTCATTTACAAGCACAAGAATGCCCAAGAAGAATTTCAACTCTCACCACATCATGGAGACATGAAGAGATCAAAAGGAGTGCGAAGGAGAAGTTATACAATCACCCCAAGGCAAGCAAGCGAGGATGGAGGAAGGACTCAGCTACATCAATGCTTACCATCACCACTACTTTGAGTGAGCTTGAAAGGTTGAGTATCAAGAGATATCTCTAAACATCCCTTCATGGTGATGAATCAAGTCTACAAGACCAAGTTGAAGATGGCGTCCCAATCACCACTAACCAATCAGAGGAGTTCCACATCAGCATGTCTAGATGCAATGTACCTGATTCGTCCATGGTGGCACAAACTCCGAGACACCTACCCCTATTATCTATTGGTCGAATATTCTAGAGATGACGTGTCAAAATGATGTAATTATTTCATTGGCCAGAATTGAGTTTGTTGTAACAAACCCTAATTAGGGTTTTCATTGTAAAATCTCAGCCATTGATTTCAAATTGATCCGAGCCATTGAATTGTATTGAGAGAATCATAAAAGGCTCAGGCTCTTCATTTGTAAAGAATTAATGGAAGAATAGATGGTTTTAGAAGAATAGAATATAGAATAGTTCAATAGCAGATAGCAATTAGAGTAGAAGTTAGATTAGGAGAAGGCAAAGATTGTTGCCAAACCTTGTTGTAAAGAACAATTGATTTCATTGAAGTTATGGTGAATTTGATTTGTCACTTCAGCAATTTGCATGGTCTTTACTTCTCAATTTACTTTCATGTTGATTAGATTGAGTGGAAGAACTTGCTGAATGCATTTGTGTGGAATCCGTTTAGTCCATATCACTAGCCTCTTGCTGATTGTAAGTGTGCCTTGTGTGGTCAATTGGAATGATATGAGCTTAACTTCAAATTGTTATACATCCATTGTTTATGCATTAACTTGAATGGTAATCAATGCCTGATGGTAATGATTTGAATATCTTTGAATTATCCCTTAGAAGATTGCATTGAGCTTGTGTTAAATTGTTCAGTTTGATGGTGAGACCTCGCCTAGTAGGATTCCATCGAATCATTCACTCATTCTCTTGCATTCATAGGACTAGAACAGACTCTCTAAACCCTATACCTTTTGCTCTTTCTTTATTTTCCCAGTTAATAGTTAGGATCTAAGTTCCAACAATTCAAGCATTCAACAATTCAATGTAAGTCCCCCTTGTGTTTCCAGCATAATCACATCAAACCATTGAGCTTATCCACACGTTGTGATCCGACATACAAGAACCTTGGAGTTGCCTAAGTGATTTTTTAGCCAATCTTCAGCATTTGAGTAACTTTGTTCAAGAGAGGATAAGATACTTTTGGGTATTTTGTTCTGTGTTCGCATGTGCATAAAAAACACATCAACAGTAACCAATTACAACTTACAACACATATGAATCAAGTATAAGCAAATAGTTCTCTATTGAGTGTTACAGCTTGTTCATCTTGGTTGGATTATCTGCCTCTTCTTGAGGTTTGAAGACCTTTGTTCCTTTAATTAGTGTGAAGTATACAGCTTGCTGTTTATTATGGTAAAAGGTGTAATCTCCCTGGTTCACTACATTTGTCTAGTCTTGTGTTAATTACCTAGGCATGAAAGAGATTGGTTAGGCAACTTACTGTTAACTCTCATATCCGTGCTACCTGTAACATGCACTATGTATATACATGCTAACACTGCTCTATATGTTTATATGTATGCAAATCTGCATTTATGGATAATGACGAGTTAGTGTATTGCCTATGTAACCATCTTCATACTAGGTAATATTCATTCTTCTCTTACAGGAGGTAAAATTACTCACATAGGCTCGATTAATAACACAGAGCATTTCTAAAGGCAGCCTTTACCTCATTATTGGTGAAGCCGTTTTGATTTAGCATTCTTATTTGAGCTCAAGTAAAACCCCTTAAGCTTTCACTAAATTGATTGTATGAACATAGCACTATAAATTTGAGGCATCACTTGTGGCCTATGGCATTTTATTTATCATGCAATTACATCATTTGCAAATTCTTACAGTTCATACCTATGTTAGTGTAGGTTTTTTTATTTTCCTTATGTTAGGGGGTATTTATTTTTCCTACACATATATTATTAAGCTTGCTTAGGTTATTAGGTGTGGTTAATATGAGGACACGTGGCGGAATACATTAGCTACATGTGTAACTCTCCACCTCACATGGGTAGTTGAGTTACACACCCTCTTTTGGCTTGTTGTGCCATCTCTCATAACCACTATTTTGTCATTTCCTAAGTGGGTTATGGGGTAGTTGGGTTTCTCACCCTCTTTTGGCCTTATGTGCCACCTCTTATAACTCCTTTTTTGTTTTCATGTAAGGAGGTTATGCCACATATTTTGACATTTACCAAGTAGGTAAAACCTCCCACTTTTTATGGAGGTGGGAGTTAATGCACCTCTTGGTTGTATATGCTATTATTTTTCTATATAATAAGCAATATACTCTCACCTTCACTAGTTAAGTGATAGCTCGATGAGAGTCTTCTCTAATTTCTTTTCTTTATCTCTATTTTTCTCTCATATCAGATTTATCTTCATTCAGCTATTTTGATCTTCGATCATCCGTTGCTTGGAGTTGCATGTGATCTATGACCGACATCAGATCCTGGCTCAATTCTTGCTTCTCACAGAATTTAACATGGTATCAGAGCCGTGTTGTCTGGTATAGCTCATTGCTTTTCTGATTTATTTGAGAGATTTGAGATTGTTAGATAGCTAATATTTTTCTTAAAAACCAAGTATGCTCTTCTCCTGCATTTTCGTGTGATCTGGAGAATCAGAACAGTTTAAAGGAAAATAAGCTTCTAGTTAAATCTGGTTTTATATATGTGTTCTTTGAGATCTGGGTGATTGCAGCATTTTTGGTAATATTGGAGGCTTCTTTAGCATTTCCAGAGTGTCCAGAAGGCTTGTGAAAATCATAAGTGACTTTTATTTCACCAAATTCAGAGTTTGGAGAACACGGTAAAAAAAAATCAGAGTACTTGACGGAAAGCTGGAAATGAGCACTCTTCATAATTGCAGGTCTTATTGAAATATTCTACCCTTCTTTGTTAGATATTGCAGGTTGAATCAGCTGCATGTTTTTTTTTCTTCTATAGATCATATCTTTCTTCTCACAACTCTATTTTACAAAAACGAATAGTTGTTGGAAAGGTATTAAGATACATTGAGCAGCTATAAGGCTAATTTTTTCAGATTTTGTATTTAAACTTTCTATTTTGGCCATTAAAGCCTTAGAAAGTATTGTAATATGATAAAAGCCTTGTAAATGCACTAATTATAAAGTGCCAACCTTGTAATATTTGGGGGGGGGTGATTTCAAAGACTAGTGAAAAGGGGGGGTGTCTCTTGTGTCTTCTTTCTTGCACTCTTCTTGACTCTTTGCAATCTTCTTTTCTGCTATCATGGATGCATCTACAGTTCCACTTTTAACACCATATAATTACTTTGAATGGAAATCTAAGATGATAATATATCTGAAAAGACATGGATATCATCGTGTTACTATGGGACTTGAAACTGAACCTCAAGATGCTGCAGAAAAAATTAAATGGTTTAATAAATGTGATGAAGCTTTTGGTACATTGTGCATGTCAGTCTCTCCTGACCTTCTTTTTCACATTGAATCTGTTACTACACCAAATGCAGTATGGACTACTTTGGGAAACCTCTTTGGTAAGCAGGATGAACTAAGAGGTCATCAATTGGAGAATGAACTCATAGGGTTGAATCCAACCAATTTTGATACTATACAAGACTTCTTCACTAAACTCAAGTCTATAAGATTGCAGTTGGAACAGTGTGGAACTAAGAAAGATGATAAGCAACTGATCTTGAGTATTCTTTCTAAGCTTGGTCCTAACTATTCAGTGTTTGTTTCTACATTCTATGCTACCAAATGTGCCCTAGGTACCACATTCAAAATGCCTTCTTTAGATGATTTTGCTGCAGAACTCACTAGGGAGCAGGACAAATTGGTTCAAATGGGTACAATAAAGCCCTCTAAGTCACATGCCTTAGTTGTAAATCAAGGCACAAAAGAACAGAAAGGGTCTAGTAAGCAAGATAAGAAACAAAAGAACCAAGGAGAGAAGAAGAAAGATCAGAAATCTGCTACTTCAAAAGCAGACAATGAGACCTCTTCGTCAAAAGGTGAACAACCTAAGAAGGAGAAGGTCAAGTGTTCTTATTGTAAGAGGCCTGGTCATGATGAACATAAGTGTTTAAAGAAACAAATTGATCACCTTTCAAATCTTCTTGAAAAGAATAATATCAAGGTTCCTGATTCAGTCAAACAGAGTTCATCAGAAGGATCTTCTAAGGACATAGATAAGAGTAAGGGGAAAGGAAAGGGTAAGGCCCTAGTTGCTATTGCTTCACAACCAAATTCTTGGATAATTGACTCAGGTGCTTCACACCACATGGCTTCTTCAAAAGATGATTTCACATCTTTAGAGCCATGTTCTATGCCTTCCATCCTAATGGGTGATGACACTCCTGTTGAAGTGCATGGGAGAGGGTCTGTTGATGTGGGTGAAGGAACATTTCAAGATGTCCTTTGTGTTCCATCTTTATCAACTAATCTCCTATCTATTTATCAGATCACTCACACTGGTTCTGGCAAGCGAGTTGAGTTCACATCAGATGCAGTGGTAATCAACGAAATGCATAATGGGTCTACTGTTGCTGTGGGAAAAGCAGATCATCATTCTAGATTATATCAGTTTTCTCACTTTGTTCCTGACTCTCCTTCGACAATTTTACTCATTCATGCAGATGAGGTGAGTTGTTTGTGGCATCAACGGTTTGGCCACTTGAACTACCGTTACTTGCAACAACTCAGTCAACAAGAAATGGTTTCAGGGTTGATTTCTATTCGATTTTCTGATGGAGTTTGCCAGGGGTGCATTCTTGGTAAGCATCCAGAGGAGAAGTATGATAAAGGTAAAGCTTGGAGAGCTACACAACTATTGGAGTTGGTACATAGTGACTTGGCAGGACCATTTCCACAACCATCTTTCAGCAAGGCTAGATATGTCTTGACATTTATTGATGACTTTTCTAGATATACATGGGTTTACTTTCTCAAACAAAAGTCTGAAGTCTTTGAAAATTTTCTAGATTTCAAAGCTTTTGCAGAGAAACAATCTGGGAAGTTCATCAAGATTCTGCGTACAGATAATGGGGGTGAATATGTTAATAATCAGTTTGAACAGTTTTGTGCTTCAGAAGGTATCAACATGCAGCACACAGTTCCATACAGTCCTCAACAAAATGGTGTAGCAGAACGAAAAAATAGGTCCTTGAAGGAGATGGCTAATTGTATGATTCACTCCAAGTCTTTGGCACCTCAGTATTGGGCAGAGGCCATCAACTGTGCGTGTTACATCCAGAATCGAGTTCCTCATAAAGCTGTGAAGGGGGTAACTCCCTTTCAAGCTTGGACTGGTCGAAAACCCACAGTTAAACACTTTAGAGTGTTTGGTTCTCTTGCATGGGCCCACATTCCAGCTGAAAAACGCAAGGCTATGGATCCGCAGAGTAAGCCTTGCATATTTGTTGGATATCCAGATGATGTCAAAGGGTATAGGCTTCTCCATCCCACTACTCATGAGTTGTTCATTGAGAGGAGTGTTCGTTTTGAGGAGAGTTCTTCTAGTTCTTCTCATACCACTTCTCCATCCACTATCACATTGGAGAAATTGCATTATGATGACAGTTCTTCAGTGGATCTTAGACCTCCTAATCTTGATGAGGAGTCTTCTTCCTCTACTTCAGATGGTGACAATGATGATGAGGATTCACATTCCTCTCATAGTCATCATTCAGAGGTTGATGATTCTCCCCCAGACTCTCCAGCCTCAGTGCCTCTTTGGGCTCGACAAACATTTGAGTCAGCAGGAGATTGGCTTGGTGATCCATTAGATACTAGAAGAACAAGGTCACAATTTTGAGCAAGCTCCACATCTCTTCATTGCTTCAGCTTCTGATCCACAGTCCTTTCGAGAAGCTTCAGGTGTTCCTGAGTGGGATGCTGCAATGCAAGAAGAGTTCAATTCCTTGGAAAGGAATCACACATGGGATTTAGTTCCTCTTCCTAAGGGAAGGAAACTTGTTCGATGCAAGTGGATCTATCAAACAAAATTTGCAGCGGATGGGTCGGTTGATAAGTATAAGGCTCGCTTGGTAGCAAAAGGTTTTTCCCAAGTTCCAGGGGTTGATTACTCTGAGACTTTTGCTCCAGTTGCTAAGATGAATTCCATCCGGCTTGTTCTTGCTATAGCTGCTGCCCATCGTTGGGAAGTTCATCAGATGGATGTGAAGAGTGCATTTCTTCATGGTGACCTCCAGGAGGAAATCTACATGGAGCAACCACAGGGGTTTGTTCAGAATCCTTCACTTGTGTGTCGACTTCGAAAGTCTCTCTATGGCCTTAAACAGGCTCCTCGAGCTTGGTATGCCAAGATGGACTCATTCCTTCTGACAGTTGGTTTCACTCGGTGCCATTCTGATCCGAACGTATACATTCTGCAACAGGATGAAACTCTCACATTTCTAGTTCTCTATGTTGATGACTTGTTACTCATAGGGAGTCACTCATCCACCATCAAAGCAGTGAAAATTGCTCTACATGATAGATTTTTGATGTCAGACTTGGGTCTTCTGCATTACTTCTTGGGAATTGAGATCACTCAATCATCTTCAGGAATCTTCCTTGGACAACCCAAGTATGCACTTGATATGCTCTCTAGATTTCACATGGCTGATTGTAAGCCTGCACCTACTCCATTTTTGTCAGGGGTCAAACTTGAGGCTAAGTGCTCTTCACCCTTGGTTGATGGCACTTTATATCGACAGCTTGTTGGAAGCCTCATTTATTTGACTCATACGAGACCCGACATTTCTTATGCTGTGGGCATGGTCTCTAGATTCATGCAGGAGCCACATGAGTTGCATTGGAAAGCAGCTAAGCGGATCCTCCACTACATTCAGGGTACTCACAATTATGGAATTCAGTATGTAGCAGGTGTGGATATTGACTTGGTAGGATATACAGATTCAGATTGGGCAGGTGATTCTCAAGATCGCAAGTCTACTTCTGGGTATTGCTTCTCACTTGGTTCTGGTCCAGTTTGTTGGTCGAGCAAGAAGCAGTCTGCAATTGCTCTTTCATCGATAGAGGCTGAGTATCGAGGGGCAGTCAATGCCACCACTGAGGCTATTTGGCTTCAAAATATTCTTACTGAGCTTGGTATTCCAGTCAGAAAGCCTACCATCATCTTTTGTGATAATCAAAGTGCTATACAGATCTCAAGAAATCCAGTTCATCATCAGAGGACGAAACACATTGAGATACATATGCACTATATTCGGGAGCTCATTCAGGAAGGCATCATTGATCTTAAGTATTGTTCTACATCGGAGCAAACTGCGGACATCTTCACCAAACCTTTCACCGAAAGCAAGTTCCTTCATTTGCGATCTTTGCTTGGGATGCAAAAGGTGTCTACTTCAGGAGGGGCTTCTTAGTCCTTCATTCTTTCTCTCTCTATTTAGGGGGGTCTATTCCTCTTATGGGGGGGCTTCTTCTTTTGGGGGGGATATTTATGTACATGGGTACCTAACATGGCCTCATTTGCCGGGACCCATCTTTTCACCCACCTAAGCTACGCTTAAGGGGGGGTGTTAGTGTAGTTTTTTTTATTTTCCTTATGTTAGGGGGTATTTATTTTTCCTACACATATATTATTAAGCTTGCTTAGGTTATTAGGTGTGGTTAATATGAGGACACGTGGCGGAATACATTAGCTACATGTGTAACTCTCCACCTCACATGGGTAGTTGAGTTACACACCCTTTTTTGGCTTGTTGTGCCACCTCTCATAACCACTATTTTGTCATTTCCTAAGTGGGTTATGGGGTAGTTGGGTTTCTCACCCTCTTTTGGCCTTATGTGCCACCTCTTATAACTCCTTTTTTGTTTTCATGTAAGGAGGTTATGCCACATATTTTGACATTTACCAAGTAGGTAAAACCTCCCACTTTTTATGGAGGTGGGAGTTAATGCACCTCTTGGTTGTATATGCTATTATTTTTCTATATAATAAGCAATATACTCTCACCTTCACTAGTTAAGTGATAGCTCGATGAGAGTCTTCTCTAAATTCTCTTCTTTATCTCTATTTTTCTCTCATATCAGATTTATCTTCATTCAGCTATTATGATCTTCGATCATCCGTTGCTTGGAGTTGCATGTGATCTATGACCGACATCAGATCCTGGCTCAATTCTTGCTTCTCACAGAATTTAACAACCTAACTAAATTGAAATTTACTTCTGCTCTTCTTCATTCTAACTCAGATGTTTATTGAGATTTCTCACCATTCGTTTTAACCCAAAACTCATAAGTTTGGAACTAGTTAAAAGTTCATTGCACTGTTAAATAAGCTACAAACTAGCTGCATCACTATGCATTTGCTTCTATTTAAGCTTTACTTAGACAAAGAAATAATTCTTGCCGTATTCAAGAGATGCACAAAGTCTTTTCCTTCCATAATTAAGAAATAAGGAAATTGAAAGTTTAGAACTGTTCCAGGTTACGAGAACATGACCTGGTTAAGCAGCAAAAATATGATTCGATGTGGCTTTCCTATCAGATAATTCAACACCCTCTGCTCCCTTCAAAGCTTCCATGGGTTGGCAATACAGTGGCGTTGCTAGACCAATGAAGTTCTAGCTGCCGTTGCAGAGCAACAAAATGCTATATACTGTGTATACTTTCCAAAATAGAGTTTGAACATATTCTTTAGCAAATACCTTTCAGTCCGTAATGTCTTTTACGGATTCGAATGACATCCTATATCATGCCAAATGAAACGGTTGTGTTCATTTTAGGTGAATTCCCCTTCGATTTGAATTTTATTTAATTCAAATTGCCAAGCATGCCATAATTTCTGCCTTTACCACTATGGCGGTAAGCAACTTGCACTTGGATCGAGTGACAAAAATATATATCTCATCAACTTGAGCGGGTTAATTCTCATATGAACCCATTGGACTATAATAAAGTGAAGCTTTTATAATATGGTCTTGTTCGAGAGGCATAGCTCCCATAATTATGGCATACATAATTAATACAAAAGAGTAGTGACAAGGATTTAAAATAAACCATTTTGTTGCATATATATATATATATATATTTGTATTTTTAATTATAATAACCAAAAGACTTCATGAACGTTTCCATTAATTATAAGGAACATAAAGAGTTAAGAAAACGATCTCCAAATGGTTTGATCAAAAGAAATGAATACCAAATCTAAGACCAAGATTGTAAAAATCTTAATCATCTTCACCGACCAAATAGGGTTACCTGGCTCACACTAGCTGACGGTAACAAGGTTAACACAACTCAACATATCTCAACTTACAGATAGGATTATAGATGGCATTGAGTCCTCCTTTTGTTCTCTTCCGGCCTGATGATACTTCCCCTCCCTTCTTAGAGGACGACGATCTCTTGCACATACTAGGTCAAATTCATGTAGTTAGTCTAGAGTCCTGACATATCTTTGTCATTGCATTTATTGATAAAAGAAGCAATCATCTCATATTCCATAACGATTAAAACTAAATCATTAATATATGTTTTGTGAATCACCATTCTACAATACTAAGCAACAAGTATCAAAGCATAAAATAACATCCAAATATCTAGGGCACAAGTGGGATGTAACATTTTTGTTAAGCTGTAGACACTATTATGTGTTCGTTTTCACTCATTCTTTTATTAGCTCTCTACAAATTAAAAATGACTCGGTGAACTTCAAGATTCACTCTTTCCCTCAAAATTACTGGTTTCTAGAAACTGTTGGTCCCAACATGTCTTTTTAAACTGGAAAGTTTTAACTGAATGGCTCAAATATAAAATACCTAGCTTTAGTTATATCAAAATGTTTGGATATGTGTAGCAACAATGTTCCAGATATTATATAATTTAGCCTTTTTTCAAGGTTTCTTTGGCCATCGTTTTTCCCATAAATGTTATAGGTTTCAAATTTGAACTCTGCAATTAGGTTTGTGGGTTTGACTTGTCTCTCTTAGGAAAGCTGACCTAAAAAGTGCGGCTTCTGTTTGGATTCCAAGCCGCAAGTACCTGTAGAGAGGTGGAGTATAATTTTGTCAGCCATGCAGTGGTGAATCCACTTCCTGGCCTTGTGAATGCTGCTCATCACCCTGTGGATGCTGGCCTTGCCTGAAGTTGCTATCTTAACTGCAAGAAGGGATGCTAAGGCAGGTCTAGTGATTAAAGTACACTTGCGAAGTTAAACTATTAAAAAATGTTTAAGGCTCATTTCTAATTATTTAGAGAAACTTATTGGCTTTTGTATTTTTCAAGCTAAATATTTACCACATCAAATCAAAAATGAAATCACCCTGTGGGTGCTGGGCTTGCCTGAAGTTGCTATCTTAACTGCAAGAAGTAATTCTAAGATAGGTCTAGTGATTAAAGTGCACTTGTGAAGTTAAGCTATTAAAAGATTTTATGAATCAATGGATAAGGCTCAGTTCTAATAATTTAGAGAACTTATTGGATTTTGTATTTTTCAAGCTAAATTTTGTCCACATCAAATTAGAAATGAAATCCATTGCTAGCTTGGTATGCATCATTTAGTTGTGCGTGGTATAAAAGGAATTTTATTAGTACATAAAAAAATGGTGCCTGCAAAAATACCCGATGTACATAAATGAAAATCTGACAATTCAGGGAAAAAGCTATGGGGAAAGGGATTTGTCATTTGAATGGCCCAGTGAGGTTATGCTAAAAGCTGAAGAAATCATGTCCATGAGGAATTTCGCATGTTAAAATAATTTATTGACAAGGATATATTTTGTTACATGTAAATTTGCTTTATCTTGTAACCCTAACTTGTGTTGCAGTGTCTTCCAGCCAAGCAGACGAGATTATGGATTAATGGTGAGTTATTATGCAAGCCGAGGTGACAAGCATCATGCAAGATGCACTTTTGAAAGTATGCGGGCAAAAGGAATAGAACCAAATTCATACGTATACACCAAGTAAGGATTGTTTTCTATGGTCTTTAAGTTGGGCATGGAAAGAAAATTTAAAAATTTGCATGATGAACTATTTGCAAGTAATGCTGCTTTCTGCTTTCTTCATCAGTATAAGATATCAAATCTTTCTTTGACTTAGTTGTCTTTTAGGGTATCAAAGTTATAAATAAAAAAAATAAAAAATATGCCTTTCTGAAGTAGCTTTGAATATTTCTAAAGAAATGAAATGATTTTATGACAAATGAAAAAGGACTTCACAGCTTTCCTTCTTACATGTCTGACAAGTGTCCTACATTACTTTGACATTGATTAAGTTTGCGTATACTTGATTACTTTGACATTGATTACACAGTTTAAGATAGAAACATATAAAATCTAATGTTATGGACTGTCGAAATTTACTGTATTTTTAATTGATTAAGTTTGTTATTTTATATATGGAATTTTTGAAATGTCTTGTGTTACTGTTAGCTATGCATAGACTAATGTTTGTGACTTTTTAACAGTTTATCTTAATGCAGAAGAAGATAGACTCACAATTTATAAAGGATGGCATTGACTTGGGGTATTTCTGGCTTATTTGTGACTCCATGGTCTTATTCTTTCAGTATATCACAAGAAACTACAAGGATCAATCTAGTTTGGATTCTGTTGTACAATTTACTTATCCACTTGTGGACTGATCCTATTCCATCTACTTTCTGTTGTTAAGTTTCAACCTATAAAAGAGGTTTGATGTTTAAAGAATCACGTTTATAAAGTCAGATAAATAAACTGGTTTTAATGTTTTTTTTCAAAAAATTGGTAATTGTAATTAGCATAGTGCCTTTGTAATGTGTTGCTCATTTGGTTGTAACTGACTATGTATTATTCACTTTTGGTTTTTGGGCAATTGTTAGGAGTTGGTTGGGAGTAGTTGTAGATGGTCGTGTTCAACTTGGCAACCATACATTTTTTTATATAGACTTTGAGTAGTCAGGGAAAGTAGTTTGATCCTTGGCTGATTATCTTTGGTGTACTTTGTGCAAGAACTATATATAAAGATATACTTCTGTTACTCTATTTGGTATGCATTATTATTTTGTTCATTATTGCGTTTTCTAGTATTATTAAATGTAGGAGTAAACATTTGTGCCATTTCCTTAAAGATATTGGGTCTGATTTAAGACATTAATGCCCTTAGACCTCAATAAAGGTGAAAAGTGACCACAATGTGGTCAAGATCAAGAGATCAGATGATCTCTAAGGTTGGTGGAGCAAAGAGAACAAAGAAGATGACTACAAGAAGTAGCTGAAGGGGCTCCACTAAGGCATATTCAAAGCTGAAGTCTGACTCTAAGTAGACACAAGAGTTGAGTGAAGATACCAAAACATCCGCTACGAACAACCATATGGAGAAGTGGGTATAAAGAGCTAGACATCTTTCATTATTGGACAAAGCATGCGTTGATCTTGTAGTCAACGTTTTGTACAAAGAAACAATACAACCTCCTTAATACAAGAATTGTCTTCATTGGGAGATAGAGTTTGAGGACTCTTTCACAGATGGAGAGAGGGAAACTGTGAGAGCAACCTTCAAGGTATTGAAGAATTGTTAACAAAAGAATAGGGTATTGAGCCAACAACTCCATGACAAAGGTTGGAGTGGGAAAATGAAAATTTGAAGGCAAAGCGAGTGTGTGAAATGTAAAGTTGCAAGAAGAGTAGAGGGTTCCCACATGCCTAAGAGTGTTGGGGGAGCACTAGAATCTCTGCGGATTAGAACCTCCTAAGTAGGCTCAAACACTAAATTTGCATCAAGGTAAAATCATTGTGACTTCACCATCAAGCCGTACTGTAGAGAGGTAGAAGTTTTCTAAGTTCATACATGATGGGTAAGAGTATCCAGTAAAACATTGTAAGACCCGTGCAACCATTTGGGTTGCAAATGGCCATGATGACAAAGAATATTGGCTATGGTCCTTTCCAATCACCTTGAGAGGTGTGGCTTTTTATTGGTACATGAAGGTTGAACCAGCCTCTTGAATACATGGGAGAAACTATGGAAGGATTTTGAAGAGGAAGTGAGCTCCTTTGTAATGACAATGAAATTATGGTAGAAATCTACAACACCAGGCAAGGTACACATAAAAAGTGTAAGAGCTTATAACTGTAGTCTGCATAAAAATGTAAGAGCTAAAATCAGAGGCTCAATGAATTACTCGTAAAGTTAGATAAAGAATTAGTAGGTGGTTTAAATAAAAGATGGTTCATTGAAGGCCTTATTAACTCACTAAGTTAAAAGATTAAAGTAGTACTACCATCATACACAAAAATAATATAGTAGTGGGCATAGAAAGTGAGGATAAGACGTCTTTGCAATCAAAAAGAAAAATATATGAAAATGATGGGTTGAATGGAAGCAGTGATAATGAATTTGGAATTATACATGCATTGTGGAGAGACATACTTTGAATGATGAAGGAATTGAAGGCATAAAAGGAAATTTGCAAAGAAATTAAATAATTAGGATGAACAGATTGTTAGAGTGCGAGTCTCAGTAAAGTTAATTGTCCCAAGAAGAGGATGTGCAATTCTTGTCAAATTATGAGCCATTCAATCAAAGAGTGCCCATACAATCTAAAAGTAAGAGTACACAAGTACTCTTTACAGGTGGAGTGTAGTCCACTTCACCAAGCACTCCATCAAAGCTGCAAAATAACAAGAACACATCTCTAGGTGGCTATCAAAATCAAAGATGGGGAGGGTAGAGTTAGATATAGTACAACTCTAAAGGTCATCCCATTGTACAATGTCGATAATCCAATGAATGGGGCCACTTTGCCAAAAACTATCCAAGAGGTCAAGGTAGAATATAACTACTTTGTAAATGGTGTGGGCTTGGAGAACACGATGATGCTAGATGTTTGCAACAAAAGGTGTGTGTCAATATAATTGATGCAGAGAGATACAATGAAGTATTGGCCATCACTCAAGGCCAAGCAAAGAAGGCCATGTATCTAGACCCATGTATCAAAAAGGAAAGACATCATGAAGCAAGAGTTGAGGTAGACCATGCTATGGATAATTAATTTTGCCACTTGAATGCAAGTACAATAACAAATAAATTGCAATCCAATATAATTATTGCTAGGAAAGTATTTCAAACCAGCATACCAATTAAAGTAGTGGATTTATTACAAATTGATTTGCCCTCTTGGCCCAAGTAGTCTTGCCATTGCATTGATATTTTGTTAGTTGCAAAAGCAAAATTAATAATAAATCAATAATGGACTTCAATATTTTCACTAAGCAAAAGGCTGTAGATGAAGTTCGATTCCAAATTATTTATTGAAAATTTAATGCCTAGTGTTAATGTCTTCCTTTACTTCACTGCGCATATGTTGGGGAAGAAGCCTCAGTTATTTATACAACGGGAACTCTACAATGACTGCTTATCTTTCCTTTTCATTAGGAAATAATGTTGCAATGTACATGAATAGCCCTAGCTTGCTTGTCAATCCACCTTGTATGATATTCTATAAAGATTTCAAAATTTAAGAAATATCTTGCAACATGGAGACGATGATGCATTTGGTGATCCCATTGCATAGCAATGATCTCTCAAATTGGTATGAACTTTCCCTCATCATTCATATTTGGTCTATTTTAATAATTTCATAACTTTGGTTGTGGAAAATAATTTAAACATTAAATGTTAAGTTGTCAAAAAAGTAAAAATGAAAAGACAACTTATGTTAATTATTTTAAAAGGAGTCTAAAGTCACTTTTTGGAGGTGAAAATAACAAGACACAAATAGTAATGTTTTATTACTCCAAAGTGTTTTTTAAAAGGGTATTCATAGGAAAGAAATAGGATTCTTGGCATTTGGTATTTTCTTGGAACTCGAGATGTGGAGATTGAGCAGGTTTGTTCAACAAGAGCCTTAGAATGAAAACCCTATGATGAAGATTGGGTTTAGAGAAGGAAGACAATCTCGCTAGCCACTATAGGAGTGGATTCATATAAAGTTCACTTTTGTGCCATTTGATTCTACAGTGTTTGGTTATGGGTTGGTGGAGTTCTGTGTTGAACATTGAAATATCATTCACATGTTTGAGTTTAACTGAAAAATCATTTGCAAGCAAATATTTGGTTTGAGATTTTGTTGAAGATTTGTGGCAAGCTAAGGTGAGCATTCCATCTTAGGGTTTTACAAACCTTGTAGAATTTCAGGGTTTTAAAACCCTAGTTGTCCATGTTTAGAGAAGCCAAAACCCTAGGTGCCCCAGTTGACGGTTTCTAAAACCCTATACTCTTGCATTTGTTCCTTTTAGAGTGGATTATATGCTGTTAAGGACCAAGACAAAGCTTTTTTTATCAAGGTTCGAGTAGCAATTGATGAGGATTTTGTGTGGAAACAACAAATTGATGACTGGCAGTTAGGGTAGTTTTTTTGGACAATTCTAATACGATTCCTAGTTGTGATAATATTTTCAAATCCTTTACTATTTGCTTCAATAGTGATGAGTTATGCTTCATTTATTTCTATTAGAAAAGCCATGGAATATAAAAATTGAAGGAGGTATGTGGGAATGTAAAAGGTGGTCGCTTTCCTTTGGGGAAGGTTTTCTTTGAAGGATTTACCTCAGGTGTACCCTATCTAGAGTTTATTTGCAAGACACAACCGCTCTTGGCAATTTAGAGCAGCTCATTGCAATTCTGGAGATTTCAAACATTACCATTGAAGATTGCCATAGTCTAAGATTATTTTTATTCCCTAATTTTCATAGTAGATTAAGCTCTAGATTTGTATATCCAATTTGTGAAGTATTAGGTTGTTGAAGTGCATTTTGGAGAGAGTGTAGTGCAATTATTTGAAAGTTCTAGACCATACTAGTGTATAATTCCAGCCTTTCATACTTGTGGTGCAGTACACTTTTAGATTTATTAAGTTATTTTTCTTAGCTGTCCTAGATCTGGTTTTAGACTATAGTGTTGTAAATTGCAACTGGTCCAATTTACACCTCATATTTGTGCCCCTACTTTAGTGTGTCCTACCCTCATCTCATTCCTAGGTCCATTTTGTGCCTATTCTCCAGCTTTGAGGCCATGAACAACCTTTGGTGGGTCCTACCACGATATACCACCTTATTTTGGCATTGTCTGGTCTTGATGGTGGTAGGACTAGGGCGCTGGACCATGGTCCCACTTCATCCAGACCCAATTTGAAATAGGGTAGGGGCCCTATCTCATTGGTAAGATTTAATCTCCGTGGCTCTACATGACCGTTGGAAGTTGGCCTAATCGGTAATTTACCTAGAACCCCCTATATAAAGACATTTTATCAACCTATTTTCATCTAACAATCCAAGCAATCAATTCCTATCACTCGTGCATGTGTGAAGCATTCATCATCAAGCATTTTCAGACATCTTCAAGGCTGCATATTCTTCATTAACCATTGTGGAACAAAGTCATGTCAATTTTTATGCAAGCATGTGTCTGTGATTAGGGTTTTGTCATGTTCATGCCATTTCATACAACATATGTGATTTCATTCAAAGAGCAAAACATCATCATTAGCAAGTGCAGATTTGAGGTATATCTTTCTAGCATTTATTTCAGTATTTGCATTATTTTATTCAAGGTTAATTCCTAAACCGGGGTTTGACTTAGGCAAACCCTTATTCCCAACAATTTCTCCCTTCTTTCTGTGTGCAGTAAATAGGTACAAAGCTGCGTTCGGGAGGGTCGGAATAATTCACAGAGACAAACAGGTTCGCTTTTTGATGATGAGAAATTCGAAGGACTAGGCCGAATTGGAGTAGCCTGGTCTCGAAAAATGAGGTCGAACTTCTGGGAATAGATCCGAAACATTCTATTTTGTCTAGATCCAAGTTGGCGTCTCCGTACAACGACTGTCGCTCATTGTTTATGCGCGATCTCTTCAATAATCACCTATTTTACCCTAATTTCAGCATTTTCATGATTCAACTTAGAAAGAGGGAACCAAAACCTAACTAGGCGAACCAAATCAGAATTTTAGACTTTTTCCGAGAGGGATTAAACCTAGATCTGTTAGGACCATTCCTTTTCCAATGTAATGGTTAATTAAGCAAAATTAGTGGTTTTGCTACCTTAATTGGTGAAACCCTAATTTCACCATTACGTGGACTTATAAGGTGCTGAATAGTATTTTGTAAATCTTGTAGCATAATCATTAATGGGGTATCAAGCAGGAAACCACATATTAGCAACAAAGGTCAGAATGAATCATTTTATCTTTGTTTGTACACACCAACATTATCAATATAAATATATATTTGAAATCTTAGTTCTCTGTGAGTGCATGGTGTTACTTTCATTATTTTATGAAACATAATTAATTGGAATATCATAGTGGTGAGCTAAGTTACCGGTCCTGATACTAGTGCTGGTTTGGGTTCGAGTGTTTAGTTTGCAGGTTTGGTCAATTTTGTTTTTTGGGTTTGTCCATACAAAAACATATAAAAAACAGAAATTTGTACATATTTGCACCAGTAATTAAGTTCAAAATGCTACACATAGTATCATATATTGTATAATAAACAAAACCACCATAAAAATAAAAAATACTATAATGTCAATTAGTCGAACTTGAATGTCATGATATATATTATATGTTAAAATAAAAAAAATAATAGTGTCAAGCATTAGCAATCAACCATCATTGATTGAGCATCATCATTTGAGTCTTCAAAAATATCATCATCATCCATATTATTGAAACATAACAATAGGAATTGTACACTAACTACATCATCCCCCCAAAATAAAAAGTCATCTTGTAGATGGAAAGGAAAACTTGTATGCATACTTGGAAGCATAGTTTGCAAACATAGACTCAGAGAGTAGTTGGCAAATCAAATGAGTTTAGTGGGGGTTTGGGGGCAATACCTGAGTGGGATTGAGGGGTAGTGCCTTTTGTGGGGGTTTGGGGGTAGTGCCCCTCGCTGGGTCAAGGGTTAGCGCCTTGGCATATTCCTTATCAAGATACAGGTCAGGGCCCTTGCCACCAAGCCCAAATAAAGGCTTTCAAAACCAAAAAGACTTTCATGGCACACATCATTTTGCATTCACAATAAAAGAAATATTTTATTTGTTTTGAATCCTTGCTTTAGAGTTTGGGGGGATTTGACGTTTTGGTCATTTTTTTTTAAATTGACCAAATTCACGTCCTTGGCATTGGTTCTTGCCAAGTTTGTTGTGGGTATGCCTAGGTTCATTCTAGACGAACCTGCAGGTGATTTGTGAGACCTTGGGTGGCCCCTAGGGCGAACTAGATTTAGACTCATATCCAAGTCAAATTGGACTTAAATTGGGGTTTTTTTTCCTAGCAGACTTGTAACATAGGTGTTGAGTCCTTTGGAATTTACCAAACATTTGTGATGAATATTCTTGTAATGTTGTTTACATCATTGTAGGTTGATCAAAACAAGAACTTCAACTTTTAGCATTTTGACAATGTTTGTGATTAATATTGTGGAAATCAAATATTGTTGAAACACATAAAATTCCAGTTCGGGCTTGTTAGCCCCGTTTTTAAGCTTGTCCATTTTTAAACTTTTCATGTTTAAATCCTTGTGCCAAGTAGTTTATAGCTGAAAATTCCATGATTACCTTCAACTATTAAGTTTCTTGGCATTTTGAAGAAAAATATCCATTGTTGCAGTCATAACCTTTAGAAGTAGGGATGCAACTTGATGAGATTTGTAAAAACAATTAAATTTGAAAATCAATAAGAGGTGGAGCGAAATTGTTTTACAAGGACAATCCCAAGGCTATTCAACAAAATGTGGCAAGATTGTAGGTCAAAACTCCTTTTTGTTTGATAGATTTTAAAACTTCCATTTTCCACGGGGTGATTTATGGAAACAATTTTATTTGGGGTTTCATAGCACTTGGAGCAAAATGGTTTAGTAGGAAGGTTTTTGGTACCATTATTCATAATGTGGCAAGATTTCACAACAAAATATTGATCCAAGCAAAAGTTATCTATTAGACTTTGTTTGTCAACTTGGTGGATTTATTAGTATTTTTTGAAGCCAATTTGATAGAAAAGTATTGAATCCTCAAGTTGCGAAGTTGAGAAGTTGTGCATTAACCTTCGGGTATCGATCAGGAAAAAGTAATTGGAAAAGTCGGTAAATAAATTTGTTTTAAAGAGCACAGGTTTAAAGAAGTATGAATTATCATTGACACCTAAAGTGCTGATGAAATTTGTCAAAATTTTAAATCTTAATTTTGGCTATTAATGTTTCCAATGTTGACAAGGAAGTATTGTTATTTTGTTATCAATGGTTTTTTGTTGGTTTTTAAAGTCGCTCTCATCTTCTATGAAGTTTCGAATCTCTTCTCAAAATTGATGATAAAGGGGACTTAGTTTAATTGACACTCTCATAAAAGTTAATAACTCACTCCAAATTGCCGACACAAGTTATGAAATAAGTGCTAAATGCTAATTCAAAGCGAATTAAATCCTATTGTTGATTGCCCACAACTTCACAACTCCTCTCCAATCGCTGAACAAATGCAAATTAACCATTCATTGACAGTTTCATGCTAGTTAACAACTACTTTCAAAGTGCTGATGAAGGAATAGTTTTATATATAATGGTTATGATTGTTCACAAATTGTGAAAGATACTCAAATTTCGGATGATCAGAAATGAAGAAGTTATTATAACTGTCATGTAAGGAGTTAAGGAAATTTTAGCATCCCCTCAGCCTGGGTCTACAAAGCCATGTTGCTAGATCTACATGCATATTGTGAGATCATTGACAAGGCATGTGAGCTATTTGAAAAGTTGCCTCAAAGAAATTTGCTCCCATCGCATACAAAAAATTGTATAGTGCACTCGTAGAAAAGGTTTTAGAATCTCTTAAGCAATTAGGTTTGGTAGCTATAGTGCCAAACTCCATAACTTTTGCTAGTGCCTGTATGCCTACACCAAAATGGGAGTTATAGAACTAGACTCACATGCAAAATGTGAAAGAATTCACAAGGCATAGGAGTTGTTTGAAGAAACATTTAAAAGATTTGTTTTCTCAAGGCCGCTATGATTGCAGGCATACACACAAAATGGATTTACTAAAAACGATTTGGAACTTTTAGGCAAATGCGCTTGGCAAGTGTAAAACCAAATTCTACAACCTTCGCCACTATTTGCAAACTCTTAGCAGCACTAGAACTCCAATATTCTTAATTTTATTTATGTAATTTTTGAATAGACTTAAGTGGTAGCCACGCAAATGGTTTTGATACAATTTAATGCAAAGTATGGAAGCATGCACAAAACTTGTGAACCATTTGATAGAAGGTTCGCCATTTGATGAAACAATATAATTGCAGATATGCACAAGATGGATTTGTTGAAAACGTTTTAAAGATTTTCAATCAAAAGCTATTTGCAGGTTTAAATGCCCATTTCCCCAACCTTTGCTAACATTTCCCATTGCAACTCACCAGATGGATGCCAAGTTAATGCATGCAATGGACACATACATTGAAAATGTTCTTTTATTGCTACTACAGGGAATATTGCAGAGAAAAGTCTTCTATTAGATTGAAGCGACAGGTTGTGGCTAGTCGTTGAATTTGATTACCATCCATGAAGGGGCATTGGAGCTCTCGAAGTATAAATGCCAACTTATCTTTGTATTGTTAAATACAAGACTGCCTACTATTCATTCCATCTCTTGGATAATTAGTGGTAGAGGAAATCTTGATAACTTTTTAGACACTAAAAACATCTTAATGCAAATGGGAGCGAATTTTCAAGTACAAGATGATTATCTTGATTGCTTTTATGATCCACAGACTATTGGGAAGATAAGAATTGACATTGAAGACTTTAAATGCTCTTCGCTTGTAGTGCAAGCTCTTGAATAGGCAAATGCGAGTCAAATTCAAAGATTATATGCTAATTATGGGAAAGTAGATCCGTCTTGTGTTGCAAAAGTTGAGGATTTCTATAGAGATCTTGGAATCGAGAACGTTTTTCTAGAATATGGGAATATCAATCACAAGTTTCAAGATGGAAAGACAATGCACAAGGCTGTGTAGATGTTTAAAATGGAAGGTTTGCCATATGTTAAACTGCATAGGGAATCATAATGGGAGAACATGCAACATTGCTAATGCCATGCAAATGTGAATAATATAAAAAAATTGAAAATGCTGGCCAGAACCAGAAATAAACCAGGAAGGTGAACTACTGAAAAGACTATGAGTGAATTAACAATATCACGACTAGCAAAGAAGTACACAAATGTTTGAATTCTGAGGTTGTGTTGCATACAAGATGAAAGGTTGAGTAGTTTGGTGGGTAATGTCTTAGCTTGGACATTCTACTCTTGAAAAAATTCTCAAAAGAAAGGAACATGACAAGACATGCTTTCACTAAACTACTTGGAGAGGTCCCAAAATGCACAGGCAATGACATATATTTTTTAAAGAATTTGGTGTTACTAATTTTACTCAAGTTCTTATTGTTAAGAATAAAGTGGATGATCAATCTTGTGGTGTATGGAAATACTCGATATGGGAAGGCTTTGTCAATGGCACTAGCACAAACAGTAGTGTACCATCTTTCAAGAATAACATGGGCAAACAAGGCACTAGTAATATTAATTTTGGTTTTGATGATCAAGTTGGTCCTTTAACACTCCAATTAGAGACATTCATGGTTATGGCACAATGAAGAATATGGGTGTTATTGAAAATACTCATAGGATATTTCATAATGGTGTGCAATGTGATATTCGTGAGATGAAACCTATAACTAGTCTATAATAAAAGATGACTAAGATCTTTGCTATGTCTAATTACGTGAAGGTGGAATTGAATATGAGTACACAAAGTTTGATCATGCCCCATACAAGTTTCTTCATTACCAAAAGGAACTTTATATTCACGAAAGGGAAGGATGCTTAATAGATGCAATTGGAATATGTTTCCTTGAAAGCCAAGTTGTTGATGAATAAAACACATGACACATCTCGGCAAAACCAATAACTTGTTCTTTCTTTGATGTTATGGATCAGGATAAGACACATGACTCATCTCGGCAAAACCTATAACTTGTTCTTTCTTTGATGTTATGTGCTTCAAAGTGCCTTTTTGTAAAAGTGACTTATGTTACTTATTGTAATTGAAGTTAGGAAAGGAAACTTACTTCTAGAGAAGTGATGTAAATCTTAACCAAATAAGGTTTATTATTTTCAAAACCATTGTATATTAAAAAGGTAGCTGGGGTAGTTATCAGGTGGTTACACAGTAGCTATCTAGAGAAGCCTATAAAATACAAGGCTTTTGCTATTGTAAGACAAAGAATCTTACAGAGGGCGGACCTCTGAGAATAATTTTTTCAGAGAAATTGTATGAGGACTTTTCTGTTCACACTTTGTATAAAATGGGGTTTTGGACTTGTTTGATTTCATAAAGATAATAAAGAGTGCATTTGGTTCGTAGGTCCTAAATATGTTTTCGAGTTATTCTTATTGATTTTTTGTATGTCAAATTGGTAATCCCTTTTGTAATTGTGGTAATCCGTAGTCATATATTCAAACAATCTTTGTAATGGATGAAAGAAAATCATGTCTTGGTATATTGGTTTGAATGTGTGAGGTAACTTCTTCCTATGTCAAGGTTTGTTATCCTTCTTTCATCATTGTTGCATATCAAAAAGATGCTTTGTGGTGAAACCCTCTTATAGGTTTTAGTAAGTTGTGAAGTACTAGTTGGTATTTGTGTGTCTATCGCTAGGGTTTTTGTTAATTGGTTTCCTTCAATTTACTCCTTTCTTCTTTTTGTACTTTCAAGTTCAAAGTACACAAAAATGCAAAAAGACCCATCGTACAAGGGAGCTGCCCCTCTTAAACATAGAGGAAAGTTGTTAATCTCATAACAACTTATTCAATTTTTGGAACATTTGTCACTGCTTGTTGGGCGAGTCATAGTAAAATCTGTAGTGACAATTATTCCAACATCCCATGTTCTCCAATGATGGTTGGGCTTTTTGTGTGCTATGCGATGCAAAAAGACAACATTTACATTTCTCCCACTAGTATTAGGTTTTTTGAAAGTGGTAGCTAGTGTGGAAAATGGTGTAGCAATAGAAGAATATTGCCTTGGAAATTCCTTGAACTCCATATTCAAAGGTCTCTCACCGACATCAACATTAGTAGAGGATTGTGTCAATTACCCAATGGTAGTTTTTGCTCTTTTGTTTGTCATCTGGCTTTTTGCAAAGGCCTAATACTTGGTGGGTCACATCAATAGGAATTTTTTTGCAAGACTTCACATCATGTCTTAACATCTTTGTAAGATTACATTTGACATAGTTGATTCACCCACCACTTTTATTCTCACAAACGTTGCATTTCAGCCGATTGGAATTTGGAATGGGTGTGTACAAAATCTTTCCCATGGCATAACGAGCTGAAACAAAAAACACATGTAGGCAATATTTCTGTTAGGATCAATAAGAATATACAAATTAAAGTTAAATGCATGGCGACCTTTAGGGTTTAGGTAAAAAAATAAAATGTAATCCTAAACTATTGCTTGTAAACCTAAAATATTTAGGAACATAAGGGTTAGGTTTATGTTTAGCAAGTGCAGTGTTTAATAAAAAATTATTTGTTACTTAACATTAAAATGAAAAAAATTAAAACCCTATGTTACCCCAAGTTTCCGGGACGGGGGGACGAGTTTCCGGGACGGCAAATTTTTTTGCCAAATTTGGGGACGGGGGGGGACGGCAAAGGGGACGGCTGTATAAAATAGAGGGAAAATTTAAAATATATAGGAAAATTTTAAATGTTCATATGAAAACATGGATAAAGCATGCATCTATACATTATATTCATATGAAAACATGGATATAGCATGTGTATGATACTATGAAAACATTTTAGAATGCAAACATCGAACATACAACATTATCAATAGACTCAATACTCAATATGCACTCAGAATTCAGAATTTCAATTCATTCACATTGTCAATATGCATATCATAATAGATATTAAAGAAATAAAATACATAATGGAGCCTAATCAGACTCAGAGGTTAAATTTTCACTACTTCCATCAGCGTAGTTCCCCCCTATATTTTTCGACGGGGGTTTGGGGGCAGCGCCCCCAACTTGGGGTCAAGGGGCAGCGCCCCTTGCGCGCTCCCTGTCGCGATACAGGGCGGGGTCGAGGGGCAGCGCCCCACGAGGCCAAAAATACTTTTATTATTTTATATAGGCATCGGGTGTTATTTTTCTATTGGCAAAAAACCCTTCATGAGATATTTCACTCCCTCAATTACGCAAAAAATATCATTAAAAAAAATTTGAAAATACGACTTTTTTATTTTAATATTTTTCCCTAGCCCTAGATGTGGGGGACGTCTGGCCGTCCCCGGGACGGCTGGGACGTCCACAATCCGTCCCCAGCCGTCCCCGGGACGTACGGACGTCCCCCACAGCTAGGGAAGCCGTCCCCCCGTTTCGGGGACGTCCCCTCAAAATTTTGACAATTTGGGGACGGGGGGGGGACGTCCCCTGGCCGTCCCCAAGTCCCCGAAACGTCCCGGGGACTGGGACGGGGGTTTTCAGGTAGGGGATGCGTCCCCGGGTTTCGTAGTTAAAACCATAACCTTGACAACAAACTAAAGATATTTATTTATGGTTGAAGTTAGGTCTAGCATAAAAATGACAACATTTAATTTAGAAGCGTGAGATTTCCACAATCCATATCAATGTTGTTAAGTAATTTTTGGATTTGACTATGTGAATTTTTAGTATTACCAATGTTTTGGATCAAACTCCATGATCCATGGCGTTTGGTAAATCAGAAACAAAAGGAGAGATCGGGGTCGAGGGCAACTTGGTACCTCGTGTGCTGGAAATCAGGCCTGCACGCCTATGAGTGAGCGTTGCTCGGCTCGGGCGGTGATCTAGTTTGCTAGACTCACCGCCCGGACGTACCTGCCTCATTTATTGCTCTCTATTGGCTTCGCTCGTGCATTTTATGGCGCAAGTCTCACCTGGAGCGGAGCAATCAAACTAGGTGAATAAAACATTCAAAGATGCCCTAGCTGTTCAGTGCGTTCTGCTGGGTGGTGCCGCATTCATCTCGAAGGAGAGTGACTAGGTTTGCAACTGCGACAATGGAGGAGGTAAGGGTTTCTAACCCAGTAAACTTACTATTATTCCTAATGCTCCCATGGCCTAGTCGTTAGATAATGAGAAAGATAGGCTTAGGAAATCTGCTATTTTTCTTGCTGCTCTTGATGTTAATTCGTTGTCCTCACATAATTACATTAATAACTGGATCCAAAATGTCTGGGTTAAGAAATTAGGGTTTTTAATTTCATTCTATAGAATGGTGCAAAAAGGATTGTTTATTATTTTCTTCAAAAACCCTAGACGCCAAGATGAGGTTGTAAAAAAGCAATTCTAGAATATTGGGAAATGTTGTTTTCGGACTATGAGTTGGTCTCCGGAGTTTAACAAAGAAGAATTCCTGGCTATTTCGTGCCCTAAATGGCTCTCTATGAATAATGTCCCTCCATTCTTTTGGCAATTTCTTCCAAAGGCCCTGGAAAATCTTGGAGATGTGCTTAGAATAGACGATTCTCCTACCCTACTCCCCCATCTCGATGCTAGGATTCTTGTTGCTATCTCTCTTGGCAAGGACCTGTCGGAGGAATTGGTCATGGACCTAGGTGAAGAAAGGTTTTCATGCCCTATAAGATATTTGGGTGGCATCAATTCGTGTTTTCTGTGTCGAATGGAGGGACATGTCAGGAAAAACTGTCCTCTATTGAGAAACAAAAAGCCTACCCCTGCTTTTGTTGACTCTTCCCCTTCTTCGTTGGCAGTGTCGGTCTTGCTTGCTGATCCTATTGCCACAGACTCTAACTTGCCTCCCGCAGTGAAGCTGATTGTTTGTTCAGTCTCTCCTAACCCGCTGGTCTCTATTCTAATCCCCCCCCTTCTTCGTCGTCTTCCCCTTTGAAGCTTGACTTCCCCCTACCTTCTTCCCCCCCCCCAACCCCTCCCTGCCGAGACTGTCACGTGGCCTCTCAATGCTCAACAACTGGCTTTGCAGAAACTCATAAATATTGCAGAAGTTAAGAAAAGGATTGAAAATATCATTGGCTGTGACAAAGGTTGTGAACAATCTGTTATGACTGTCACCTCTTCCTCGGGTCCGAGTGGTGCCTTGAAGGTCGAGTATACCAACACTGAAAGGATTGAGAGGGAGCCTAATAGGGGGGACTCCTTGACTAAGGAAGACAAATTACTCATACCTACTCATTCTAGCAATGATGCAGATGAGAACATGTTTGTTATTAAGAGGGCCTACAACCCAACAAAGCCACTTATTGATGTTCTTATCAGGGTTGACCCCTCCAGCACCCCCCCATTTAGGTTTCCCCTCAAGACTATTAGTGCTGCTACTCTAGGCAATCCTGACATCACGCACACCCCTGGGAAAAATGGCGTGGAGTTAGTGAAGATTGACATTGACCCCAATTTGCATTCCACTCAAGGTAAGGAGAGATATAAGTAATGGGAAAAATGGGCCATTGTACCATATATTCGCCCCAATTCTAAAGATACAATTGAGGAGGCCATGAAATATATTGGGCTTAAAAAGGCCTTAGCAACCAAAAAAGTGGCCTCTAAAGGGGGAAAGCACTCCCCTTCTTCATCCTTGGGAGTTGAGCAGGAATTTGTCTTCAAGAGAAGAAGGGGGAAGCCGAGTGGTTCTACCAATAAGAAACATGACAGCCTAGGGCATAAACCTAATCTGCCCAAATGCTATAAGTCATTCAGGGCACCAATGGATACCACACCTTAAACCAGCTAATGGAGTTGAACTGTGTTTCATGGAATGTTAGGGTTCTTGAGTCCTCGGATAGGAAGTATGTTGTCAAGAGATTCTTGAGAATGAAAAAGAATGTTGATTTTCTACTACTCCAGGAGATTAAAGCAGTACAATTCTCCTTAGATATAAATCTGAAATGTATATGGAGAGAGGCCTCATACTATTCTACTAATCACTGTAAAGGCAAAGGAGGCTATGCCCTTCTTATCAATAAAAGCTGGTCCAAATATGTTAAGAATCGGGGGTGCTCACCTTGCAATAGAGCAATATGGGTCACACTAGAGTATAAAGATAAAAAATTCGGAGTTGTATCTATCTATGCTCCTAATGATCACAGGGAACGCATTGATCTTTGGAAATGGATTGGTAGATTGAGGATATCCCCTGGATTCTGGGTGGGGATTTCAATATGATTGAGCAACCACAAGATAAGGCGGGAGGAGTTAGATTTGAATGGAAGCCCAATGAGAGATTCTTCTGGTCAAGAATGATGAACAAGTTGAGAGTTGAGGACCCTATGGCTGGGAAGAAGCAAGACAATAGAGAGATTTGGTATACCTGGTGTAATTTCCAGCAAGGTAGAAAGAAAATTTACTGTAGGTTGGACAGATTCTATATGTGCAAAGATGACTTCAACATGGTGAACGATGAAGTCAGTCAAGGTGTCAGAGTAATCCCTTACACCCTGTCGGATCACCATACCATTGCTGCCACCTTCCTCTTCAAAACATCTTAGTACTCTCATTGGGGTAAAGGGTACTTTCTCCTTGAACACTTCCCTCCTGAAGGATGAAGATGTAGTCTTTGCAACATACATTATTAGGCAGTTCAACTGTTGGCACTCTAACCCCTCCAATGCTATTGATACCTGGAATCAAATGATAGCCAGTTGGCGGATCCTTTTTCAGACGGTGGGAAAAAAAAGGGCCTTAGATAGTAGGAAAGATGAAACTGGTTGGCATGAAACCCTGATGGCAGTAGAGGATACTCTTCAAAAACATCCTGATAATGCTGATGCTGCTATTAAGATGAAGGCTGCCAAGGATAGTCTGAGAAGACTACAAAATCAAAGAATATAAGGTGCTAAAATTAGAGCAAGAATTAATTGGATTCAGCATGGAGATAATGGCTCTAAGTTCTTCTTTGAGCTCCTCAGGTATAAAGAGCCTAAAGAAAAAATTGAGGAAATCTGTGAAGAAGGGATTAACATCTCAGATTAGGGGGAGATTCTCAGAACCTTTGCTCATTACTATCAGAATCTATTCTCTTCTAAGGATTCTGCCTCTAATGTTGAGGATGTCAAGTACAGAGTCAGTAAAATTATGCCAAAAAAACTTGAGAAGGAAGATCTTGAAATTTAGATAAACCTATTGTTTACCACATACGGGTAAACGATTAAATGCAGAAAGTAAATGCACAGAACATAATTGAAATATATTAAAGAACCAGTTTTTGTATTAATTCAATAGTCCATGTACATCAAGTGCTTATAACATTACACCCAGATACGACTATGATGATGATACTAAGAAGGAACGGTATGCAATATATAATACCCGATGGGGTGCGACCAACCGTCGCGTCCAACTACCCTTCGGGACGACTAACTAACTGACTGCCGTAACTCATTATTACCGACGACAACATAAACATAATATGACAACATAACATAATGATTATTCTCGACAACATCATCCCCCCCAGAAAAGAACTCGTCTCTAGATGACTTAATACAAAATAGAGATGATGTTCATTCAAGGTGTAGAGTTGCAGGAACTGCTGACGCTAGTCGAGCCCGGAACCCATACACTTGCTACGTCCTCGCTTGAAAACCCTTTTCTGCTACCATCCGATGCTCAAGTGCGGATTTCACCATTATTGCTTCCTTTGACATCACAGTCCTCCTGTGCCTAAACCAAACTTGTCTGCAAAACACGCTTTTCAGCCTCCACCAACTGCTACTCAAATGACACTGTCTCCCTAGCCAATTTCTCCTCGATAGCCACCCGCGTTGCCCTCTCGACATCCAACTCCTGGGTACATTGAACTAAGTCTCACACTATTACTGCCTCCAACCTGGTGGTTAGCTCCTCCCGAGCCCTCTATGCATCCACCAAGGCAACCTCACGTCCAGTTAAGACATACTCCGAGTTCCTCAAAGCGTACCATTCATGCGTGGAAGTGGCCACAACCCTCTAGCACAAAGGCTAGGAGACGCCTCAAATCCTCCATCACACTCCCCAAAGGCTAAAAACCGAACTGAATAACTCCCTGGTGCCATACGACTTCGCGTTCTTGCAATGCCTTCCTTCAAATTCTGTTTGTTTGCAACTTCCAAATCCGTCTCCCTCCATGTCTTATGGCTTCCCTGCCAATGCTTAGCTGCAGGCTTCTTTCTCATAGTACGGAACAACCCAACACTTATTGTGACTTCTCGGATGCCCTTCACCCAACTCCAAAAAGTGTATTGTAGCTCAAAAATAAACTGGGGGTCTGGGGGCAGTACCCCCAGTGGGGTCGAGGGGCAGTGCTCCAAGTGCGCTCCCTGCTTCTCCACTAAGTTTTCAGTGTCCTGGCTCCAGACTCCATCGAATGATTTTAAATCTGGTCGTCTTTTTTTTTTTTTAACGTGCCATCACCACCGTTTATCCCTGCCGTGCCGTGGTATTTTCCCTTTCACCCTCTTTTAAACCGCTGCCACTGTGCTCCTTCAGGCCTACGGACTGTAATGTCCCGAGCCCGTACAGAGGTTATTTGCTAGAAGATGGAGTGAACCCGTACGGTGGCTGGGCCGTACGGCGACTGGGGTCGCCCGAAGCTTGATGTCGTACGGTGATTGGTCTCTTGTACGGTGTCTGGGAAGGTCATGTGGTGGACTCTGTTTGGCCGTACGGGTGTACGGTAGTGGCCGTACGGTAGATGAACACCCTCTGAGGCTGATGACCTCCGTCGATGGTGGTCCACCGTACGGTGTCCCACCGCACGATGGTGCTCCGTATGGTGTCCCACCACACGGTGGTCTACCGTACGGTTTCTCACCGCACGGTGTCCCACCGCTCGGTGGTTAAACCCCACGGTGTCCCGCCGTACAGTGGTCCCACCACAACTTTTTTTTTTTTTTAAATTTTTAAATTTTTTTTTTATTTTTAATTTTTTATTTATTTATTTATTTTTCCTAATCTAATTGTCGAGAGTCTTTGGCTCGGGTTCCATGCCTCTGGGATCCCCCTTCATCCTTCTCGGTTTGCCTCGCCCGAGAGTCTCCCGCTTTGGTCCTGTGCCTCTCGAGTCTCCATCCATCCTCTCGGGTCCCCCTTCGGACTCTTGGGTGTCCTTTTGGCCGCTCGGGTCCCCTACGCGCTTCTCATGGTAGGGTTTCCATTTGGACCCGTTGATGGCAAGTCTATTTTCAATGGCCATTCGAAGACCTGGAACCATAAATTTTACAGGAGGCACGGTCTCCTTCCCGTACACAAGGAGAAGAATAATAATAAGGATTTTGAAGGCTGTGGCCTTCCACACAAGGTTCCAATCGTTGCCAACACGAATGATCTTGGGATTATCTACGTCACTGAGGTTTGGGGCGTCTCCCTTCCAATAGTCTTTGTATTCTGGCAGGTACACCTCCTCTGTTACTTGCTCTGGTTCCTCTACTTCGACCTTGTAGCTCTGGAACATTTCATAATCCTCCATTTGCTAGTGGAAGAGCCCGTTCAATGACCCTGTCTCATCCTCAGAGCACTCTCCTAGTTTGAGAATCCCTTCATCGTTGGGCTCCTTGTAGTCTCGTCCTTCGTCCCTCAGGTCACCTTCTCCTTCACCCTCCGATTCCGAACATGATGCCAGTTCCTCACTAACCAACTACGTCCCAAGGTCTATGATAAACTTCCTTCCTCCATTCTCCATAGACAAAGTGTTCTTCTTCCAGTTGTGGGTGGCCTTGGCTGCCACCAGCCACCCTCTCCCTAAGATCTCATCATACCCTTTTTTCTTTAGTGGGATTACCAAGAAGTCTAGTAAGAAGGGTTGCGTCCCGATGGTAACTTGCTGGCCCATCCGTGTCCTGATGGGTTTGATTCCATGCTGATTTGCTCGCAGTAGATTGAATGTAGATGGCCACAGCGTCGACTTCCCCAGCTTCCGCCAGGTTTCTTCTGGAAGAACATTCACTCTTGATCCACCATCCACGATGGTATCGGTTAGAATGGTGCCAAGAATACCCATCTCCACAATGGTTGGATTCCTTCCAGTGTTAACTGCTAGCAGCCTGGGGTCTATTGCAGACCCCCCACGAACATCGATGCGGTGGTTGTTATTGGTGCGTGGTTGGGAGAGATTATTCAGCAATGCCGTTCGTAATTGAGGCATCGTTTGGAGGAGATCGTGTACCTTCACATGCACCTCCATTTTTAAAATTTGATTTAGTATAGACTCCTCCGCCTTCGGTCGGTTGGAAGTACCTGCCGTACCCTTTGCCTTCGCCCTCTCCCGTATCTCTTTCTCAATTTCTTCCCATGCTTCCCGTACCCTTCGCTTCTTCGTCTCCAGGTCTGGGCACGTTGCTTATCTGGCTTGGGCTCGGGTTATGGCCAACACTTCCTCCTCTTTGGTTTCCTCGATATTGAGCAAGTTAATGCCGGACTTCGGGCAGGTGTTGTCTTCATGGTCTCCCGGTCCGCACCATTTGCACAAGTATTGTGTGGCCTCTCCCTTCGGGCAGTCTCGGGTGAAGTGCCCCCACTGGCTGCATGCTCTACATTGTATCATCGGTCGACCTTTGGAGTCGTATTCGATCCGACTCTTTGTATTGTTATTGTTGTTTCGTCCTCCCCACCGGTTATCTCGGTAGCCTCCCGATGTTGCATTGTTGTTCACCTGGGAGCTGTCGGTACCGCCCAATGTAGTTGGTTGTTCCTGCGTAAGCAATACTTGTTGGCTTCATGTTTTCATGTTGTAGGGGCATTCCCTGGTGGGATGCCCCATCAACTGGCATATATCGCAATAGGCCTTCTTTGGGTAGGAGCCTTTTGTGTGGCCGTCTGTCTTACATTCCGTGCACCAAATCTCCCCTTCGTCGGTCTTGCTCGGACCTCCCTTCATAACCTTCAGCTCTTTCATCATCCTCAACATGTCCTTCTGCATGGCTTGCACCTTTTTGCCGAACTCGCCATCGCTGCTGCTTCCCTTGAAAGAGTCATCATCCTCGGACGAGCTATCCTTATTTTTCTTCTTGGATGTCTTGGTCTCGCTCTCGAGATCCATTGCTCTATTATATGCATCTTCGTACGAGGTTGGTGGAACAATTTTCATCTTCTTCCGGATGGAGTGTTTCAGTTCCTCCACGAACCATCTCTTTTTCAAGCCATCCGTTGGTTGACTCTCCATTTTCCCCAACAGTTCCTTGAGCCGCCGACTATAGGCTCGGACCATCTCATTCTTGTTCTGCTTTGTGCCATAGATTTTGGCGACTATTTTGTTGTCGTCTCTGAGGAGGCAGAACTCTATCTCAAACTCCTTCTTCAGGTTGGGCCATGTGCCGAGTTTGGTCTTATTCGTATCAGAGTACCAGTCGATGGCCACTCCCCTTAAGGTTGCTGGCAATTGTGTTACCCATTCGTCTTGGTCGGTAACACCGTTCGCTGACCATATGGTTTCGCAAGTGCAGCAATGGCGGACCAGATCTTCCTTCCCATCGCCGTTTAACTTCGACAGCTTCTGCCTATTGGCCATTGATGGGGGTCGTGTCCCCGGAGGTGGCTGTGTCTGTCGTGCACCCGTGCCACTCCCTCCTGCGCCGGTGGTGTTTCCTGCTTGAGTGACTGGGGGTACTGTGTTTTGTTTGCTGTGTGTCTGCGGCTCCTCCGCACCTACGGTCGTATGGTTTCCCTCACCTTCGTTCTCACCCACGTCCTCTGCTGGCTCCCTTCGGTGGTCCTCACTGCGCGGCGTAAGGGATAAGTTCCTGAATTGATCCCGGGTCTCTTCGACCAGATTCCTTCGTAGCCTTGTTTCCTCCAAAAACCATTTTTGGCTTCTCACCCTACGGTGTTCTAGCGACGCGTAGAAATTTTCCTCGGCTTTTGCACCCTCCGTGACACCTCCTTGGTTCCCTTCGGGCAACCCTTCGGCAGGTCGTCCTTTGGCAAGTTGCCTCAGCCTCCGTCTATGTTCTACTTGTTGTTCCAGAATCAAGGCCCTCTGTGTGGCCTCCCACTCCTCACTTTGTGCCTTCTTATTTCTATCTTTGTTTAATAGGTTGGGCATTAATTCCAGTACATCTCCATAAATAGCAACAACACAGAGCTAACTTCCAGTGCGGTCCACATGACACTTGTTGGGACTTCAGCCTCCGTGGCCTCTCTTCGGACGTAGGTCTCGATGGCCACCTGAAGCAGGATTGAGAATTCCCTCGTTGCAGTGTCTTCTCCATCGTAGAGCTCTGTTTGCGCGTCGTCGGCCTCTGGGTTAATCTCACCAACGGGTAGGCCCATCGTGTCCGTACGCCATCTGCTCCTTACTTTCCCGAGTATCTCTAGGCAACGGTGCCAAATGTTTACCACATACAGTTAAACGATTAAATGCAGAAAGTAAATGCATAGAACATAATTGAAATATATTAAAGAACCAGTTTCTGTATTAATTCAACAGTCCATGTACATGAAGTGCTTATAACATTACACCTAGATATGACTATGATGATGATACTAAGAAGGAACGATATGCAATATATAATACCCGAAGGGGTGCGACCTACCGTCATGTCCAACTGCTCTTCGGGACGACTAACTAACTGACTGCTGTAACTCATTATTACCGACGACAACATAAACATAATATGGCAACATAACGTAATGATTATTCCCGGCAACACCTATCACTGTCAATGAAATCAGAGACAAGCCCTTAAGAATGATAAGGCCCCTGGCCTTGATGGGATACCTATTGAGTTTTATAAAAAGAATGCTCATTGGATTTGCGATGATTTATTCAGAGTGTACAGTGAGGCCTTGGAGAAGGGATCGTTGGGCAGAGAGATCAACAGTGGTGTCATCAAACTAATACCAAAGGAAGGAGACAAAACCTTAATAAAAAACTAGAGGCCTATCACTCTATTAAATGCATCTTACAAAATCTTGGCTAAAATGCTTGCTAAAAGACTTGAGAAGGTGTTACCTAAGGTTCTTAACAACACGTAGACTGGATTTGTCAAAGGTAGATATATTCTAGAAAATCTGCTTACTTGTTGGGAATCTATGAATTGGGCAAGAGAATCCAAGCAAATTGGAGCCATGATGCTCTTAGACTTTGAGAAAGCCTATGATAGGATATAATGGAAGTTTGTGTTTATGGTGTTGGAGGCCCTGGGATTTCCTGTATCATTCTGTCATATGATTAAGACCCTTATGGAGGATGCATCTGCTTGTGTGGATGTAAATGGAGAAAAATCCGAGTATTTCACTCCGTCTAGGTCAATTAGGCAAGGCTTTTCTTTGGCCCTTGCCTTGTTCTTCCTTGCTGTTAATGCATTATTCTATCTACTTAGAGACAATACTCTATCTGATAAAGTTAGAGGTATAGATCTGCCCAATGGTGATGAAATTCTGAATATTCAATTTGCGGATGACACCACCATTCTAATTTTGGAGGAAGGTAACATGGGAGCCCTTATGACCAAAATTGACATATTCTGCAGAGCCTCAGGGAGAAAACTATCCTTTCCTAAGTCAGTCATTCTGGGATAGACTCAGGAACCACCCACTTGGCTTTCCAAATTTCCTATTCAATGGGGAGGTCCCGAGTTCCAGACCAGATACTTAGGCGTGCCTTTTGCCGTCAACCCTAACTTGAAGTCTATGTGGGAATGGGTTAGACTCAAAATTGAGAAGAAACTCAGAAGGTGGAATGGGTAGTATCTCTCAATGGCTGGAAGATTTCAAGTGTGTCAAAATATTTTATCCTCATATAACATATATTCTTCAGCTTGGTTGTTTCAGAATAATTAGAGAATTTCTGTGGTTAGATGGTAAGGGGGGTAGGAAAAAACAAGCCATTAAATGGAAATGGTGTATCTTGAGCAAAGGAAAAGGGGGCTTAGGTCTAAAAGATCTGAAATTCCAAGGTATTGCTTTAGTGGCTAAATGGATTTTCAGGGCTATGCAAGGAGAGGAACCATGGAAAATCTTGGTGAGATATAACATTTCCTATTCGACTCTAAAAAATGCAACGAAATGGAAGGGTCTCCCCTTTTGTGACCTAATTGCAGGAAAATTTCCAATCTCCCCAAGTGGTTCAGCGGTTTTCAAAGCACTATGGAAGGCTTGGGAATGGGTCAGGAGATTTATCATAGGGAATGATTGTGTTGATAGAAATCAGAGGATTTGGGGGCAGCGATCTATTTGGTGGAACCTGATATACAAGGATAAACCTCTAGCCCTTACCCAAGGATGCTCAACAAGGGCTTGGGCGAGGAAGGGAGTCAGGGTATTTGAAGATATCATTGAACATGGGAATATATTATCTTGGTAGGTCATTTTGGCAAGATTCGGCATCCCCCACTCCCAGTATAGGACTTACTCTATCCTTTGCTTTGCTTGCTCCCTTCTCCCCCGCCCCCTGGCTTGCTGCAATGATTCCAACCCCTTGTGTTCCCTATTGTGGACCAACGACTCTGCCTTGCATACTGTCAAAACTAAAACTGTTTACTCTGCTCTCGTTGACATTGATGAGATCCCAGAACTATTGGTCTTCGCATCTCCCCTCTGCTGTCTGGACCAAAACCCTATCCTGGATCTGGCACTCCCCTGTTGAGCCCAAGAAGTCCTTTTTTTGGTGGAGACTTATTCTGAATCGGCTTCCTATTAGATTGCAAAATGGAGAATTAAATATTTGTAGTTGTTGTAGAGTGACTAAGACGACCATCCATATATTCTTTGAGTGTTTGATTGCTAAAGAGATCTGGTGCATGTTTGGTATTATGGTGAATTGCAATGTTGATGTTATTGAAATCCTTTGTGGGCATATTGTCAATCTTAAGAAAATTATTAATGATTTTTGGTCTCTTCTTTCTGTTAATATCCTTTGGGCCATTTGGAAAGTTAGAAATAATAGTGTGTTTACTGGCTGTTCTAGAACCCTTACTGAGTCTCTGAGGAGGCTCATATGGTATGATGTTTGTTTGCAGGTCACTGTGGTAATGAAGCTGTCAAGGAGGAAATTTGAGAGCCTTATGACTGATGGGGTGGCAAGTGTGTTCAAATGGGAAGTTTCCCATGGTTTCTCATGGACCACCAAGGATGAAGAGAACGCCCCTTTTGCAGCTGCTCTACACAACTTCATGAGGGAACTCAATGCCCACAGGCCGAGAGTCGCAGAGCATTAGGCAGAGATTGTACCAATGGTAGAACGTTTTGTGCATCCTTACCTCGAGCTTCTCTTAAGTGGCGAGGAGCTGATCTGGATGGAGGGGCCGACAGGTTGGATTGTATGGATGGAAATCAGCCGCACCCTAGCCCCCAGGGAGGGGATCTACCAGTTCACATGATGGCTGACTATAATATCTTTTTGATATGATGCTACCATATATCAGTTCTTTTTGTAATTTGTCTATAAGTTTTTTCTTTAAAACCGTGCATGCATAATGCAATGTATTTAACCAGGAAGGGGAGGATGGGATGATGTATTTTGCTTTGCTAGGATGGGCTATTTTGATGGCTGAATCTATACTTGATCTATGAACTTCCAATGTACTATGCCTTTATGATATTTAACATAAAAAAAACTCCATGATCCATCATCAAGGTGATAGCAAGAGAAGAGAGTAGAAAATGAGATATTAGTAGACCAAGAGGACTAAATAGATGAAGGAGAGGAAGGCACAAGAATCTAGGAGAGACAAGGGGTCAAAAAGAAGATAATAAAGAAGATTAAAACCCCCCCACCCCGAAAAAAAAAGAACAAAGAAGATAATGAATAAAAATAAAAAATTGAAAAAGGATACAAAAAACCAAGATAAAGAGAAAATGAAAATAGATAGTGAAAAATAAAAATGGAAGTATATAAATAAATTAATAGATACAAAATAATTTATTAAAAAATAAATAAGAAGAAAAGGGAATAAATAAAAAGAAATGCAAAGTAACAATTAGAAAAATGATATAAAAAGAAGGAAGACAGAGAAAAGAAAAAAAAAATGAGGAATGGAAAAAACAATTAAAGAGAAGGGAAAACAGTAAATAAAATAAAAAAGAAAAAAGAGAATGTGATAAAGAGAAAAAAGAGAAAAACAAAATAATATAAGGTAGAATAATAGAATAAATTATGCCAATAAAAGAAACAAGGTAACTAATATCAAGAAACAAAATAAATAATAGAATAAAAATGAAATAAAAGAAAAAACATAAGGAAAAAATATGTGAGAAAACCACGAAGAACAAGGGGTAAAAATAATCACAAAGGGGGAGAAACTGAAGACCAGGGAAAGACAAGAATGACGAACGGGGGAGGGCTGATTAGTTACTTTGCATTTCTTTTTATTTATTCCCTTTTCTTCTTATTTATTTTTTAATAAATTATTTTGTATCTATTAATTTATTTATATACTTCCATTTTTATTTTTCACTATCTATTTTCATTTTCTCTTTATCTTGGTTTTTTGTATCCTTTCTCAATTTTTTATTTTTATTCATTATCTTCTTTGTTCTTTTTTTTTTCGGGGTGGGGGGGTTTTAATCTTCTTTATTATCTTCTTTTTGACCCCTTGTCTCTCCTAGATTCTTGTGCCTTCCTCTCCTTCATCTATTTAGTTCTCTTGGTCTGCTAATATCCTATTGCCTACTCTCTTCTCTCGCTATCACCCTCATGATGGATCATGGAGTTTGATCCGAAATGTTGGTAATACTAAAAATTCACACGTTCAAATCCAGAAATTACTTAACAGCATTTAATTTGAAATAAAAAAATAAAAATTCTAAAATTAACCCTAAAACTTAGGTTGGGGTTAGGGTTTATGTCTTGCTAGAAGTTTAGAATATAGGGTTTAAGCTGAAGACTGCTGATTTTTTAAGAAAGCACAAATACTCTACCTCTTTTATGTTATGGCTGGAAAATAAATGAATGTTGAATGCATGCTGCCTCGCTGTAGTTTGTCATTCATAGAGTCTTCAGTATGCTGACTGCTTTAGCTCTGTAAAGCCTGACTTTTTTTCCTTGCACTCTGAAGTCTAAAGTTGAAAAATGAACCAAAAAGGAAAAAGGGAGCAGTTGTAAGGAAATTTGTGGGTGTTTGGAAAACACACAAATTATATGTGGAATTTTGAAAAGCCCATGCATAATTTGCATGTCAATCTGGGTTTGACTTTGCATTGAACAGGTTTTGAAAACATGGCCATGCCATTCCTAATCAGCACATTTTTGGATCCAGATGGTGATTAAATGTGTTTACTCATGTTTTTCTACTATTGCCTTTGCTTGTGAGATAAGAGAGAAGTTGGCATCTTTTTGCCATTTTTTTGAGCAATTATTTTAGGAGTTACCTGATTTTTTGTGTTGTTTATTCATAAGATCCCTGAATTTATCTTTGAAGATAAGCTCTCTGGGGTGTTTTGACCATTTCAGTTTTGTTAAGAATGCTGATTTATATCTGTTGCCAAAGCAATTGGAGGACTCTTTCTAGTTATTAAATGATAAGATGACTGGTATTTCTTTGGTAGTAGATTTGTATTTGCTTTTTTCACTATCTCTTAATGTGTTCCCTTCACTGTACTAGATTGCTTTCATCACAGAGAATTATATATTGTATTTATAATTTCTTAACCAAGCCCTTTTTTTAACTTTTATATATAAAGCTTTTTTGAAGTCAACTTAATTGCATGTTTTCCAATCTTCATTTTCTTTCTTTCATTTAGTTAGTGGTTGACGTGTTTAAAATAAGCCTACCAGAACTTTTGTTGAAATCAATTTTTGTCATTTCCAATTAGTTTGGTTGTTTGGACATCTTGGTAAGTTAAGGGCCTTAAGCATTGCATGTTGGTTTCTACTTATTCATAATATTTTTTTGCTTTTTGCAGCCTAGTTCATGCTTATGCTGTTGCCAGAGATATGCGTGGAGCAGTTTCTTGTGTGGAAGAAATGGAGACAGAGGGTGTTGAACTCAACTTGGCTATCTTTAGCATTCTTATCTCAGGCTATGCAAAAATTGGAGATGCTGAGTAAGGCTATGAGTTGTTTTTCTGTGGACTAGTTTTTTAAATATGATTTGCATGTTTCAGCTTTTGAAATTGATCATGCATAAGATTTGAAGATTCTTTTACACTGATTTTGCTCTTATGTATACTGTGAGAAATATATGTTCATTTCCATTTATTTTTATTGTAAGCAGACAAGTAGCGTACACCATAGGATGACATTTCCAATCCTATAATGACTGACTTTTTCTAGCTCTGCATGTCTATCATTGTAATGTCCCTGTTTCAGATTTACCTTAACTAGTCCCGAGACAACGATTCCAATTCAAAATGAGAATTGCAATATGTAATTTCATTAAATCAGAAGACATTTCATTTTAAATTTTTAACTTAAAAGTCTAAGACTAATTTGGAGAATAGAACTTATCTTGATAGCTTTGATGGATTCTGCTATACTCCAATCTGCATACATTCTTCTTTGTAAATCTTCTATAAATGCTTCAAAATCTGCTCCAAAACTCTTTATAGATCTTCCCCTTATCTTCTTAATACTCATATTTATTTGCGGGTGTGTGTGATCTAATCCATCTTCTCTTCTTCAATATAGATCTTCAATGCTGTTCCAAACATCCCTCTAAACCATGGGTTGACTCTTACTATTGATCATGATTTACTGCAGCTTTTATCTGATTGGTATCCCACAAGTAGTGGAGAATGGGTACAAAACACAAGTGATTTTTCCCAAACAAAAATTTCAATCTTCTACTTGCTGTTGACTCCTCATAGACCTTCGTTGACCCGTTGGTAATGCTGATTGCTCAAATCACAGTCAATAATCTGCAAATTCCTTGTGAAAGCTTAAGTGGGGCTGAACTCTGAAGTAAAAACACAACCAATATTTCAAAGTCTTCCAAGTGGGTCCTATTCCATTTAGTGGAGCCTGCTGTTAAAAACACAACAACAATTGTGGAATCTCCAAAACCTTTTCTAATTGCTGCAATCACCGTTTGAGGGTCCTTTTATTATAGGAATCTGAATAATTATTGCTTGGGGCCCACAAAGCACGTTTGGCAAATTTATTCTAATACTAATGAATCTGAATTTCTATTGAAGTCCTCTTTCTTTAATTCTGATATCTATATCAGATCAAAGACCCCCCCACCTGGTATTCCTTCCTTTATAATCTCCTTCCACATTGCAAGATAATTCTAAATGCTGCTGAATTGATATATGTTTTCTTAGTTCTTCTGGAGTCCAATAGAATTATCCAATCTGGTCGCTTGATGTAGTATTTGTAATGGCGAGAACTGTGAATTGAATCGTTGAGATGAGCATGAAGCTCCAGCTTGGGAACCTGTTGACGTGTATTTTGTACACTGCCTAACACAGAATAAAATACCTAAGGGTATCTTATCCTCTCTTGAGAAAATAGTCTCTAACTGCTGAAGATTCGCATGAAGGATCAGTTAGGATGACTCCAAGGTTCCTTTTGGTAGGGTCTCTACATGTGGATAAGCTCTTCGTGGTATGATGTGATTTGCTGGAATCACAAGGGGACTTACATTGAACTTCCGATCTGCTTTGCTGGACACAGCCTCTTACTAACTTAGATTTGAAAAAATGGAAAAAAGGATAAGGGCGAAGAGAGGATCTAATCCTAATACTAAGAATGTAGGAGCAATGACTTGATTTTTTGATGAAACTCTAACTAGATCTTGTTTTGACATCAATGGAACATCTACACAAGACTAGTGCGATCTTCTATGGGAAGCTTTATGATGTTCAAATCATCACCGCAGGCATAGATACCATCCAAGTTGATGCATATCAATGAAGAGGCGACAAATTGAAATTGAGCTTGGGCTGAACGATTCCAGTTGACTACGCAAGGCAAGTCTGCAATCAACAAACTGCTAGTAGTATGGATATACGAATTTCACCATCAATCAAGCACATTTCCTCCATTCATCTAATTATCTACCATCTAAGATTGAAGACTCAACAAGAAACCATGCAAATTGCAAGAAAACGACATATTTCACCATTACTTCAATGAAAATGGAGTTTGTTTACAATCAATGGCAACAATTTCTTGCCTTGTCCTCCTATTCTACTCTCTATCTACTAACTACTTTCAACTATTTCTATACTATCTCTCTCTAATTCTAAATTCTTTTTTACAAATGAAATGTTTGGGCTTATATAGTGCCCACAATACAATTTGATGGCTTAGATCAATTCAAGATCAATGGCCAAGATTCAACAATGAAAAACCCTAATTAGGGTTTGTTACAACCATTACATAACATTTAATGTTTGACCAATGACAAAATTGTATTGCTTGGACACATGTCCCTTCTAGAAAAAATCGACCAATGGATAGCCGGGGTAGGTACATCGGAGTTTGTGCCACCTTCCATGAGTTAAGTACATTGAATCTGGTCATGCTGAGGTGGAACACACTGACTGGAGAAATGATGACTAGGACGCCACCTCATCTAACACTTGTAACTTGGTAGATATTCATCTTGATGTTGTTGAGAAACTTGCTTTAATTAATTCCTCTGGATCTATTTTGCTTCTTCAACGAGCCCTTGTTCTAACTCCTTGCGTCCTTGATGTGCAGGAAGATGATGTACCTCGCCTTGGAACGCTGGATTGAAAGAGGTCGCCCATGTCCTGGCTAAGACCGTCCCGGCGAAGACCGTCCTGGCGAAGACCGTCCTGGATCCGGCTTGGTTTTCCTTGAAGAGACCTCCATTTGATGCCTACACAACATTTCAAAATTAGGACCATGATTTTGCAATACATAACATAAATTAGAGAGCAATTTTTTTAGGAAACTTAATGATAAGTCCTTTATTAATCATTTCCTAAAAAAGACTGAGCTAAGGAAAAACAAAATTTCAAAATTAAGGCAATGACAATCAAAATTCGAAATTAAAACAAGAGATCTTGCCATACCTTACTTGAGAGCTTAACTCTAAAATGCAAAATGAATAAAATCGCCTAGGCAAAATTTGAAATAAGATGGTCTTCAACGTGATCTTTTCTTCAAAATATCAATTTCGCCACCTTTTGAGTTGTCCTTGACGTGATCTTCAATGCCTTTGACAATTCGCACCAATAGAAACTTCAAGATTCGCACCACCTTGCTTGGAATGAAATTCGCTCCTTTGAATACAACTTCGCACTTCTCAAATCGCATGTGAATGAAGAATGATAATGTGAAAATGAAGATTTCACCACCCTCCCTTTATAGCGCTCACACCACAATTACCATATAGGCCGACTTGGAGATAAAACCACTTTTAAAATGATTTTTAAATTAAAATGACAAGGCCGACCTCCCTTTGTAGCGCTTCAAATTCGATTTTTATTAATTAACTTAATTAATTATTTGCCAACTTTTTTTTAATTTGTAAAATTTCGATTTTTAATAAAGGCAAAATAATTAATAAATGATCAATGCTATATTAAATGCTAATTTAATAGGATTTTCAAAATTTATCGATTTTGGCATTTAAGGAAAATTTGAAATGTTTATTTGGCGCCAAAAATATGAAAATGAAGTGGACGTACCTCATCGCCCTGGTCCCTTGGAGAGGGACAGGAGCGATTTTGCTCTTATGGGCCTCATTTCACTTCATCACCTTCGAAAATTATATTCAACGGATTCGCAATGCCTCCTTTCATTCAATCATGCCTTGAGATCGGTTGAAATTTGGTGAGAAAATCATCTACAACAAAAATCGCTCTGGTCCCTTCCTGAGGGACAGGAGCGAACTTAAGCATTTTGGTCCTTTGTTGACGTTTGATAATCTTCAATTTGTCTTCAACGGGTTCGATTGACCTCCTTTCTTGCCTTCGAACATAAAATTTGCTTGGTCTTTGTTTAGGACGTACCTTATGAAGAACTTCGCTCTGGTCCTTCAGTGAGGGACAGGAGCGAATTTGACCCTCTAGGCAAAACTTCATCATTTCATTGTTTTTGATCAAGTCTGGATGTTCTATCATGCTCATTTCGTTCTTCACCATGCCTTTGATGTCTCGATTCGTCCAAACAAGGTCAGGAATGGCTCAACTAAGCATTTTCGCTCTGGTCCCTTGGTGAGGGACACGAGCGATTCGCCTTGGTCCCTTGGAGAGGGACAGGAGCGCTTTTCGCTCTGGACCCTTGGAGAAGGACACGAGCGAAATTTGACTTTTCGCACTCTCGATCAGGACAATTTTAATGGAATATAACATTTAAGTATAAGAACTTTAAGTTATATTCCATATATACTTTCAGGATGTTTGAGAGTGGTTTCAGACCTCCAGGAGTTATATTGCAAAATCTAGTTTTTGGAGGTTTTTTCAGTTTCCAGACTTAGTCAAATTTCAGGGTCAGGACATTCCAGACTTAGCCAAATTTCAGGATCAGGACCTTACTCAAGCCGGACTTGTTATCCTGTTGATCTCCCCGACAGCGCTTCAAGTTATATTCATTTGATAAAATGCACCTCTTTGGACCTTTTCACATCGTCAAGACGTTAAAATCTTGCAAGGACAAAGCAAAATTGGATTTGTAGCTCCGGTCCTTCACTGAGGGACAGGAGCGATTTTTCCCCTGGAGGCATTTCTGTGTTCATGAAAATCTTCAATTTATATTCAATGGAAAGATCTCGCCTTTCTCCATCACTTCCAATTCGTAATTCATCTTGACCCTGCAGGAATAGTAAAATATTTGAAAACGAGCTCCCGTCCTTAACTGAGGGACAGGAGCGATTTTGCTCCTACAGGCCAAAATAACATGATTTTACACATTTTAACACTTCACAAGGCGAAAACAAATCATTAGAGATGCCTAGGATCAAAAATCAAAAATGTCAAAATTTGGTAAAAAATATTCAATTGGACACATTTCATCTTCAACACTTAGACAAATTTAAGCTCTGCATTCAAAATTCCAATTGAAAATAGACCATTCTGGCAAATTCATTTCATTCAAAATTTGCATTCTAGAAAAGGAAATTCAAAAAGCTCCCAAAACTGACTGGATTTTGGTCCGAAAAGACGGTAATTAGAACCCTAAGGCTTGACCCTAAATCCAGACAACTAACAAACTAACAAAACCCTAGAAAAAGCAAAGCGAAAACGAGCAAAACGAGCAAAAAAACATGGGTCCCCATTTGCAATGGGGCGATGTGTGAAAACGTCACAACAGAACCCCATGCCACCACTCCACCATTGTCACTCAATCAATATGACCGCCAAAGTATAACTCCACGTGATCATAGGGGCCTTATTGGAAGTGAAGACGCAACTACAAACCACAACAAACACCGAGTTGAGTGATTGAGCTGTCCACCAATCAGAAATTTGTGCTCCACCAAACGATCACACCTATACCAAGACAAAATGTGAGTCTTAGGTTGAAGCCTGGGCTGTGTCATGCAGAGAGGTAAGGCATCTGGTCAAAGTTGAATGTCAGGCCAAAACCAAATGAGCCCGATCAAAGATTAAGCAGCCATGCAAATTGTATACCAAGATCTGCATTGATCACAAACTGGCCTCCACAAAATATCGTCTAAAGCCTTAGTGCAAGGGGTTGCCGAACCAACATAATATGGGACTGCTAAAGCAATTACACTCTCCAGAATGCCAACACCACGTGAACAAAGCACAATGAGAAAATCAAACACAATCATGAGCTAGGGGTAGAAAACGAGCCCAAGGATAGCTGATTGTGTTTAAAATGGAATACATCAAGGAGTGAGGAAGGGCTGCTCCTCCTGCCATTGGTGTGTGGGAGCCACGGCTGCTCGGCTGGAAGGGCCGCTCCAAAACACATTCAACGCCTTGCTTCTTGGCCCAAAACACATTCAACGCCCTCTGATTGGAGTCCAACTTGAGTGGCGTCGAATTAATGGCGCTCTGGTTTGCAAGGTGATCTGAGTGGACCAAAAGGAGCGTTGTTCGGTCAATTGACCTCCTCACGCCACGACTCTGCCTGCTATGACTTGCAATCTGCCACGATGTGACACCGTTGGTGTAGACTAGGAGCCGCTAATGGAGAGGCCGCATGTCGATGCCCACCTCTATGCACAAAATCGACATGAAATGCACATAGTTGAGCACAGGGTGGATGTCAACGACAGAACTTGGATGCACACGAAATACTCTATTTTAACAATTGGCCTGAAATTATCTCACAAAGGCTCTGATATCATGAATTTTTTTTCCAGAACCAATGAAATAACAAGAAGCACAAATGAGGAAGTCAATCTATTGAATTAAGATTGCTCTAGATTACTCTAGATTGCTCAATGATTATGAGAAAGCAAGGTAGGCCTTTGAGAACCACAAGGCCAAAAGACTCGTAAAGCTGAATGAGGTGTCGACCGCACTTCATGAGAGGTCTTGGAGCGTCATCCGAAGATCTTTGGAGCCTCACAAAAACGGAATCTGCATCCTCAATGCACATAAAATCCGCCATACGTTCATGAAAGGGGGGCTGAGCTACCTGAGCCCGTGCATTGAAGTCACCTAGAACGAGAACATCCCCTCCACCCGAGAATTGGGAGATGCTGTCATAGAGATCTGTGAAAGGGTCACCATCGGGGCCATTATGAATTGCTTACGGAGAGGTGACAAGAGGAAAGTAGTAGACCCTGATAAAGATGTCCCTTAGGCGGGAGGCAGATCGGCGAACCAGAACGCACATGAATCTAGCTGACTCATCTGCGAGAACCACTGAAGTCTGACGATGAAACCGGTTGCTGACAAGGCAAGCCACACCACCTGAATTGCGGACCCCACCAGAGGACCGAGCCTTTGGTCCAAGGGAAGATAACCAATGAAATCCAGGCACACCCGGAAGGGGACAGGTGGAGCTCTCTTGAGTCTCAGTAAGGAATAGGAAGTCAGAAGAACCAATAGCATCCTGTAGTAAGCCCGGTGAGGACCAGTAGGACCCATTACCATTCCAACAATTGATCAACACTGAGGTCCTATTGGTAAAATGACTGCCCACATCCCACTATGTCCGTAGGTGTCATTTAGTAGCAGCAACAACATCTCGAGGCTCCCACCCTGGGGGGAAGGAGTCACGAATAACAGCCTTAAGGTTCCTAATGATAGCCGATTTGCCATCATGTCGAGTAGCCACAACAAGCACTCTAGACTGTTTCAGTTTTGTAACTTGAGATTTTGTAAGATCTTCGTCAAGATAGATCTTCGTGGGCAAAGGGAAAAGCTTCATCCGGGCGCTAAGAACACGAAGCCTATCCACAATAGTAACAAAACAGAGGAATAGCGTCGAGTTGTACCGGACCCAGGCCTTGTTGAGAGTAATGTCAGGAAGATCGAACTACTCACAGAGAAAGGAGTGGCCCATAGACAGAGGATCGGGAGAAAGGGAGGAGAGACCCCACACTTTGAGATTAAGTTCACGGGCCCTACAAGTACGCTCCTCGGAGATCTTGGATTGCACCAATTTTTCAATACCAGCAAGAGGAGGAGAGTTGTCGCATACTGAAGCCCACGATTTAATCTGCTTCTTAGTTTCATTCCTGAGAACTTCATGTTTGTTGTCAAGTCAGTTTGTATTGCCTTCAGCTCATAAAGGACCACATCCTTCCCAGCTGCAGAATCAATGTTGTCGTTCAGCATATTTCTGAGTTCAGAATTATCCACCATAACAGAAGACAATTTCTTAGACATATCGAGTAGGGACTGTTTGAGTGAAAGGTTGTCAGATTCGAGCTTCACGACCCTGTCTAGCAGTTCAGCTAAGGTGGAGACATCAGAAGTTTTCCTCTGATAGGTGTGCAAGGGAGTAACTGGAAGATGGGGGGGATCACCTGACAGATCCATGCGAGCCACAACCGGGAATTCGCGAGGAAGAAGCAACAAGGGCAGAGAACCCGCAAGAGGACCATGCAAACACACCTGGGAAGCACGCAAGAGGCCGCGAAGGCAATGCGGGTAACACCAGCCACGCTGAAGGAAAGAACAGGTGCTGAGAAGATGCAGGAAAGAGTCGACAACACAAGCACGGGCATGATAGAGTAAGGCAATGTGGCCAATACCTAACAATCCCTTTTTACGTTCCAAGCAAACATTGACATTTTTGAAGGTTTCAAAACTTTTGAAAATGTTGACAAGGTTCTATAAAGGGCACAATTCATTACCTGAAAGTTGTTACTAAGCTCAAGATAAGAAGTGCTGGCATATTTTAATGTTTGTGAACCCTCCAAATCAATGACAGTTTGGGAAAGCTTGAAAATGTGACAAAGGTAAAATATAAAGTAATAAAACCTGATGCACATGGTTTGTAGGTGATTGAATGCATCTTGAGGGGATTAGTCTCGTCCCTGCTCACCCTTTCTTGACCCCAAATTGGCAGTAAGACCGACCAAGGTAATGTAGATTGGGCGCTGGTCGCGGAGATACCCTTGGTGCAGAAATTAAAAATCAAATAAAATGAATTAATAAAAGTTTCATGTGGGCTCATTTGTAATTTTTATGACTTTCAAACACTGAAGGAGCTCTGCAGATTCATTGCTCAACCAAAGTCATGTCATTGCCACAACTTGCTGCATCCATCAACAAAGGTTCTCATTAAATTTTACTCTACATTTGAAGGTGGGTTCAACTCATTCTATCCATAATCATTTTAATATTTCATGCATACTTTTGCCAATTCAATAGTCTACCATTTTGCTGCTGTTGAGTTCACAGTCTTCAAAATTTCAGTTTGCTTCTTCATGAACTCTAGCCATTATTGTTGCTCCATGTATGAAAATAAGTTGCTTTCTCTTCTTGTTCATCAAAACTTACTACAAACCCTAGTTCGCCTTACCTGGTTACTATCTAAATCCCCAAAATTGAAATTTGAATATCAGAGGTATGAACATGCTGCAATCCTAGATAATTCACTATTAAATGTGGGAGATAGTAAAAATAGGGCACATATTTTTGGAATATTTGTGGAATAGGAGGCAGCAAAATAATCATAGAAGCAACCTTTTCTAATGGTCTAGCCCATGTTGTCGGATTTCCAACATCAGCCTAGTGCACAAATTCAGCCATTGATAAAAGCTTAGAATATGAAAGTATATAGCCATGCTTTATTTCTGAGAACAAAAAACATGTGATTAGCTCCTACTTAGAGTAAAAGAGGCTAACCAACCTTTGATATCCAGATGTGTCATACTGTAGAGAGATTTAGAAGAGCTGATGTACTTTTTGCGATGACTTTCCGAATAAGTTGCCAGTTTGTCATGAGTATATCTAATAACAAGATTTATATTAGGAATTTATTAATATTTTATTGTCACATAGAAAAGTGGAATATATTATAATATAGAAAAATTTGTTATTGCCATTTAAGATATTACTTCAATTATGTTTTGAGCTGGCATGGATTTCTGTGGTTAATTGATTGTCTCTTTCACACACTAAACTGGGAAAAAATGAGAAAGAGAAAATGTTGTGGCACACAAAGTTATGCCATCATGTGCTATATATAGGGGTCCAATTTCTTCTACATTCTTATGCAAGGCAATACTAATTATAGATTCTGCTGTTCACAATCTGCCAGTAATTATTCTGATAACCTCAATTGATACACTATACTCTGAATCTTCGTCTGGGTCTGTTCTGACAATGCCAAAGACCTTGACTATTCTCAAAAGCTATTTGTTCTCCTAGTGCTTCTTTTCATTGTAGAATCTGTATCTATCAATCTGGTAGGATCTGGGTGCTGACCCAGATATCCTGCTGTTGGATGTATTTCTAAAAGATGATACTACTATTCAATAGATTTGCCTGTCAGCAATTGTGTTAATTTGGTTAGTTTGTTCATTTTTTTGCACATTGAGTCTAGTTTTTTTTAATAATCTAAGACCTTTTCAACCTAGTAGTTATCATTTATAACTGCTTGTACTTTCTGTGCCATAATGGCATATTTTGGTTTTTTGTGGACATTTTAAATTTTTTCCTGTATTTTTTTAACTCAGTGAAGTGGGTTTAAATTGTAATTTTTATTCGTAGATAAGAAAGTTATTTTAAGGCCAATAAGATTTACTTATTTTTTGTTTGTTATTGCAAGGCATCGCAATAGATACTAAATATACATTTGTTGTTGTTTGGGAAGAGCTGCAGAGCGTTGGTTTCAGGAGGCAAAGAGGAGAGATGTTTCACTTCATTCAATAATCTACAACAACATAGTGAATGCACATTGGTGAGTGTGACATGGGCCTATCAAGTCATGCTTGACCTTAAGCATTCAATGGTTGTGTTGCAATATATTTTGCTCTATAACCATCATCTCTTTGTGTGCCTTTGTTTCATCAAAATTTCATTCAATTTCAATAAATGCTTTGGAAAGATTTATAGTCATTTCTTTAATCTTTCAGGTAATAATACCTATGCTTTCAAGAGGAACATTTGTGCAATATATTCGTGTTTCTATGGATTTGTTTGTGTGTATGTGTGCATCTAAATATGGACGTGCATGCATACAAACATTGCACACACCATACATTGTCTTGCATATAAAGAGAAGATACTGAATCTATAAAAAAATGAGGAAGAATGGACATTACCTTGTAAAAGCTATAGAGGATGAATTGACAATAGAAGACCAGTAACATCTTGTGGTAAAAGATGTCCCTACATCGTGTTTCTATGGATTTGTTTGTGTGTATGTGTGCATCTAAATATGGACGTGCAGACATACAAACATTGCACACACCATACATTGTCTTGCATATAAAGAAAGATACTGAATCTATAAAAAAATGAGGAAGAATGGACATTACCTGTAAAAGCTATAGAGGATGAATTGACAATAGAAGACCAGTAACATCTTGTGGTAAAAGATGTCCCTACATAACTCAAGAAAATATTAAGGAAGAACAAGATTAATTCAATTTATCATCATGCTTTGCAGATGAAGTATGAAAAGTCATCAAACACAATGTGTTACTACATTAGTAGTATCAAGTCTCTCGGGGAAATACATAATCATCACACACACGGGAGGGGTATTGACCATGGATAGAAACAGAACTATGATGAGCTGGATATAAAAGCAGCTGAGACAAAAATAAATAAATTGAGGAATTAGAGCAACAAAAGCAAATACTAATTTACAAAGCTCCTCTGCAGACTCAAAAATGGAAGAAAATGCAGCTTGAAATTTTGCTGTTTGTTTTGTGAAAATAGGAAGGAGCAGACTAAATATCACAATGTAACACTTAAATGGTATCTTCTTAGGCAATACAGTCAGTCAAAACATTGCTTGGTTTGACAGTAACAGATTAATCTCCACATGAAACAGATCAGCAAGTTCCTCGTAAGACTAGTATTTTGCAAAATGGCAGCTTGGGGTTTGGCCTTTTGTGAGAGAGAGTAGAGGTAGGAAGTTTAGAGGCACATTAGGATGTAAAACTTCAAGTTTTTAATTCCTTGACTGCTTTTGGTGGTAACTTTACAGTTACTTTTGGATTTTTGGATTTTGAATCATCATTTCTTGTATCATAGAATATATTGATATTCATGTAATTCTTGTTTCTGCATAATGGATGCATATTGTTCAAATCATTTGTGCTTGTTTCTGTATTCTTTGAACACTCACAGCTTTTTAATTTGTCCCTTATATGACAACTCAAGACAAAACAATGTGTAAGTTAGAACCTTTCATTGAATTTGAAAGGGAAGTGCCATTTTGAAGATTGAAGATGATATATTGCTTTACATGAAAAATTAAAGTAAAACCCAGAACTAGCAGGATATCTTTGAGTGGTGGTGCGGACAAACTTAAAGGAAACCTCTCTTTTTGTTTTCAGGCTAGGGCACAAAGGCTATTCAACATTTCCTCACAAGATGAGGTTTTGTGGTTTTTTTCCTAATGTGGACAACCTAAACTATTTAGGAAACCCTCACACTTTTTGCCAAATGACAGAAACTGAAAAGTGTTAACTACGATGTCAATAATTGAATCGAATATATATTTCCTAAAGACATACTTTAGCAAATAGAATCAAGGAATTGCATAGAAAGCTACATTCACCAATTTTATGAAAACTTTCAATACTTTAGCACTCACTCTCGATTGATGATTGCCATCTCCACCATGTCTTGGTTTCTATTTTGCTCTTTGCTGATGATCTGGTCCTTTTAGCATCCTCCCCTGAGGGTTTACAGAGACAATTGGATGGCCTTGCAGATTTTTGTGACCTTAGGCAGTTGACGGTCAACTTGGGGAAAATGAAGGTTATGGTCTTTAACTGCCTCAAGACCTCTCACCTCCACTTTTTCTTCAAAGAGTTGGAGGTTGAGATCTCTTCCTCAATACACATATCTGGGGATCAAGTTCTCTGGCCCCCGTTTCAGTTTGAGGCCTGCCCTTCAGCGACAAATCAACAAGGGTTATGGTTCTTTGGCTCTTCTCGAGAGACAATGCTTGAGACATCATTTCCAGGACACCACGACCAAGATGGCTCTCATGGATACTTTGATTAGGCCTATTGTTCTCTATGGGTCTGTTGTTTGGGGGTCGTCCCTCTTGGAGTCTGAATGGGCTTCTACGGAGCGGGTTCAGGTTCTTCTTCTTTGGCGCATCATCAGATGCAAGCAATCCATACCTCACAATATTTTTCTGGAAGAGTTCAAAGCCCACCCCTTCAGGCTTGGAGCCATCTTTGACCTTATTTGGTTTTTCCACCAACTATGGGGTTATGCCGACACAAGTGAGGGGTGCCTCGGGTACCCCTACCTTGCTTACTGCTCCTCTGAGACCATAGCTACGTCGGTGTCCTTTGGTCGGGCCCATGGTTGGTTTGCGGAGGCTTCTTCTCTTCTTGGTTCTATTGGGATTGAGATCGATCGTCTTCCTCCCTTCCAGTACTCTATGGGCGCTCCTCACCATCTCCTCCCTTCTATATAGGAGCTCAATCGATGTGTCCGTGAGGATGTTTACATCCCCTCCTATATACTCTTATTTTGATACTTAGTTGTGTTGGTGCCTTAGATGGATACTGGTTACTGAAACAATGATTTTGGTTTTGCTAACAGTGGTATTCGGTTTTACAATGATGCCCTAAATGGTATTGAATGCTTGAAACATTGGTTTAGCCTAAATGACGCCCTAGTTGAAAATGGCTTTATTTCTTATTTTTGAATATTATAATTATATGAAACGTTGTGATGTTCATTTACGTAAAGTAATGTTATAACTCATCTTTTGATTAACGAATATAAACATTAAGGTTGAGTTATCGAGATGATGGACTAACTACTCTGGTTTGGACAAGTGGATGTAGGAATGACTTGGCCTCCAAGAAGAAGGGGAAAAAGATATCACCTGGAAAGAGGGAAGTGAAATGGTTATGGTCAATGATTGAATGAAATATAAGATTGGTATGTACTACCTAATGTCAGCTAGTGTGACCTTGTCAACCTAGTTTTCCCTATTAGGACCATGGAAATTATGTCCGTTAGTGTCTCCGACTTGCTTCAGCTCGTTTGTCGAACCTTTGTTCTTGCGTTACGAAATCATTATTATGTATCTTCTATTATTGTCTTAATTAATACCTTAATTAGACATGTTTTCGACTTGCGGAAGTCGACTCCGTATATATTTACGTTAAAATATTTACTTTGATCAATTGTAAAATAATCCTAATAAAAATATATTGTTATTAAATTTTAAATTGTTCTAAAAGAAAAATAAATATTTATTAACTTTATTAGTTAATTTAATGTTATCATAAAAAAATATATTCTAAGAATTAGCCTTTTAATCTCTCTTTGACCTTATACGTTCTTTTAAATCCAATTTTATTAATGTTAGAGCCTTCTCGATTAAATGTTTTATCCTCTTACCTTATCGGGCTACATTTATATTTCGAATAGATTAGTATAGGGGCTATGAAGTTTAAAAAAAAAGTTAATTTCCATCGGAATCATAGTAACTTTCCCTCCTGTAAAACATTAGGGTGGCGGGGCATATATAGGGAAACGAATTTTGGTTGAGAGGCATTCTTTTCTTCTTTGGCAGCTCTAGTATTTTTCATATTTTTCTATGGTGGACGGAAGAACCTAGAGAATGGAATGAAGGCTCCGTAATTCCTAAATTTATCTGTAGTATAAGGAAGTGCAGCCAACCACTGTAGTTGCTTGGACTTCTCTGCTAGCCACGTTGTTCATTACTCTTGCTGTTCAAACTCTTCACATTCCAGGCACGTGGACTCTTTGATATCTTTCTTTCTTTCAGTAGAGAGTATATATATTCTGTTGCAAGAAACATTAGCTTAAGACTACGAAGAGGTCTTTAGTTTTAAGTATTGTTCCTCCTGGGAAAAACTAGCTAGATTATTTTTCCTTAGTAACTCAAAAAAGGTTCTTCATTTCTTCTTTCTATCTTATTTCCCGCGTTGTTGTTCCTGAAGGAGTCTTTTTAAATACCGGCTTTCTTTATGTAATCATTTATTGTTCAGTAGGAACCTCTGCCACAACAAGATAATAATGAGAATTTAATTAATGAATGGTAAATTTAAAATAAGGGTTTACACCCAGCCGGGAGAAGATTAACTTGTAAGTGTGAGATAAAAGTATTAACCTCACAAGTACCATAAGAAAATACTGGTGGAAATCCTGTTTCTTATTTTTGCTAATAAAATAAAAGTGCAAGTCGGATAGGGTGGAACTGAGCCTCATAAAAACATGTAGACAAATCCTTGGCCAAGGTGCACTAGTTGCATGTAGTGCTTGTCAGTTCTAAGAATCCAGATACAGTCCTAGTCAGGAAATTATACCAGTTAGCAGGCAGCTATAGGGTGTAATTGATTACGACTGTAGGGTCTTACACCAGTTCCAACATGACTTGATGTAACCATTCTCTTTACCCTTGCGGAGGTCCGGGCCACTTCAGTTAGAAGTGAGCAAGGGGGATCAAAAACGATCTAAGGATGGGTGGATAAACCAAAGAAACGGGACTCAGACTCGGACTCGGGACTCGACATCAGACTCGGCTCCAAACTCGGCTGGACTCGGGAAAGTGAAAAACTCAAGAAATTTAGAGATTTTTAAAGATTTAAAACTTGTTTCAGGCACCCTTTATTGAATACACCTTAAAGACACAATAACATCATCAAACTCGGCTCATTTGATTACATACACAAGTATACATCAATCACATAAGCATAAACGCAAATTGTAGTTGAAGGAAATAACAAACATAGATATATAAATATTGTCAAATGTATACAATATTACAAAACTCATGGAATAAAAAATCCATGTCATCATATGATCATCATCAAATGTTTCATACAAATACCAAAGGTAAATACAACTACAAGCCTATGGCTCAGAGGAGCCTACACCCTCCGGCCCCGGCCCCCTGCGAAGGCGTCTAAGGTAGGTCCTGGATGATTCGACAACCATAGTCGCTCCCCGTGACACCATTTCATTCTCACCAACATGAGGAACATCTGTGTCACTATCTGCCTCTGAATCTCTTGTCTGTGCTCGTGCTCTCCGCTCCTCCTCTGCCATGGCTACAGTCTCAGCCTCTATATCTACCTGGTTGATCCAATCAGTGTCAGACTCAGAGCTTAAATTTTCCCTACTTCTATCGATGCAGTTTCCCCCATATTTTTCGACGAGGGTTTGGGGGCAGCGCCCCCAAGGTGGGGTCAAGGGGCATCGCCCCTTGCGGGGTCAAGGGGGAGCGCGCAATTTTCCCTACTTCTATCGATGCAGTTTCCCCCATATTTTTCGACGGGGGTTTGGGGGCAGCTCCACCAAGGTGGGGTCAAGGGGCAGTGCCCCTTGTGCGCTTCCTTGACCCCGCATATGGGGGGAAACTGCGTCGATAGAAGGAGGGAAAATTTAAGCTTTGAGTCTGACTGCGGTTAGCCATCCAGAACCCGAAATTGGTCCAAAATGCACTCAAAAAACACTTGAAAAATGAGTTTTAAAGGTCCAATTACAAGTGTAAACTTGTGTTTACCCATTACGCATATGAAGTTGCACGTTTGTTCTCCATAATTGCAAGTTAATGCTCTTGTTTTTCCCACACATGTAATGTAGCTTCCAAAACCCGAAATTCACTTGTGAGCCCATTTTTGCATCAATTTATCCCGTCCCTTGTCAGTCCGGTTTGCACACACGATCTACCAAATCAATGGATTAAGGCATGGGCCTTATTTTGCAAGTAGATTTCAAGATTGGAGGATGATACAAAGAAGAGATACAATAATAATTCATGTTGAAAGCATAGAATACTTTCGAGACAAAGATGGTCATGACATGAAAAGAGGAAGGCAGCCCTTTCCCTCCTAAAAATCTAGTAATACCCCAAGCAAGAAGATAAGGTTGAAGTTCGTTGGCCAAGGACACAAAGATCATGAAGGATGCAAATTCCTGTTCCGGTTCAAGATGTCTTCACCAATCTAGAATACTTGAAGTTCTAGCATCGTGAAGCAGTATGAAGATCATCACATACAAAGGATGATGCAGTTAGAGTCGCGTCTTTAGACACATGGAATAGTTTTAGTTATGCATTTGTAATTTTGTTTTGACGAGTTACATGTAAAAAATAACTTTGTAATTGCAAATTAACTCATCACTTGCACTTTTGTAATTACATGTAAAGCAACTACAAGTTGTGTTCAATTAGGACTTGTTGTGAACTTTTCACACATCGCCCCATTGCTAACGGGGACCCCCTCTTTGCCAGCTTCCTGCGTTGTTAGGTTAGGGTTTTGGCTGCTTAGTGGGCAATTTTGCGTTTTACGTGCCCGAGTCTCGGAGTTTTGATCATGCCTAGTGCCGTCTAGGGTTTTTGAAGTTATAGGATCAAGTTGCAAAAGTTGATATTTTAAAGATCCTAAGTTTTTGCTAAGTGTTTGACCTATCGAGCGTTAACGTGTTATATGCGCATCGGTGATTTTAAAGTGCCAAGGTATTCGCAGACCTTTTGGAGTTGTTTTCTCGCTCCTAAGGTAATATTTAAGTTGGTTTCGCACTTTATTCCAATATTTTCCTAGCGTTTCGCTCATATTTTTGGAAAATTATTTTAAGTGCAGTCTAATTTAATGTTTCTAAGTGATTTTGAGTGGATAAAATGATAAAATCCTAAGGGAAATCTTTATTCCAAGGGTTAAAGAGTCAAAATCCATGCTAGAGGTGTTTTTCCCCTCACATTGTAGACTACCCAACCTATTCCCCCACTCAAAATCCATACTACACATGGTTTCCCCTGAAATCCATACTGGCTAGTAATTTCCCCCACTGTTTATCCACACCTGGGTCAAATTTCCCTTGGAAGTGCTAAAATTTGGCTAAGTGTCAGGATTTATCCAGACTGCCATCAATTTTCCATCGGAGTGCGGACTGGAGTGCAAGGATAATTCCATGCCTGGGTCGATTTTCCACTAGGATTTTTGTGACGACTAAGTGAGGATTTTTGTCCGGATTTTTATCTAGACAGGGATTGATTTTCCCTTGAGCATTTTTGTAAGGATTTTTGTCCGGATTTTTATCCAGACAGGGATCGATTTCCCACTGGGAACATTATGAAGAGTTTTGAGTCCAATTTTTTATCTAGATTGAGGTCTAATTTCCACCAGGGAGGTATTTTTCCAAGTTAAGTGAATTTGAGCATGGATTTTTGTCCAAGCATGGGTCGAATTTCCCGTATGGGGTAAATTTTGACACTTAAGTGATTTTTTGAAGGGATTTTTCAATCCCAACCTATAGAGATTTTCCCCTGGAGGCTTTATTTTGAATTTAAATTGAAATATTTTAATAAATAAGCCCCATTTTAATTGCTTTTAAATAACTATTAAATGATTATTTAAAATTTAAAAGCAAAATTTAATAACTTGCAATAATTATTAAATGTTTGAACCTTCTAGAAGCAAATTAGGGTTTCACCAAGCAAGTATTTATACAAGTGTTTGATCCCACATTGCTTGTGTGGTGAAAGTGAAAGATGAAAGCAAGTATATGAGAGGAACTTCAGCGTTATTTTATTATTATTTCTGCCAGGTGTCTCCATGAAAGCGATTTTTCTCCAAGTTGGGCAAATTTTTAGCAAGGCGTTTTTGTGAAATGTGGGATTGAGGATTTATTTTCCTCTATTTTTTCCAGTTTGCTGATCTATTCCTCTTGGCTGCCATTAAAAACCAGTTTCAAATTTTCGATTTTGCTAAGTTTGGTGATTTTTTCCAAATTTAGCATTTTTTGGTGAAAGTTGGCAAATTCATGTTTGGAGACTTGGGCGATTTTTCCTCCACCATTTTTGCTTGCTGTTCAGACCTTCATTGCTGCAGATTGCTGCCATTAACAACATTTTTTAGAATTCTGAAAATTTCGATTTTTGTTCAAGGAAGGCAATTTTTTGTGTTTGGGGTATCCAACCCCAACTTTGGCGATTTTTCCAGATTGCTGCCATCCTTCATTGCTGCAGATCTAAGCTGCCATTGACATCAATCTTCAGAATTCCATTTTGGCGCTAGACTTGGGGGAAATTTTGATTTTGCTTGGGAGGTGTTTTGGTGCCATATTTTGATGATTTTTATGCATGTTTGGTGGCTGCCATCATTTCCAGCCTGCTGATTCGTTTCAGATCTGAGGTTTGCTTCAGGTTTTGACCTCCATTAATGGCTGCCATTAATTTTCAGACTTAAGTTTTTATTGCCCAGCCAATTCCAACTTAAACATTTACATTCGGAGGTGTTTTATGGAGTTTTCTGTACATTTTTTAGACCATTTTATCGCTGTTGTAGGGCTGAAACTCCATTGTTAGGCGGTTGTCCTCATAAATTTTCATTTCCAGCCACCTAACCAATTTTGGTGAATTTGGTTGGGGCTGTTTCCTTAGCCGTTTTTCATCATTTTCAGGGATTTAAACCACTTTGCAAGGTGCTGGTAAGTCTGAAGTATCCGATTTTCAGACTTGTCGTCAGAAAACTAAATTTTACCAGCCATCCTTACATTCCAGAAAATGATTGTTTTCATCAATAAAACTGATTTTTATTGATTTTATGCACATTTTGAAGATTATAACATGTTTTAAAAGTCTGATTTTTCAGGTTGTCTTCAAAATTTTGACCTCCATTGTTGACTGCGGAAGGTGTCTTCAGACATCCATTGTGCAAAAACACAACCTTTCACACCTTTCCTTAGTCATCATTGATTTGGTGCGATGTCAAAGTCAGGATACAAGGAAAGGAAAGAACTGTTGAAGACGCTGGAGACTGGATTTTATCCAGAGTTTAAGATTTCATCCAGATGGAAGGAGATCGTTGATACAAACATGCATTTCTTGGACTTCGACCAAATGCAGCGTCGGAAGTTCGGATTCAGAGATCAGGTTCCTTCTCCAGCATATGCGAATATTATGAAGACTGACATTTTGCATGCCGCTGGGTTTCCACAATCCATACAGTGCAGTGAGTTGATCTTGGAATGTGCACGATGTTACGATCCGCTCACGAGAATGATTAAGAGTCCTAAGGGTGTAGTCATCGCCTACCTTGCTGAGGATGCCATTGCTGAAGTGTTCGGAATTCCACGCAGAACAAACATGAAGGATGTGACGAAGGAGGATTATGCAAACAGATACACGAAGATGGGTGTATGTAAGAATTTAATTAACAAAGAGTGGATGATTGAGCCTAGGTCTCATCATTCAAAGGCTCCCAAGACACTTATGTGCATAGATTTTAAGGAGGAATATAGTGATTTGATATTCCTGTTCAATAGAGTGATGGGAATGCTGCAGGGAGCAATATTTCATGGATGGATGTTCTACCTCATCCAAGATTGTCTTGGAGGAACACTAGTGAATTGGTCCAAGATTATAAGTGACAATCTGGATTTCCAGTTGAGGAATGTAGAGCGGTCCAAGACATTCGCCATGACTTCTTACCTGGTGTACCTGCTTGCACGGTTTGTTTCATACAGAGGATTAATATGCAAAGGTGAAGTCGGGAATGGGCAAGGACAGTTTAAGAGTTATGAATGCTACCCCCAGCTGAGTATGCACAGAATTGAAGACTACAAAAGAGTGAATGATGCATTCACCATGTTCATCACGGGGATGCTGCAAGGCGGAATCCACAGAAGATTGTCCAAGGAGGCAACAGAGTTAATAGAGAAATATGGATCATGGTACATACAGTTTCCCACTTTTACATACCTCAGGATTCATGGGTTTCAATCTGAACCCTACAGACTTCCTAGGTATCCGACCGACATAATGATATTGTTGGAAGTGGTGAGACAACTTCTAGAGTTCGATGTTATCCAGAGAGAGAAACACAGGACATGAATGACGTTCCCTATTTTAGTTGGGAAGACGTCAGAGGTTTGCCAATCCGCCATAGCCGCCAGCACTGCAGGTGAGGAGATTGCATTCTACAGATTTGCAACGTACAAGAAAAGAGAAAGATTCAATCCAGACAAGAAGGTCAGAAGGATCAGAGGAGAGAAGTTCACTCATAAGATTGACATAGAAGATTATTGGGCTAACCTGATGGACGAGCAAGCAGTGAAGAGAAGAATGTTTGTCCATAATGTCAGTGGATTTCATGAGGAAGTGTGGACTTTTCTTCATTCCTGATCAAGTATTAGATGATAGAGATCATACACATCCACAGTATGAGAGTGAAATGAAGAAGGCAATCCTATTGCCAAATTGGTCAGAGTTAGAAGAGATTGACCTGAATGTATTGATGAGAGAGGTCTTGAATTTCTCCCGCCTATGGGTGGATATACAGATGAATAAGTTAGTTGACATGGGTGTTCCCTTCACTTATGAAAGGATGAAGCCGAAAGAGTCTACTTCCGAGGATGATCAGAGGACTGTCAGTGATGTCAGGATTCATACAAACGAGGAGAGTCAAGCTCCCAAGAGGAGGAAGAACACGCCAAGAGAAGTCAAGGCCAGAGGGAAGAAGATTGAGGAGGTGAAGAAGAAACAGAAGACTATCGTTCCTCCACTTATCCTTCCTTCACCCCCTCCTAGTGTCTCATCAATCGAAGTGATTGAAGTAACAGAACATAATAAGGAGACTCAACAGTGTTCCAACACAGTGATACTACCAGAGAATACTCAGGAATTTCATGCCACAACGACATCTGCACCTCCTGAGGAGAATGATGACCAGCTGGGATCCCCTACTGTCCTTTTGGAAGTTAGTTTGGGAAATGATGTGTATGATTCGACCAGGAATAATCCTGATGATAATGATGAAGTTATCTCGACATTGAAAGGACTTGATCGAGAAATATGTCTCGATGATGGTATGGAGATGACCGCTATTCCTGAATGGTTGAAGAAGAGTATGGAGAAAAGTAAACAAATGATAGAGGTGCAGCCTATTGATGATATTGATGACTACCTAGCTAGGAGTGCTAAGAAGGAGCCCAAGAGAGGGGAGATTTTGTCGCACATAGCTAGAGATGAGATAGGAATGCGGATTGCGCAGATCGCTGTTCCTATTGCAGGCGTAACGGTGGACATTGCTACTCCTATGGATTTCCAGATCACTTCAGTCACCCTTGGTCATACATCCACAGAGAAGGAATTCCAGGAGATTGGTGACAACCTCCAAGCAATCAATGCAAGGTTAGGCAGAGCAGTTGCAGAGAATGAAAGGTACAAAGAAGAAAATATTAGACTTAGAGAGTATATTGTAGGGACAAGACGTGAGAATTCCATCCTTATTCCCCCTATTGCGGTTGACCATGGAATACATTCACACTGCGAGGTAGCGAGAGGTTCATACTCGGAGGTGGAAAAGTGGATTGAAAGCACAAGAAAGCAGGAAGATGATTTCCTTACTCAGTTTGTTCATGCATATGATAAGACAACATCGCTCGTATTCAGAATCTAGTATTTGGAGGGAGTTTGGGAAGAATTCCGGCCTATTCAAGACAAGACTATTCCACGCCTCCTGGCATTGAAGAAGGTTCCTAATTCCACCTTGGTCAGCGAGAACATTGTGCACGATGGAGACAGATACGATTTCCATGGCTGGTATTGTGCATTAGCCTTGAAGAAATCAGCTTATGAGAACGCGCAATCGAGTTGTATGGAGATGGAAGGATTAATTCAGGACATTCAGATGAAGATCCTTGCTTCGATTGAGGAATTATTGGGTGTTGATGTTAGTGATGCTAGTGGTTTACACTTAGCCGAATTAAGAGACAAGATGAAATTTATGTATTTTTGCCAGTTGGACTGTTTGCAAAAGAGTCAGATTGATGACTTGGTCTCTTTGTTGATTCATGTTCACAATTCGCAGAAGTTTATGCCTGAATGGGATAACACTTTGAATGCTTGTTCGGATTCACTGGACGTGATTGATTTACAGCAGGATACCTTGCCTAGTATTTCCATGGAGGAGTTAGATTCAGTATTGGCTAGATTCTTGGAGTATGCTAGGAGAGAGAGAGATGCAGGAAGGAATCTTCTAGAAGATTCCCTATATGATGACTAGGTATCTTTTCATTGAGCCATATGTTGGTGGCGCCATTTTTGATGTAACCCTAATGAGGGCAATTCTAGGGTTTTGTTGGCATGATCTCGGCCGTTGATCTTAGATCAATCTGGGCCATCCATTTTGTAAGAGACTCTATATATTCCCCTTGTCTCTCATTTGTAAGAGAGAGTTTTTGTACAATTGTTGGTATATGCTACAACTATTTGAATCCTAATCATTGTTCAATTGTTGGTGATTTTGCTCTTCAAGTGTTGTATTTGCATTCATGGTTCTCAATTCCTCAAAGTTAGATTAGAATTTATTTTCCTGTATGCTAGATTGAGTGGAAGATTTGTTGAATTCATTTGTGTGGAATCCTTAATCCATACCACTAACCTCTTGCCATTGGTAAGTGCGCCTTGTGTGGTCAACTGGAATTTGAGTAAGCATAACTTCAACTATTACGCGTCCGTTGACAAGCATCAACTTGGATGGTGTCCACGTTTGATGGTAATAGTCTGAAATCTTTAAGTATACCTTAGATGATTGCACTAAGCTTGTGTCAATACCTGATTGTGAGACCTTGCCTAGTTTGATTCCACTAGATCCATTCACCATTTCCTACATTCTTAGGTTTAGAATAGATTTCCTAAACCCTATTCTTTTTCCCCCATTTTTAGTAAGAAGTAAATCCAGAGCCATATTGATAAATCTTAAATTGTCAGCACACCTACTCCACATCATTCATGATAATCCAAGCATTTGCGTAAGCCCCCAAGTGAAACACAACAATTCACATCAAGCACTGAACTTACCCACTCGTCAAGACCTGACATGTAGAAACCTTGGAATCATTTTAGTTGATCTCATTCTTAGCATCTGAGGTGATTTTGTTCAAGAGAGGGTAAATTACCTTGGTACTTTATTCTGAAATGTTTTGTGCATAAAAAACACATCAACAGGACTGTAGTTGGAATAAGTCATAGTTAGTTATGAATAAGTCTTGGTGGTTGAGAGAATTTCTCAAGTTAGTTAGGATCCTCCCACCTTTTTTTCAAGGCTCCTCTTCTATAAATACTTGAGGGGTCTATTGTAATCTTTATGTTTTGGAAAACAAGCAAAAACTCTACCAAATTTACAGCAAAGAAGTCTTTGAGCTTTCATGTGTAAATTCAAGAATTGAAGGAATAGAAGGAAATTGCTCAAGCTTTGAGTCTTTGTGCTACATTCTTGAGTTTGTGTTCTATATTATCTTTCTTGCAAGTGTTTCTTAAAGAGCTTAATCGCATTTGATTTGCAGTCTTTGTGTTGCAAGTATTTGAGGTTAATAGAGATTAAAATAAATATCCTGTTGAGAGAAGCTGTAAGTCTTTGTGCTTTCACTTGTTCTTAAGAGAATTTAGGAGCAGATTTTGTGAGAAATAGCTGTGAGTCTTTGAGCTTATACTACTTCCCACTGTTTTATGTAGAAAAGAATAAGATATTGCAGTCTTTGAGCTGTTATAATTTGTTCTTGATAGTATTAGTATAGAAAAGGGTAGATAGGACTTCACATAATCAAGTCTTTGAGCTTGATATTGCTGTCCCGTCCCGAAGGAAGTGACGGAAGTCTTTGCGCTTTCAGGAAACTTCATTTCATTTCTCTGATTTCATTTCGAAAGTTGTTACTGCTATTTTATATCGAATCGCTATCACTTTTCTGTGAAGAGAAAAAGATATTGTCTTTCTTCAAAGAAGAAGAAAGATTGTTGTCCCATCCTATTTTATTTTTAAAGTTGTAGTTAGATAGGGGGAGCCTTCCCTTAATTAGGAGAGTTTTACTCGCACACTGTGGTTGAAACCACAATTTTGTATATTTCCCCAAGTGTACAAAATTTTCAACAAACAAACCGTCGTGCAACAGACAACTACCCTTGACGACACTAACATACTTAACTAATGTAGCTTAACAAGTAGTACAAAGCCCATTTTACGACCAACATCATCCCCCCCTAAGAAAAGTCGTCTCCGAACGACAAGGACAAAAATCCGGGACTAACACAACAAAATGGGGATGAAGTACACTGTATACAATAAGAAAATCACTGAGAAGAAGGGGCTGAGGGGGCATCCCTAAAGGAGTAGTTGCACCGCCGATGAAGAAGATGCAGGAACTGCTGACGCCAGTCGAGGCCGAAACTCATACACCTACTGCGTCCTCGCCTGAAAACCCTTTCTGCTACCATCCGATGCTCAAGTTCGGATTTCACCATTATTGCTTCTACAAGGAGTTCTTTTTTTTTTCCTTGACATCACAGTCCTCCTGTGCCTAAACCAAACCTGTCTGCAAAACACGCTTTTCAGTCTCAGCCTCCACCAACTTCTACTCAAATGATACTGTCTCGCCAGCCAATTTGTCCTCGATAGCCACCCGCGCTGCCTTCTCGGCATCCAACTCTTGGGTATGTTGAGCTAAGTCTCACGCTACTACTGCCTCCAACCTAGTGGCCAGCTCCTCCCGAGCCCTCTGTGCATCCACCAAGGCAACCTCACCTCCAGCCGAGACATACTTCGAGTTCCTCAAAGCGTACCATTCATGCCTGGAAGTGGCCACAACCCTCTGGCACAACGGCTAGGAGACGCCTCAAATCCTCCATCACACGCCCCAAAGGCTGATAACTGAATTGAATAACTCCCTGGTGCCCTACGACTTTGCGTGCTTGCAATGCCTTCCCTCAAACTCTATTTGTTCGCAACCTCCAAATCCGTTTCCCTCTACGGCTAATGGCTTCCCCGCCAATGCTTGGCTTCAGGCTTCTTTCTCACAGTACGGAACAACCCCAACACTTACCGTGACTTCTCTGATGCCCTTCACCTAACTCAAAAGTGTATTGTAGCTCAAAAATAAACTGGGGGTTTGGGGGCAGTGCCCTCACCGCCAACACCAATTTACAACCTTCAAAACCACACAAAAGTCCATGGCGCACATCATTTGTGTGATATTTTACGATGCCCAAAACCTTCTTTTCCACTTTAATTTTTTTTCAGCGTCCTAGCTCGAGACTCCATCGAATGATTTTTCAATCTGGTCGTTTTTTTTTTTTTTACCACTATAATGTACCCGATGGCACCCCAGCCATACAACAACCTTCCCATACGGTCAATAACAAAGAGCACTGAAATTGACCCTTGACACCCCAATCGTACGACAACCTTCCTGTACGGCCAACACCCTCCTTACCATACGGACACCCCTCCACTTTAATGTCCCTACTAGTTAGAGACCACTGTCCTGCAAAACAAATTGTTAGAATACAAAATATATATATAAAACTAATCTAACTTGCAATTTAACTTTAAAATACTTAATTAACACTAATCACAAATCTTATCTAATAAAAAGGATACGAATGCCATACGGAGATATGTCCTTAGATGGCTGTGAAGCTCGCCTTCTTGGAACCCATCTTGGTTCCAAGCCATCCAGGAAATCCAAGGTGAATTTGATTCCTGTCTTGGATGTAATTTCTTACACCCAAGCCATCCAGGAAATCAAAGGTTAATTCGATTCCTGTCTTGGATGTAACTACTTACACCCAAGCCATCCAGGAAATTGAAGGTTAATTTGATTCCTGTCTTGGGTGTAATTTCTTACACCCAAGCCATCCAAGGAAGACCATATGTCAATTCCTTGCCTTGGTTGATGCATCTCATCATCTAAGTCAACCAGAGGGGACTGACCAGATCCGTCTCTTCTTGGATGAACTTTGTCAACCAAGCCATTCATATATGCATATAGATATTCAGTATATATTGCCTACCAGGGATTGTCATAATCCCTCCATTAGGCTAAGGGAGTTTCCTCCCTATAGCCTCCATCATACAATCACATTTATATTACATTTTACAATTTATTACTATTTTCCATTTCATAATCTACATTTACATGTTCCTAACTTAACATGTATTCCATAAGGTATATTCAGGAAACATCCATTATTATATATTCACATTTATTTATTAATGTATATTCCTAACTATTCATTAATATGTATTCATTAACATATATTTTCACATATTCATTAACATATGTTTACACATATTCCTTAACATCTAAAAACCATTCATTAATATATATATATTAAAATATTCATTAACATATATATTAAATATGCATTAATTACATTCATTAACATATATATTAAATATGCATTAATTTCATTCATTAACATATATATTAAATTATTCATTCATTAATATATCTATTAAAATATTAATTACTTATATTCATTAACATATATATAAAATTATTCATTCATTACTTACCTGTTCTTAATTCCGTAGCAGTAGTTTCCAATCTGTAGTTGCCTTTGCTGTTCGCAGTTTTCCCCTTATACCTTCCGCTGCCTTTCTTCCTCTATCCAATGATTGCAATATGTCTGATGTATGATATGCTCATGCACTCGATATATATCGCTTCCAACAATGGTCTGGAGCTTGATAATGGATGCTGTTTCTGGGATACAACTTCAATATCTTCGAATCCCTTGGTGTCGTCTCTGATCTGTGCTATTATTTCTTGCAATCGATAATGCCACAAAGCACTGGTTCTTACAGAGCAGGCTCAAATCTGGATTAAGAAAAGAAATAATATAAATTCTACCCTCCTCCAGGAATGTGCTTTAAACTTGCTCTTATATCTCCGAAATCGGAAAAGGTGGCAACCTTTGAGGTTTGATTAGTCACCTCCCTTTAATGTCATTCTCTTCATAACAATGATTAGATAATCATTGTCCTTATAATTCGTATCTGATTCTCTATATACTAATCGCACCATCTTATACACAATCAGTTAGTAGTCTTCATGACTACCTATTCTGGCTAATCGTTGTCTCTATGCCTTTTCACAATTGTTGTATTGATTATTATTATTTCATTAATAAATATTAATCAATTAATCATAGTTTCAGATATTAATAAATAAATGAATATTAATTAATTGATAATAATATTAAATAAACATTGATTAATTAATTAATAATAATTGTTACATTTATTTCATATTCGAATTAAATATATTAAATTAACAAATAAATATTTATTAATTAATAATTTAATTGCTACATTTAGGTTATATTCATTGATAAGCGAAAACATATATATATATATATATATATATATATGAATCAAATAATATTACCTATTATATTTATTAACACTACCATTGCCTAGGCATTAATTATTAGTCTATCTAATGGCTGTTAAGGCAGGCAGATCTGACATGTGTCAGATCTGGTCTGCCACTATATATGATATTATATATGACTGTCATACGTATTGCTGTCGATAAATATTACTATTAATATTTTATATTAATATTCATGTATTAATATTACTATTAAATTCTGCATAAAACATTGTCAGGCTTCATATATTAAGCGTACATAATAAGCACATCCTCATCCATACCACCCAAACAAGAATGTTACTCCCTGTAACTTAATATCAGTTCCGATCTGATTTTATTGGTATTATTTGATTTTTTATATTTTATTTTTATATCCTCTTTTTTATTTTAATTGTATTACAATTTATTATTGAATATATAAATTATGTTGATAATATATAATATTTAAATCATAAATAATATTTAATTAATGAATTTTAAATAATCATTCATTGGTAATTATTATATTAATTAATAATAATAATTTCTTCATTTAGGGTCTCTCTCTTTCTCTCTGTATATATATAACGATCCAGGAGGGGACATGACATCCATCCTACGGACCATCCCGTACGGACAACACGACCAATTGTCCACCGTACACACCGTACGGTCCTCCTTCTGTACGCCCAACGCAAGTGACAGTTCGGTGTTGCACAGAGAAAGGGGAAATAATTATACTTTGCTCAATGCAAGTGACAGAAGGAGATTTTACTTGCCGAAGAAATAACCTGTGGATTCGCACTTGTAAAAAGCTATTATATTGATAATGAACGCACAACAGATTACACCGACTTCGACAAAAGCAAAATAGGGTGAGGAGCTGTTGGCGCATTTTTTCTTTTCACGTGCCATCACCACCGTTTATCCCTGCCGTGCCGTGGTATTTTTCCTTTCACCCTTTTTTTAAACCGCCGCTGCCGTCGTCGTGTTCCTTCAGGCCTGCGGCTGTATTCCATCGCACGGTGGTCTCAGCATGGTGGTTCCACCGTACGGTGGCCCCCCCGACAGTGGTTCCACCGTGGCCACCGATTTTTTTTTTTCAATTTATTTTTTTATTTTTTTATATATATTCTTTTATTTATTTATTTATTTATTTTTATTTTTTAATTTCCTAGTCTAATTGTCCAGAGAGTCTTCGGCTTGGGTCCCGTGCCTCTGGGATCACCCTTCATCCTTCTCGGTTTGCCTCGCTCGAGAGTTTCCTGCTTTGGTCCTATGTCTCCCGAGTCGCCTGCCTGGCCTCTCGGGTCCCCTTCCATCCTCTCGGGTCCCCCTCCGGACTCAAGGGTGTCCTTCCAGCCTCTCGAGTCCCCTGCGCGCTTCTCGTGGTAGGGTTTCAATTTGGACCCGTTCATGGCAAGTCTATTTTCAATGGCCATCCGAAGACTTGGAACCATAAATTCTACAGGGATCACAGTCTCCTTCCCGTACTTAAGAAGAAGAAGAAGAATAAAGATTTGTAAGGCTACGGCCTTCCACACAGGGTTCCAATTGTTGCCGACACGAATGATCTTGGGATTATCTACGTCACCGAGGTTTGTCTCCTTCAATTTTACCTCTTGATACTTGATGGGTTCTTCCTTCGGGAACTAGTGTGCGGTGGTGTCACTCACACAGGCGTCTCCCTTCCAATATTCTTTGTATTCCGGCAGGTACACCTCCTCTTTTACTTGCTCTGGTTCCTCTACTTCAAGCTTGTAGCTCTGGAACATTTCGTAATCCTCCATCTGCCAGTGGAAGAGCCCGTTCAATGACCTTGTCTCATCCTCGGAGCACTCTCCTAGCTTGAGAATCCCTTCGTCGTTGGGCTCCAGGCAGCCCCGTCCTTCCTCCCTCAGGTCGCCTTCTCCTTCACCCTCCGATTCCGAAGATGATGCCAGTTCCTCACTAACCAACTGCGTCCCAAGGTCTATGATAAACTTCCTTCCTCCATTCTCCATAGACAGAGTGTTCTTCTTCCAGTTGTGGGTGGCCTTGGCTGCCACCAACCACCCTCTTCCTAAGATCGCATCATAACCTTTTTTCTTTAGTGGGATTACCACGAAGTCTAGTATGAAGGGTTGCGTCCCGATGGTAACTTGCTGGCCCATTAGTGTCTCGATGGGTTTGATTCCATGCTGATTTGCTCCCAGCAAATTGAATGTAGATGGCCATAGCGTCGGCTTCCCCAACTTCCTCCATGTTTCTTCTGGAAGAACATTCACTCCCAATCCACCATTGACGATGGTATCGGTTAGAATGGTGCCAAGGATACCCATCTCCACAATGGCCGGGTTCCTTCCAGTGTTAACTGCCAGCATCATGGGGTCTATTGCAGACCCCCCAGGAATATCCGTGCGGTGGTTGGTATTGGTGTGTGGTTGGGAGAGATTATTCAGCAACGCCGTTCGTAATTGAGGCATCGTCTGGAGGAGATCGTGTACCTTCACAGGCACCTCCAGTTTTAAAATTCGATTTAGTATAGCCTCCTTCGTCTCCGGTCGGCTGGAAGTACTCGCCGTAGCCTTCGCCTTCGCCCTCTCTTGTATCTCTTTCGCAATTTCTTCCTGTGCTTCCGGTACCCTTCGCTTCTTCGTCTCCGGGTTTGGGCACGTTGCTTGTCTGGCTTGGGTGCGGGTTACGGCCAACACTTCCTCTTCTTTGGTTTCCTCGATATTGAGCAAGTTGACGCCGGACTTCGGGCAGGTGGTGTCTTCGTGGTCTCTCGGTCCGCACCATTTGTACAAATATCGTGTGGCCTCTCCCTTCGGGCCGTCTCGAGCGAAGTGCCCCCACTGGCTGCACGCTCTGCATTGTATCATCGGTCGGCCTTTGGAGTCGTATTGGATCTGGCTCGTATTGTTATTGTTGTTATTGTTGTTTTGTCCTCCCCACCGGTTATCTCTGTAGCTTTCCGATGTTGCACTGTTGTTCGCCTGGGAGTTGCCGGTACCGCCTGATGTAGTTGGTTGTTCTTGCTTAAGCAATACTTGTTGGTTTCGTGTTTTCATGTTGTAGGGGCATTCCCTGGTGGGATGCCCCATTAACTGGTATATATCACAATAGGCCTTCTTTGGGCAGGAGCCTTTTGTGTGGCCGTTCGTCTTACATTCCGTGCACCAAAGCTCCCCTTCGTCGGTCTTGCTCGGATCTCCCTTCATAACCTTCAGCTCTTTCATCATCGTCAGCATGTCCTTCTGCAGGGCTTGCACCTTTTTGCCGGACTCGCCATCGCTGCTGCTTCCCTCGGAAGAGTCATCATCCTCGGACGAGCTATCCTTCTTCTTTTTCTTCTTGGATGTCTTGGTCTCGCTCTTGAGATCCATCGCTCTATCATATGCATCTTCGTATGAGGTTGGTGGAACAATTTTCATCTTCTTCCAGAGGGAGTGTTTCAGTCCCTCCACGAACCATATATTTTTCAACCCATCTGCTAGTTGACTCTCCATTTTCCCCAACAGTTCCTTGAGCTGCCGACTATAGGCTCGGATTGTCTCGTTCTTGTTCTTCTTTGTGCCATAGATTTCGGCTACTATTTCATTGTCGTCTCTGAGGAGGCGGGACTCTATCTCAAGCTCCTTCAGGTTGGGCCATGTGCCGACTTTGGCCTTATCCGTATCAGAGTACCAGTCGATGGCCACTCCCCTTAAGGTTGCTGGAAATTGTGTTACCCAATCGTCCTGGTCGATAACACCGTTCGCTGACCATATGGTTTCGCAAGTGCGGCAATGGCAGACGGGATCTTCCTTCCCGTCACCGTTGAACTTCGGCAACTTCTTCTTACTTGCCATCCCACCGCTGGGTCTCGCTCCTCCAGTGCCTTGTGTGCTTGTACCTGGTGATCCTCCACCTCCGCCTCCTGCACCTGACCCTCCACTCGTGGGTCCTTCGGAGAAGGTTGCTGACCCCGAACCGAACAAATTGCCTCTCGTACGGTACCCTTGTGCTCCCCCGGTCCTTCAGCCGTGCTGTCACCTTCGGTTGTCTCCCTTCGGTTGACCTCCGAAATGGACAAGTTCTTTAGTAGGTCTCTGGTAGCGTCGATCAGGTTTAGATTTTGTCTTGTTTGTTCCACCAACTCTTCGCGACTTCTTACCCTACGGTGGTATTCTGACGAACTCTAGAGTTTTCCTTCGGCACCCTCCGTGACTCCTTCTAGGTTCCCTTCAGGCAAACCTGTGACAGTGTAGAGAGTATAATTCTGTTCGTCTATCTCTGCCTCCGCAACCTGAGTGACACCTCGTGGGTTCCCTTCGAGCAACCCCTCGGCCGGTCGTCCCTCGGCAAGCTGCCTTAGCCTACGCCTTCGTTCTATCTGTTGTTTGAGATTCAACGCTCTTTGTGCCACGTCCCATTCGTCACTTTGTATGTTTTTATTTTTGTCCTTATTTAGTATATTGGGCATAAATCACTTCCGTACATAGTAAGCACACACCATGTACACAAAACAATTTTTTTTTTATTATTTTCCCTTTCGGCCACAATTTATGTCAACATTGTGTCGGGATTATTACAGTATTGCTTTATTCCTCCCGAAGGTTCAGGGTTCAATTTCCCCTCCGCCCCTTGCCATCACGCTTTGCTTCCCAACGACGATTATTTTCTTCGTACTGTTGGAGGACCTGTTGGCATTGCTCCTCACGGGCAATCTCCTCCAGGCGGGTTCGCTGTGCCAGTGATGCCTGTGCAAGCAACCGGGGGAGGTGGTTCATCAACCGATTTGCTGTGGAGCTAACTTCTAGTGCGGTCCACACGACACTTGTTGGGACTTCAGTCTCCGTGGCCTCTCTTCGGACGTAGGTCTCGATGGCCGCTTGAAGCAGGATTGAGAATTCCCTCGTTGCAGTGTCCTCTTCGTCGTAGAGTTCCGTTTGTGCGTCGTCGGCCTCTGGGTTAATCTCATCGACGGTTAGGCCCATCGTGTCCGTACGCCATCCGCTCCTTCCTTTCTTGAGTATGTCTAGGCAATGACGCTAGATGTTTACCCCGTGGGGTGTGTTATTAATATTGCATATTAACAGTCAAATGATAACCATAGGATAGAATAGTAACCAGAAACTCAGAGCAATGCTTTCATTAATGCCAAAATGTCTAGTACAATAATCATTCTTTGCATCAGTGTATCCAACAACAAGTACAAGAGCATATATAAAGACACGGTCGAGGGTTGCGGTTACCACCCATGGGGAACCATCATGCAACGGACAACTACCCTCAACGACACTAACATACTTAACAAACGTAGCTTAACAAGTAGTACAAAGCCCATTTTACGACCAACATGGTCCTTCATTTCACCTATTCCATAGGCCATAAGTGTTAATGATGTAGCGTCAGTAGTAATTCTTCATACCGACTGAGACCAAATATGTGAATGGCCTATCGACCTTACACATTTGGTAATTCGATCACTTAGATCTAATCATACTTCTTGCCTTAGCCGATTTCTGATATTTATATCTATTAAGCTTGTTATTACTAATCGCTGTGTTAATGAACAAGCGATATTGTTATAACCCGTCACCCTTATGGAAGGGTACGATACTTTATGAGAAGTCGTATCTCATCATGATATAAAGAACATAGCAATCATAACAGATAAAAAAATAGATATATCGGGCAAAACAAATTTGTGTCAGACCGAATCAAAAAGTTCAGAAAGAAAAATTGTAGACCGTGGATATCAGATTGGTGATAGACAACAGTAAACCAAGTATAGCAGATTGGATTTATTCTAGTGCAGATCGATCATTGTATTCAAGGCGAATCAGATCGGGTGCAAACTATAGTTCGTGGTTCTTTGATATTCTATCTATTCGAATATCATAAGATCAGATTGTATTACCGAATCAGATCGAATATACCTTATTGTAAATCAATAGTGCAGAGCGATAGTGCATCAGGTGTAGATCATTATCTGCAGATTAATCTTCATTCGTGACAAAGCAAATTCCTTGTGGGAGTTGTAATCGGTTGTGGCAGATCATATACAGCAGATCAAACATATATATAAGTCAGATTGAAATTATATATATTCTATCAGTATCAGATTGTGGTGAAAACATAAATAAAATTTAAAATTACCTGCCTATTATAATCTGATCAAAATTTAACATTAAGATATGTTGATACAAACTCTTCTAGTCTGGGAGAGATTTACAAGACATTTGACAACATGCCTAGGTTGATGAAGCAAGCCATTCATAGTAAGGATCCTAGTTTGGGATTTTATGTGGAGCACATTAGGCCCATTTTGATGTGGTGGTTTGACACTATGGACAATCCAATAGATATGCTAGTTTGTGTTCTAAATCTCAAGTGGTATACATTAAGGCCTAGGAGATTACCTCCATTTGAAGATGAAGAAGTGAAAGAAGGGCTCATGAAAACCTTTTGAAAGTTATGTATGGATGAGGAGTTTATTTTTGTTTGAATGTGTGGCTAGCCTTTGTCAATTTCCACATTCTAACATTCAACAAATGAAAGGTGAAGAAAGATAGAGCTGCATTAGCTCAAACTGACTCTCTTCAATGGTGGACATGGAATGGCAAGGATGCATTGGATTTGAGGTTGTAAATTGCTTTATTGAAGAGAGGAATCGGTCCACATACAACTTTATCCTGTTAGTCAAGAGGAATATGCTTACTTCTTGACAAGTGGAGAAGCTGGTGGCCATGTGCCCCTATGACTTTAGGATCAATAGACTCTTGAGTATCGTTAAACTCCAACCAATTTTTGGGATGTTGATGTTAAAGAGCCCACACATGTTGATGATGAGGCACAAAGAGATTGGTTGGGGTCCCATTGGATGAACACCCCCTCATAGTGGTAGTGTTTCAAACTTAAGATTTCAATATTGATGTAGTGTTAGTAGATGTTGATTAGAGGCAATGGAAGATTTTTCTATGCTTTGATTATTTTGTAGTTGAAATTGCTAGCCTTTGGGCATTTTATTGTAATTTTTATATAATATATATGCACATTGACAATAGAAGCAATGAACTTTTTTTAAGTTGTGTTGACTTTCATGTGAAATCTCAATTAAGTTCTAATGTTATGTAGTAAGGTTCTATAATGTGTATGATGAATGCTCTCATCAGTATTATATCATGCCTTTGGAAATTCCTAATTTTAAATTATTTTTTTAATAATTGTCCTCTCTCTATTATCCCCTAGAAAATCACCTCCCAAAAAATCCACCTTGTAAAGGCATTCCTTTGTCCCCATCCTAGAAGCTTGGTGCAACATAGTTTAAAAGTGATTTAGAGAAAGAAGGGCATGGTCACCAACTTAATAAAATGCTTAATTAAAATTGTGCCCTAAATTATAGAATATATTGTATTTTAAATTTTCTACATTTGGTCATTTTGTAGTCGTAGTCTTTTGGCCTTTTGTTGTATATGCAGATTGACAATGAAAATTAAAATGAAAACAATGAAATTTTGTTAACTTGTATTCAACTTGTGAATTCTCAATTCAGCTCTAATGTTATGTTGAATGGCTATATTATGAATATGGTGAATGCCTTTGTAATAAACACCCCTAATTTTTTTTCTGAATACTGTTCCAACTGAAAATGAATTACAATGCAATGTCCTTTCCACTTTTTAATCACTCAGTTCCCAAGATGGGTAATGGTGAGGGCATATGGTGTTCAGGACCATACAACTAACTAGTCAGCAACAACTTGAAAGTAAACACATTAGGCAGCAAGCCAACCAATCTCACTTCTTCACTGGAGTGCTATGCGATTGAAAGGAAAGAACACTACTTGTTTATTCAGTGAAGTGTACAATACAATAAAAAAACAAGGACTTCACACTTATTCAACAGAGTACAATTATAAAGCTTTTACTTATTCAATGGGGTAAGTAAATACAATATCTCCACTTATTCAGTGGGGTAAGCAAATCCAAGGTTCTCCACTTGTTCAGTGGGTGGGGAAATCCAATATTCTCCACATGTTCAGTGGGGTGAGTACATATATCAATGAGAAATGACCAAGCTCATTACAGTACTAGCATCCAATGCTTTACAATGATTTATCAAAAGCAATATGTAGTGTAGAAAACTCGATCCTCACAAAGGAATAAGGTTTCCTTGAGAATCAATGATCTAATTCTATACTAGTAGTCAAATGAATCAAAAGCTCTCTAACGTATTTGATCTATCCTTTCTAGAGAATGACTATAACTGGAAAATAAAATAAAATATCCTATTACAATGCTATGTGTATCTAGTTATAATAAACTGGTGAAAATATCTATCATTGTAACTATAATTACAAACTGATATTAACAGAAATAGAAAGACAAGATTTAATGGCAATATGAATATTGTGATTTTTTGAAGGTCTGGGCCACAAATACTAGCATGTAGCGTGGACGTCCTCACAGCACACTATCGTCCCATATGGATGCAAAAGTGTGTCCAAAACACCATTAAATGAGCGCCTGCACGCAAAACATAAATTAAACGATCATTGTGTATGGGGAATATTAAAATGATAGAAATAGAGGAAAATATATAAATGATAGATATTAAGGAAAATTTACCGCAAAACTTAAACTACATCAACCAAATAAAACTACTGAAAAATATTATATATCACTAGGATTTCATTTTCTCCCAAGCTTGAATAAGTTTAACACAAGGAAAGAAAAATAGATTGTTTGGTTGGGCTGTTTAGGGGCTTGCCTCATTAAAATCCCCGTTTTGGTATTTCTACCTTCATGGACAACTGGTTTGAAAGAGATATTGAAAATAATTACTTAGAAGCAAAATGTAATACAGAATATATAAAAAGTTTTAAATGTACTATGCTAACACTAGATATATCTAACTATTAGCACAGAAAAATTTGTGTACATTAAGGAGACAACAAAATAGACTAGGGTCACCTAGAAGTTCCAAAGGACCTTCAAAGGGGATTCCAAAGTTACAACAATTCTGTCTTACTCAATCTCACCATGAAAAGATAACATGTAATGCACCAAAAGCTTTCTGTTCATTCAAAGCTTGAAAGCTTCTTCAAGAAAGTTGCAGAGTGCCAATTTGAGAGCATTAGCATGAGAGGATGCATATGAGAGAAAATCACAACTTGTTTTTTTCATAATAGCAAGTGACGTCATTTTTTTTTCAACATGACTGCTACACATAGGCATCAATTTGAGAATATTCTAGGGAAAGTAATGCTCCAACGACCACTTGAATCATGAATTCACATGGACGTCTATGCATATTGCTCCCATTTGGAAAAAAATAGATTTAAAAAGCCAGATAGGAAATATTTTGGTGTTAACTTTTAAAATATTTTCATATCACGAGATAAAAAGGGTAACATCATGTTGTATTAAATTGCAAGGGTATGCAATGTTAGGTCCCGGAGACAACTGAGAGGGGGGGGGGTGAATCAGTTGTCTAATAAATTCAAACCAAAAACCAATTGACCAACTTAATGCTTAATACCGGTAAACCACTTAAGTATGCCGGTAGACAGTGTTAATCAGTAAATTGCTATACCCGTAAAGATTAATGCATGAAACACAAACATAAATTCATCCACAACACATAACACCAATATTTGTACGTGGAAACCCTGTAAAGGGAAAAACCACGGTGGGAAACCTTACCCACAATCAGATGATACTACTGCAGATAGTAAGTGTACATAAATGGGGTCTGCACATGCAGAAAGGCCAACAGCCTAGAGCTCACTGCTCAATCACAAAATGGGGTCACACTGACTACAGTTGGATGGTTAAATCCAAATAAGAATGTACTGCACAAAATAGCATCTTTATATGCTGGATTCAGTACCGGTGTAATGCTGATATGCTTATACAAAAACCTAGCTTCACCTTCAAATGATGTCTTTGTGTATACCTCTGCTTAATCTCGCATATACCTTCACTCAATTCTTTTTTTCGCATTCCACACTTGATCTTACAAATAAGATCTTACATTTATACCATACCCTAAGACCAATTTTAGTAGGTCGGCTCTACAAGATATTACAATAAAATCATTTTACAAACAATATAATATCCGATGCAATAACCGATTAAACATGTCGGCTTAATGCATTTACATTAATAATAAATCATCTCCATAGCGTGCCATGCTGATCTGGAAAAGATAAACCTGCCGATGTAACCCTAGATAACCTGGACCTATTTGCCAGTAAAAGCAAATATGCAAATATGAATATACCAATGATTAATTCTTCAAAACAAAGTGCCCACACGATGTCTTTGACATTACTAAGTGTCTTCCATATCATTCCAGATACCGGTGAACATTATATCCTGCCGGTGAACCATATACCAGTAACTGTGCAATAGTTACTTGCTTGCCGGTGAATGTTGCTGGATCTCCAAAGTGATAGTTTTCAGTAGGTGTTGACATCAATGACAAAACCATACCAACATACCAACATGCAATTTACTGTACTACACAATACAACTCAGATAACTACTACAGCATTTAATAATGAGCTGGATAAACATGGATAATCAATGTAATCAAGAAACCAACAAGTAGAATACCTGAGATAGATGATAATAAGGCTAATATAGGTCTGCTACAACTTTTTGCTTGCTGGTAATAGGGTCTAATTGGGTCTGTTATGACTGAAATCACTCAACAAACACTCCAAAACAGCAAACCTATTCATAAGAACATATCCAATAGCAATACTACGATGAATAAACACACCTAGCAGAAAATATCACTACAAAGTATGTCTAATATAACTTAGAACAGCAACCTGCTTGGACATCACAAAATAGCTTTCCTCATCATGAACTCAGAAATAACACACTCAAGCATCCCAATACTTTCCAGAAATCACTGGAAATGACTCCATAACAAGTTGATAAGCTCTATAAAATGATAGCAGGGTTGATATGGACCAATGACTGGTACACCAACTCCAGAAGGCTGTATGGGTACCCTTCAATCATTGCAACTACACAAATCTAACCCAAAATAGGTGCAGCTATCCTCCAAGGGGTTTGGCGCTACCAATTAGCATAAAAACCCTCAAAGAAGTGTAGCGCTTTAGCTGTGAAACCTCACACCACTTTCACAAGCAAACAACAACATATGGCATGGCCCAGCTATGGTGAAGTTCAGATTCAAAAAGTATTAAAGTTCTGCTTGAAAATGTACAGTCTGTTGGAAGACAACCACCACACTTGCCCAAACTGTTATCACATGATGATATTGGAATTTTTTAACCAAAGTGGTATGGCTTGCATAGAATGAATGGTACAACGAGCAAAGGAACCTTCAAAAATCACCGTAAAACACTTAAATATCTTCTGCAAACCGTAGACAATCAATAACAAAATCCTGCAACTTAAAACACGACAAAAATCTTCATCTTGGAAAGAAATTGGAAAAAACCTTCTAATTGCAAGCACAGTTGTGGCCTTTGTTTGAAACCACTCAAACTAGCTAGGGGGGTTTCGTCCTCGAAACCAGTAATTTCAAGAGGGTTTTTGTTCTCAAGAAATTTGAAGAAGATAGGTTCTCTTAGCACATCAGAAAATATTGGTTCATGTCTAACCTTTCAAATGAGCTCTCATAGATAGGTTCTCTTTGCACATAAGAAAATATTGATTCATGTCTAACCTTTCAAATGAGCTCTCATCCTCATATAATTTTTTTTAAGGGCAATAACAATAATTAAAAATAATTCTTTTTTCCTCTACAAATACTTTTTTGAAAAATAAATAATAATCCATTGTGCAAAAAGACCTCCCTGCCTAGGCGTCTAATTTGATGCACAACATATAATACCTTTTCAATAAATTATTACACTAAGTTGTCTTTTTAATATTTTCAACATTAGACAATTTAAGTGACTAATTATTTAATAAGTAATTTACCCAAGTTGTGGAACTGGAAAGTATCGAGATGATGCAACTATGCAATTCTGACCATTCCAAAGTGATCTTGAAGTCTTAGGAGGATGATACAAAGGAACTGGGTGACTTTGTAATATAGCAAACTTCTCCAAGAAGTTTGGAGAGCTCCCAAAAGGTCAGAAATCAATTTTGAAAGCATCGCAAGGCTCACCAAGACCAGTTGAGCTCACTGCCAATAACAAGCAAGACTTATCCTGTGCTCTCTGAGAACTTTGGAATTCTCCCTTACTAATTAGCCAATGGGAAAACTCAGAAAGAAGGCTAATTGTCCACAAATTGATAATGCTTGAGAAGGGGAAATTATAGCCTTATCATAAGAATAATTAAACTTTCTCTGTTTTTTAATTATCATCCCCAGCTGAGCTACCCCCTACGGTAGCAATTTACCTAAACTAAAATAAAATTATCATCCCCTGCTATCCCCCATCACCCCCCAAAAAAAGGGTCACTGTTTCTTGCCTTTTAGAAAGTGTCCTTCCTTTTCTTGCCATTGTTGTTCTAGAAACATTGTGGAACATAAGACTACGAAAATTATATAAAGGAAATTACATGCAAAGCTTCAACAACCACACTTAACTGAAATCAGTAATAAAAAGCTTGCAATTTTCAAGAAAATCAATTTGATTTACCTAAACAAGACATACATAGGCTTACAAAATGCTTGAATAGTAATATTAAAAGAAAATAGGCACAAAAATTACAATTCATTCCAACTTATGTGTGAAAAACACTTATAAAAGACTATGCATGAAAGATAAAATAAAAAGATAAGTGTAGCACTTGTGCAATGAATTCTGCATTCAAAACAAGCCCTAAAAATACAAATTTGTCTTCAAATACATCTACTAAAAATAGGATTTTTGATAAGAATATATGCTGGTATAAATAGCCCTTCTAGAGGATAATCTAAAAATAGGACATCCAAAAATAGATCTTCTAGAAGATCGTCGTTAAGAATAGCATGGGCTAAAAATAGCCAGTTTAATAGTTGGCTCCTTGTAGTGATTGTGACACAACATCCCTATTCTGATCGTGACAGATATTATGAAGAACTCATGAAACCCTAATGATTATTGATGACTTGAATTTGGTTCTCTCCACATAAACCAATGGAATTTAGTGTTTAGTGCCTTAGAACTTGTCTATGATGAAGACCTTCTATGTATCAAATCATCAATCTTGAAGTGCCTAGGACGAAGAGTAAAGGAAATGATAAGTTTTGCCATGATAATTGCTATTGATGTGGGAAGAAAGGAAACAAACGTTGATCCTTAAATTATTATGATGAAACTTGAAGGATTTGCTGCAAAGATGTTGAGAAATTTGTTACAATGGCATCCTATTTTTTTTGGAAGATGAAACCTAGATGTCTCCATGTAGAGGGCATGCTTTTGAGCCCTCTTTGTAACTTAACACGTGTTTTCAAATTCACTTTTGACTTTCAATTGTTCTTGGGAACACTTAGGGACTTAGAGTATATTTGCCTTATTCCATTGACAATTTGACATCCAATTGTGTGGGGGCGCACTTGATCACTTAAAGTACTATTGGTTTTTCGTCTAATTCATCGTAGACATTTTTACATTTTGGTGCGTCTAGGTGCACTTGGGGGTTAAAATGTCACTATTCTTATATTTCTTCATTGAAAATTTTACATTTATGCCATTTTGGGACTTGGATTTCGTAGTGAGGTGGAATGCTACTTTTTCATGTTTTCACTATAGACTTTTTGACACTAAGTAGTGAGTTTGGGTGCCCCTAGCCACCTAAATGCACTTTATGATTCGAATTTCCTGACATTTTAAAACTTAAGTCATCTTGGGTGCCTCTAGCCACTTAAATCTCATATTTTTCTAACATGATCTTCAGTTTGGTCACTTCAGTGAAAAAGTGTTCCTTTTAGTCACTTTAATGATCTTGACATTGAAAAGTGCATTCTTTTTTTCAATTTAAGTGATTTTATCCCAAAAATGAAATCCACCCTCCTTGGTGCATGTCTGGGTACTTGGGGACATTCTTTAAGTGTTTTTGACATCCTGATATGACATTCTTTGTTTTTGGCATGCTCCAGACTATTGTGTACCATTTCTGGACTTAAAATCCTTAGAAAATATATTTCCTTTGCCAAGATGTGTCTTAGAAGACCTGACAATTGGTTCTCTAGCCAAGAATGCCTTGATATTCCTTTGTTCTTTGGGTTTCCATGTTCACCCTGTTAGACCTGCTGATAACTCCTTTTATTGATCCTACAAAAATGTTAGCTAAATGACAATTACCACATTGATGACTACTGGAGTTATGACTCAGATTTGACTGACAAATGAAAAATGACTGGATCTTGGCTTAAAACTTGTCAATATGAAAAATTTCATACGGCTACAACAAACACGTTGACCCTAAGTAGGTGAATAGAGCTCTAGGGGTTAACTTTTTAAAAATTTTCATTTTTCTTCATAGTCTGAAATTTATATAATGCAATCTGAAATCTATTTCTATTAGCTTGTGGCTTGCCTAGCAAGATTTTTAAGTGAGTTTTATTTGTTTTTCATTTCAGAGTAGATTACTTAAAAAAATTCAGCCACCAAGTACTAAAGCAGATCAATGCATGACTTCTTGAACATAAAATGAGGTTTAGAGATTATTCAGCCTTCTTTGAGCTTTGAATGTTAGTTTTTGAGTGCCTTAAGAGTGTTTCCTGAGTCCAACTTGCCAGAGGACCTTGATTTGAGCCTAAACTCTCTTCATTAAACTAGATAATTGCATTCATGATTGGGAATCAGCTGGTTTGGATTGATTCTGAAAGAAATCAACTACCATCAGCAGTAGTGTGTACAATTTCAAATATCTGGTAAAATACAATGAATTGGCACTTCATAATGTGATCTGGTTTTCTCTAGTAATGTGATATATTTCCAGCAAATGGATACGTTTCTTGAATTTTGTACATGTTTTGTGATTGGAAATGTACAAAATGGTTTTCATAATATAAATGTCACAGAGAGAATGTGTGCAGATATTATGAATCATTCAATTCCTATTAGAGACTCTGGAAAGCAAAAGCATTTTAATATCCCATGTTTGTATAAATGTTACTGAGAGAACATTTGCAGATATTATGAATTCTGTTTAGTCAACAGAAACTTTAGAAATCAGAGACATTTTACAGTCCAAATTTCAAATTTAAAGATACGATTCTGAAGAAGCTGAAAAATCCTTAAAGAGGTGCGTGCTGATAAGGGGCAGAAAAAAGATCTCGATTTGTCAGGAAAAGTAGCATGGTTTATTCTGGGAGTTGATATGTTAAATCATAGTGTACCAGAAGATACTAAGGGTCTTTGAGAATATGAAGATATCATAACTGTTATCTCACTTGTTATTGATGTAGGACACCTTTTCAGGACTGCACATTTGGGTTTTACATGCTTTATAATTGCTTTGATTCTTCTTAAATGTTCTTCTATATGGCCTTTGTATGCTATTTTCCTTACCAACTGTGAATTAAATAATTTGATAGGTTTCAAGCACTATTGTTTAAGATCAAGTAGGAAGCATTTAATCTTTCATAGTTCATACCATGTGCTCTAATAAGCCTTATTTGCAGTATATAGGCAACTGATTTGCTCTCCATGCAGATATAAAGTTTTTGCCCTTCTATTTCCATTCTCAATATTTAGGAGTCTTTACACTATGGTTAAGAAAGGGAAACAGGGTTCAAGGTTATCTGCTTTCATAGGGCTTCAAGGCAGTATTAGGTTTTTCAAGAGAGTATTGTACATTATCATTGTTTTTCATGTGCAGCAAAGTTGGTAATATGGAGAGAGCTGAGGCACTGGTCAGGGAAATGGAAGAAAATGGAATTGAGGCTCCATTGGATCTATATCATACAATGATGAATGGATATACAATTGTAGGAGATGAATCAAAGTGTCTCACTGTATTTCAGAGACTAAAGGTACCAGAGTTGCTTTATGGAAATAATTATGCTCATAATAGATGTTCAGCATTTCTTTGTATGCATTGCAGAAAAATCGAGTCCATGTAATTATTTGGTTCTACAGAAATAACGTTCGACCTATTTCACAAGATCCATTGCCATAGAAGCAGTCATAACAAATCAAAGTATGCCACAAAAGCAGGATGTGAACAATAGAAGCAAATAAATTTACAGAATTTTTCATGCTTTTTAATGTTGTGCCAAGTGATAACATTTTTGTGAGCCACAATACACTTGAAGCATGAGAACATTTTGCTTTGCTTTCAAGATCCACCCTGTTGAATTTGGTATTATTTTTAACAGTTAGGATAGAAAATTGATAGGACTGGTAGAGATAAACATGCTGAGATATGGGCAAGCTTGGGAATAGAGCATATTAATCTTAGGTTGTAGTTACACCCTTATTTTTTTTGAAGTTTTTCTGATGTTGCATGTATAGTTTGAGGATAATCAACAATATTGAACAGGAAATACAGAGATAATATTTGCAGCAAAGAAATAAGAGTATAATGCCAAGTATGCTCAAAATAAGACAAAGTCACATGTGGAAATGTATGTAAGATTCATTACAGTTTGTGGACAGCAAGATATCATTAAACAGAACAAGACCCAGATGGCCAAAATGCATTAAAATCACAATACAAGCATACCCATTTGCTGCTGTTGCAAAATGGTACTGATGTAGGTCTGAAAAAGCCAGACTGGAACTCCAAAACAAAGCCAAACTCTTAAAACCCTGGCTGCTCCTCCTTCAAAATGGCAACCAAGCATATCAAACATCAAGGCACCCAAACTGCTGCTTAAAATATCCTCAAACCCTAGGCATCCAAGCCTAGAATGCTCACACCCCTCCTATAGAAGTGTACGGCTAGCAAGGGAGGTGGCCAACATATGGAGTAAAGTTTGATTGCAAATAAATCACTGAATTCTTCTTTCTTGTCTCCACAAATCTGTCCTTGATTTTCTATGCCCAAAATTGAAGATGCAAACTGCATTCTTAACCAATGATGGTCAGATGTGATCTTTGGATGAAACCACCAATCAAATCTACCAGGAAGGATCTTTCACCATTGAAGTATATGTCCTTTGTGAATATTTTCATCCTCACAAAGCTTTGATTGAACCAAGTCCAAACTAGTAAATCCTGATATCAAAATCTCCAAAACATGAGTGGGAGAAATCATGAATGCAAAGTTGCAAACCTTTTCAAAACCAATTACCGCTTGTAGATTAGATCTGATTAGGTTATCACTGTCACTAGGGTAAGGAAAAAGAAATTTGATTGGGAAAGTTGATTAAAATAGGCCAGGGGTTTTGTCCAAACCTATTAGGTTAGCTACGGGTTTCGCCCTATCAACCAAACTTAGGAAACTCTACTAAATGTTCCAATCAAAATTTCTAGATGCTCCAAATGTTCCTCCGTTTTTTCTGTTTATACCTGTTTGCAGATTCTTGGAAGGAATAGGTCAGCCCAAGAAAAATAGGCCAGGTTAGCCCACAAATACAAATTTTATTATTATTACAATAATAATAATAATAATAATTGTTGGTTGAAAATTTTGTACACTCGTGAAAGCAAACAAAATTGTGGCTTCAACCACAGTGTGTGAGTATGAAACTCTCCTAATTAAGGGAAGGCTCCCCCTATCTATCTAAAACTGAAATAAAAACAGGATGGGACAGCAGTCTTCCTTCTTTCTTCAAGGAAGCCTATATCCTTTTCTCTCCTTAGAAAAGTGATAGCAAGAAAATGTATAATAATGGTAACAACTTCAAATGAAAACGAGAGAAAGGAAATGAAGTTTCCTGAAAGCTCAAAGACTCCCGTCACTTCCTTCGGGATAGGACAGCAATATCAAGCTCAAAGACTTGACTATTGGAAGTCCTATCTACCCTTTGCTATACTAAATTTTACAACAAATAAAAGACAACAGCTCAAAGACTGGAATAATTTATTCTTTCAACACAAAGACAAGAACTAATGCAAGCTCAAAGACTTGCTGCTATTTCTTATCAAACAATAATTTTTCCTCAAGAATAGACGCAAGCTCAAAGACTTGCTGCTCCTTCTAGAGATTTTCCTATTTTAATTAATCTTCTCTACTTGCAGCTCAAAGACTTAAAATCAGATTAGACTAAGCTCCTTTAGAAACACTTTGCATGGAAGAAATAAAAAGATTCAAACTCAAACATGTAGCTCAAAGACTCAAAACTTGAGTAATCCTTCTTTATTATTCTTCAAAACTTTCAATTCACATACATAAGCTCAAAGACTTCTTGCTGTAAACTTGGCAGAGTTTTTGCTTGCTTTCCAAAAGATGATATTACAATAGAGCCCTCAAGTATTTATAGAAGAGGAGCCTTGAGAAAAAAGTGGGAGGATCCTAACTAATTTGAAAGATTCTCTCAACCACCAAGACTCATTCAATAACTAACTGAGACTTCATTAACTAACTAAGAGTTACTCCAACTAACTAAGACGCGGATGGCGCACGGACATGATGGGCCTACCCGTTGGTGAAATAAACCCAGAGGCCGACGTCGTGCGAACAAAACATTACACAGGAGAAGACATGGCAACGAGAGAATTTTCAATTTTACTCAAGGTAGCCATCCAGACCTACGTCCGACGAGAGGCGACGGAGGCAGAAATCCCACCAAGTGCCGTGTGGACAGCGCTGGAGGTTAGCCCGACAGTAAACCGGTTGATGAACCACCTCCCCCGGTTGCTTGCACAGGCATCGCTGGAACAACAGCCTCGCCTGGAGGAGATTGCCCAAGAAGAGCGACGCCAACAAATCCTTCAACACTACGAAGAAAGCAGCCGATGGGAAGCGGAACGAGATGACGCCAGGCCAGGAGGGAATTGAACCTTGAACTTTTTATATTCAAATAAAAGTGTCATTGACACGAGTTGTATCTGACAAAATGAATTAATAAAGACGTGTTTTGGTTTATGTATTGTGAAGTATGGAAATGTACGGCAATTAATGCCCAACCTTTTGAATAAAGATAGAAATAAGAAAGAAGAAACAGACGAGTGGGAGGCCGCGCAGAGGGCCTTGATTCTGGAACAACGGGTAGAACGTAGACGGAGGCTGAGGCAACTTGCCGAAGGACGACCTGTCGAAGGGTTGCCCGAAGGGAACCAAGGAGGTGTCACGGAGGGTGCAAAAGCCGAGGGGAATTTCTATGCGTCGCCAGACCATCGTAGGGTGAGAAGCCACGAAGAGTTTCTGGAGGAAACAAGGTTACGGAGAGATCTAGTCGAAGAGACCCGGGATCGGTTTAGAAACTTATCCCTTACACCACAAAGTGAAGATCACCAACGGGAACCAGGAGTGGGCGCGGGTGAGAGCGAAGGGGAGGGCAACCGTACGGGTGTAGGTGCCACACACGACAGGCAAAACACTGTACCTCTAGTCGCCCACGCAGGACACACCACCGGTGTTGCCGGAGGAAGCAGTGCAAGGCCACAGACACAGGCACAGCCACCCCCAGGAAGACGACTCGGGATGGCGAGTAAACAAAAATTGCCAAAGTTCACAGGGGATGGCAAGGAAGACCCCTTATGGCACTGCCGTACATGTGAAACCATTTGGTCCGCCAACAAAGTGACAGACCAGGATGACTGGGTACAACAGTTCCCAACCACGTTACGTGGAGTTGCCATAGATTGGTACTCCAATGTGGACAAGCAAAAAGTGGCCACGTGGGCCAATCTACAGAAGGAATTCACGGAGGAGTTTCGGTTGCTCCGTGATGACAATGAAATTGTAATGGAGATATACAGTACCAAACAAGGTACCAAGGAGACAGTACGGGCATACAGCAGGAGGTTGAAGGAATTGCTGGGTAAAATGGAAAGCCAACTAGCAAAGGGATTGAAGAAACGATGGTTCGTTGAAGGATTGAAAACCTCCCTACGAAAAAAGATGAAAATTGTACCCCCGACGTCATATGACGATGCCTATAATAGGGCGATGGACCTAGAGAGCGAATACAAAACATCAAAGAAGAAGAAAAGTAATAAATACTCATCTGACGATGATGAAGACTCTGACAGGGAAAGCAACAGCGGTGGCGAATTGAGCCAAAAGGTGCACGCTCTCCAAAAGGACATGGAACGAATGCTGAAAGAATTCAAAGCCATGAAGGGGAGTACAAGTAAAACTGAAGAAAACGACGTGTGGTGCATCGACTGTAGGAGTGATGGACACACCAAGGGGTCCTACCCTAAGAAGGCTTTCTGCGACATTTGTCAGATTGCGGGACATTTGACAAAGGAATGTCCCTACAATATGAAAACCAGGAGCCAACAAGTTCTCTTCACGCAAGAGCAGCCGACCGTCGGAACTTCGCAAACCGCCAACAATAGTGCATCATCTGGCGGATACCGGAACAATTGGCGAGGGGAAGACCAATAATAATAATAGGAGCCGGATCCAATATGATGCAAAGGGACGACCAATGATCCAGTGTCGAGCCTGCAATCAATGGGGCCACTTTGCCAGTGAATGCACCTCAGAAGAAACTCCACAAAAACTATGCAAATGGTGTGGGCCTGGAGACCACGATGATGAAACTTGCCCAAAGTTTGGAGTGAACCTGCTCAACATTGACAGGACGGAGGAACGGGTATTGGCAATCACATGGTCACAGGCAAAGAAGGCCACATACTCGGACCCCCGCATGGAGAAGCAGCGGGCGCTGGAGGCGAAGGTTGAAGTAGCGAAGGAAATGTTGGCACAAGGGAACACCCAGGAAGCGGCAAGTACTTTCCGCTCTGAGGCTGAGGAAAATATCCTGAAGCAAATGCTGCAGATTGAAGTACTTGTGAAGATGAAGGACCTCTTGGAAACGATGCCGCAATTATGTACGACACTCCTACGTACGGTGCAAGTAACTCCGCATAGTCAGGCGACCCAGAATACGGATGTTTCCGGCGGAACACCTACAGACCCATTGGTCCTGACACTATATAGTGGCTGACACCTGGCGGTGGTAGAAATGGGAATACTAGGCACCATTTTGACTGACACTATTGTCGACGGTGGGTCCGGAGTGAATGTGCTTCCGGAAGAAACCTAGAAGCAGCTTGGCAAGCCGACACTATGGCCGTCAACCTTCAACTTACTGGGAGCGGATCAACATGGTATCAAACCCCTTGGAACGCTCATGGCACAACAAGTGACCATCGGGACACAACCATTTGTCCTCGACTTCGTGGTGATTCCGCTCGCCAAGAAAGGATACGACGCCATTCTGGGCAAAGGGTGGTTGGTGGCAGCCAGAGTGAATCACAACTGGAAGTGTAACACGTTGTCAATGGAGAAAGCCGGGCGAAAATTTATTATCGACCTGAAAACACAACTTGTGAGTGAAGAACTCGCGTCAGAATCGGAATCAGACGGCGAGGGCGGAGTTGACGGAGGAAAGTACGGAAGGGAACTGAACGAGGAAGGCGTCCTGGGAATCCAAGGATGTTTCGAGGACGAGACCGATTCCCTTAATGGGCTCTTCCACTCACAAATGGAGGACTACGAGCTGCTGTATGGGTGCAACATGTTGCAGGTTGACGAGGAGTCGGACGAGAACGAATTTCCGCCAGCGTACGGGGAATACATCGAAGGGGATGCCCCTGTCAACGAAATACCAACGCACAGGTTTGACATGACGAAACCAATCCGGTACGAAGAGTCCGTAAAACCTACAAACCTTGGCACGGAAGCAGAGCCAAGGAACATCTTGGTTGGTGACGATTGGAATCCTGTCCTGAAAGCTGCCGCGTTTAAGATATTCATGGAATACAAGGATGTATTCGCTTGGACGTATAAGGACCTCAAAGGGGTGCTGCCAGAACTGTGCGTACACCAAATTTCACTCGTACCTGGGGCTGTACCTGTACGGAAGAGGCCGTACAGAATGAATAAAAACTATGCGGCGAGAGTGAATGATGAAATTGAACATATGCTCGAAGCTGGGATTATTTTTAAAGTGTAGACCAGCGAGTGGGTGTCGCCCATAGTGATATCCCTTAAAAATGAGGCAAACCAGATCCGAATCTGCGTGGATTTCAGATGCCTTAATGCGGTCACCATAAAAGACCCGTTTCCAATACCATTTATGGATAGCATCTTGGAGGAAGTGGCCGGTCATGAAATTTATTCATTTATGGATGGATTTTCTGGGTATAACCAGATATCCATTGCTGAAGAGGACAAATTAAAAACCACCTTCATAGTGGAGGATGGCGTGTACACGTATAATCAAATGCCGTTTGGATTATGCAACGCGCCATCGACATTTCAACGGATAATCCTTCACATATTTGAAAAGATGTCAGTAGGGAACTTCAGGGCATTCCTCGATGACTGGTCCATCTATAGTAACCAAGATGCACATCTGGCCGCACTTGGCGAATGCATAGAGAGATGCAGGCGAGCCTACCTAGCACTCAATCCCAAAAAATGCAGATTCATGGTGCCTCAAGGGAAGCTGTTAGGACACATAGTGTGTAAGGCTGGACTCAAGATTGACCCAGACAAGATTCGGGTGATAGTGGAAATGGAGGCACCGACAGATGTCACGGGAGTCAAATCCTTCCTAGGACACATAGGGTATTACAGGCGATTTATCAAAAATTTTGCTCGAGTATCCTGCCCTCTGGACAAGCTGACAAGGAAAGGTGAACGGTACACATGGGGGACGTCTCAGGAAGAGGCCTTCCAAGAACTGAAGTCATGGTTGGTGGGTGCGCCAATCCTAACATATCCTGACTGGGACAAAGAGTTCCACGTACACGTTGACGCGCCAATTTTACCATAGGGGCCACACTGGCGCAGGTTGGCGATCACGGGCTAGATCACCCGGTTTACTTTGCAAGCAGACTCCTGTCGAAGGCAGAGAAAAATTATAGCACCACAGAGAGGGAAGCCCTCGGAATGGTGTACTTCGTCCAGAAATTTCGACATTACTTACTGGCCACCCCGTTTACATTTTATGTGGACCACCAGGCGTTAATGTACCTGGTAAACAATCCAATTATCCAAGGATGAATCAGCTGATGGCTGCTATTGCTTCAAGAATTTACATTCAACATTATCGTAAGACCCGGGAAGAGCCATGTGATAGCTGACCAGCTATCGAGAATCCAGTCAGGAGAACCAGCCGAAGGAGTGAATGAAGATTTTCCAGACGCTCACTTATTTCGCATCGCGGTTGTCCCCGCCTGGTACGAAAGCGTGGGGGAATACTTGTCGACATCACGGTTTCCGAGGGAGATGCCATTGGGAGAAAGAAGGAAACTGGTACTGAGGAGCAGGACATTCCAACTCATTAATGGCCTCTTGTACAAAATGGGACCCGACTAGATCTTACGGCGATGCGTCCTAGAAGAGGAAATTCAGGGCGTCCTAAGGGAAGCACATGAAGGGCCCGCAGGTGGACACATGGGGCCCGACACCATGGCCAGGAAAGTTTTGTTGGCAGGACTGTGGTGGCCGACACTACATAATGACGCCAGAGAGTGGGTGATGAGCTGTGACACATGCCAATGGGTTGAATGACCATTGAAGAGGGATTTTATGCCCCTCAACCCATTGAATGCCTAGGAATTGTTTGAGAGATGGGGATTGGATTTCATCGGACCATTAAAACCAAGTAGAGCCTGATGGTGCAGATGCATTGTAGTGGCAACAAAATACTTGACCAAGTGGGTTGAGGCACGGGCCTTGCCGGACAACTCAGCAGTCAATACAACAAAATTCATCTATGAACACATCATTACGCGGTATGGGATTCCAATCCAACTAACGAGTGATAGAGGACGACATTTTGTAAATCATATAATCCGATTGCTAACAATGGAGTTCAAAATCTTCCACTCCTTATCAAGCCCCTACTATCCGCGAGCGAACGGGCAGGCCGAGGCGACCAATAAAATAATCGTGTCGGTGATTTATAAGTCTTGCAGAGTGGAAAAGGATGACTGGGAGGAGCGCCTACCGTCGGTACTTTGGGCATACCGAACAACTTACAAGGTAACTACTGGACAGACTCCCTTCCAGCTAATGTATGGACAAGAAGCCGTGGTGCCAGTTGAATTCATGTTGCCGAGTCCTCGAATCGCCATTGATAATCGACTTGGCGACATGGAAAGCCTGAGAGAGAGACTGTACGCTTTGAACAAATTGGATGAACGAAAGATGATGGCTCAGTGGGCGACAGAGACAGCCCAACAAAGACGGAAGGTTTGGCACGACAAGCATCTTCGGTGAATGAAGTTTACTCCTGGGCAGTTGGTGTTGAAATTCAATGGAAGGAACGAAATCAAACCTAGGAAATTCAAAGTACGGTGGCTAGGGCCTTTCAAGGTACGTGAGGTCAATGCCAACGGGGCAATCAAGTTGTGGACAGTCGACGGGAAGGAGATACCAGATGTCGTCAATGGGTCGAAATTAAAGATTTATCACGAACGGAGGGAACTTGGTCCCTCTAGTCTGGATGTTTATCAGTCTATTATAAGATAATGAAAAAAAAAGAAAAGAAAAAGTACGGTCTGTAAAAAAAAGAAAAAAAAAAGGGGGGGGGGGGGCCACAGTACGGTGACCACACCGAAGGTGGAACCACCGTGCGGTGGAACCACCGACGGTGGGGCCACCGGCGGTGGACACCCGCTAAACATAAACCCCCGCACAAACACAAAAACGCAACAAGCAATAGATAAAAAGGAAGACGCGCCCGCGCAGCCCGCACCAGCATAAAGAAGACCATGCAGCCACGCAAGGAAAAAAAAGACTGCCACGCACACAAGTAGACCACGCAGCCCACGCAAGGAAAAAAGGGAGAAGGAATGCAAGGGAAAAGAAGGAGAAGGTCGTTACAAAGGTGTCCAACGACCGTACGATTTTTAACCGGAATTCAGTTATACCAGAGATTAATGGATTCAGCAGGAAAACGAACTTGGAAAAAACAGTTGTAGGCTTCCTCCAGTAGCAGCCAGAGGGATAGCAATACAAGGGTTTTATCATCAGGCGTACGTGTTGCAGGCAACACCATGGATGCCAGCGCCCGACAGAAGCAAAAGCAGACAGCACCACAGGCTACCCTACGTGCGAAAAATACATTAACACCCTAGAACATCACCTTTGAAGGGTTGAATGGGTTGGAATGCCAGAAATGGTGGCAGGACACTCCTGACGATGATCTGGTGAAGCAAAACCTCCGAAAGGCACAAGTGGAGTGGGCTATTCGGATGCCCATATTTCCTATCCGCGAGTATGAGGGTGCCCTACGGTTCATGGTGGATACCTTCGACAGGCACATATGCACCAGCACTTTTGAATACCTCGGGAGGGATATTACCATATCCTTCAAAGCGAGGGACTTCACGAGGGTATTTGGCATGCTGGGCAGCCAGGGCAAGAAATAGAATTGAAGGCTAAAAAGATGAAGCGAGAGGAGCAGTGGATCAAATTGATCTCCAGGAACTTGACGGCAACAAAACTGGACAGCGTGGCTAATGCCACGAAGGGTCGGGGAATCCGTAAGACCTTTGTTGCAGAGGGCCACTGGCGGTGCATTATGGATGTCATCAAGAGCAGATTGACAGGGTCGGGTAGGGTGTTGGACATCGCCCTCCCTTAGATTATGCTTATGAACGGGTTGATGAATGGCATCGTGTATGACTAGGCCGCGTTACTCGCAGAGCGCATGTATGAGTTTTTGACGATACAGCATCGCACATTCTATATGCTGCACTATGCTATAGGTTTGTTCCTGGAGGCCACGCAGGAAGCAGTGTCGGAGGCAGAGCTGGAGGTACGGCCACAGGGACCGTTGGCAGCAGGTGAGCCTCCAATAATGTACTGGAGGCACTTGGACATTGGGCACTCTTCTGCGAATCATAAACGGGCGGTAGATACGGCCTCGGCTTCAGGGGAGCCTGACAGCGGGAGGGATTCCAGTAGCACAGAAGAATCAGAAGCGGAAGAGGAGGATGATAGCAGCAGGGCAATGGAGGAGCGGGTCCTGTTTGCCCCACCCCTGCTACCGATGGGCACGTCGATGCCATCATCTGGAGTGGGCAGCACCTGTATTCTGGCCTTCGGGCAGAGCCACACGCCGGTTACACTTGGCCCCCTCCCGCACTAGGTAGCATCACCGGGCCCAACCACGGCGGCACTTACCGAGGACATGGCCGAGTCAGGGATGGAGGAGTCATCGCATCAGGTAGTGGTCGCTGAGGAGGAGGGGCTGAGGGAGGTGGTGGATAGAGAGCCTCAGGTGCGGTTGGACGTTGTGGGGAGTGACGCAGTGGTGACTATGTCTGCGTCTTTGTTGGAGGAGCCGACGACAACGAACCATCCCCCGGTCGTGGAGATGTGTGCCGACCCGTTGGTCGTGGCTATGCAGAGTTGGCTCACACAGCGGTTTCAAATGACATTGGCACAACCGGAGGGAGCTGTTGTATTCTCATTGTGTCGAGAGACTAGAGCGGAGGTAGTCGACTTGGACGACTCATCGGGCGAGGCACATGGACTCGTAGTTGGGAACGAGGCAGGGGAGGTCGCCTCTGCTGGGCAGGCACTAGGGGATGGTACACCTTCGGTGGCGGAGGAGGTACCTTCACAGCAGGATGCAATTGTGTCCGTTCCACCAGAGACTTCACAGCCTTCGGCACAGACGGGGGAAGATATTGAGGCCTATCTAGCTGACATGGCTGACATGGTGACGAGGGGTAGGCGGGTGGTGGTTGCTGCCCAGACGCAAGCATTGCAGCAGGTGGTGGTGGAGCTAGAGCAGGTCTTATAGTTTATGCGGGTGGGCTGCCAGGCAGCCTTTGCTACCTGCTTTGAGTCTTAGGGTTGGTCGACTATTGAGACAGAGGAGATGCTCCAGGCTTGGAGGCTGCATCAGCCCGTTGTGGAGAGTCAGGTGACGGCAGTTGTCCGCGAGATCGAGTAGGTCTACTGGGATGCCTATTGTACATTGAGGCGTACACAGCAGGAGTCTGCGGTCCGCGAGGCTGCGCGAGTAGCATTGGAGATGGAGGTGGCCAGTCAGCAGGCCTCATGGGCAGCTGAGAGGGCGCAGTTGTTGGCACAGCTAGAGGTGGCCCGTGCAGAGACGGCTGAGACCCGGGCAGAGAAGGTCGAGGTAGAGATTCGTCTAGCGGCTGAGCAGAGTGTGAGGAGCCACGTGCAACAGGAGTTGGATGCCGTCAGTATCGAGAGGAGTCTATTGCACACTCGATTGGTCCACGCGATGGAGGCAACAGATACAAAAGAGGAGTTGCTGGAAGCCGCACATATGGTGAAGACAGCTTTGGAGAAAGTATTGGTGGCGGAGCGGGATGTGACTGCACGCACTCAGCAGGTGTATGAGCTCCGCGCCCGCTTGGCGGCCCAGACATCGGCATCTCAGCCTTCTGCTTCAGGGACGCTTCCTCAACCCCCTCCCTAGTTTTTCTGATATGTTTATTGTATAGGTTGCACGATCTCCATTTTTGTTGTAAGTCTCCTAGAGACGACTTTTCTTTTGGGGGGGGATGATGTTGGCGGCATTATTGTATACGAAAATACGACTAGTTAATTATGTGTAATTTTTTTGGTTAGTTGGCAACCGAGGGGTGGCCGTTGCGGTGCGACAGTTGGCGCTCTCACCCCCTCGGTATCTTTATATACTTTAGGATGTAACTTGCAACACACTTATTATGAATGGAATAACATCTCTTATACTTGTCTGATATCTATGGCATTATTCTGCATTACGTGCTTTATGTTTTAAGCTATTCACCCGAGAGGGCAAACACCAACTACAGTCCTAATCGGACACAACTTGTAGCTGCCTTACATATAATTACAAAAGTGCAAGTAATGTGTAACTTGCATTTTACAAAAAATACTTTTACATGTAACTTGTCAAAGCTAAATTACAACTAAAGATTACAAAAGAGAGAAAATTGAACTAAGTATTGAAAAACACTTAAGTTGCATTTTGTGAAGACACAAATCCTTGAAATTTCCGGATGCTCGCTTGTAGTTCCTCGGGATTTGGTTCATGGGTGTTCGTGGCAACAACCATAGTCTTCACAATAGTGTCGTGACAGCGGAGGAGCGCAGAATTGTTTTTATCTAGGATAGATTGGATTTCATGCAGAAAGGCTTGGTGTTTCATCAACGCTTGAATCGAAGCTGCCGAGAATTGTTCGCTCCTCCATTCATTATGAATCCTCATCTGTAAATCAGCAAGAACTTCTTCTTTTGGAATCAGCTCTCCATCCTGACTTACTATGTTGTAAGAGGCCCTTTCACAATGTGAGACAATATCCCGGTAAACTTCGCCCCGGAATCTCTTTGCATCATAGATCTCCTCAATGAGGGATTTAAGAACAAGGGTCTTGTTTTCCAGGAGTTCTTCAAATTCCAAGTACATGATCCTAGAAGAGATGATAGCATGCTCCTGCAAAATACTCAGCTATTGTTGGGGCATGGTACGCCAGATTGTCAGACTTTTCTCAACACTTTCCAGATTCTTTTTGAAAGTGTTAGAAGTCTGATCCAGTTTCTCCTCAATGGTCTCCAACTTAGACATTATTTGAAAAATGTCTTTCTTTACCTGTACACATTGATCACGAAGTTGATCAACCCAGGAATCCAGTGCTTGTACTTTCTGAGCAGCCCTTTCCACTCCACGAATTGATTCTTGGGAACCAGAAGAACCTATGGAGTTACTCCCTTCAGCAGCAGGTTTTGTAATTTTATGAATGGCTGCCATAAGCTGTCGGTTTTCCTCTTCTAGCTTGTCTTTCTTCGCTAGAAGCTCATCACACCTTTGCACCAGTGAAGCAACAGAAAACTGAGCATCATGTTTAATGACCTCATGCGTTTGCTTGCCCAACTCTATCCTTGTAACTTTATAATCAACAGCTGACATTTCATCAAGTGGCTTATCTGCAATAGGTTCCACAATTTCAGCTACTTTCATCTTGTTACTATCAACAGTTACTCTGGAGATAGTCTTGGCCTTCTTAGCAACTTTAGATCTGGATTGTTTCAGTTGCTGATAGTCAAGGCGTCAGGTGAGATTTCTTGCTTCTTTCCTTTCAGGGTGAAAGAACTAAGCCATGGAGGCAAAGTCATCAACTCTCTTCCAGTAGTAGCCGTAGGCAAAGGAGAAGCAGTTTCTGTTTGTATCACCGTGGTCATCCTGGGAGGAATATTTGTTTGGACAGCGACCACGGTTTGCTCAGTTACCAATGGGCATGAAGATTGCCTCATGAATTCTTCAAAACCAGAAGTGGAAGTATCAATTTCTGATAAGTGAATGCAAGTGGGAATATCTTCTGGAACTTTCAACACACTTTCTTCTTGATGATCAGGAGATGGCTCGTATGCTGAAATGGGAATTGCATTCTGAGGAGACTCATCCACAAGCAAATCAGGAGGAGAAAGAGGCGTCTCAATGGAAACTGGAGGAACGACCTCATGAAGCGAGTCTGAAACTGGAGGCTTAGGAGCATCATCAGATTGCTGCCCCTCTTCTGGATTATCTAGATCAATTACCTGTACATGGAATCGTGATTTTTCCTTCCCACGAACAGTCGTCTCCTCAGGAGGAAGCACTATTGCACGACTGACTTGTAACTTGATCCTCGTGCCCGAAGATGAAGCACCCTTCTTGTTGTCAATCTGAATCTCAGCTTTCCATCCAAGAGGCTCCGTAGAATCATCTTCTTTACCAACCTTGATTTTTATAAGTCTAACAGCTTTACTTTTCAGCCATGCATTGGTGCTGGCCAAGATAGGCTGAAATCTGTCAAGGATGGAGATGCACTCCTTGTGTGACCATTGGATCAAAGGAAGTGGAGCTTCCTCAACCCTCCGTGAAGTGTATTCAGGATCAAGTATATGCCCGTCATCAATCATCCCTTGTGGGATATCTGCCAAGTTCAAATCAACAATTTGCTCAACAGTGAGCCTGCAGTAATCCATCTTTAGAACTTCGGCTTCTGTGCGGAGATCTACCCAAATGTCTTCAATGCGATGGACATGCACAAAAGATTTCTTGATCTTCTCTTTCATACCCCTATAATCAAAATCAGCTCTAGGTTTGAACCTTTTGAGCTTGATTTCCTGCAATTCAGTTTGCATGGCCTTAGCCTTAACAAACGTGACAAGGGAGTATCGGGCAATTTTCAATGGGTTTGTGGTAGAGATCCCCATTCCAACCTTGTGTCTAGTAGACTGAAATGTGTGAACAGCCATGATCTGTCTTCCCAACTCATAAGAATTGTCTTATCAGTTGGGTATCTCGGAAGCATGTATGGCTGACCATCATAGCATCTTATCCTCATATAGGTGAAGGTGGGAAATTGTAGAAACAAACACCCATACTCAGAAACCTTGACCCATGCCTCATCTGATACTCTTTTGTTCCTGAGATTTCTGTCAAACTGACACATGAAATATCCGAAGATGTATCTTGGACCCTTCTGAAATGCATTCTGTTGGGTCTCAATGGCAACTGGTCATAATATTCCCAAACTGGTATAAGTGAGCGATCACCCTTGGTAGAAAGACCTAGAAAGTGTCTAAGTGATGCTGCTAAATATACCAAATAAGAATTCATGAAGAAGGTCATGGTGGTAGGAACTGCTGCAAGTTGTTCGCACAAGGCATCGCTGATGACTTCCCCCATGAAATGTGATGTGACTGCCGTATGAACATAATGAACTGATACATCCATGGCTCAAAGACATTGGAATGCTCAAGGCCCATCATCCTGCTGAGAAGAGTGATGGTGTCTCCTATCTCCCATTTGAAATTGTAGCGGTACAACTTTGCCCACCTTGAGAAGGAAGGTCGTGGGTCTTGGATCCACCTATTGATGTGCCGCTTGCAATCTTTTTCCCTCTTCACATAATATTCTGCTGCACTTTCTTTGGTGATTTCCATATAAACAGGTGCAGGAGGTATTCTAAAGACCACCTCGATTGTATTGGCATCGAGATGAATTATAGCTTCACCATCATCATTTTTGATGACTCTTGATTCCTTGTCAAAATGATGGGCGCATGCAAGAACAAACTCAGGTTCTAGGGCAGCCACTGGGAAGGAAGATGCATGATGGATATGGCTGTCCAATAGCCGCTGCAAGTTATTATCCTGTGGATCTTCTACCTTGTTGACGAATTCTGCCATATCAACATGCCCTATCTCCGTGTCTCTGATGCGATCTAAAGGAGAAGAAACCTAGGAAGGTGCAACCTCATTCTGATATTTGTCATATTTGTATTTCATTTTCTTTGGAGTTGGAGATGCCAACAAATCTGTCATTGATTGTGAACCTGGAATACTGTGATGAAGACTTAAAAGGGTTAACGCAACATCATAGTCAGCTGCAAATATCATTCTTCTTTCTCCAAATGTGTAAAACTTTGATTCTCGAACTTTACGATTTTGTGAGAGGAAGAGGGGAAATATGTAGAAATGGGAAAATCTTGACTTTGACCAATGTCGGATCTTGGGAGAATTTTCACAAGTATACAAGTTGGAAAGGACATAGATGCAATCGGGGTTTTAAAACCCGAATACAAGTACACTTGTAAATTCGAAAATGGAGAAATGGACGAAAAATGAGTTTTTGACTTGCGGGAAATGACGGAAGTGGAAAGTACGGATATGGGGAACATGAATGGATAGAAATGGGAAAATCCGGGAAAGTCATTTTCATGAAAATGGGAAGAACTCTTCAACATGTAATCCGGTTTTCAAAACCCGAATTTGCAAGGGAGAGGTATTTCACACTTTTTAACTTGGAATTTTAACAAAAAATGGTTAAATTCCTTAACCGTAGGGGAAGAACAAGAATTTCTAGCGAACTTGTAATCGAGATTAAAAATCCCGAATAGAAGTAAAGAGGGAATTTTTGGGAAGAACAATGCAATTTGAAAATTGCATACCAAGGGGAAAAGTCCTCTCACAAAAGCCGAGTTTTGGGCGAAGAACAACACATATTTACAAAAATGCAACTAAGAAAGAAAACCAAGAAAGCAAGAAAATAATAAAAAAAGGAGAGAAAGGAAAGAAGCCATACCTTTCTTGAAAATGCAAATGCTTCTCCAAAAATGCAATAATCTTTGGAAAGAAGAAGGAAAACTGGTAAATAGAAGCAATCCCTAATGCCAAACCCTTATCACGTTTTTGCAAAAATGCGCCAAATTGATAAATGTAGCAGCAATCCCGAATTTGGAGGATTAAAATGCCAATAAGGGAGCACAACCAAGAGGATTGGAACAAAACGCTTAAGGATTTGAAGAAATGATGACAAACGTTTGGAAAACGTAGCCAAAGGAGTCACGTGGAGAAAAACGTGGCCATCATTTGCATCTTCAATGGCATCATTAAATAGCTAAAAACTCTTCTCAAACTCCACGCATAGGTAAGAGAGGGCCAAACGTTTTAGGAGAATGCAGCTTCATTAAGTTCTAATCCCTCAAAATCTGGCATTAAAGAAAAACGTGTTTGCTGATCTAGGGCGAAAAACCAGTCAATGCAACCTCCATTTGGCGTGAAAGATGTCCATGAATGCATGAGAAGAGGATGCAAGCCAAAATGCCTTCCTTCTCCAACAATTTCTCCACAAAAATTGCCTTGAAATGGTCAAAAACCGTTTTTCCTTGCATTTCGGGTTTCTTGGAAAAAAAAACAAGTTCGATTTTGCATAAGGGAATGCAAATCGGGTTTTTGGGAGAGAATGACAAGTTCTAGTTTCACTTTTTCCACTTACAAGCCAAAATCGGGTTTTTTGTAGCAAACTACAAGTTTTATTTTTACCTTTTTACTTGCCAAGCCAAAATCGGGTTTTTTTGGACAAATGACAAGTTTAAAATTGTCAAAAATGCACTTGCAAGGCAAAATCGGGTTTTTTGGAGAGGAATACAAGTTTTGTTTACTTGTAAAAGGGAAACAACAAGTTAGAAATACTTGCACATATGTAATGGAGATTTAAAATCCCTATTACATGTAAAAACCATTAAAGTAGGGGTTTTTAGACCAAACTGCAAGTTTACTTGTAATTGGGCGAAAAAATCCCTATTTTAACTAAACAGGACCAAAAAACAATTAAAAATAACAAAAGAAGGAAGGAAAATTTAAAACAAATTGCAAGTAACATCTTTTAATAAAAATGCACATGTAATAAGCTAAAAATTCCCCTACAACAACCAAAACAATGAATATCATTAAAACTTGCAGTTTGAAGAAAATTCTCCACCCGCAGTCGGGTTTTTAAAACCCGAAATTGAAGGAAAGACATAGCAAACGAACCCAGAATTTGGCGAAATTCGAAATGTAGTTCGGGAATGGACTGATGATTAAGCCAGTCCAAGGATTAGTCAAAATTCTGCATCGGGAAGCATGCCATAGAGTAAATTTTTTCATTTTTTCACAAAAATTTCATGTAGTGGTCCTTCATTTTTGGAACAAAAATGAGGACAACAATAATAATTATAATATTAATATATTATCATTCTAGTGTTTATAATATTTTTTATTTAATTTGAAAATTTAAACTTATACCTCTTGGGTGAAGGGGACATGACATATAAATAAGTATTCTCAACAAATTTACGCCAATATATATATATATATATTTGTTTCATTACAATGTTTGCTTCCTTGACAAACAGATTTAGCTGTAGATTTGTCTCCAACTGCATTAGAGGAGCTTGCTGTATAATTAGATTGAATTGAGGTTGAGGATGACCATGCATGGGTTGATCAAGTTGAGTTTGTGACAAAGATGGTATAAATGGTGGAGGAGAGAGCACGAGTTCAGCTCTTGGATGTTGTTGACACGTGCATGTATCATGGGTGCAACAGAATTGAGGATCTGTCTGAGATGTGATTGCAAGATCCACCATAAAGCTAGTGACATTAAACCTAGTGATGCTAGGTTGAGTAATATAGACTCATCTCTACTTTAGATCATGACTCAATGTTGTGCTTTTAATTTTGATGCTACAATTTCTTTTACAAATACTAATGATTATTAAAATTAATTTTCTTGTTTCTTTTGGCTCAATTCCTCTTTTGTACTCATTTGTTTGATGTATAGTTGTGTATGTGAGCAAAATAGTTTGTTATTGTGTTTAAATTTGATTTAGAAAGGGATTGTAAAGAAATTCAAGTGGTTCCTTAAAAAATCTCTGTTTTGTCTTTTTCAAAGTTTCAAGTTTATGCCAGTTTTTTGTTTTAAGTCTAAGTCCGAGTCTAAAATCAGCTTACATAGTCTGTGCCAAGTTGAGTCTGGTATCACACACACACACACACACACACACACATGGTGGCTTTTTGAATTTTAATACTGTTTTCCCTTTTCCAATATGTTATTGGTTTTGTTCTTTCTTTGCTTTCAAATTTTCAATCTTAATGCTTAAGTGTTACTGACACACAAGAAAGTATGAAAATGTAATGGCTTCAAATGCATTTTATTTATCTTTTATTATCTTTTGAACACATGCTATTCTTATATATGTAGAGCTTGTTTTTTTAAACTGAAATACAAAGTTGTCATTTTAATAAGCAGGTAAGGGTTGTAGAAAGTGCTTTTAGATTGTTTCAATCTTTTCTGACTGATTAATCATCATCACTGGTTTTCTACATTTGTATAGGAATCTGGGATGGAGCCTTCAGTCAAAAGTTTTGGGTGTCTTATTCATTGTTATACCAAGGTATCTTTTGATCTAAGCATGTTTAAATTTTGTTCTCTTTGAAAATTACTGTTTGAATTTTCTTCTTAAATAGTTCATGTTGTTTATACTTTATAGTTATATTTTTATCCAAAAATCTATAATGACATTTTTTGAGTATTACAAAACATAAGATAAATGAGCAATGTGAATTTTGAGAATTGTACTCATTTATCTTATGTTTTTTTCCTTTACGAAGATCCACTTGTCTTATTTTGATGTTTTCAAAACAAATTTTAATGATATTAGCATTTTGTTGTAATGTCCCCATTTTTGTGAGCATTAGAGTTTGAATGATTAGCCTATCATTTGACCCTCGTAGGCTAGTATGGTGGATTAGAGGGTCTAGTTTGGGCGTTATGGAGCTCTTCAGTTGGCATATGGCAGTGTTTTCCTCTCCATATTGTTGGTATATTCTGAGGTTAGGCTATTCAGAAGTTTTTGGTTCCATTTTGAGGGGCTTTCTATTTATAGTAAGTTAATGGATGTTAGAGGGGACCCTTACTATTTTTAGTAAGGCAGTTGGATGCATAGTGGATACAATGGTTCCAGGTTCAGTCGGAATTGAGAAATAATGATTAATGATGGAGTTATAATGTTAGAATTATTATTAAAGTTATACTTTAATAATAATTAATTATTAAGTGCATATCATTGATAAATTAAGTGGACTTTATTTAAAAGAGAGATTTAAATGTTTTAAAAGTATACTTTATAATAAGTGATAAAGTGTTATTTTAAGGGGAGATATAAGTGTTTAATAAAGTATACTTTATATTTTAATGTTGTGCACCAAAAGGAGGGAAAAAAGAAATGAAATTAAAGCAAATTAAAGGAGATGAAGACAAATGCAAATTAAACATTATACAAGGGGATTTGGATTTCATTTCATTCATTCTGGAATCATTTCAACATTTGTCTTTTCTGAAGAAGCTTTGGCTTTGAAGAAGAAACCTAGGGTTTCACTGTAAATTCAATCTTGGAGAATGTAGCCTCTTTTTGATTGTGCAAATACTGGTGCCTTTATTCAGAGGTCATGTTTGTGCTTTATTGGTGAAGAAGTTCAAAAATTTATAAGGGTTTCATTGAAGATCAGAATGTTAAAGAGTTAATCATTTGCATATCAAAATTTGTGCCAGCTGCTATAGTGGTGTGAACAGTGTCGTGCTATAGTAAACACTATAGTTCTAAGGTATTTTAGTGGAGTTTATCAAAGGATTTACAAGGGTTCGGTTTCATGAGCAAGTGGGCAATAATCTGTTGCTATGCATTTCTGAGTGTAGAATCTTCATCAGCAAATCCTTACAGCTCTTGTTATCAGGTTCTCACTATCATAAATTCATATCTTATGCAATGTTTTCAGTTCGATGCTAGTTGCAGCCATTAGGACAGTCCTCTGTCATATTAGCAGAGGCCATGCAATGAGGATAAGTCAATAATTTGAGCATTGTAATCTGATTTCTCAGAACTTGTAATCAGTCCATTACATATTAGCATTTCAGTTTGAATAAGAAGGATTGAAACTAAGTTTGCATGCCAAGTGTGTGCATTAATGCCTAGTTGCTGTGGGTACATATTGACTATCTTAGGATGCATGGAAAGTGTTTGACAATATGTCAACTAGCTGTACAAGTTAATTCCAGTCACTTATATGCATGTGAAAGGTCAAGAATAGTTAGCACATCATTTCTATTACATTAATAATCCATCTTGCATCATTGGTAGCATTCAAAAAACATCTTTTGCAGCATACAAACTTATAGCAAGGTAAACTGAAGTCCTAATCAGCAAAATCAAACATTGTGTGCAAAGTGTTTGACGATATTCCTTGAGTCTCTAATCAGCAAATTTGGATCAGAGTTAGCAAAAGATATTACATTTGTCTGTTAGTCTATTCTATCTTACGTTTCCTTGAAATGTTTCTTCCTTGTTTAACTCAATGAGTCTTCTAACTTTTATTGATGGATGACCCCATAGGATAGGGCAAATGAAAATTTACCTGATATTCTTCCCTTGAAAATGCACACACTATATATTGTTGATTTTCAGATTCTCTGTTAAAAATGCGAAGGTAATATGGATAATATTGACATTTCCATATACTTGCATAATGCAAAGTAAATTTTTTTGAGGAACAATATGAATCTAAAAGGGAGAAGTGTCATAACCTATAAAGTAAACAACCATATAAGGCGAGGGGAGACGCTGGGCTGGGTCGCGGGGATACCACTGGGTTACAAAAAACAAAAACAAAAACAAAACAAACAGTAAGCAACCATAAGATAGGAATTGGTGGAAAGGATTTAGGAACGTTCAAGAATTTACAAGATTTGATATAAGGGATTGAAACTTAAAGCTGAAGGTTACTGTAACAGGAAGTTCCTTTTAGCTATTTTAATACGAGACAAAGTTGTTCCACAAGGAAGAATGTTCCCTATAGCATTCATAAACATTTTAGATTTTAGAGTAAGAAAGTTATTAGCTGTTCCGATATGTGGTATCTTACAAACTTGAAATATTCACAAAAACGAAATGTCATGACCAGTTAACCTAGAACATTAACAACTATAAGGTAGGAATTGGTCGAAAAGTTTTAGAAATGTTCAGGAATTTACTAGATGTGATACAGATAAGTGATTGAAAAATGAAGTTGAAGGCTGGTGTAACTGTAAGTTCCTTTTATGTATTTTAATATTAGTCAAAGTACCAGAAATCATTTTGTTGGTTTCACAAAGAAGAATGTTTCCTACTGAAGTTGAAGGTTATTGTAACTGTAAGTTCCTTTTATGTATTTTAATATTAGTCCAAGTACCAGAAATCAGTTTGCTGGTTTCACAAAGAAGAATGTTTTCTACAAAATACATATATTTTTTTAGATTTTAGGGTAAGAAAAGTAATAGTTGATCCTGTATTTGTATCTTACAGAATTGCAATATTCATGGAATTTCGTGGACTGCTTTTCATTCTAATTCTCTGCTACCAAAATCTTTCTTGGGAATAACTTGGAAAACCAATTATATTTTAGGAAAAAAGAAGAGAAAAGACCAACATAAATATTTGAAAGAGATAGGACAAAGTAACACAAAATGGCAAAAGCTCTTTCTTATAAAATAGTGTATCTTCATCCTGGCAATCTATTCCAAATCCTTAGTATGCCTTAACCCTAACCCATTAGCACATCATGTGGAAAACAGGGACTTTGGGTAGGTTTTCTTTAAGAATATTATTATGCATATTTAACAAAACATGCTATGCACAACAACTTAGAAGTTGGCCTATGCAACAACCATGTGCAACAACACAAACACCTTGCATGACAGAATTTGCATTGCTGCGCAAGGTGTATTATTGTGCAGGCTGTTTGTGTTATGGCTGAGCTGTGTACCTTGCATGACAAAGTTGACATTGCTATGCAAGATGTGTGTTGCTGTGCATGTTGACTTTGTTGTACTGGCTGTTTGCGTTCTAAGTTGCTATGCCCTGTGCTTGATAAACATGCATAGTAACAAACTAAAAGAAAACTTGCCCCGTGTTTTTTTTATTTTGCATTTTGTGTTGATGAACTGAGTCGGGGCAAAAATTAAGGGTTTATGGCAGTGTTACAATACTTTGCAAGACTTGCCGAGTCTGACCGAGGCTGGCAGAGTCTTGGTAGACTCACCGAATCCTAAACCAAGGACTTTGCTGCTCAGCCAAGAGAAAAAGTGACCAAAAAGTCAGTCTTATTCTTTTCAAGCACAAGGAGGAGAGAAAAACAACCCTTTGAGCAAAACTAGTATGCCATTGAAGAAAAAGCCAGCAGGTTGATTGACGACAAAATATTGGTTGAAGATCATTTGGGCAGGTTAGTAGCTTGCATTGACGTACATAGAGGAGCTTAAGAATGATTTGGAGGAGACCACAACTAATTTGGAGCTACATATCTTCATTTTTTGAGCAAATTTGAAGAGGCAAGTTAATAATTTTTTGTTTTTTTGAATTCAAACTTCCATTTTTTGGTATTTTTGTTTTAATTATATATTGTTTTAGGTTAATGGAAAAAAAACCCTAGCTATCAAATAATCAAACCCTAGTTTTTAATTTTTTTCCTTAATTCTTTAACTGCAAGTCCTAATTCTTCTGAGTTTTTTCTTGTAATTCAATTAGAAAATGTAAATGCTAATTTTTTATAATTTATTATATATTACAGCTTACCATTCATTTTTTAAATTGATCTGAAATTTGAAGTTTAATGTCTACTCTGGTTAAAAAGGATCCTACTTGAAAACATGCCATCCTCGGGATAAAAAAAGGTGAAATAACTTGTTTCCTTGCAAAAAAAATACAATGGGGGAGGTATTAATCATTTGAAGTATCTCCTTGCACAAATACCAATGCATGATGCTAAAACATGCACAAAAGAACCCATTGATGTTGTACTTGAAGTACACATGCAAATAGAGGCTTTTGAAGAGAAAAAAGAATTAAAAAAGAAGCAAAGGGAAGAAATGGAAAACATTGGTGGAGAGAGTTCTTCAATTCCTCCATTTCCTAGATCCATGAATAGTGGCAATGATAGTGCGAGTGTGAGTATTGGGCCTTAGAATCTTAAAAATAAATTCCAAGTAGATTCATATTTTGTTCCACGTGCGACTCCAAGATTCCAGCCATCACTTGAGAGCATGGGTTGGAATAAAGAGAAGCATGATGCTGCAAAAAGTGCAGTTGGAGATTTCTGGTTCTAGTGCACCATTCCATTCCATACAGCCAGGTAATCATTATTATTTTTGTTTTAAAATACAATATGATTTCTATGTCTATTGATTTCTTTGTTTTTAAGACTTAGGGTATGTGGCATTGAAGATTTTAATTTTGAAGTTCATAACTTAATGCTTATTTTGTTTTTAAATTTTGTTTTAGGTCTCCTTATTGGTAAAATATGATAGACGCCATTACTATTTGTGGTGCGGAGTTCAAAGCCCCTAATGATGTGGAGATAAAATTTGTTATTTTGTCTCAAAAGGTGGTTGATGTCAAAGCCACAATTGATGAGCATCATGAAATATGGATGAGTAAAGGTTGCACCATCATGACTAATGGTTGGGTTGACATAAGTAGAACACTATTGAACTTTCTTGTTTCTTCCTCAAATAATTTTAGTTTATAAAGTCCATTTAGTTAGTGTTCAAGATTTTTAATTTTTATTTTATTGAATTGTTGATTTTTTTCTTTCTTAGGTGGTATAGTGTTCTTGAAGTCAATTGATGCTTTAGGAAACACGAAAAATGTTGAGTTTCTTTGTCGGGCCTTGGAGGAATTGTTGGCTGAGGTGGGTGAGAATGTTGTATACATAGTCACAGATAATGCAACAAATTATGTTGCTGCAGGTAGACTTCTTATGGAGACGCAATCCACCTTGTTTTGGACCCCTTGTGCTGCTTACTGCCTTGATCTCATATTGGAGGATCTTGGCGAAATTATTTGGATCAAAACATGTATAGAGAACACAAGAAATATTTGTAAATACATATATAGTCGTATTTGGGTCCTCAACCTTACAAGGAATTTCTTAAGAAAGGGCTGGCTCATCCAGGAATTACCTGCTTTGCAACCAATTTTATCACATTGCAATCCTTGCTTTAGTCCAAGGCCGCTTGAGACACATGTTTGTAAGTGAGGAGTGGTCTACTTCATCATATGCAAAGACCTCTGCAGGGTTTGATGTGGTTGATTGGGTTATTGATGAGAATGCTTTTTGGCAACCGGCCAAGGATATTGTGCAGGTAACTTTCCATTATATTTTTGTTCTCATTTCCATTTCATTTGTGTATATTTGTTCACACGTGTTTATGTTCATTGTTAAAAGTTTTAACTTAAAACTTAATGTTTCACAACAATTGCAGTTTATAGAGCCTCTAGTTGCCCTCCTATGAGTTGCCAATGGAGAGAAGCCCGCATTGGGCTACATATATGAGGGCATGGATCGGGCAAAGGAGGCCATTAGATCTTATTATTTTAGGGAGTGAGGCTAAGTATGGTCCCATATGGGACTTCATTGATCAATGATGGCACCATCAACTTCAGAGGCCTTTACATGCATTGCCTACTACCTTAATCCAACATTCCAATTTCGTGTAGATTTTAAGGTTGATGAGGAGCTGTTGAGTGGGCTCTACATAGTTGTAGAGCGAATATCATCTGATTCATTAGTTGGAGCACACATAGTCCATGAGATAGAAATGTTCAAGAATGCAAAAGGGGACCACTTTGCATGAGACATATGCAAAGAAAGGACGCTAATGCAGCCAGGTAATAAAATTTTCTATCTTTTACCATGTTAATAAAATGAAAGTTATAGAATAGAATTGATTTTTATTTTTTCTCATTTCAGATGCATGGTGAGAGATGTTTGGTGCTAAGGTACCAAATCTATAGAGGATTGCGGTTCATATCTTGAGCAAGCCATGTAGCGCTTAAGGATGTGAGTGCAATTGGAGTCTGTTTGAGCATACACACTCCAAAAGGTACAAGATGATCTTGTGTATGTTCATTACAACCTTTGCCTCCATCATAAACAGTTCTTGGGCATTGACATGTCTCCTATCACTTTAGAGGAGGTTGATCCATAGTCAGAGTGAATCACTGAGATAGATGATTCAGTCTTCAGCGATGATGACTTGGCGTGGGTTGGTCAGGTGGATCAAGAGGCAAAGGTAGCCATGGTAGAGGATGTTAGAGCATGAGAAGACCCAATGGAGGAGGATGATGATGTGGATGCCACTGAGCTCGAGTTTGAGCCTAAGACATAGGTAGATATCATGGCTGCAACATCATCTAGGTTCTATCTTAGCTGCACTTGTTGAAGGGTCGGGGTGATGAGTGATATAGTCTCCTCTTAGCAATAGACTTCTAGCTTTTATTTTGATATTTGTGTGGAATTTTTGATGCCAAGGATTTCATATTCCAAGACTTTTGCAGGCATTTGACACTATTCATATATCTAATGTGTTGTTTCCTTCATCTAAAATCTGCATTTGTACTTATGTGATCAATATATACTTGTGTATGTGTTCAAAGAACTTCTATTTCATGAGATTATTGTGTATTTAAGGTTTATTTATTAAAGGGTGCATGAAGCAAATTTTAAATCCTTAAAAATCTTTGAATTTTTTGGGTTTTTCAATTTGTCGAGTCTTTGCCAAGCTTTGCCAAGTCTAGGTGTCAAGTCGGATTCCAAAATAAGCTTACCAAGTTCAAGGCGAGTTCGGGTCTTTTAACATTGGTTTATGGTTAGGGTTAGGGTGTACCCAAACATTAAAAACCCTAACCCTTACCTTAATCCTTGAAAAAATTTAGGGGTTAGGATGTACTAAAGCATTGAAAAATTAAAACCCTAATCTTCTGTGCACCAATTTGAAGGTGGTGAGTTGATTAACTCAGCACATCCACAGATCTGAAAGAAATGTTTGAAAAAATCAGCCTAAATTGCACTGGAAAATCCACAATAGGGAGTATATATCTTGGGAAATTCACAATTTTTGTGTTAAATTATTTTTTGACCAAGTTAATCAAAATATTACCTTTTTTTCACAGAAAAAAGTCAATGTCATGGGTAAGAAATGAGTAGTTGCGATTTTTCATGAGTTTTTAAAGATATTGGTTTCTATGGTTTACTAGTTGCATAAGCAAGATTTTTTCGTAACATATTCTTGAATGTTTTGGATATGGGATTAAGAAAATTAATAGCTATTCCTATATTTGGTATCTTACAGAATTGACATATTTATGAAATTCACTTACATGATTTATGTATGTATGAAGTTGTAGATTGGTTTCCATGCTTATTCTGTATAACCAAAATCCATATGCCTCCTGCACTTCCATATTAACAGGTAGAGATGATTTGGAAACATTTCCCAAAATAGAAACATCATGAAATGTGTCCCCACCTATTCTCCCCAAAAGCAATCACTTCCAATGCAAAAAAGGGTGACATAATGTATTTTCTTGTGACATGTGAGAACTAACTCAACTAACTACACATGGGTTTTGCATATTTGTGAATTGTGAAGTCAATGAGTTGAGGGAGTCTGAAACTAGTATATTGGTGATAATATAGTTTAACTTTTATGCATATGAATTAAAATGAATCATATATGTAGAAGTGACCAGTTCAATTTTTTTTGATTTCTAGGTTAAGCGTGAGGGTTGTCAATTGGATTTTGACCCCTAAAGCCATTTGAATAAGAAATGGAAAAAAGGAATGTGTGAAGTTGAAGATAACATAATAACATGCTTACTTCAAAAGCAATATTTTTCAGTATATAGCATGGCATTGTTTTTCATAACATATCAATAAAATTGCTACTTATTTTTAACAAAATGCAGATGGCTCAAATCAATAGAAACAAGAACATGATATCCTATGAAAACACAAAGTTGTTAGAATTGCACATGCTAAGAATGGAGACCATAAATGCCAAATCTAACAAAATAGTGCAAGGAAGAAACCAATTGGCATTTTCACATATTCCTGGGTGGAACACCATGAGATCCAGCTCTAGCACCACTCTTTCTATGACAACCAATTTTGTTAACCAAATATTGAGTAATCAAGTTAGTTTGTGAATAGGAATTACAAAGTGCATCAAATTTGAGAACCTAACATGAATCTTGAGATTACAAGCCAACATACCAAACTTTCTAGTAGTGTGAACAATCGTAGAATCGACACTTAAGAAATACCTTCAATTTCCTTAACCTCTTTGTTCTTTATAGTGGAGAGATTTTTCTTTCTTTTCTTACATTGCTTGGAAGGATATTTTTTAGGATATCTACCTCAGGTAATGAGCATGAGCACATTCGTCATCTATACTCACTGACTTTAAAAGTAACACGGGCCTATAAAGATGGTTATGAAGGCCTCTTATATATTTTATTAAGACCTCTTACTCTTGCATATCTTTGCCCATTTGTATAGCCTTTCTACAAAAACCTTTAATATATTATTTGTAATGTCCCCGTCCAATCCAAGTCTATCTCTTTGAGGCCATTCAAATGAATTTGAAAATAAGGTTCGAAATTGGAATGATACACCACAAACATATCCCTCACATACTAGTGTAGTAATCAAACAAGCTACGACAATTCCATAAAATTGACTATAAAAGATTAATATCTATTTGAAAGATTCATTATACGTGCCATGAATATTTGAGGATGCTGCTATCAAACCACGTATTGTCCATAGGCATCGTTGAGGATGGTTGTTCTTTGGTGTTATCTGATTTAAGACAAAGGGGTATCGTATTGTAGAAAAGGAGCCGATCCTTCTTTAATGAATTTCACAGGAATATTTTCCTTTTATGTCGCAGGTACCATATAGTCATTAAGATACAAACAAAGCCTGACTTATTATTATTGCATCGATAGGAATAATTGATCAAGTTTAGAGATAGTGGGATGACAACAATCATGCTAATAGTGGTAAGGAGGTTGATGGCTCAGCAAAATTAATAATCACGGACTACTAAAGAAGTTATTCGTCATGCCTATTGTGGATAACAACCAGTATTAAGAGATTATTAATAATCAATTTAAGAGGAACAATGACATGAAGAATAACATGACCACAAGACTACATACCCATAAATTTTAAATGATCTTGACCATCAATGAAGCAAAAGGTTTAATCATATCCAACAAGTAATGCGATTGGAATTGTTAATATTGATTTGAGGGAAAGATGGCTTATCCTAAAGATAAGCTAAATAATCAGGCAGTAACCAATAAGATGTGGTTAGGATAAACAACCAAACCAATGATCCTTGTTTATGAAATGAAACAAGCCAAGGGATGTCTTTTCATTCCATAAACGGTGTCATGTGCCCAATGAAAATATATATAGGCAATCCGATTCATTTCCAAAAAGGGCATCGATTGTGTTTATATATTGTTTCTTATTCCAGTTTGGAAGATAAGCTAAATAATCAGGCAGCATAAACGGTGTCATGTGTCCAATGAAAATATATATAGGCAATCTGATTCATTTCCAAAAAGGGCATCGATTGTGTTTATATATTGTTTCATATTCTAGTTTGGAAGAGCTTGAGGTGAGTCGGCTGAAGGCCCAATATCGTGTGCATAATCCAGTCAGTGATATATCAGATACAACACCCTCATTGCATGGAGTTCAATTTATAATCAGAGATAACAATCTTCTCTCATCACTGTTAGTGATTGAGGATCATTATCAGCATATTTCCATTGCCAAATCAGACATGGCTTCACAACATATCATATACTTATTGCAAGTTATTATATTCATATCTGATACAGCAATTTTATATCACTTCAAGTGATAATACCAAAGTTCCCAGACTTGGACTCGACTCTGACTCGGCAAGGCTGACTCGACTCGTGACTCGGCTCGGACTCGGCAACGACTCGGCAAAATAAGAAAACCCTTGAAATTTAGAGATTTTTAACGATTTAAAACTTGTTTCATACACCCATTATTGAATTAAGCTTAAAGACACTATAACATCATCAAATAGAAGCTAATTTGATTACATACATAAACATACATCCATCACATGCGTAGAAATGTAAATTGTAGCTGAAGGAATTAGAAAACATAGATATATAGAGTTATAAATGTTGTCCAATTTATATAAAATCCATGACTTCAAATGTTCCCAAACATATATCTAACTGTAAAGTGTAAACAAAAACAAGTCTATGGCTCAGGCTCTAGCTCAGCCTCGTCTATCTGCCTCCTAGAAAGGTGTCTAAGGTAGGTCCTGGATGACTGAGTAGCCATAGTCTCTGCTTGTGATGTGCCAGTCTGAGTAGCTATAGGTGCTGTGCCTGATCGTGCTCTATCCTCCTCCTCTGCCATAGCCACAGCCTCAGCCTCTCTGTCTGCCTGGTCAACCCACTCAAGGTCCTCATCAGTGAAGACTGGATTGGTGGACTCGGTGAGCCAATTGGACTCGGGGTCGACTTCCTCTAGAGTGATCGGAGAGGAGTCAGCGTCCAAAATCTGTTTGGTCCTGAGTCTAGGGTTTGCTATGCTATTGTTCTATTTATCTCATTGTGATTGAAGTATGCAAGCAGCAATATAGATTTGGAAAGTTGAACTTAAAAAAAAAATAACAAAACGAAAAATCCATAAATATAGAAAAAAAACCAACATAATCAATAAAAATTAACACTTACCTCTTTCAAATTTGTTGAGAAGTGTTTGAAATGAGCTTCTATGGACTCCTTGATGCTTTCAATGCAACTGTAGTGCTGTCCCAATGTGATTTGTGCAAGCTTTTCACCTCTTCCTCTCAGCTGGTTGCAAAACTATGGCTTCCTATTTTTCTCTCTTCCTCTCTTTTTTCCTCTCTTCCACTCATAAAAGTGAATGCCAATCCCTTTTAGGGCTATAAGAAACAGAAATGGCAAAAAAAATAATAAAAATATGTTATGATTTTTTTGTTTTTGCGTCCACACTTTTCAAGCTGCGCCGGTCGGGTCACGACCCTCAGACTCGGCGAGTCAAGGGGTGACTCGCTGATTCGGCGAGTCAGGCGAGTCACACCCTGTGACCCGTCTGGGCCTGGGTTAGGGTCATCGTGACCCGGCGGAGGTCACCCGACCCGCTGACTCGCGTGACTCGCCGCGAGTCACGGAACTCTGGATAATACAGATCAGGCATTGCATGATTCAAGTGACTATATCAGAAACAGCGATCCATATTGCCATAGGCAATATCACCTTATATCTCATTGCATGTTTACTTTGACATAATTGATAGCCAGTGATTATTGCACTCAGTGCAAATATTCATCAATTCACTTAAGCATACCTTCAGTTATACAAATTAGAGAAAGCAAGTGGCATTGAGTATTGTCATGTCTTATATATTTCATTAATATTTCAATTACATAAGTTTATCATAAAAATCAGTTATTGTAAGTTAGAAAATTGAAGTAATTGTCCCAAATTCCAATATTCCTAGTTATCCTAAAAAGGGACATTACATTCTTGTACACTTTTCCCATATTTCTGTTTTGAGAATTGCCATTCCCTAGATTTTATTTCTCTTAATGGCAAATAAGATAAAATTGTTTTGTAATAAATTGCTTAAATTGATCCCAAGAACTTCTTGGATCTTGTTTCTTTAATGCCATAGAGTATAGGATACTTTAAAACCAAAGTTACAATATGCTTTGCTAAGCTCAAGCTAGCAAAGGAAACCTTTTGTTCTAAAGAGAGGAAGTGTATGCTATTATATACTTCTAACTGAGCCAATTAATTGTCAAGCTTCTCTATATCCACATCACCTTTGAATGGCGAGATTTCAATCATAGCCTTCAAGGTCTACTTGGTAGAGTCTTTTCACTCGTTGAAGATTCTCCTTTATTGGAATTGATCTTGCCTTATCAAAACTCTTTGTGAGTGCCTCCAACAAGATTTTCATAGTCTTCGTGTTTTGAGAAAGGCTTGCTATGTTATTCCTCACCTTGAGGAATCTTGCTTTAGCATCCATTCTTTTTTGTCTTGCCATGCTTCTCAACTCACATCTCACTCTGTAGGATTCAATGTCTCTTTGCAAAGGTAAAGTACTTTCTTCCCTCTATCTTGAAAACGCTCATAACAATTTCTCCAAAGGGGAGAACTTGCTTCAATACCATTGGATCTGTAAACTAAGGTGGATATTTTTCCAATTGTTTATTAATTATAGATATGTTAGAGAACAAAGCACTTGACTGAATATAATGGCAAGAATTATCAGCAAAAAGTAGGGAAACGGAGAGTACAATAAGCACCACACAAGAGCAACACCAATAAACTTTAGAGAATGTAACAACCACCCTACCTTTTTAATATCTTTTTTTTTGGATGTAAAATGCATATGCAATGCCTTCACACTTTTTGATCATCCAGATTTCAGAGTGGGCAAGGTGAGAGCATACAGTAATTTGACCACAGTACTAACTACAATGTATGCAAATGAAATGAAATGGTGACAAGCTGATCATTGCATGTAGGTGGCATTAAGCAATCTCAATTGACACTTCTTTAGTGGACAATCTATATTAATGCAAGCCATTGGTAGATTGTCTAAGGTGGTTCAAATCAAAATGGTTGATTACACCAGCTTGTTCAATGCTAAAATGGGCTAATGAAATACATTGGGTCTAGCAGTGAACCGACAAAGATCTATCAGCATGATATGTATATGAACTGGCAGTAAATCATCCAGTTTTACGAGATAAAATGTAGACAAATATATACCTTTGGCAGTACTACCATCTAGGGTTTACAAAACAAGCATGTATGCACTACAAAATAGTATATGATAGATATACTGTTGGAACAAGTCTGATATAATATTCTGATTACAAAATCAGACTGTTGCAATAACATAAATTAGTCTAAAAGGCTCAAAATGAGCATGGAATATCATGCTCACAATGTGTATTCATCAACCTAGTTGAAGTATACATTGAAAGTTGAAGCAAGACTTTGATATTGTCCTGATACAACTCTGTATTGCTGTCACATTGTCAAAATTAGAACTGATGCATTCTGAAAGCACTCTGTAATCACCTTCAGATACTGAAAGAACAATCCAATGCAAAAGCAAGCAAGCCTAATGAGTGAAGAACAACTGAGAACACATCCCAAACACATGAAACTAATTGGTATCAAACTAAAATAGAAATCAGACAAATTGCAGGTTTGAAATAGGGATTAATGGTGCTGGTACACTGGGTACAAATCCCATAAAAACTCATCGAAATCAATTTTATGGATTGCCATTATAAAATCTTGAACAAAATTGCATCAATAACTTTAGCAATCAAAGCTTCATCAAAATATATCGAATATTTCCATTTTACCAAACATACGGAGAGAATTCAGCTTGCAACACAAATGTGGTCTCAAGGTGAAATCACCATATCTAGCTAGGAGGGTTTTCATCCTTGAAATTGAAATTTCTAGAGGATTTTCATCTTCAAGAAGTATGAAGAATTCACATCCTTTCTTAGGGAAAATGAAAATGAAAAATAACCAGTAACCCTTCTTTTCAAGAGCCAACCTTTTGATAGCCTTTTTAGAGCTATTCTAGGAATTTTTTTTTTCTTGTCTTTTTCAGTGCTTTTTGAAAATGCATTTTTTAAGAAAAAATAATATAAAGTGTTCTTATGACCTCTTTTCACCACCTTGAGCCCAACGACACTTTATTTGCATACTTAAAACCTAAGTCACAACATTTGAATTCAAGTTTGAGTTCGGCAACAATAAAATTCAAATGAAGTTCGGCAAGGGCAAAAAATTTAAACAAAAAAAATGTCATTAAATTCACCTTATATAAATTTGAATTTGAAAAAAATATATATAAATGATAAATCCATTAAGTTGTCTAAGTAGTTTAACAATACTAAATAAATTTGTAATTAAATCATATTACAAAATAAAATTATCAAATGTATTATTTATTAAAAAAATTAATATATATTAAATTTAATATTTGACTAAAAAAATTAATTATATTAAATTTAAAATTAAGATAAATATATTACACTTATTAAATTAAAATGTATTAAAAATAAAACAATATTGTTAAATTTGAATACATTATAATATTTAAATTTTTTTATAAGAAAGATATATTCAAAATCTTAATTTTAATTTGATAATATATAACTATTATGTTTCGACTATTTGTAGAGGACTTCATTAGCGCTAGGCGTGATGGACTTCATTTTCATTGTAGGGCACAAATGAATGAATTCAGGGCATGGGCTAATGGATGCATAGTGCAGTAAAATTCATTTCCACCGAACTTCTCTCCAGCTGGATATCGAATGGGCTCTGCTCTAGGTGGTTGTCTTAGAAACTTAAACTGCTAACCTCATTTTTTTATACTGAATGCGCTTGGATATTTCTCAAATACAATGTGTGATGGTTCTTTAGTCATTCTAAAGAAAAAACGGCCGAAGCTTGTTCTGTACGAATTATAGGACAAATTTGAACGAATTTTTTATATTCTATAAGAGTTCGCTGAACTTCAAACTTCATACACAAAGTTCGATGAGCCTTGTGACATAGCTTTAAACACCTTTTTAAATAATTAAATATAAGTTGTGATTTAATTTAACATTTTTGACAATTTTAATATTAAACATTTAATTCTTTAATTATTTTCCACACAACCACCAAAGTTACAAAATATATTAAAATAGCCCAAAATATAAACCTTGACCACACCACTAATACCTTGAATGCATTTGATATTAGTGTATATAAAAGTTTGCATTCTCCCAAGATTGCATACTTCTTCAAGAAGTGTGGAGTCCTCTAAGAATGTTGAATTGACACATAAATTGTACCATTATACTCCTCGGGTTTAGGAACTCTTTTCCAATTGTTAGAATACCTTTCTAATAAAGATAATGCTCTCCAAGAAAGTTGGGAGTTTCCAAAAGATGTTGGAATGGACGTTATGAAGAAATCCACTTCAAGTGAAACCTCCAACAAAATGTGATTGTAGAAATCACTTCAATGGCACCTATAATCTGGTCTAAGACTCTTGGGCTTGAATCAATCATGAAATAATCTCTCTAAAAAATCCCCAACTTTATTCTACATTTCACAATAGTCAATTATAACTCAAAAACATGCATAAAATGCAACCCTAAAGCCCCTACTTGTTGTAGATGGCAAATACGTCGCTCATAAATAAATGCGACTTGTTATGTTTTCTCAACAAGGGCAGTGTAATTAGTTCCTGAGAGTTGGGTCGGTTGTTGACGGTTGGCAGTCTTAACCTACCATCTGGCACTATTTATGTTGTTATTGTATCAAGAACAATTCATGTTGTTGATATACGAAATTCTACATGGTAACAAAGAAACATCATTTTGCCATATGCTGTGTTAAATATTTATTTGTTATTCTATTATTTTGTTGCTCTGTAAAACTATCTCATTCGGTAGTAAACATTTTGGCACCGTTGCCGATACGAATTCAAAGATTAGTATGATAGTAGGCGATATATATGCGTAATGGGGACAATCATTCAAACAACAAGTACGTATGAATGAAAGTGACAACGAAGAAATGGTAACACAAGAAGCACAGGAAGATCGATTGATGGAAGATTTGTTAAATCTGTGGGAAGTTTTGGTCATGTAGTACGTGCAAAGGGAGGCTTGGGAGTGAGCGGTCCCTGAAGGCATGGTATGCGACGAACTCACAATGAACCTTGTGGTCTTTGATCTTCTCGGAAGAATCCCAAGGTGGTTGGCGTGGAACCTGATTGAATTGCAAAACCAACGAGAGGAAACCAACCGAGAGCAATGTCGGCAACAAATACTACAATGATACGAAGAGAGGACTCGTAGGGAGGAAGAAGAGCGGGATACTGGTAGACGCCGTACCCCCAACAATTAATCTCTTCGATTAAGAGAGCAAAGTGAGAGAAGACGATGGTTACGAGGAATCATTGAAGGTTTGGTGAGTCCAGCGAGGAGTCAGAGTGCCAGCCGAAGCCATAGTTAGGACAGAGAATGATTGCGTATGTGGAGTGAGATGGAGGAGGTTGCCAAAAACCTGCCACTCCCGTCACCGATCTCCTCCAACATGAGGGACAAATCCCCCAATCGTTTCCTGGTGGTTTCGATTAGCACCGCATCTTGGCACTCACCAGAGCCATTGCTGCCATTTCCGTCGCTTCCTTCCTCGGCAATCCTCTTGAATCTTCTTCTTCGTTCTACTTCTTGTTCGAGAATTAATGCTCATTGGGCGGCTTCAGAGTCCCCTACGTATTCCTTTTTGTTTTTGGCCTTATTTAGCAGATTGGGCATTAATTCTAAATTCTCCTTATGAAATAGAACAAGACATCATATTAAAAAGAACACTTTTATTAATTCATCCCTCGTATATAATGTATGTCACTGACATACTCATTACAATGGGGGTGTTCTTGTTTATTCCCCTTCGCCCATACATAGTTAATGGATTATTTACCCCTCGCTTGGTTTGATCACGCTCCTCTTCTTGGTGCTCGTAAAACTCCAGTAGGATTTGCTGTCGTCGGTTCTCCCGATAGGTGTCTTCCCTGTGGTTTTGAAGAGCCAAAAATACCTGTGCCAGAAGGTTGGGCAAGTTGCTCATCAAACAATTTACCGCCGGGCTTATACAATGAAGGCATACAATGAAAGCTCAAGGAACTCTCTTGAAGATGGAAAATGAACTAGCGTGTGGGCTCAATAAATGGTGGTTTGTCGAAGGATTGATTCCTTGAAGAAAAAAATGAGGGTGGTGCCACCATCCTTGTATGCTGATGCTTACAATCGAGTGTTGGACATAGAAAGCTAGAATAAGACATCCCGAGGAAAGAAGAAGGCCAGTGATGATGATAGTATCGAAGAAAGTAGCGACAATGAATAAAAGGTCGTACAAGCCCTATGGAAGGACATGTTGTGAATGATGAAGGAGCTAAAGGCGGAGAAAGAGGGCGATAAGGACGGTAAAGAGTTATGGTGCATTAACTGTAAGGCAAAAGGTCATACAAAGGTTACTTGCCCAAGTTGCTCATCAAGTTGCATTCCACACAGCATCCTTTGGAACATCCTCGGTGGTGGCTTCTCTTCGTATGTGTGTTTCGACCGCCCCCTGGAGGATGCAAGAGAAATCTTTCGTAAGTGCTAGTTCCCCCTCGAACAGTTCTTCATTCTCTTCGTCAGGGTTACTGCTCCTCCCTTCGGGCAATGGTTGTCCCATTTATCCACGTGCCATGTAGTATATTCCCGCGCTCCAGATTAATTTCGGCAGCGGCGCCAAATGTTTCCCCTACAGGTGTGAGTGTGTGTTTAGTGCATGGCAAATAACCAAAATATGGCAATATACACAGATGCAGACAAATAGATGAACTCAATACTGCATTTTCATTGATAACATGTGCCAGTACATCAGATAACATCAAGCCTATACTATCCCCCCTCAAACTGGAAACAAGGACGACTATATAGGTGTTGGCACGGTTACACGGTGCCAACTGTTGGCAACGTTCAGCTAACCATCGACCTTTAACACACAAATTAACCCATACGTAATTACCCGACAACAACCCAGGAGAGGCAAAAACTCTCGAAATTCATAGTGGATGGACCAGAGGGTTGGGTATGCCATTGCAAGACTTGTATAACAATATGGGAGGCAAATGATCAAGCTGACTGGGATTACTGGCTGAGGGCATTTCCCGCTACCTTGTGGGGAATCGCCATCGATTGGTATACAAACCTAGAGGCTAAGAATAAGATGGGATGGAGTGAATTGAGGAAAGCATTTCAAGACGAATTCAAACTACTGAGAGATGATAATGAGATTGTTGCGGAAATTTACAACACTAGACAAGGTAAGAATGAGAATGTACAAGCATACAATGAAGGCTCAAGGAACTCTCTTGAAGATGGAAAATGAACTAGCGTGTGGGCTCAATAAATGGTGGTTTGTCGAAGGATTGATTCCTTGAAGAAAAAAATGAGGGTGGTGCCACCATCCTTGTATGCTGATGCTTACAATCGAGTGTTGGACATAGAAAGCTAGAATAAGACATCCCGAGGAAAGAAGAAGGCCAGTGATGATGATAGTATCGAAGAAAGTAGCGACAGTGAATAAAAGGTCGTACAAGCCCTATGGAAGGACATGTTGTGAATGATGAAGGAGCTAAAGGCGGAGAAAGAGGGCGATAAGGACGGTAAAGAGTTATGGTGCATTAACTGTAAGGCAAAAGGTCATACAAAGGTTACTTGCCCAAAGAAGTCATTCTGCGACATCTGTCAGGTATTGGGACATTCCATCAAGGAATGCCTGTACAATCTCAAAACAAGCGCACAAGTGCTCTTCACCCAAGGGGAACAAACAACCCCTTCGGCCACACCTCCAAAACCACTTGCCAACTCTACTGCATCTCTTGGAGGGTATCGAGAGAACAGGCGAGGGAACAATAATAGTAATAACAACACCCTACGAAGGAGAATACAGTATGACGTGAAGGGTAGACCCATGATCCAATGTCGAAGTTGCAATGAGTGGGGTCACTTCGTGTGGGATTATCAAAGTGGCCAAAGTAACAATGTGGGGTTGCTATGCAAATGGTCTAGACTCGAAAATCACGAAGACATCGACTGCTTGAAACAAAAGGGTGAATACGTTGGACGTGAAGGAGCCAAATGAGGAAGTACTGGCGATTACTAGACTCCAGACTAAGAAGGCAGTATATCTTGATCCTCGTAGAAGGAAAGACTTTGGGAGGCCAAGGCTAACGTTGCACAAGTGATGGCAAAGGAAAGAAGGGTATCAAGCGAAGCCGCTGGTACTCCATTACGGTTGGGGTCGGAGAAAACTATCATAAGTCAGATGTTGCAGACCATTATACTCGTATGGGTATTAGATCTCTTGCAAACCATGCCGCAACTAAAAATGGCCATTACCGACATAGTTAGTGACGATGTAGTCGGCCAAGAGCCCAACAAGCCAACAAAGAAGCTAGTAGGCAGCTTGGCCATTGACTTGCTGTTGCTGACGATGGGCATTGGGAGGAAACCAATCATAGTCGAGATGGAAATAATGGGATGTAAGTTGAGAAACACCATTGTGAGCATGAATGTACTACTAGAGGAGACCTAGAAGGGGCTTGGAAAGCCAACGCTCTGGCCACCAACTTTCCATTTGGTAGGCATTAACGAGCATGACATTAAACCACCTGGGACGCTCATGGCACAGAAGGTCATCATTGGCACTCAACAATTGTTTTTGGATTTTTTCGTCCTTCCGTTGGAGAAGGCGGCATACGATGCTCTCCTTGGAAGAGGTTGGCTAATCATGGTGAAGGCAAACCACAATTGGAGAAAGAATACACTCTCCATTGAGAGTGACGAGAGAAAGTACATCATTGACTTATGGAGTAAGATAGTAAGCTAGGAGTTAGCATCAAACTCAGAGTCTGAGAATGGAGAGGTCGAGATGGAGGAAGGAGGGACAATGGAACCCAATGATGGAGTATTGGAACTTGGAAGTTGCTTGGAGGATGAGACAAGCTCTCTCAACGGGTTGTTCCACTAATAGATGGCGGACTACAAAGTCTTCCACCTCAAGTGTAACATGTTGCATATCAGGGAGATTGAAGAAGTTGCTAGTACAGAAAAGGCCACCTTCCCTCTAGAATACAAAGAATACAAGGAGGGAATGGCGAGAGTAGATGATACACTTGCTCATCGGTTCGAGAGGGATAAGATGATAAGGTATGAGGAACCAAACATAAAGAAGGTTGACCTAGGGGAACAGGACAACTCGAAGGTGATATTGGTAGGGGATGACTGGAACCCCGTACTGTAGGTAGCTGCATTTAGAATCTCATGGAATACAAGGATGTCTTTGCATGGACGTACAAGGACCTTAAAGGGGTACTCTGGAGCTGTGCGTGCATAGGATACCTCTCGTACTGGGTGCACAACCCATAGGGAAGAGATCATATGGAATGAATAAAAAATACATGGCTAAAGTGCAAGAAGAAATTGAGATGCTGGAAGTTGGTATCATTTTCTAAGTGGAAACAAGTGAGTGGGTCTCACCGATCATGATATCCTTGAAAAAGGAAGTGAATCAAATCTGGATCTGTGTGGACTTTCGGTGCCTTAATGCGATCACAATCAAAGACCCCTTTCCAATCTCGTTCATGGATAGCATATTGGAGGAGGTGGCAGGCCATGAGATGTACTCGTTCATGGATGGGTTTTTCGGGTACAACCAGATTAGCATTGCTAAGGAGGACAAATTGAAGACCTTGTTTGTGGTGGAAGATGGAGTGTATGCATACAATTTGATGTTGTTCGGGCTGTGTAGTGCCTCAACCACCTTCCAAAGGATAATATTGCACATCTTTGACAAAATGTTCGTGGGCAACTTTAACGCTTTTTTGGATGACTGGTCTTTACAATGGATAGTAGACCCACCTCACTACGTTGAGGGTATGTATGGAGAGGTGTCAGAAGGCACAGTTGGCTCTCAACTCGAAAAAATGTCGGATTCATGGTACCGCAAGGCAAACTGTTTGGTCACATAGTCTGTAAGGAGGGATTGAAGACGGACCCTGACAAGGTAGGGGTCATTGTTAAGATGGAGTATTCGGAAGATGTGACGGGATTAAAATCCTTCTTCGAACATGTGGGTTACTAATAGAGGTTCATTAAGAACTTCACACAAATCTCACATCTGTTGGACACATTAACGAGGAAAGTTGAACTGTTTGTGTGGGGAGAAGAACAAGAGGAGGCATTCAAGGAATTGAAGTCAAGGTTGGTAAGTGCGCCTATCTTGGTGTACCCTGATTGGGACAAGGAGTTCCACGTTCTTGTAGATGCTTCCAACTATGTTGTCGGCGCCACACTAGCATAGGGAGGTACGGGAGGGGTAGAGCACCCCCTTTTTTTTGCCAGCCACCTACTCTCCAAGGGAGAACGAAACTCTAGCACAACGGAGAGGGAGGCATTGGGCATGGTATACTCGGTGCAAAAAAATTGCTGCTACCTCCTAGAAACACCGTTCATCTTCTATGTAGATCATCAGGCATTAATGTACCTAGTAAACAAACCTTTCATCAAGGAAGGGTGAGTAGGTGGCTACCCCTGCTATTGGAATTCACCTTCACCATCATGGTATGGTCTAGAAAGAGCCACATCATAGCAAACCAACTCTCAAGGATCAGGTTGAGAGAGACTCCAGAAGGGGTGAATAAAGTTTTCCTTGACGCCCACTTGTTTCAGATCGCTGCGTTGCCACCTTGGTATGGAAGCATTGATGAGTATCTGTCTACCTCCACATTTCCAAGAGACACGTCACCAAGTAAATGGAGGAAGTTGGTTCTCAAAAGTAAAACTTTTTAGATCATCAATGGTTTGCTGTATAAGATGGGACCCGACTAGGTCCTATGGAGACGTGTGATGGAGGAGGAGATCCCTGGAGTGTTAAAGGAGGTGCATAAAGGGTTAGATGGAGGCCACATGGGTCTAAACACCATCGCACAAATGGTGCTATTGGTAGGGCTATGGTGGCCGACCCTACACACAGATGCCACAACATGAAAGGTGCTACTGATAGGGCTATGGTGGTCGACCCTACACACAGATGCCACAACATGAAAGGTGCTACTGACAGGGCTATGGTGGCCGACCCTACATAGACGCTCGAGAATGGGTGCGACACATGCCAAAGAGTTGGCAAGCCACTGAAGAGGGATTTCATGCCCTTGTTCCCTTCGCAACTACTTGAACTGTTCGAAAGATGGTGTCTTGACTTTGTTGGGCCACTAAAAGTAAGTAGTATACACTGATGTCGGTACATTGTAGTGGCGATAGAATAACTTACGAAGTGGGCGCAGGTGAGGGCACTACCAGACAACACTGCAATTAGCACAACCAAATTTCTCTATGAACAAATTGTTACACAATTCGGCATCCTCATCCAGATCACGTGATCGGGGGGTACACTTTGCGAATCATGTCATTCGAGAAATGGTGGAGTTCAAGATATTCCATAATTTGTCCAGTTTGTACTACCCCCGAGCCAATGGACAAGCAGAGTCTACAAATAAGGTGCCAGTGTTGATCATATAAAAGTCATGTGATGTCGAGTAGGAGGATTGGGAAGAAAGACTCCTAGCGGTATTGTGGGCGTATTGCACTATGTACAAGTCAACGAGGGACACACCTTGTTCCAGCTAATGTACGGACATGAAGCAGTAGTGCCAACAAAATACAGTGTATTGATCCTAAGGATTGTAGTGGAAAATCATCTAGGTGATGCAAAGAACTTGAATGAACGTCTTTTAAATTTGACAAAGCTAGACGAATGACGGATGACGACACTGTGGGTGACGAAGGTGGCTCAACGACGATGGAAGCTCTAGTATGACAAGCATCTCCGACGGATGAACTTCGTGCCGGGGCAGTTGGTGCTAAAATATAACGATCGTAACAAACTGTGACTTGGGAAGTTCAAACTTTGTTGGTTGGGGCCATATAAAGTCAGGGAAGTAGGCTTGAACAGGGTAGTTAAATTATCAACTTTGGACGAAAACCCCATCCGAGATCCTATGAACAGATTGAATTTGAAAATCTACAGAATGATGGGGAGACCGATTGTGGCAATCAATATGTTGGGTATGCAACCCGAGGAGACTGGACAATTGGATGAAGTAGGGAACTCAAAGAAAATCTCGTAATCATTGCAAAACCGTACAAACCAAATGTGGATTGGGCTGAACTAGTGACGACACCAGAAGAGACGTTGGTGAGGATGCAAGTGGAAGGCATTGCTGTCCCCTGAATCCACAAACATCTAACAAATGCTTACTTCGGCCCACCGACACTATGGATGAGACTGGGGCGATACTAGAGACTAAAGGCATCGTACGAGGGATCACGCCCAAGATATTTGGCTTACGAAGTCAATGAAGCGGAGAAGAAACAGGAGGAGGAGGAAGCCACAAAGGAGCATGTAGATGAAGAGGAGCTGGAGGAAGAAATCGACTTGCCGAATATGGCGAGACCTTGGGGTTGCACCTAAAAATGGTGATCAATGTGGAACACTACTTTATTATTGAGATACGACACGAAAGGAACCTTCATCTAACTCTCTATGGCAAGTGATTCCCAATCCAGTTGGTCCACCACAAATCGGTGGGGAAGAAGTGACATGGTACCAACAATATGGTGGTAGGTACATCGACGAACATTATGAAGGGATCAGATCGGCACCCTTGTTGGATAAATTTTTTGATTTGGAATATATGGGTATGTGCTATGAGCAAGAATGTTACAAGCGACCGCCGTTCACCTAGTGGTGGTAGTTGGATTCAAAAATTAAAATGAGGTTAAGAGGTGAACCTAGGGGAACAAAAAGGTAATTTGAAGATGACAGGTTGATGCAGAACAAAAGACAAAAAGCTGATGAAAAAGATCAACAAGGTGGAAAAATTAAGAAAGGAAAGGGTTGTCACTGGAGATTTAAAGGGAAATTGACAAAAAAGCAAGAAAAGTGTGGAGGTAAGTTTTAGTTGTCCGAAAACAAGGAAATCAAGAGGTATGTTTTTTTTTGAAGTGTTGAATGTACGGAAACTAGAGATGAAAAGAAAGTTAAAAATATTTTTTGTGGAAAGGATTAAAAAAGTGATGGAAGCAAAGATAAAATTTATAAAGTGGAAAGAAAATATAAAGGAGAGGAAAAAAATAAAAAGCCGTCCAAAGGGCAGAATAAATAAAATAAAGGTTACTCATTGTAAAATTAATAAAATTTGCCCTTATAACCCTAATCCAAAAGCATAAATACTCTCCATGTATCCATTCTGTTTCAAAAGGAAGGGAAGGCAGTTGGAGGAGGCGAAGAAGGATGTTGGAGCCAGTACGGATTTCAAAAGACTTAGGCCACACACCATTTGGATTTTGTAGAAGGAAAAGGTTTGTCTGTATGCCATATGGAATTCATAGAACTTGGAAAGCAAAGTGAACTTGGAAATCAAAGTCCATCCATATGTTGTATGAAATTTATAAAGGTTGGAGGAAGTTCGAAGATTGGAAGGGCAATCTTGCACCATATAGAATTAGCACAACATTGTATGACTGTACGCGGAAGGAGGACATCGACTGAAGGAGGAAGACATTTGTATGTAGGTAATCCCATACAGAGGCATTGACCAGGAGATCATTCCGTACGGGGATATCTTGTATGCTCGAAGGGAGAATGTTGTACGAAGGATGAGAGAAGGGAGTCTAGACGCGAAGGGAGAACTTGGCATCGTACAAATAGTAGGAAGCCCATACACCCAACAGATTGATAGGTTGTACGACGAGTAGGGGGAATTTTTGTGAGGCAAGCAAGAATAATTTCCGTACGGCTAGCAAGGGGAATTTCTGTATGGCCAGCAGGAGGAATATGTATATGGATAGCAAGAGGAAGAGATAGAGGTATGTGCATACAGTGAAGGAGCAACCATTAGAATTCCATATGGAGAAGAGGAGGCTGTACACGGTACAGAGGGATACTGAAGGAGTTCGTATGGGCTGGAGAAGAAACCTTTCGACCAAGGAGAACTGGAAAACAGTCTCCCCACGGGACGGAGTAGCACACACAGGTAGCAACTTGGAAGTTATACATAAGCATGACCAAACAAAAACATACTTTGCTACATATAAAATTTAAATGCAAAATGGTAAAGGTTAGCTTTGGAAACCCTCGAGACAAAAATAAGGGACAATCTTCATAGTCAAGAGCCATGGTGATAGCAAGTAGCAACAAAAGCAAAAGGACCTGGCTCTGTGTGCAGAAGGATGATTCAATCACAGTGCATACCCTGACATGGAAAGGGGTGAGTGGTAGTGATTGCCGCTTGTGGTGGCAAGAAACGAACGACAACCTGGTGAAGACGAGTCTCAGATGGGCCGGTGTAGATACTTGGCACCATCAGTGGAAACAGGGTTTAGGCTGCAGTGCAGGCATTGATAGAGGCAAGAACTGCGTGAGTAACAGTGGATGCAGAGGCGTCACCTCCACGTACTAGAACCACACCACGAGCGGGGGTGACACTTGCACAGTTCACTCCCATGGACGACATAGAAGGACAAGAGCCAACCATCGATTCGTGGCTGCAGACGTGTTGTGACCTTTTTTCACACATCACCCCATTGAGAATGGGGACCCTCTCCTTTCTTGCTTTCTAGGGTTTTTGTTAGTGTTCCGTGGCCTTTCTCTTCAATTTTGCTCAGTTCTGTAAGTTTTGAACGGTTTGAGTCTTATGGATTGAAAGTTAGTTTTTGCAAACCAAGTAATAACAGAGTCTAGACACCGTCAAAGTGCCTAGAAAGGCCAAAGGACGAAGAATGCAATTGATTTGAACGAATTCAGATAACTTTCTATTTTTGGAAAGTTTGTTTTTTTGTTTTTTCCTATTTTTTAGGAAGTTTTGCTTTTGGCATTTTTAGCTCAAATCCCCGAGATGGCTATTTTTAGAAAGTTTTCCCTTTCTTTTAGGGATGTTTGCATTTTGCTTTTTCAGAGTGGGGACCTAGGGTTTGCACTGGTACCACTGACTTGCATCGATCGCAATCGAAAATTTTCAAGTTTTGACCCCAAAAGATAAGTTCCTACATTTTAGTGGTCATGGCGCTTTGGATGGGTTACATGAGTATGGATTTCAGATGTCATGTTAATCTGCCTAAAATTGAAGAAGTTATCAAAATTTGAAGTTTTCCAAGTATTTTTTTCTAAGTTTGGCTAATCATGTTTGGTGTCGAATGTTGTTCTAGGAACTCCAAAATGTCTGCCCAAGCAAGGTATGATGGTACCTCAAGCTGCCAAGTCCACCCTACTCTTCATAGCCATGGTGCAAGGAAGTCCGCCCTCCTAAGATCATGAATCAAACAAGGTCCGCCTTGCAATGAAATGTTAAGGTTTCTAAACCTGCTTGAGGTCTGCCTTGTGGTAATGAGTTATCAACCCCTCCAAAGTCCGCCTTCCTACTTGGGAAGTGAACAAGTAAAGTCCGCCCTCCAAAGTACACATGTTTGAGAAACTCCGCCCAAGCTGAAGTATAAGTGTTATGAACTCCAAAAGTCTGACCAAGCAATGTGGCATTAAGCTGATGAAGTCCGCTCTCTAGGGTTTCTAAACCTTCTCAAAGTCCGCCTTGAGGGAGATTTGGTTAAGTTAAAATGCGAAGTGCACATATTTGATAAAGTCTGCCTTATGCTGCAAGGACAAAGTTCCTAAGTGCTGTCAAGTCCGCCCCATGCTGCAGATGAAAGGCTCCTAAGTGTGAAGAACTCCGCCCAAGGTGATTAATGATGGATCACAACCTAAGTAAAGTCCGCCCTAGGGAGAAGGAAGTAGCATGTGGATGGTGCTTGATCCCTCCAAAGTCCGCCCTATCTCAATTAGAAGTTGAAACAAACTCAACAAAGTCTGCCCTGCTTGTAATTGGGGTCAAAACAAGTCAAAGATTGCTGACTAAGTTTTAAAAAAATGGAATATTCTTCAAGCGATGTCAGCAGATCTTCATGGGATTCGAACTAGGAATCAAAATAGAATGTTTTGAAAAGAGAATATATTGCAAATCAGTTCGAACTAAGCACTGAAAATCAAAATAGAAAATTGCAAGATGAAGAGTTCGAACTAGATAAGAGATGACAGTTCAACTGAACACCAAAATAGAAACATTCTTTAAGGATTCAAAGGACTGAAATGATATTGGAAACAAATTTCCGAAGAGATCCTTTGTGTTTCTAATTCAGAATTCAAACTTCACTACAAATGCATTTCATTCTTTCATTTTCTCATATGAAGTTCGAACTTTGGAGAGCAAGTGGAGAAAGTTCCCAAGAGGTTTCTTGCAGGTTGAGTGTATTCTTGGTGAAGTTCTGAGTTTAACTACCATTTCAAACCTTAGCATTCTCAGATTTTGGGAGTTAAACCAGCTGATAGAAGGCAGATTCATTGAGTTTTCTGAGTTTTCTTGAAATTTCTTCTATCTTGTCTTCTTCTTCCCATTCAATCGAAGGTGAAGCTGATTTCTGAGTTCGTTGGGAATGATTTTAACAGATTTATTCAAAATTTCAATAAGAGGGATCATATTAAGATTGGATATTCATACCTTCTTTCTTATTTCCCGCCTTTCAAAGCAAGTTTGGATAAGATTGATTTGATTGCAAACCTGGTTTTTGGATTAAAATCAAAATTTAGTTACCCTATAGTGTGGAGTTCTAATATCATTTTTGAAATTCCTACATGTGAAAACTCCATTTTCATGACTAAGTAAGAAAAATGAAGTAAAAACTTCAACCACTTAGTCACTCAAAACCTCAAATTTTAAATTTCTAACTTAGGCTTCATGTGTTTTCACAGATTTCAGTCACGATGAAGTTCCCAGTAGACAAGGATGCTCCTCTTGAACAAAGGATAAACTCGAAATGGAAGAATGTCAGTGATACCAACCTCAGACATATCAATTTGAGGGAGTTTAAGAAGAGGATGTTCAGCTTGGACAGCCTTATGCCTACTGTGACCGCATGTAAGATGATGAGGAGTGGCATCGTGCATGTTGCTGGCTTTCTCCCTACTATGCAGTGCACAAAGTTGGTAGTTGAGTGTGCTAGGCACTATAACCTTGTCAGTAGAGATGTTATAGCACCAGACGGAAGAGTGTTGGCCAATATTAGTGATGTAGCCATAAGGGAAGCCTTTAGAATTCCGGAATACCACAATGTTGTGTATGTGACCAAGGATGAGGCCACTCAAATGTATTAAGACCACATGGAGGAGTACGAGGCCATCATCAATCATTCATGGCTGGACAAACCGAGAAAGGGTGTCTAAGTTGTCAAAGAAGAACTTGGTGAGGGCATATTATAAAGAGGATATTGGAGACATGATTGTCCTATTGAACTGAATAATGGGTAATCCCCAAGGCGCTCCATTTGAGCCTTGGATGTATTACTTCATAAATGAGATAATGAATGGAGTCAAGATGATTGACTGGGCTCAGATGATAAGCAACAACTTGGACAACCAACTGAGAAATTTGGAGGGGGATAGAATCTTCTACATGAGTTCATATTTGTTCTATTCCCTTGCTAGAACTTATAGATATAGAGGCCTCACCTGCAGAGGAGAGGTGGGAAACAAGAAGAATCAGTTTGATGTTTATGATTGTTACCCCGAACTGCATATGGAAGAAAAATTACATTTCAAGAGGGTGAATGATGCATTTTTGATGCATATCACACAAACACTGCAAGGTGGATTACATCAGAGACTCTCTCAAGAGTCTAAGGACCTCTTAAGTAGATTCGGGGATTGGTATATCCAATACCCAAGATTCACCTATATCAGAATTTAGGGATTTTTCTGGATCTCCCTACAAACTCCCAATTTATCCCACCAACCGAGTTGTGTTGTTGGAAGTTGTGAGGCAACTGGAGAACTTCATGACGTTTCAGAGAGAGAAGCAAAAGAAGGCAGGAACATCTTCTCTCACTATTGGAAATGGATTAGAGACATGCCCATCATCACAAGCTGCTGCCACTGTTGAAAAAGAGCTGACATGGTGTTCCTTCTACCAATACAAGGCAAGAAGGAACTTTGATCCATTCCGTAAGATGAAGAAGGTAGAAGGAATTGTATTTGAACACATAACTAATTTGGAGGATTATTGGGCTAATGTAGCCGATATTTTCGAAATCAGAAGGAGATTTTGGTGGAGAATTCCCCTAAGAATGGTGAGAGAAACAAAAGTATTCAGGGTCGCTGATCAAATAGAAGACAGTCCTGAACTTAAACAGCCGGGTTTTGAGAAGATAAGAAATGAGCCACTTGCCTTGATTGATTGGGCAGAGGGGGAAAGGTCAGATTTGGCTAACCTCATGATATCGGTAGTTGAATACTCTAGATGGTGGACATCTAAGAGAATAAAGGAGCCGAAGTCAAGAGGTGTTGCTCTTACTTATGATCTTATGGGAGCGGATGACTCTATGTCTCCCAACCATGGTATTTCTCCAGGCAATGCTCGGAATCCAGAAAGTGTTGGGTCTCAGAAGAGAAAAGAACTTGCTGGAAGTTCTGGAAAGGCCAAGGGAAAGAAAATTGTTGGAGATAACAAGTAGGAGACGTGAATCAAATGAAGGTCATTCAACCTTGAGTGCCGCATCTGTTGTGCCTGACCATAATACAATTGAAGAACGGGAGATGGACACAGATATAGGGGATAGTGAAGTAAAAGTGCCTTCTCCTTCGGTTGAAGAGATAATGAGAGAGGCTGTCCAAAATCCAGCCAAGGAACCATTTTTTACTAGAGCTACAGAGGTTGAAGAACCTGAGCCTCGAGAGGTTTTTCTTGATGGTATAGTTACTGGACCTGGAGAAATAGATGGTGGATTCGATAAAGATACTATGGAGCAATCAACCATTTCAGATTGGCTGAAGGAAAGAATGAAGGCTAAGGCTCCTAAGGAAGCTCTTTCAGAGGAGAACACAACAACATTGTAGGCTATGGTGAGTAAACCGGTTGAAAGAAGACAACCCAAACTAGCCAAGAGATTCTCTTTAATTCAAAGAGATAGCACATGATTCAGATCAGTGCAAGTAGCTGTACCCAAAGAAGGCAAAACTCGGGATAACATCACTCCTGAGGATTATAAAATCACCACTATGATTTTGGGTAAGCCTACTTAGGCCCAAGAGATCCAAGATTTTGATGATTCTTGCAATGCTCTCAAAGCAAGACTAGCCATGGAAAAAGAAAAAAAAAAGAAGGTTGAAGATGAAAATGAGCAATGGAAGAGATATGTTCAACATTTGACAAGGCCTATAGATTGGGAGGAGGTACCTGTTACCCTGCCCATACCTCTTCCGCAAGAGTCATTAAAAGATTATGAAGACATGAAGACAACCTTCAAAGAAGTAAAAGAATGGATTACGGATGCCTCAGAACGTGTTGACATACTCGTTGAGAACCTGATAGCAACACATGACTCTACATCTTCCTTATTTAGCAGAATTCGAGACATGGCTGATGCTTGGGAAGATATTGAGGATATTCGGAGGAGGATTATTCCACATCTAAAGGTAATCAGAGGACTTTCTCAGCAGGATCTTGTAAACAGAAAAGTCATCCAACTCGGTGACCTATACGATTTCAGTTCTTGGTACTTTGCCTTGCTTACAACGGTCAAATCTTTGAGAAAATCCGAGACCAAGTGTTCAGAAATTGAAAAGACCATCAAAGATATTCAAGACAAGGTCTTCTTTGTGGCAGCTGAGATATTGCAATAGGATGAGGTGCGAGAGAAGCATCTGCGTGCAGAGATTTTAAGGGCCAAAGTTCAAGGAAACTTCTTCAAAGTTTCAGGGCCAATTCTCAGGGAAGATCTCTCCAGAGTTTCGAGCTTCATGCACATAAATGAAGATTTCTTGATGCAAGCAATTGGCTGGGAAGACACTCTCGCCACCTGTTTTGATGACTTGGATATGGTCGACTTCCAAATTAGCAACTTGCCAAGTGTCACCATAGAGGAGGTGCGACTTCTTGTGTCCAAGTACATCGAATCTACAAAGGAGGAAACTGGACACTCACCTCAGTGAGAATAGCAGCTGCACCACTTGTCTTCTTGTCCATTTTAACTGTTAGAGTTTTGAGAAACCCTAATTAGGGTTTTTAGCTTTCAATCTGGGCTCTTGATCACTGTTTGATCTCGGTCGTTCATTGTTTTCTGGAAAACTATATAAGGCTACCTCCTCTCATTTGGAGGGTGTGAGGTTTTTGATACATTGTTGCGTGAAGGTAATTTTTCAAATAATACATTGCATATGCGCTTTCTCTTAAAGCTTTGTAATCTCTGTTATTTGAGTGATTAGCATGGTTTCAATTTCCTCAACACATTAGTTAGAAGTTAATTTAAATTTGCTTTCAAAGTTGTTAGAGTTGAATGAAAGATTTGATAAGTATTAATTAACGGTGTATCTTTGCTCATACTTTTGGTGAATGGATGATTTCCATTTCACTGTGCAAAGTTAGTCTGAGCCTATCCCCTGTGTATGCCAAAACTTCGATCATAAGCACAACCCATTGAAGATTGCACCCGCTTTGTGTAGTTGTCCTTAGTGTGGCGAAGCAAAGTGCGGTTTCCCGAGAACACCTAATTAATACCGTCTCCAGAATTCGTAGGTTTAGATCAGCTTTCTTAACCCTATCCCCTTTTCCCCTTTTTGAAAGCCTAAATCTTGGAAAATTCCAAAAAAAAGAGAGTGCCTGAAATAGACGAATTTATCTAAGTCTAGAAGCTTGAAAGACATTTGTAAATGTAAGTCCCCCTTGAGATTTTCAGCATACACTACCCAAGTAGCTATCCCACTAAAGTCGCTTGTTCGCACATATAGACCTTGGAATCACCATATGATAAGTGGTGATTTTTCAGGAGAGGATAGAATACCTTTGGGTATCTTATTCTAATGTTTGGTATATGATAAAACGTACACCAACAAGACATAGGGTATTCCCTTGGGAGAAGCCACCTGATGAGTCACCACCACTTGGTAGAATGAAACTACCTAAGGGTGGCGTCAGCGAAGACAGGGGAAAACAAGTACAATAGGAGCCATTGGTAGTTGGTGAACCTACAAGGGGAGAGGAATCCTCGTTTGGTGAAGCAGAAGAGATTGTGCTTTGATTGAGTAAACCCAACCTAGGCAACCCCCTCAACACTGTGCAACACTGAGCCTCCCAGTTGGAAGGATTGGCGAAGTTTTTGAGCTGAGTGGGACACATCGCCAAGAGCATTAACCTTGTCTAGGATCCTTGGATCATCCGCGTTGCAGAGAGGCTCCTAGCATTTATGAAGGAAGGTTATGAAGAAGAATTCTTCAAATGTCTCATGGCAAAGGGGTGGCCAAAGACAAACACAGGACATGGTAGATGCATGGATTTCCACGCGGCTAGTAGTAGAAGACCTGCCTAGTCTCCTTTGATCACTGCGGAGTATGGATATTTCCTTCAAAGATTTGGTTCTGAAACACCGGAAGTTGGTAGTGGTTTGTATAGAGTCCGTGATTGCTTAGTGGGACTAGGTTGTTCGAGAGTCAGAGGCCACACAGAAGACCTTGGCAGATCATATCTAGAAGGTTCAGGAATAGTTGGCTCACGGACACTCCCAAGTCACATCCTTGGAGAGCGCTGTGGCTGAGCACGTCCAGGAGTTGGAGGAGAAGGAGAAGCTGAGGGTAGCATTGGAGAAGAAGGTCACACACTTGGAGGCAGGCATGGCAAGTAGAGATGAGTAGTTGAAGGGAAAGGATTAGGAGTTGGAGACGGTGCAAAATCAGCTCATGGAGGCAGCATAAATGGTCAAGGTCGTGCAGAAACTAGAGTTGGCAGCAAACAAGCATCTCCAGTGCCTATAGCAGCAACCAGACACCCCTCAGTCCTTTATTCTGCCAGGGATGTCCTCTCATCCCTCTCAATAGTTGGATATAGTAGATTAGCTCCCATTTTGGTTTTCGTCGTCTAGAAGATGACTTCTTTTTCGGGGGACTGATGTAGATGGCAAATATGCCGCTCATAAATAAATGTGACTTGTTATGTTTTGTTAATAAGGGCAGTGTAATTAGTTCCCAAGAGTTGGGTCGGTTGCCAACGGTAGGCAATCTTAACCAACCGTTTGGCACTATTTATGTTGTTATTGTATCAGGATTAGTTCATGTTGTTGATGTGTAGAATTACACATGGTAATTAAGAAACATCATTTTGCCATATGCTATGTTAAACATTCATTTGTTGTTATTCTGTTGCTCTATAAAACTATCTCATTCGGCAATAAACACTTGTTCTCCTTGAATGATCAATTGCATCTTAGAACGTGTATATATAGATTTACAAGCCATAGGAAGGTATTGTGAGTCAATCAATTAAAGAAGCTGAATAAAAAATAGAAAATAGAATGCATTGGGGCCAAATTTTTTCATGATGAAATCACCTCATTCAGTATATTGGTAATTTTGCAATGACCCTAGCTAAGTTGAAATTCCTCTAGTGCATTGGCAAGAGACATTTGAGAAAGCCTCTTCAAGGTTCGTCTATCTTTTGGAAGCCATAATTTTGCACACTAACTTAAAATGAGGTGCCATTTGTTTTGAAATTGCGTAATCTTTTGAGAGGATTCTAAATATGCAAAAATATTCAACGTTTGGTGCCATGAAAGACCTATTTTTAGACTTGTAACACAATTCTTCACTTTGCCATGTATAGAAACAATATTCTTGACAAATTAATGTTTTATCTAATACATCGCATTAAGGACTAAACTAGAGACAATTCCAAGTTTATCTTTGAATTTGACAAATTAATCTCTTCTACTGATTCAAGGATTAAGTTGACAACTTGCTTGTGATATCCCCACAATTTTTTCCAATTTATTTCCAGTTACAATCACAACAAGAACCCGTTAAGGTTAGGAAATCAAGATACAATAATGTTGAAATTGTAACCCTTCAACTTTCTGATCACCAAGTGCCCAATATGGGAAGGTGAGAGCATATGGTGTTGAGGGGATCGTTAGCTTCAAATAACTGGAAATAATACAATGCTTGGGCGGCAAGCTAGCCCCTTCCACTTTTCAGCGGGATATGGAGAATATTAAAAATCACTTGGCGGTAAACTAGCCAAGGATAATGCAAGGAACTGAAGAACAATCACTCTACCGCTTATGCAGCAGGAGGACTAGAAATGAAATAACAATCAACTCCACCACTTATTCAGCGGGAGGACAAAATTACAATAGATAAGAAGGCGGCAAGCCAACCTCTTCCACTTATGCAGTGGGCCAAAGAACAACAATCCAAGTATATAGCTGTTAGTATTACTAATTAGCTTTACAATGCAAACATGGATTACAAAATTACTAGAATCATTGTGCAAACTAGGCGGCAAGGCCAGCCTCTTCCACTTATGCAGTGGGACTAGGAGAGATCAAAGAAATTGCTGTTAGTACTACTACCAGCATTACAATATGAATCATAGAAGATAAGAATGAAGAACCAATAGCTACAAACAATTACCAAGATCACTTTCTCTCCACACAAAAGAACACACACACCCAATAACCATCTCCACACAAGAAGACACTCCAAAACGAAAAATATCTAAATCTGATATACTCCCAACACGCTGTAAACACACAGACTAGCAAGCTAAGAACTCACTTATTTACTCATAACTTTTTCCACACTCGTTAGAATCACCTCCAAACAGATGCAAATGAGAGATGCAATGATGGCGATAATGATGGAAATGAAAGACATCAACTAACAATGCCCAAACCCATGGCATGCAACCCAAAGCACTCCCAGCATAAAGCGTTTACAACAGAAAATTTCGACTTCCATAATAAAATTCAATACTCCAAGAAAACCAACGAAAACTTACAAGATGACTCGCTCATGACATAGGAAATGAATGAGAAAATACCCAGAACAAATAGACACTCGAGCAGGAAGATATGACTCAAAAATCACCTACAGCCACTCCAAAAACCGGCAAACTGGAAACACACACCCAACACACCAAAAACTGAAAATCTCCCAATCACTTCGATCAACACAATCTATCTCTCTGGATGAAAGATAGTCATGAATAATCAACTAGGCACTGTCTTTCAAGTACAAAACTGATGGTTGCTAGGAAGCTCTCAACTTCGAAGCTCAACTCTGGCACCAATTCGGCAGCACTTCGTTACAAATATTCATGGATGTCAAAATGAGAGCCCAAGTCACTTATTTATAACTTTTGCCTAGTCAAATTCAAATGCAAATGCCTCCAAATTCGCCCAAATCACATGTCATTTTATCCCACTCACATTTGGCGATTTATTTCATTTCATTTCCTTCAAGTATATGGCACCCAAGATGATAATCCACCACCTAGGTTTCAAGTTCGAACTTTTTCCCTTGGTCGTCCACACTTGAATGAGCTTACAACTATAGCTATAATTGCCTACAACATAAAACATTATAACTTAAGCACATTTTCATCCATATTGCCACTTTTGATAAATATAATGGTTTAAAAATAATATTCATGAAATTGCATTTTGGCGTCCAAAAAGAAGGTGAAATAATTCGCCCAAATAGACTTAGGATAAAATTAATATTTTCTCCCTTCCTAAGTCATCCATCCATTAAATAATCAAATATTAATACCTCATGCCTAAGGTATTAATATATTAAAAAAATACCTTCTCCTCAAAAACTGATTATTGCCAAATTGAGCTGGAGACTGAAGTGCTGAAAATCACCAAAACTAAACTGAGTTGGAGCTCTGAACTGAACTGCTAAAAATAGACATCTAAGTGAATACATGATCCTGCCAGAAATAGCCACTCAGCTAAGCTGCAAAATCGCTGCCAAAAATAGCATTGCCAAAAATAGCACTACCAAAAATAGTACTTACTATAAATAGCATACTGCTAAAAATAGTAAGTGTTTCCAAAGTGATTTTTACCACATTCTGAGCAGCTGCCAAACTTACTAAAAATAGTAAGTCCTGAAAAGGTCCTCAGATTGGTTTGCATGTTATACCATCGCATAGCTCTCAGAAAACCCAGAAAAACCTAGAGAACTCAATTGCTTCTGCCTCCACTTACTAAAAATATTAAGTCGGTCAATTTCCATAACTTGCTATGCATGTACCCTTACTGCAAAGCTTTCTAAAAACCTAGAAGGAATCTAGAATCCAAACTGACAAATTCCAACATGCAAGCCTTCGAAACTGCAGAAACATCCTCCCAAAGGTACGAAACCCCAATTTTTGCTTCCGAGTAGCCTGCGGGTCTCGGGAATAGGCTAACAGTCCCCAAAACAAACTAGAGCAAAAAAAGGGACATTACATTGCTCTATTAAATTGATTATTAAATAGGAATGGTCAATTAGTTATTGGTTGTAGGCTTTACTAAAGTTGTTTTGACTTTAGGATATACTTTATGTTTTATTTCAGTAGTATGTTATTTTTATTTGTCCCACATTCATAATGTGGGTCTTTTCTTGTACTGGTAGTCCTATACAAGAAAACTTTCACATTTTATTTTATTAATGAATATCTTGGTAATCTTTATGTGCTTGATTTTTGCAATATGGTATTCGGGTTTTAGCTAGAGCCATATAATCTATGAGTGTGTGAAGACTTAGGAATTGTTGTTGGCAGAGACAGACTGAGAGATTTCTAGTGTAGCATGATAAAGAGCCAAAAGAATGATTCATATGCTAGATAAGTTTGTCCATACAAAATTGTTTCATTTTTCTACCAGGTCACACGGGTAGATTTGTTGGGAAAATCATCGATAGAACTAGCCAAACAGCCAGGCTACTACAAATAAAATCCAAGGATACTTGGTTTCTTGCTAGTTCTTCTATGATATACTCTGATATTGAGATTTTGTGAGATACCTAAATCTTGGTTAGCTGGTCTTTTCTTTATGTTTATGTATTGTTTGGTTCTTGTATCGGCTAGCCAGTATACTCCTATGTTTCCATGTTGTTGTGTTGTCATCAATAATTATTGTTGACTGACTTAAGTTTTACTTCATGTCTGATTCAACTCTGCAAAGGCGATGTCTCAAAAATTTACAATAGCAAAAGCCACATGTTGTAGTATAGGCAAACAATTGGAATCACAATTCATACAGAAAAACTGGACAAGAATATAGAAAACGATGCTTGTTTTCAAAAGTATCCTTAAATACAATGCTTGGTAGTTAACGGAGGAATTTCCATGAAATCAGCACTCTTACCTTGATAATGGAAGTGCTATTTGAAGGACCAATGGTTATTGGCTAAGACAATTGTTGATCTAACTGTATACCAACTGTATAACTTACACTACTAAAGTCAACAATAATAACACAACATTATGTTGCAAAACATCTACTAACAATAACATGACATGGTCTACATCCTATAGGATAACCTTGGCCTCTGAATCACAAATCTCATTCGTGGAGGAGCTTTTATGCTCAGTCAAATTTGACATTCCTTCATTCCTTGTTCTGTAAGATTAATGTCAACAGACTGTTTTGTAATCCTTGTTTGAATTGACTATTTTGTCTCACTTTAGAAGGTCTTCCACAAGAACAATGAATGTTTCTAGGTGCACTTAATGACTTGGGGCTCTAAATGATCTTTAGAAGACAACTTTTCTTAGCTTATTTTGAGGGAAGAAGGTTGTTTTGGTATATGGCACTTGAAATTCTGACCTTTGTTTTTGAAATACCTTTTATATATATATCTACATGAAATATGGAGCTCTGTTTGAAGAACTCTTAGATCTTTGTTGATGCTCATATTGACTCCACATTGCAAAAAGCCCGTGCAATTTGTTTTCATTTGTAATCATTAGTTTGGAAATCCTCAACCATGTAATTTTCTTGTTCCAGTTGATTCTCATCCATGATTCTAAAAGCTTTAGTGTTCATGGTTTCAAGAATCTTTGCTTTTTTTGTTAGATGATGAGGAAAGAGGATGTGGATGGTGAAGAGAAGACGATTATATTAGTTTGTAAAACCTTGGCCATGATAGCTTTTAGCCTTTTAGAATTTTGGATGACAATCACTTGGAACCGGAGTTTTGGGAATCGCCAGAACTTGCCAGGATTCGGCGAGTCCTGGGCCAGGTGACCCTGGGCGAGTCCTAGGGGCTTAAAACTCAGGCTTGACCAAGTCCTGGGCAAAAGATGGTGAGTCCCGAGACTCACGGACTTGGCCCAGACCCAGCGAGTCTTGATGCCCAAACTCAGCGAGGCTCCAATATTTTGTTTCTCACATCTAACAGTTTGTGCAACTTATCATTGCTACCCCTCAAGCCCATTAGTGCTTCCACTCCCAAACCCCCAGTAGTTAGTGGGATGCACCTTAGACACCTTCATAGGAGGGATGCAGGCTCCTCTGAGCCATAGATTTGCAGTTATTGTTTTGATATTTTTTTGGAACATTTGATGTCATGGATTCCAAATTCCATGAGTTTTGTATACATTTGACAATATCTATTTATCTAAGTTTGCTATTTTCTTCAACTACAATTTGCATTTATACTTATGTGATCAATGTATACTTGTGCATGTGATCAAATTAGCTTCTTTTTGATGATGTTATTGTGTCTTTAAGGTTTTTTTAATAAAGGGAACATGAAACAAGTTTTAAATCCTTAAAAATCTGTAAATTTCTTTGGCTTTTCACTTTGTCGAGTCCTGTCGAGTCTGCACTTAGTTTTTTTGTTGAGTCTTGAGTCCCTAGTTGAGTCACCCTTTCCGAGTCTGTGCCAAGACTGAGTCCTGTTTCTATGCTTGGAACAAAAGGCAAGCAATTAGGTCTGCAACATGCAATGTTAATGTGATAGAGTTTGCATTGGTGGAGTGGCAGGTCGATTCAGCGAGGGATTCAGAAACATTGAGTCTGTCTTAACAATGTGGGAAGGTCTGCCTTGATAGAGTATTCAGACTCCAACAAGCACCACATTTTTTTTCAAGAGGCTAAGGTCATTGTAAAGGAGGATTACTATTTCAAGTGTAGGCATAGGGAGGCTTTGGAGGTTTCCCAAGCATCCACATAAATTGAACAGCAATGAGGGTTTAATTCTAAGCCATTTTTGGAGATCCATAATTCATATTTCAACTTTTTAACCTAGGGATTAATGTCATTATTCTTTTATAAATTAATGGGTTAATGCTAAACATTGTAATTAGTAGTTATTAACAGCTAGTTAAACTTTTACTGTTTTCCTATGGTAGTTTCTATTTGGCATCATGTACTTTTATGATATTTTTATAAATGGGGAGCTGCATACAACAATCCAAACACATTCATCTTGATAATGGATCATGATTTGTGATCCATAACATCAATTTCAATAAAAGAATAAAAACTACAGTTTTTTTCCAGCAATTACCTTCTCAGTTTGAATGGACTTAGAAAGCTTTAAATCTCTAATGCTCTGTGTTAGATGTTTACATTTGTGAGCGTACAAGTCTACTTATTTTATATCTCCTCCTGCAATGCCTCTAGAATTATTTCAGTAGCACTGGAAGGCTAAAATCCAAAACTGCAACTTGAATCTATCTGAAGATCACATCTTCATCCTAAATCTTTGCATGTTTTCATCTGAACTCTATGTACAATGTGATCATCGATATCAAACTCATATGCAATTCAGGAAACTTTTAACAATATATACCTAATGATCCAAATGAAGAAGCAATAATTATCAATATGGTATCCGTAAAAAACCTTGTGTCTTTCAGCTCTCCTGCCAAACGCAACAACAGTCATATTTTGATTATTATCCACTCTACCATCTGAGCAATTAACAATCAAAATCTATCCCAGAATACAAACCTCAAACTCACGTAGGTCAACATTGTCCAAATATTCAATTAAATTATCTAGTGTGTATGAACTATTCTAAACTAATGCCTGGGAATCAAGTGCTCTCTCTTCTCAATTCTTATGGGCTTCGGAAGGGTTAAATTCCTAATTTCCCATGTTAAGTGTTTACATTTCAAAGCCTACAAATCTACTCATTTGACATCCTCATGTAAGGCCTCTAGATTTATTTTAGGAGCATTGGAAGGTAAAATCCAAAGCTACACTTGAATCTATCTATAGATCGTGTCTTAATCCAAAATCTATGCACGATGTTATTATTGGTATCAAAGGCCATATACTTAGTATGGATCTTAAGATTAAGTGTCTAACACTGCCTAATGATCTAAAGCAACAAATAATAACTAACAATAAAGCAACCATAGAAAATCTTGTGGCTTTCAATCCCCCCTTTTAACCACAACCACCCTCACATTGTTGATTCCCCAACCTACTGAGCAATCAATAATCAAAATGTATTCATAATAGAAACTTCAATCTCACATAGGTCATTAATATTCTAATATTCAATTAAATTATCTAGAATGTTCATGCTATTCTGAATTAATGTTGGGGAATCAAGGGCTTTCTCTTATCAAAGCTTCTTGTTGAATCTTCCCATTGCTCTTGCATGTATTCTTTTTATTGACATTAGTTTGAGTTCTGTCTATAGAAGATACTGACGAGTTCCTTTTTGTTTTCAATTTAACTTATACACACAGGCCTATGATGACTTTCTGGAGGTAGTGTTAAGAGGGAGGAAAAGAGAGGGTTACACTTGTGCTTTTTCAGTAAAATGATTTTTAAATTTTAAAGGAAAAATACTAACTGTTATATACTCCAAATTTTCATCTTGAAAATTTTCAGACTGCTTTTTAATTTAAATTTTTACCTTGTTTCATTTTCTCGAATTATAATTGCTTGTTTGATATTTTGTTGATTTCATTTGACTGCATTTTAATAGTTGAGTATTTTGTTCCTGGATTTTGCTTTTTTGTTTCATTCATATTTGCTTATTGTTGTAGCTGTACAATGTAACTGTTCCGCTCTAATCTTGCACATTGATAGTATATTCCTCTCTTGTAATCTCGTCCTGGTGTTCACCTTACCATAAGGTGAAGAAAGGCCATTCTAATTTTAGCAAATAAACTAAACAAACTTGCCTACACTTATTCCTGGAGATATATTTCTGTATCTATCTGTGATCTTGTTTTCTGTGTGAGGGAAATAGAGAGAGAAAGGGGAGAGGGTATGAATGTACAGAGTCTACAGACATCCTGAATGTGGTTAATAGACTATATGCATGATGTTTAAATGTATCATAAGGAATGGATAAGGAAAAAAAAGAGAAAAAGCAAAAGCAAAACAAAACAAAAGAAGTAATTTTGTAAAATGCATAACAAAATCAAGTAGGATATGCACACAGGTAGGGCATGTGACATGGATGTCTATAAAAGAGGAGAGAGCATTTTCTGTGCTCATGGCTTCTTCACTGACATGCATGTGCTTTTTCTCGTTATTATTTCAGGTTGGCAAGGTTTCTAAAGCATTGGAAGTGAGCAAGGAGATGGAAGCCGATGGTATAAGACATAACAAGAAAACATTTTCAATGCTGATCAATGGTTATGTACAGTTAGATGATTGTGCAAATGCATTTGCTATCTTTGAGGACATGCTGAGAGCAGGTTTTCATCCTGATGTTGTGACTTATAATATCATTATCAATGCATTTTGCAAGCTTGGTAATCTTGATCGAGCTGTTAGAATTCTTGAACGAATGCGCAAGGAAAGGCAAAAGCCATCGGCTCGAACATTTACCACCATAATTTATGGGTATGCAAAATCTGGAGATATGAAGATGGCTTTAAAAATGGTTCAACAGATGAGGAGATGTGGCTGCATCCCTACTGTACAAACATTTAATGTTCTCCTATATGGTTTAGTGCAAAAGAAGCAGGTAAGTTCACATTCTTTTTTGATTATTTGTGATAGTCTAACACATTGATGTTAGAGTGGAATACAGTCAACCCTCAATTCAAGGTTATAGCAAACAAGTACCAGATTGTTACATCGTCAAGTATTGATATGTTCTCCTATTATGCAGACGGAAAAAACTTCATCTTATATTTTGGATTGCTACTTTCCTCTTTTTGTTTCAAATAGGCAAGTAATTAAATTGCCCATGATAGATCATTGAAATTCTATCTTAATGCAGATGGAAAATGCTCTCAATATTATTGACGACATGTCATTGGCCGGGATATCTCCAAATGAGCGAACATACACCACTATAATGCAAGGTTATGCATCTGTTGGTGAGATTGGTAGAGCTTTTGAGTATTTTACAAAGATGAAGAGTGAGGGTTTGGAGCTTGATGAAATATCATATGGAACCTTGCTTAAGGCATGCTGCAAGGCAGGAAGGATGCAGAGTGCTCTAGCGGTCACAAAGGAAATGAACGTGGTTGGGATCAAGAAAAATGCCTATATTTACAACATTCTGATTGATGGGTACGTCTTTATCTTATTTTCCTGTAGTCTTTATTATTCTGAATTAAAGTTGATTTTGTTAGGCTACTAGAAAGACCATGACATTCAGTTGACATTGTTCTAGATGGTACTTTGTAAACTTCTGAGATTATGATTAGATTTTGTTAGATATGATAATTGTAAGGAAGTTATTTTTATGCCAGCGGCAATTCATCCTTTTGAAGTTGTTTCTCCAGGTGATGGAGCATTTGGACAGTGGCAGCATAGGAAATTAACAGATGTTGATAGTATTTTCTTTTATTTACTGGGTGGCTTGAATTTCATTGATAGCTTTCTCCTGATATTGGTTGGACATATTTGGTTTAGGGAAAGTCTCATTTATTCTCTTGCAAGTTCTGTTCATGCGATTTTATATCAGTTATTTCCATGCTTTTTCTGTAGCAAGGAGATACCTAACGATCTTTTTGGGCCATTTGTAGTACCTTAGGAATGGGAAGCATCTATGGAGGGCCTTGTTTTCCAGGAGTTCTTCAAATTCCAAGTACATGATCCTGGAAGAGATGATGACATGCTCCTGCAAAATACTCAGCTGTTGTTGGGGCATGGTATGCCAGATTGTCAAACTTTCTTCAACACTTTCCAGATTCTTTTTGAAAGTATTAGAAGTCTGATCTAGTTTCGCCTCAATGGTCTCCAACTTAGACATAATCTGAAAAATGTCTTTCATTACCTATGCACATAGATCATGAAGCTGATCAACCCAGGAATCCAATGCTTGTACCTTCTGAGCAGCCCTTTCGACTCTACGAATTGATTCTTGGGACCCAGAAGAACCTATGGAGTTACTCCCTTCAACAGCAGGTTTTGTAATTTTATGAACGGCTGCCATAAGTTGTCAGTTTTCCTCTTCTAGCTTGTTTTTCTTTGCTAGAAGCTCATCACACCTTTGCACCAATGAGGCAAAAGAAAACTGAGCATCATGTTTAATGACCTCATGCGTCTGTTTTCCCAACTCTATCCTTGTAACCTTATAATCGGCAGCTAACATTTCTTCAAGTGGCTTATCTGCAATAGGTTCCACAATTTCAGCTACCTTCATCTTGTTGCTGTCAACAGTTACTCTGGAGATAGTCTTGGCCTTCTTAGCAACTTTGGATCTGGACTATTTTAGTTGCTGGTAATCAAAGGCATCAGGTGAGATTTCTTGCTTCTTCCTTTTTGGGGTAAAAGAACTAAGCCATGGAGGCAAAGTCATCAACTCCCCTCCAGTAGCAGCCGTAGGCAAAGGAGAAGCAGTTTTTGTTTGAATCATTGTGGTCATCCTGGGAGGAATATCTGTTTGAAGAGCGACCACGGTTTGCTCAGTTACCAATGGGCATGAAGATTGCCTCATGAATTCTTCAAAACCAGAAGTGGAAGTATCAATTTCGAATAACTGGATGCAAGTAGGATTATCCTCCGGAACTTCCAACACACTCTCTTGTTGATGATCAGGAGATGGCTCGTATGCTGAAATGGGAATTGCATTTTGAGGAGACTCATGCACAAGCAAATCAGGAGGAGAAAGAGGCGTCTCAATGGAAACTGGAGGAATGATCTCATGAGGCGAGTTTGAAACTGGAGACTTGGGAGCATCATCAGATTGCTGCCCCTCTTCTGGATTATCTAGATTGATCACCTGAACATGGAATCGTGATTTTTCCTTCCCACGAACTGTCGTCTCCTTAGGAGGAAGCACTACTGCACGACTGACTCGCAACTTGATCCTTGTGGCCGAAGATGATGCACCCTCCTTGTTGTCAACCTGAATCTCAGACTTACGTCCAAGAGGCCCCGTAGAATCATCTTCTTTACCAACCTTGATTTTTATAAGTCTAACAGCTTTACTTTTCAGTCATGCATTGGTGCTGGCCAAGATAGGCTGAAATCTGTCAAGGATGGATATGCACTCTTTGTGCGACCATTGGATCAAAGGAAGTGGAGCTTCCTCAACCCTCCGTGAAATGTATTCAGGATCAAGTATGTGCCCATCATCAATCATCCCTTGTGGGATATCCACCAAGTTCAAATCAACAATTTGCTCAACAGTGAGCCTGCAGTAATCCATTTTCAGAACTTCGGCTTCCGTGCGGAGATCTACCCAGATGTCTTCAATGCGATGTACATGCACAAAGGAGTTCTTGATCTTCTCCTTCATACCCCTATAATCAAAATCAGCTCTAGGTTTAAACCTTTTGAGTTTGATTTCTTGCAATTCAGTCTCCATGGCCTTAGCCTTCACAAATGTGACAAGGGAATATCGGCCAATTTTCAATGGCTTTGTGGTAGAGATCCCAATTCCAACCTTGTGCTTAGCAGACTGAAAAGTATGGACAGCCATGATCTGTCTTCCCAACTCCATAAGAATGATCTTATCAGTTGGGTATCTGGGAAGCATATATAGCTAACCACCATAGCATCTGATCCTCATATAGGTGAAGGTGGGAAACTGCAGAAACAAACATCCATACTCGCGCACCTTGTCCCATGCCTCATCTGATACTCTCTTGTTCCTGAGATTTTTGTCAAATTGACACATGAAATATCCGAAGAATGCATCTTGGACTCTTCTGAAATGCATTTTGCTGGGTCTCAATGCAACTGGTCATAATACTCCCAAACTGGTGTAAGTGAGTGATCACCCTTGGTAGAAAGACCTGGAAAGTGTCTAAGTGATGCTGCCAAATATACCAAATATGAATTCATGAAGAAGGTCATGGTGGTAGGAACTGCTGCAAGTTGTTCGCACAAGGCATTGCTGATGGCTTCTCCCCATGAAATGTGATGAGACTGCCGTATGAACATGATGAACTGATACATCCATGGCTCAAAGACATTGGAATACTCAAGGCCCATCATCCTGCTGAGAAGGGTTATGGTGTCTCCAATCTCCCATTTGAAATCTCAATGGTACAACTTTGCCCACCTTGAGAAGAAGGCTCGTGGCTCTTGGATCCACCTATTGATGTGTTGCTTGCAATCTTTTTCCCTCTTCACATAATACTCTGCTGCACTTTCTTTGGAGATTTCCATATAAATAGGTGCAGGAGGTATTTTGAAGACCTTCTCGATCGTATCTGCATCAAGACGGTTTATCGCCTCACCATCATCATTTTTTATGACTCGTCTCTTTGTCAAAATGATGGGCGTAGGCAAGAACAAACTCAGGTTCTAGGGCAGCCACCGGGAAAGATGATGCATGGTGGATATGGCTGTGCTACAGCCGCTGCAATTTATTATCCTGTGGATCTTCTACCCTCTTGACGAATTCTGACATATCAACATGCCCTATTTCTGTGTCTCTGATGCGATCCTAAGGAGAAGAAACCTGGGAAGGTGCTACCTCATTCTGATATTTGTCATATTTATATTTCATCTTCTTTGGAGCTGGGGATGCCGACAAATCTGACATTGATTGTGAACCTCGAATATTGTGATGAAGACTTAAAAGAGTTAAGGCAACATCATTGTCAGCTGCAAATATCATTCTTCCTTCTCCAAATGGGAAAACTTTGATTCTTGAACTTTACGATTTTGTGAGAGGAAGAGGGGAAATATGTAGAAATGGGAAAATCTTGACTTTGACCAATTTCGGATCTTGGGGAAATTTTCGCAAGTATACAAGTCGGAAAGAACATACATGCAATCGGGGTTTTAAAACCCGAATGCAAGTACACTTGTAAAATTGCAAATAGAGAAACGGATGGAAAATGAGATTTTGACTTGTGGAAAATGACGGAAATGGGAAGTACGGATATGGGAAACGTGAATGGATAGAAATGGGAAAATCCGGGAATGTCATTTTCATGAAAATGGGACGAACTCTTCAACATGTAATCTCCGGTTTTTAAAACCCAAATTTGAAATGGAGGGGTATTTCACACTTTTCAACTTGGAATTTTAACCGAAAATGGTTAAATTCCTTAACCGTAGGGGAAGAACAAGAATTTCCAGCGAACTTGTAATCGGGATTAAAAATCCCAAATACAAGTAAAGAGGGAATTTTGGGAAGAACAATGCAATTCAAAAATCGCATACCGAGGGGAAGATTTCTCTCACAAAAACCGATTTTTGGGGGAAGAACAACATATCTCCAAAAATGAAATTTAGAAAGAAAACTAAGAAAACAAGAAAATAGTAAAATGAAAAAAAGAAAGGAAAGAGAACATACCTTTCTTCAAACTGAAAATGCTTCTCCAAAAATGTAACAAACTTGGAATGGAGAAGAATATCCAATAAATAGAGACAAATCAAGATGCCAAACCCTAGCCACGTTTTGCAAAAAACGCCTTATATGAAAAAATGTGGCAGCAAATGAGTGTTAAATGGCATGGAAAAAGGTTGAATCCTCCTTAACCCTCAACGCCTTGGCATTCCTAGTCAAAATGATTCATCTCCTTGAAGATTCGTGGCATCCCAAAGGGTTAAAAACGTGGTTTTTGGAAAAATGTGGTGCTGTTATATAGCTAAAAACCAGCAAAAACAATCTCCATGTGGTGTGAAAAGTGTCCAAGAATGCATGGAAATAGGATAGAAACCAAAATGCCTTCCTGCAACAAATCTTCCACAAAATTTGCCTTCAAAAGTTCAACAAAAACTATTTCCTTGCATGTCATGTCCCCTGTTTAGCTCTGTCTAGTAGAGACATGTGAGTTAGCCTATTATGGAGTCTTGTAGGTTGGCAATGGTGGATAGAGACTCAGTCAGGATATTTAGTGTTTGGATTTGGTGTTTCTGGCAGTAGTAGACCAGTTTGGAGCAGCACCTTGATTTTAGGAGGCAGTTCCTACATTTTAGGAGGTTGTGACAACGTCCATGGTTGGGGTTCCATGAGACCATTCCTTGGTTTTAGTTTCAGGAGATTTGGGTGTGTTTCCTAGTTTCTATGAGCATCCCTAGATTTTAGGGATGAGACTGCCAGTTGATCCATGATTTCTGACATTAGTCACAGACAGGTGATAGGTTCCGTTTCAGACTTTTGGAGTCATTTGAGCCTTCTGCAGCTATTTGGGTTATATTTTTAATATATTTAAATATTTCCTAAGTTAGCATTTAATTAATTAAATAAGGCTCTGTTTATAGCCATTTTGGAGTAATAAGGGGTTTTTGGCTTCATCTGGATGCATATGCCCATGTTTTATAGCTCGTTGGAAAGGTCTTGAACTTTTCTAAATGTTTCCCATTTGTCAGGGACCCTTTTGATGAACGAAATTCTTTTCAATTAAAAAAGTGGCGTTTTCTCTATACTTGGCGACTAAAAATGAGAAATAAGACTTTATAAGCCTAAGCGCACTTTTCATACACTTTTAGGGTTCGAGCTAGAGGGAAGGAGTTATAAGGAGATGGTAACCTAATTATCAAGTATCTTTTACACATTTCATCTTTGATTTGGAGAATTTGCTCTGGAGAGCGATTCAACATCTGGGACGAAAACCCCAGGGTCTTGCTTGTCTGGGACGTAGCTCCTAGCATAGTGGTTATTTGGTTCTTGCATTCGGTTTTCAATGCCTTAGAGTTGGTATGACATCTTTTCGAGAGGATTCAGTGAACAGAGTTAGGGTTCAGTGTGGAGATTGGGGTTTCCAGCTTGGCATCACCTAACAACCGTACGGCTGTAGTTTGCAGCCATTTCTCTTCCCACGTGGAGCTATGTAAGAGCTTTGGATGTTTGCCGCAGCTTCCTTCTTGGTTTCAGTATTCACTCTTCATTCAGGTTGGACTCATTGCTTATTGTAATCTTCCGGGAATTGTTTGGAATCACTATCTGGACAATTATTTGATTTAAATAAATCAGAAATCTGCTTGGTATGATTCTGATTTGGCTGTGTATGAACATTTATTTCCAGTACTCTTTTCATGTACTTGTTCTTCAATTATTACTTGTTGAAAAACTATCAAAAACACAAAAATAAACAAACCTTCTGCAACTTCTGTCTATTCTCTAAAACCATCAAAGGAAACATAGGAAAATATAGTTTATTAATTTAAAAACTACAGCAGATCAGCAAGGGGATCCATCAGGGATCTTTCATTGCAAATTGGGTTTTTGGGACAAAAAGACAAGTTCGAAATGCATAAGTATGTGAAAATCGGGTTTTTTAGAACATAGGACAAGTTCTAATTTTCACTTACAAGGCCAAATTCGGGTTTTTTGGGACATATGACAAGTTTAAAATTGCACTTTTTCACTTACTAGGCAAAATCAGGTTTATTAGACCAAATTGCAAGTTTAAAATTGTCAAAAACGAACTTTATGCATAAAATCGGGTTTTTGGGAGAGAAATGCAAGTTTTACTTGTAAAAGGGAAATAAAATCCCCACAACAAGTTATACTTGCTTGCACATATGTAATGGGGATTTAAAATCCCTATTACATGTAAAAACCATTAAAGTAGGGGTTTTTAGACCAAACTGCAAGTTTACTTGTAATTTAGCCAAAAAATTCCTATTTTAACTAAACAAGACCAAAAACAATAAAAAAGATAAAAACAATAAAAGCGTAATTTAAAACAAGTTACAAGTATTCATCCTTGAATAAAAGTGCACATGTAATAAGCCAAAAATTCCCCTACAAAGACCAAAACAATGAATATCATTAAAACTTGTAGTTTGAAGAAAATTCTCCACCTGCAGTCGAGGTTTTAAAACCCAAAATTGAAGGAAAGACATAGCAAACGAACCCAGAATTTGACGAAATTCGAAACGTAGTTCGAAGATGGACTGAGGATTAAGCCAGTCCAAGCACTAGTTGAAATTCTGCCTCGGGAAGCGTGCCATAGAGTAATTTTTTTTTTCATTTTTTCACAAAAATTTCATGTAGTGGTCCTTCATTTTTGGAAACAAAAATGAGGACAACAATCCTGAATATATTTCATGAAGGGTTGAGGAAGCTACACTTCCTTTAATCCAATGGTCACATAAGGAGTGCATATCCATTCTTCAGAGATTTCAGTCTATCTTGACTGAAAAGTAATGCTGTTAGACTCATAAAAATCAAGATTGGAAAAGAAGATTATTCTACGGGGCCTCTTGGACGTAAGTGTGAGATTCAGGTTGACAACAAGGAAGGCGCATCATCTTCGAGCACAAGGATCAAATTGGGAGTTAGTCGGGCAGTAGTGCTTCCTCCTGAGGAGGCGATAGTCCGTGGAAAGGAAAAGTCACGATTTCATGTTTAGGTGATCGATTTTGACAATCCAGAAGAAGGGCAGCAATCTGATGATGCTTCCAAGTCTCCAGCATCCGGCAGCAATCTGTTGATTCATTTGATACAGCATCTTATAGGGATTATAGTATGTTGCTCCGAATATTTAGATTATATGGCACTTATATCAGAGGAGAGCAGCAGGAGCAGTTTATGTCCTACAGGTGGTTTGTGTGGGATCATGGTATAGACATGTGTAGTACCTTTCTTTTGTGGATCCTACATGGGTTGCTTCACTTCAGATGTATAGATGTAGTCGTGGGTGTATAGTGGTTGTTGACACTTGGACGGTATGTTCGGAATATCACGAGGATGGAGCTGGAGTTTACCCACTATCCATCTCAGTTTATCGAGCAGAGTGGGACGACAATTGATCCATAGGTTGATTGTCATCAAATAGCTGACGTGGATGAGTTATTTGATGTTACTCCTAGTGAGTACTTTGAGCCAGTTGATGTGGCAGTTTCACCTGATTCTCTAGACAGGGTGATTGTTTCAATGCTGGTTGGTGATTACATATTTTTAGATGCTAGCCTGGACAGTGATGATTTTAGTCAGTATTATATATTGTCTAGTGAGTTGGCATTAGATCTTCCGGCACATTAGCAACAATGTGTGGCAGTTGTGTGTCACTTGTGTCAGATGGGGTCAGATCACAGAGGGTCTTCCATGGATTGGCATTCATTGGATATTATGACGGATGTTATGCATGTTGGTGATCACAGACACACTAGTGGTCTTGGCATTTATGGATATTTGATCTATGGAGATGATATAGTTTTCCATTGCTCACTTGAGGTATTCAGCGGGAGCTGTGCTTCGCTCTGGGACCCAGGCAGTGTTGATTTGACAGCACAGGTGCTTTAGCGTTTTGAGGAGCCATTCCAGACTGGGGTATTGCATGTTGTTTATATCAGAGATGAGCAGTAGTTACATGCAATGATTTGTTTACGTCTTATTTGGGATGGTGGAGGATTGGTGTTTCAGTTGCTTGTGGGCAAGCAACTCCGAGAGGGGAGGCTTGTCATGCCCCCTTTCTAGAGTGGACATCAGAGACGGAGGAGTTGGCCTATCATTGGAGTCTCGTAGGCTAGCAGAGGTTGATGGGGACTCATTCAGTGCATATAGTGATTGGATTTTGGCTTTACAGGCAGTTTGGAGCGAGTTTGGAACAGTTCCTAGATTTTAGTGGGTATCCCTAAATTTTAGGAGGTCGTGACAGTTGCCAGTCATGAGGTTATTCATGACCTTTTAGATGGTTTCAGTTTCAAGAGATTTTGGTGTGTTTCCTAGTTTCTAGGAGCATCCCTAGAATTTAGGAATGAGACTGCCAGTTGATCCATGATTTCCGACTTCAGTCACAGACAGGTGGCAGGTTTCGTTTCAGGCTTTTGGAGTCATTTGAGCCTTCTACAGCTATTTGGGATATATTTTTAATATATTTAAATATTTCCTAAGTTAGCGTTTAATTATTTAAATAAGGCTATGTTTATAGCCATTTTGGAGTAATAAGGGTTTTTTGGCCTCATCTGGATGTGTATCCCTTGGTGTAATAGCTCGTTGGAAAGGTCTTGGACTTTTCTAAATATTTCTCTCTTGACTCAGATCCTTTCGGTGAACGGATTTCTTTATATTTGAAAAAAAGGTCATTTTCTATGCACTTGGCAACTTAAAATGAGAAATATAACATTTTAACCCTAAACGCCCCATTGAGTCACTTTTAGGGTTCGAGCTAAGTGGGAAGGTGTTATAAGGAAGTTGAGACCTAATTCTTTTTATCTTTTACACATTTTACATCTTGGATTTGAGATTTGGCTCTGGAAGAGCTTTTCAACATCTGGGACGCCAACCCCAATGCCTTGCCTGTTTGGGACGTAGCCCCCAATACAATGGTTTGGATTTGTTTGCAGCTATTAGCATCTTGGAGATTGTACGACATTCTTTTTGGAGGTTGAGCGATTCTGACAGAGTCCAGCATGGGGTTTGGGGTTTCTAACCAGTTGGGTGTACTTGGCAGCCACTTTCGTTCCCACGTGCAACACTTGGAGGGCTGGAATATTGCCGCAACTTCATTCCCGGTTATGTTATTCTTTCAGCATCCAGGTTGGGATTATTCCTGATTGTAATCTTCCTGAAATTATTGGAAATCTTCATCTGGTCAAATATTTGATTTTATATTTAGAAATTTGCCTTGAATTGAATTTGTTTAGGCTGTATGTGAACTTCATTTTCAGTACTTTATTCATGTACTTGTACTTCATTACTTGTTGAAAAATCATCAAAATACAAAAAGAATCCAACCCTTTTGCAACTTCTGTCTATTTCTGAAAGAAAATATTAATAAGCAGGAAAAATCAGTTTAAAATCATAAAAATTACAGCAGATTAGTAAAAGAGATCCATCAGGGATCTTTCAAGCGGTGTGATGAACTTCTAGCAAAGAAAGATAAGCTAGAAAAGGAAAACTGACAACTTATGGCAGCTGTTCTTAAAATCACAAAACCTGCTGCTGAAGGGAGTAACTCCATAGGTTCTTCCGGTTCCTAAGAATCAATTCGTGGAGTGGAAAGGGTTGCTCAGAAGGTACAAGCATTGGATTCCTGGGTTGATCAGCTTCATGATCTATGTGCACAAGTGATTAAAGACATTTTCAGACAATGTCTAAGTTGGAAACCGTTGAAGAGAAACTGGATCAAACTTCCGATACTTTCAAAAGGAATCTGGAAAGTGTTGAAGATAGTTTGACAATCTGGCGTACCATGCCCCAACAACAGTTGAGTGCTCTACAGGAGCATGCCATGATCTCTTCCAGGGTCATGTACTTGGAATTTGAAGAGCTTCTGGAAAATAAGGCCCTTGTTCTTAAATCCCTCATTGAGGAGATTGGTGATACAATGAGATTACGGGGTGAAGTTTTCCGAGATATTGTCTCTCATTGTGAAAAGGCCTCTTGCAACATATTAAGTCAGGATGGAGAGTTGATTCCAGAAGAAGAAGTTCTTGCTGATTTACAAATGAGGATACATAATGAATGGATGAGGGAACAATTCTCGACCGCTTCAATTCAAATGTTGATGAAGCACCAAATCTCTTTGCATGAAATCCAGTCCATCTTGGATAAAAACAACTTTGCGCTCCTCCGATGTCATGATACTATTGTGAAGACCATGGTTGTCGCCAAGAACGCCCATGAACCGGATCCTGATGAACTACAAATGATCATCCAAAAGTTTGAAGGATTCGTGTCTTCACGTGCTGCAACTTAAGTGTTTTTCAGCAGTTGTATTTTTCCATATTTGTAATCTTTAGTTGTAGTTTTTTCTTTTGACAAGTTACATGTAAAATCTTATTTTTTTGTAAAATGCAAGTTAACTCATTACTTGCACTCTTGTAATTACATGTAAGGCAACTACAAGTTGTGCTCAATTAGGACTGTAGTTGGAATAAGTCTTAGTTAGTTATTGAATAAGTCTTGGTGGTTGAGAGAATCTCTCAAGTTAGTTAGGATCCTCCCACCTTTTTCTCAAGGCTCCTCTTATATATATACTTGAGGGGTCTATTGTAATTTTTATCTTTTGTAAAGCAAGCAAAAAATTCTGCCAAATTTACAGCAAAGAAGTCTTTGAGCTTTCTTGTGTGAATTCAAGAATCGAAAGGAATAGAAGGAAATTGCTCAAGCTTTGAGTCTTTGTGCTACATTCTTGAGTTTGTGTTCTATATTACCTTTCTTGCAAGTGTTTCTTAAAGAGCTTAATTACATTTGATTTGCAGTCTTTGTGGTTCAAGTAATTGAGGTTAATATAGATTAAAATAAATATTTTGTTGAGAGAAGCTGCAAGTCTTTGTGCTTTCACTTTTCCTTAGAGAATTTAGGAATAGATTTTGTGAGAAATAGCTCTAAGTCTTTGAGCTTATACTACTTCCCATTGTTTTAAGTAGAAAAGAATAAGATATTCCAGTCTTTGAGTTGTTATAATTTGTTCTTGATAGCATTAGTATAGAAAAGGGTAGATAGGACTTTACATAATCAAGTCTTTGAGCTTGATATTGCTGTCCCGTCCCGAAGGAAGTGACGGAAGTCTTTGCGCTTTTAGGAAACTTCATTTTTTTTCTCTCATTTCATTTTGAAAATGGTTACTGTTGTTTATATCAAATTGCTATCCTTTTTTGTGAAGAGAAAAAGATATTGTCTTTCTTGAAAGAAGAAGAAAGATTGCTGTCCTGTCCTATTTTATTTTCAAAGTTGTAGTTAGATAGGGGAGCCTTCCCTTAATTAGGAGAGTTTTACTCACACGCTGTGGTTGAAACCACAATCTTGTATATTTTCCCAAGTGTACAAAATTTTCAATCAACAGTATCTTTCTTGTTTTGTGCCTTATGAACTTGGATTCAAATTGATGCTTGCTTGATGAGGACAAAGGTGTTGGCAAACTTGTTGGAAGTGAGCTTCTCCTGTTTGACATCTTAGGTCCAACAAAAGTGAAGTGGTTTCTTGAGCTTGAGAGATGCATATGGTTTTAGTTCAGTTCTTGAATGCAAATGTTGCCTCAACTTTGTGCAACTATCTGCATGGTTTTTCAGTGTTGTATAAGTTGTGAATGGGCAAATCTTTTTTGTAATTGTGTGTTTTGCTGCCCTTGATTGGAAGCATAGTTCCATGAGAGTATTGGAATGAAGGGTGTGAGACGATGGTGTAAATATAATATAGTACCTGAAGAATTAGTTATGAAAAAATATATAAGAAATAACAATTGGTAAATATAATGCACTAAACAATGAAAACATTAAATGGAGCATTTGAATGAAGGGTTGTGAGATGGTGGTGCAAGCAAATATAATATAGTACTTAAAAGATTAGTTATAAAAATGTAGAAGAAATACCAATTAGTAGACACAATGCATTGAACGATGAAAATGTCAAATATGAATATGTTATTATATTAAAAATGTCAATATGATGACTATATTCAAAATTGAAATAAATTGGCTTGTGCCTCTAATCATCATCCCCAAAGGTTGTGACAAACCACTTATCATTGGAATTGCTTGAATATCTAGCTCAAGTTCCTCCAAATAGATTGGAAAACAATGTTGGCTTTACTAGTGTTACAAGAATTAGACTTTGGTTTAGACTCGACAAGGTGATTTTTGACCCAAATTTGGACTTTGTGCTCAAACTTGGCGAAGATTGAACAAATTGAAAAAAACCATTAAATAAGGATCTTTTTAAGGATTTAAAATTTTATCATGCACCCTTAAATAAATAAAGACACTAATGAATAAACTAATCAACTAGAAGCTACTCTGATCACATACACAAGTGTACATTAATTGCATGAGTATAAAAACAAATTTTAGTTGAAGAAAACAACACATTTTAGATATATAAATATTGTTAAGTGCTATAAAAAACTCATGGATTATGAAATCCATGGCATTAAAACAAATATCAAAACTAAAAGTATATGCTATAAATAGTTGTACGACAACTCCATTGTGGTTGTCTAGGATAGTGTTGTGACGTATTCACACATCGCCCCATTGCAAATGGGGACCCCTACTTTTTTCTTTCTATGGTTAGTTTAGTTTGCTTGGTTGCCTGTTCTTGGCTATTAGTCTTTGCATTGAAGGGTCGCCAGGGGATTCATTAGGATAGCAGGCTCTGCTTGAGTTGAGGTGGGTCAGTAGGTGGTCCAGGTCAGGGTCTCTTTGAAAGCCTTCTCTAGGTCAGGCCTTTGCTCTTGTTTCTAGGTTGTCTTTGAGTTAAGGGAGTGATTGAAGGTTTGTGAGTGAGTATCATCAAGGATTTTCCCTCTGAGGGTTGGAGATTGGTCCAGTTGATGAATGATGAAGTTCTAGGCATTGATTGATGTAAAATTGACCTATTTTGCCCTTGGAAATGCCTAACGACCAAGCCTAGACTTTGAAATTTGGAAAAAGGACAAGAATTTGAGCATTAATGCAAATTTTGCTCCTGACCCTTCCAAAGGGTCCAGAGCGAAATCTTCCTTAGCTCCCTTTTGACTCCTGTTCTAGACAAAACTTTCAGCTTAGACATGGATTTGGTGGAAATAAACTTGAGTTCACCTTTGGAGACGCCTTGGATTAGCTTAGACATGGAAATTTGGGGAAAAGGTCAAGATTTAAGCCTAAAAGACAAATTTCGCTCCTGACCCTTTCGAAGGGTCCAAAGCGAAATTTTTGGATAGATCCTGTCCTTCTAGAGGTACCTAAGCGAAATTGTTAAAATGCACTTTTCATCCAACTTTTGAGCTAGGCACTTTCTTAAGGTGGTTTGTTAGTGTGTCTTGAGGTAAGAGCAATGTGATTGAGGGAGAAGTTTGAATGTTTGAGTGATATGACCCTTCCAAAGGGTCCAGAGTGAATTTCCTAATATCTCCCTTCCTGGTCCTAATTTGCATCAAAAAACCTTGTCCTTATGATGTATGAATAGAGAATTGATGTGTGAAACAGAGTGAAGTGAGGAAAAGCGAGGAATTTGTGCAAAAAGCAAAATTTTGCTCCTGACTCTTCCAAAGGGTCCAAAGCGAAATTTTTTCAAGCTCCTGACCCTTCCAAAGGGTCCAGAGCAAAGTTCCCCAAAAGACTTATTTCTTCACTAAGGACAATGAATGGTGGTCATGCATGGCAGAGAAAAGGATCAAAGATCAAGTCTAAAGCAAAGATGAGTGAAAAAGGATGAGAATTGAGCCTAATTGAGCAATTTTGCCCTTGACCCTTCCAAAGGGTCTAGAGCGAATTTCTCCATAAAGCATTATACATTTCTCAAATCTACAAACTAACTCATTCCCAAGCATTTTTTGAAGGCAAAAGACTTGTTGTTGATAATTAAAGGATGAGAAATGGAGTTTTGTGAAGGAAAATCAAGCAAAATGTAAATTTCGCTCCTGACCTTTCCAAAGGATCCAGAGCAAAATTCATTATAGGGCCTGTCCTTGGAGAGGATCCAGAGCGAAATTCATTATAGGGCCTATCCCTGGAGAGGATCTAGAGCGAATTTCATTATAGGGCCTGTCCTTGGAGAGGATCCAGAGCGAAATTCCTAGGAGGTCTAATGTTTTGCCTAGGTCCTTGAGCAAAACCTATTCCTAAGCAATTTTGAAGGCAAGTGACTTGATCTTGGTAAGGTAATGTTGAAAATGAGGTCTAATTGAGCAACTTTGTCAATTTTCGCTCCTGACCCTTCCAGAGGGTCCAGGGCGAATCTTATTATAGGTCCTGTCCCTGGAGAGGATCCATAGCGAATTTCACTATAGGGCCTGTCCCTGGAGAGGATCTTGAGTGAATTTCATTCTAATGCCTTCTTGTTTACGATTTAAGGTAAGAAATGCTATGTTAGAATGCATATGTCATGTATTCTTAATCATCTTTTGTTTGTTTTGCAGATCAACATGATCGGGCTAGAAGGAAGAACAGACAACGGCGACCTATTCAAGTTCCATCATCATTAAAGACACCTCAAATGCATGGTGGAGGACTCAAGGTGCTTCTAAAGTGTTGGAAGACTTCAAGTGTTCAAGGAGTTGCAAGCTATCCTCAAGATCTTCATTCTACCACATGGAGAAACCACAAGATATCAGAAGAAAGATCTTATAAAACTTTAAAGCGATATGATCTACCAGAGGAGGAGTGACTTGATCGGGAAGGAGGCTTCATCAAACACATGGGAGTCAAGGAGGTACATCATTCATCGAGTACATCAAGGACGAAGGAGGATCAACCAAAATCAGTGCAAAGGTACATTGAAGAAGCAGATAATTTCAGAAGAGTTAATCAATGTTAGCTTCTCATCATCATCACATTGAATATCAAAAACATACAACGTTCCTTGATTAACCAAGCACAAACGCAAGACAAGGTGGCATCCCAATCACTGTTCCTCCAGTCAGATAGCTCCACCTCAGCATGTCCAGATTCAATGTACCTGACTCACCAGTGATAACACAAGCTTCGAGGCACCTACCCCTGACATCTATTGGTCCATTCTCATGAAATGTAATTTTATCACTGGCTAAAGGAGTTTGTTATAACAAACCCTAATTAGGGTTTCTATCTTGTAATCCTAGCCATTGATTGTAAATCAATCAGAGGCATTGAAATGTAAGGAGCTCTCTATATAAAGCTCTAGCTCTTCATTTGTAAAGGTTAATAGTTAGTTCATAGAGGTTAGATTAGCTAATGATTAATAGCAAATAGAATAGCAATTAGAGTAGATTAGGAGAAGGCAAGAAATTATTGCCTAAATTGTAAATGAACTCCATTTTCATTGAAGTTAAGGTGAGATGTGTTCTTTCTTGCAATATGCATGGTTTCTTGTTAAATCTTCATTTTAGATGATAGATAATTAGATTGAATAAGGAAGTTACTGAATGCACTCGCGTGGAATCCACCTAGTCCAAACCACTAGCCTCTTGTTGAATGTAAGTGCGCCCTACGTGGTCAACTGGCATAAAATGAGTTTAATCTCGAGTTGTTACATGTCTATTGTTCATGCATTAACTTGAATGGTGTTCGTGTTTGATGGTGTACGATTTGAATATATTCGAAGTATCGCTTAGAAGATCGCACTGAGTTGGTGTTGGATTGTTCAACCTGATGGTGAGACCCAGCCTAGTAGGACTCCATCTAGTCATTCATCCATCTTCTTGCATTCTTGGCCTTAGATTAGATTCTCCAAACCCTGTATCTTTTGATATTTCTTTATCTTCTAGCCAGTAGATAGGATTCAAGTTCCAACAAATCAGACGCTCAGGCAATCAAATGCAAGTCCCCTTGTGATTCTAGCATAATCACATCAGACCAAATTGAGCTTATCCACACATAGAGACCCTACATACCAGAACCTTGGAGTTATTTCGATTGATCCTTCGACAAATATTGAGCATACAAATAACTTTGTTCAAGAGAGGATAAGATACCTTGGTATTTTATTCCTTGTTCGCATATACATAAAAAACACATCAATAGATAGCTCCTTGTTGATGATGCAACTATGATATCTACCTATGTATCAACAACACTGACATCCAAGGGGTCTACTTGTGCTCTATCTTCTTGTAGAATGGCTACAACTTTTGCCTCTAGATTTGCATGATCAACCCATGCAAGGTCCTCCTTGCTAAAGGCAAGATCCTCAAACTCGGTGATCAATTTGACTTTGGTTCAACCTCCTTTAGAGTGATGGGAGGTAAGTTCAATGCCCAATTTTTTATTCTATTTTAGTGGAGGTGAAGGTTAGAATGAATAGAAACAAGATCATTCAATTTTTGCATTGACAAACTGTTACACTTTTTGGAGTGTATTTTCTGAAAAATACTCCAATTGCGCTTTCATATTGAAGTGTTGTATGGCTGGCACAAGACATGAATTGCAATTCTTTGCAGATTTGGCACCTTAGCACCAAATCTTTCCCACTATGCATCTAAAATGAGAAAAGCAAACCTAATCACATTGTTCATTTTTGAATTTCAATATTGGCGTAAAAAGGGAAAAGCTTTTATTTTTAAACTTAAATTATAGCCTTAGTAGACTTTTACCTGGTTGCAATATCATTTGAGTTACCTTGCATATGTCTTGTGGAAAGAGGCCCCCTTGTCCAAGTTTGTAGATCCCAATCTTAGAGATTATTGTAGCAACAAGTTGAAGATTAGGTACCATACACTCTGAGTGTGTAAATTTAGAAGCTCCTTATTTGCCTTCCTAGTAGAATTGGAATGTTGGATTCAAGACATATGAAGTTGCATGTAAGGGCTTGTGAAGTTGAAAGTGTCGTCAACAATAAATGATGTCCTTTATGGGATGATATTTATTTCCAAACCTAGAATAAATGGATCTAATTGCTTCCTTGGGCCTATCTACGCCGTCATATAAATAGCCTATTGTAGGATTCTCTCCATCAACAATTTGAAGGAGAACAACTAAAGGCCCTATGAACTGCAATTATTCTATTTCCACCATGTTTTTGGGATAGCATGACACAAGGCAACGTGTTTTAAGGGACAACAAAGGACAGTAGGGGATGACAAGGAGTAAAACTATTAAAAAAATATAGGGAAATTTCAAAAATTCATATGATAACATTGATAAGGCATTCATCATATACATTAGAGCTGAATTGAGAATTTTCATGAGAGTCAAAAAAATCAATGAAATATAATTGCTTTCACCAAAGAAGACTATTTCAACCAATGCTTGCCAATGTGCTTTTGACTTTTGAGAAGATTTCTTGTGAATTTTCTTACATTCTTCCAAGTCAATCTTTCGAGTCTCCTCATGAAATGGTAAAGTGAAGTTACTTTCAGGCTTGCAAAGTAATTGATCACTCATTCGTATCTACTTCTACCATCATAGTGCTTGACACATGCAAGATGGAAAAAAAGGTTGCTTCATGAGGCTGCTATTCTATAACATTTTTGCTATGTTACTCATGTTTTTGTCTTCTCTTCCAATTCCAATTTATGCACTTTGATATGTTCTAGATTGGTTTTTGCTTTTGGCCACCGTACGATGGGACCAAGGTGACACCACCGTGCGGTGGACGGGGACCGGGGACACCACCGTGCGGTGGAGCCACCAACGGTGACACCACTGTGCGGTGGAACCACCGACGCTGACACCACCGTGCTGTGGCAACACCGTGCGGTGGAATCACCGACGGTGACACCACCGTGCGGCAGTCACACCGTGCGGTGGGAGCCACCGAAGGTTGTTGCTGAGACATGAACCCACCACCGCACACCGCACAGCCCGACCACCGCACAATACCGAACACCGCTGCACAGCAAGGGATAAAGGAGGAGGAAGACGCACCGCACGACTCTATCAACACGCACAGCAAGGGTTATGCACACCAACGCGCAGCAGCCGCAAAAGGAAAAAGAAAAAAAAAAGAGCCACACAGCCACGTAAGGGCAAAATGACCGCCACAGGTAGACCAAGCAGCCGCACGATTGGAGGTGCCAGTGCTGTTGTTGACCGTACAAAGAGGTTGTATGCCCGAGGTGCCATCGGGGACATTACAGTGCCAAAAAAAAAAAAAAACGACGACGACCAGATTTAAAATGATTCACTGGAGTTTGAAGCCAGGACACTGGAAATTCGGAGTGGAAAAGAAGGGTTTTGACATCATAAAATATCACAGAAATGATGCGCGCCATGGACTTTCGTGGGGTTTTGAAGGTTGTAAATTGGTGTTGGCGGCGGGGGCGCTGCCCCTTGACCCCGCCCTGTACTGCGATGCCCCAGGACCCCGTGAGGGGCACTGCCCCTCGACCCCGCTGGGGGCGTTGCCCCCAGACCCCCAGTTTATGTTGAGCTACAGAAGACCACGGGAAGTGTTGTGGTTGTCCGTATTGTGAGAAAAAAGCTTGCAGCTAAGCATTGGCGGGGAAGCCATAAGTCGTAGAGGGAGACGGATTTGGAGGTTGGGAACAAATAGAGTTTGAGGGAAGGCATTGCAGGTCCGCGCAGTTGTATGACACCAGGGAGTTATTCAGTTCAGTTTTTAGCCTTTGGGGAGTGTGATGGAGGATTTAAGGTGTCTCCTAGCATTTGTGCCAGCGGATTGTGGCCACCTCCAGGCATGACTGGTACGCTTTGAGGAACTCGGAGTATGTCTCGGCTGGACGTGAGGTTGCCTTGGTGGATGCACAGAGGGCTCGGGAGGAGCTGACCACCAGGTTGGAGGCAATAGTCGGGTGAGACTTAGTTCAGCGTACCCAGGAGTTGGATGCCAGGAGAGCAGCACGGGTGGCTATCGAGGACAAATTGGCTAGGGAGACAGTATCATTTGAGTAGCAGTTGGTGGAAGCTGAGACTGAAAAACATGTTTTGTAGACAAGTTTGGGTTAGGCACAGGAGGACTGTGATGGCAAAGGAAGCAATATTGGTGAAATCCGCACTTGAGCATCGGATGGTAGTAGACAAGGGTTTTCAGGCGAGGACGCAGCAAGTGTATAAGATCCGGGCCTGAATGGCGTCAGTAGTTCCTGTCGTTCATCTCTATTTTGATTAAGTCGTCGGAGTCGACTTCTTTTCTTGGGGGGGATGATGTTGACGGGAATAATCATTATGTTATGTTGTTATATTATGTTTATGTTGTCGTCAGTAATAATGAGTTACGGCGGTCAGTTAGTTAGCCGACGGGTAGGTAGTTGGAGTCGCAACGGTTGTGTCGTACCCCTTCGGGTATTATATATTGTGTACCTTTTCTTCGAAGGGGGATCATGATAGTCGTGTCAAATGTAATGTTATAAGCACTTGATGTACATGGACTGTTGAATAATATAGAGACTGGTTATTTAATATATTTCCATTATGTTTTGTGCATTTACTTTCTACATTTAACCGTTTACCCGAGAGGGTAAACAGTTACCAAGACTGTTGGAACTTGAAAATGAAATTACATATTTGAAACCTTGTGGTATATGAAGAGTTGTTTTGTATTGAAGTGATCAAATTGTTGAGCAAACCCTTCTATGAATGTCACAAAATCGATGCGAGGAATGCTGTTGTCCATAGTTTATTTCCTTAACAAAGACAAAAAAATACCTCGTCAAATTAATTGATATGATTGTTTTTATAACATTTGATATTTTGCCTTAGAGTGATTCAAAATTTGTTGATGAGCATTTTTATGTGGGGATGATCAGCCAGGCTTGGGTTGACATCCTCTACTATACTAATGAAGTCCTCATGTTTTTGGGATTGCTAGGGCAATTTTTTTTGATTGGGGATAGCAAGGGGTTGTTTCAAGTTGTCCTTAAGATGTCCTTGATATGGGGACTGTTGATGTGTTTTTTATGACATCATGCAACACAGAATAAAATACTAAGTATTCTATCCTCTCTTGAACAAAGAATTCTCGGATGCTAAACTATGTGATCAAACAAGACGACTCCAAGGTTCCGGTAGTCAAGTCTTGACTTTATACATGTATAGACTCGGTGTGTTGATGTGATTTTGCTAGAATCACAAGGGCAACTTACGTTGAACATGAATGTTGTGGGAACATGAAGACTTAACTTGGAAAACAAATAGCAAAAGGAATTAAGGGTTGAGAAACTAATCTAATTCCAAGATCAATGATAACAATGGATGATGTTTGATGGACACATTCCTTTGCTTTGCTTTGCCAGGCTAGGAACGGCTTCACAAAACTAGTGCAATCTTCTAAGGATGATAGAGGTTTTCATATCATGAACATCCATTCAAATACCCAAATATGGCACAACTTGAACAAATATCCACAATTGAACTTAACAGAATAACAAGGTTCAGGCTAACTTTGCATTATAGCTTACAATCAACAAACCACAGAAAGTATGAACCAAGGAATTATCAACAAACACACTTCTCCTTCATAATCAATGAACTTCAACTAAAAATTGGGAAGTAACATGAAACCATGCAATATTTAGACATTACACAAAAATCCACCATGCTTCAATGAAGATCATGTATTAAAATCAACATGTCTTGGCAACAATTCCTTCTATCCTCCTACTCTACTCGCTATCTAATTGCTATCTATGAACTATTATTTATTATTAACCTTTACAATGAGAAGATTGAGCCTTATATAGAGGACTCTTTACAATTCAATGGCTCAAATTGGTTCTCAAATAAATAAGCCAAAATCTTGTAATAAAACCCTAATTAGGGTTTGTTACAACAAACTTCCTTTTGGCCAATGAAATAATTACATTATAATGGATGCATGTCCAACATTGAATATGCACCAATGAGCGATGAGGTTAGGTATGTTGGGCAAACTTTAATGCAGTGTCATGTGTCACTTGATCTTTCTTTGAAGGAGTCATGTATGATGTATTTTGACATATTGATGTGGTACAATTTGGTTGGTTGGATGATGAATAGGATGCCACCTTCGCTTGTTCCCAATTCTTTCACTTCAAAATGTATAGCTTGATGTAGTTCTTGATTTTGCTATCATCCTGATGTCACAAATTTGCCCTTTCCTTGATGTACTTGAATAGTAGAACATGCTGCATATGTGTATCTTGACATCTTCATTGATTTTCTTGTTCTCTTAATTGCGATTGACTCCTCATGTTCATGATGGATTCTATTTGGAAGTACTTGAACTTGTCATCTCTTGTATTGCAATGTTGAAAATGTGGGCTTAGGTGTCGCTTTCCTCCTAGTCTTTAAGTGTTGATGTTGCCTTGGAATGAACCCTTGATATCATAACTTGAATTGGCACAAAGTCTCAACACAACTTGCTTCTTTTATTGAAAGCAATTTGATTTACATCTAAGCTCAAAGTCTTAGAGTGCACATACAAACTGGCAGAATTTTGTTGCATTGTCAAAAGATAAAAATTACAAAGGGCATCCTCGTCTATATATAGGAGAGGGTTTGAGAGAAAAATGTGGAAGAATTCTAACTGATTGAGACTTATTCCACAACTAACTAACTAACTATGACTTATTCAACATTGCAAGTCCTATTGCATTTCGACTTGCAATGTGATTACATGTAATTACAATTTACAAGAGTGCAAGTAATGTGATTACTTGCAATTACAATTTTCGACATTACATGTAATTTGTCAAAACAAAATTACAAATGCATAATTGAAACTAAGTGTCCAAAGACACGATTCTATTACATCATCCTCTGTTTGATCTTCATGCTATTATAAGACATTGTGATTGAAGAACTCGGGTTTGGGAATGGCATCTTAACACAGAACAAGAACTTGCACCCTTGATAGTCTTTGTGTCCTTGGCCAACAAACTTCAACCTTATCACATGCTTGGGGTAGTACCATTTCTTCAGGAGGGAAATTCTTCTCTTTGTCGTGTTCTTTCTCCATGCTTGATTCACTTTGTCACTGGATGACTTCATGAGGATTATCGACCCTTGGGCTGCCCCATGAATTACTGTTGTATCTCTTCTTTTGTTTACTGATGAAGAACCCATAACACGTTATTCAAGATGAAATTGTTATAAAACAATGCCCATGCCTTGATTTGTTGGTCTGATAAATCATGTGTGCAAACAAGACTGACTAGGGAAGGGATAAATTGATGCAAAAATGGGCTCACAAGTGAATTTTGGGTTTTGAGGACTGCATTACATGTGTGGAAAAACAAGAGTGTTGACTTGCAATTGTGGAGAACGAACATGCAACTTCATATGTGTAATGGGAAATACAAGTTTGCACTTGTAATTGGATCCTAGAGACTCGTTCTTAAGTGTTTTTTGAGTGCATTTTGGACCAATTTCGGGTTTTGGAAGGTGGAGTGCGAGTGCAATATAGGGAAAAAAATTTACACTTCCACTTGGAATCGGGTCTTGAAGACCCGATTGCAAGTAAGCATTTTGATTGGGTATAAGCTTGCAAACTTGTGGGGAAGCCTTCGTAATCTGTCTTTAAAACATAGGAGTTTTGTGGAGGAGAGTGATGTTTGAATGTTGAGAACCACTTGCAATCGGGTCTCAAAGACTCGACTGCAAGTGATATAATACGCCAACATATAATAGCAAAAGGGCTTGCAATCGGGTCTTTAGGACCCCATTGCAAGTGATATTTTACTATTTGCAAAGGGAAAGTTAAAACTTGCAACTATGCTATGAAAACCCGGAAAGCTTCCTCAAGGCAAAATGGGGGAAATAGATAACCATGACACTTGTAATCGGGTCTTGGGGACCTAATTGCAAGTGAAAAGATTTGCTTAGGGGAAAATAAGCTTGTAATTGGGGTTTTGTGAGCCAACTACAAGTGAAAGGAGTAAACTTGCAGTGAAAAGGAAATTCATTGCTTGAGAACAAAACGCCTTTAGGAAGACAAATCAGGGCTCAAGAAGCCCGACACAAGTGCATATGCATCACTTTACTGTTGGCATTATGTTGTCATTGATGTAAACCGGTATAGGATAACTACCGGTATAAGAGATGTATGTGTAACACTGTCATGGATGAGATATCATTGATATCACCTTGTGTTGTAGGTTACCGGTACAGTGTATCATTCGTGAGGAGAGTATGTCAACTGGTAAGTGAAGTGTTGACAATGAGCAGGATGCTTGGATGTTGTTTGTGATGAATAGGCGGAATGTTACCTAAATCACATCAACACTAGAGGAGAAGGATGAACAGGTCATTGGTATGCTGTGTGGTTGCAGAATAGCAGGACTCCCACCAGATGAAGATGCAGTCACCATGTGAAGAGTTGACTAACAATGAATGTGCCCACACCGGATCACATGTGCCTGTTTGAAGATGTGCTGCACAAACAAGGAGGTCACATGAGTGCATTGCAGGAAGCAGATGACAAGGAGTGCATTGCAGGAAGCAGATGACAAGGTGCCACTCCACCAGTAAGTGGAGCTTATCTCCTATTATGCATAATGTGCATTATAGTTCTGTGAGATAAGGAAGAAGAGGTAAAGGCAAGTTTTTGAAGGCTCACACCGGATCTACCGTTGAATCAAAGGAATGCCTCAAGTGCATGAAATCAGGGCTATGCACTAAACCGACAAAGAAGGCATGTTGGGATGCTGGTGCAGATGAAGAGTGATGGGTTTGTCAACTTGACAAACCAGCTGAGATGATATTCAGTCTGATGATGAAGAAGGCAAAGTGGAGCAGCTGAAAATAGAGAATGAAACTGGCATGCAGATGCCTTAGATGGAAACCACTGAAGGTTGATGACATGATGTCATCAGGATGGCTACTGGTAAGCATGAGAATCGGTAAGGAAGCGAAGAGGCTAAGAGATGTGACTCTACCTAATGAGAATGAGCATGCTATGGATAGACATATTTGGTGATCGGTTAAGGAGTTCTACTGACAGTTCAACAAAGAGCAAACATGAAGGTTAACCAGTAAAGTGTGAGATACCGGCAAAAATAGAAGAACTGGTTGAGTGGTTGGTCGATGATCCTGTTCATACCGACACAAATGATCTAGCAGAGGTGGAGGTCGACGTGGATGCCACGTAGAGATGAAGTGGCAAGCTCGTAGAGGTCGGTGAAGTGTTGTGTAGGGATATGTGTTTTTATAGGTGTGCATTTAATATGGATCCTGTGATTTGTGGATCGGATCAGAGGAGTGTGGCTCGAGGAAGAATGAATGATAGATTAAAATCAGGGAGTTGTTGGCGCTTGGATCGAAGCAAGGAAATCGGATTAGATGAGGACCTCGAGAAGGAAACAGCAGAAATATTAATGGTGTTTTGACAGATGCAGGTCGAGATACAGGGCCGTGGTCGCCAAGTTTAGAAACCATGTATTGGAAGGCACGTTAATGGCGGTGATATGCAAACAACTGTTTGGGGGATCAGATCTGATTAAGATCTGATTGGATTTGGTTTGCCTCGAGGTTGATGAAGAAACCCTAACCGCCTGAGATTTGAATTGGCTTTTAGTGGGAAGACCGGGCTATAAATATGCAAGCCAAGGATATTGTTGAATGTTGCTGGCTGGGAGAGGATACAACTGTTGCGAAGTGATTGAGTGCTATAGGAGAGAGTGTTGCTACTGCAAAAGAGAGAAAATCAGTTAAGTGCTCATCGAGAGTAAGAGTGGGAGAGAGAATCGGGTTGAAGAGTTCAACCGGTAAGAGCGAGGCAACCGGTAGTCGACCATTAAGTCTGACAGAGAAGGAAATCGGTGGTGACAAAACCGGCATAAAAGAGCCATAGCAGATTGCAGAGAAGGGAAGCTGAGGACCAACTGGAATCAGATGATAGATATCAAGACCGGTGGTGGAGAGCAGCAAAGTAGTTGACAGAAGAGGCAACCGATAGAGAGAACCGGTAGAGTGTAAACCGGTAAAGCAGCAGGGGAGAGAGGTGAACCGGTGTAGCAAAGAAGGTGTCTCACCGACAAAGTAAGGTATATGAAATGGTCACAAGATTCACTTGTAACAGAATGATTACTTCTGTATTTGATGCTATCATTGTGATCATTGAGTTGTAGCTCGATGCAGGGGTTGTAGCTCCTTTGGGTTGGTGCCCATAAATTAGCAGGGGTTGTAGCTCCCTTGGGTTGTAGCCCATAAACAAGTTAGGGGTTGGTGCCGTAAACATTGTAACAGAGATTCATTGTGAGGCTGGATTGGAGTAGTAGACTCCAGCAACATTGCTCACCAAGGTTTTTCCCATCTTGGGTTTTCCTCATACATACTGGGTGTTATGTGATGTCCCCTTGTGTGAATGCTTTTGTGTTTAGTCTCCTTACTAACTGGTAATTCTGCATTCAGTTAAGATCTATTATTTGGTATACTCACATAAGGATAGTTAAAGGGAATAGTTTAAGAACCACCGATTCACCCCCCTCTCAGTGGTGCATTGTGTCTAACATTTACATCCTTGCTTAAGATACAACAAATACTTGCAATCGAACCCTAAACCCCTGACTGCAAGTGCATGGACTAAATAGAAAGAGAGGTTACTTGTACCCAAACTTTAAACCCACGATTACAAGTCTATTGTTATATTATAAGAACAATGAACTTGTAATGCCATAACATATACTTGTAATCGGGTCCTCAAGACCCGATTACAAGTGATTGAACTTTAACTTTAAAACAAAAAAGCGACTTGTAATCGGGTCTCTAGGACCCGATTACAAGTAAAACTCATTTACTTGCAACAGCATCTAAAGTTCCTATAACTTGCAATGACATTAGAAAGTTCCTACTTGCAGTGACTGACCTGAAACCCGAATTTGCTCAGAAATCTAGGAAAATGAAGGCCAAAACTAACCAAAACTTGGACAACAGTGGCAAACAAACCCACACATGATTCTGCATTAACAAATATGAGTTTTGCACCTCATAAAACATGCTTTAGAGACAAAAACGACACATTTTGACTAAAAATTCATAGGGGTTGTCAATTTTTTGAAAATTCAAAAATTGAGACAACATAGGAGAGGATCAAACACCTAGTGCTTGTTTCTTTCACTTTTCTACATTGTACCATCATTTTTCAAGGTTTTGACAGTATGCCATCAAGCATTTCGTGTCTGATAACATTGAACATCTACTGAGAATAATGATGCTTACATGTAGCTGACTGATATGGATATGTTTAATTGAGTTTTTGTTATGCAAAGTTCATCTTTGTCATGAATTGTGTAAGGCCATCCATATTTAATCTTTCAACAAAGAGATCAAAAAGTTAGAAATCTGAATATAAGTCTGTTCTATCGCTTGTGTGTAAATGAACTTACACTTAAATTTTTTTTAGTTGTAATGTATATTGAAGTTTTGTTTGTAATTTCTTTTCCTAAAAAGTTCCATTTGCTTCTGTTCCCTATAGAAGTACGCATTTTTTCAATTGAGATATGACTATCCATCTCCACTTCCTAAAAACCTCATTTTGTGTTTGTGGTTCCCTGCTTTGGAAGTTGTGGTTCATCAACATTTTTGTTAAATGAGCCAATGTTATTAGATCTATTTGATTGGGCAGTTCTTGTTGTAATTGGATAAGGAACATGTAAGATAGGAAGGGAGCTGTATCTGATTGGATGATAGGAAGGGGCCAGATAAGAGGGGGAGCTTTGACTGATTGAAAGAGTTAGTCCCCAGGCTAGCCATGTGTTAAATAAGTGATTAAAAGCCAAAAACTAATGGAAAGAAGATACTATATAAAGCTGAACCTTGAGTATTCTGAAAACAGTGAGTTCACACAATTTTTAGAATATTCTAATATTTTTCTAACTTAATGTATAGAATAAATCTGCAAGTATATCAAAATTATTTACAATGTTGTCAGCTCTATGTCATAACTAATTTTAAAATTTGAAAAATATACAATGATTACAGCCAACTAACTCCCATGCCCAATAAGGTCATACTACTCTTAATTGCATTGATTTTTCTTTTTCGTTAAAATATTGGTAAATCAGTGTGTTAGTTATCTGATGTTTCTTGTGTAGCTAATTGTCATTTTCTTTGTCATGTTTCTAGGTGGGCCCGGAGAGGTGATGTTTGGGAAGTGGCTGATTTGATGCAACAAATGATTCAGAATGGCAGCTCACCTGACATTCATACATACACATCATTCATCAATGCATGTAGTAAAGCTGGAGACATGCAGGTGAATAATGTATTTGGACATTGTAGTGGTTGCACCTTTATTTTAGGATGTAACATCAAAATATAAACTCAAGAATAGTTACAGTCCAATTATTTTATAGGATGTTTCATGTGAATGAAGGGTTACATTGACCAATAGGCACATACTTTGTATTAATTTTATTATCTTCCCATAGATGGTGAGAAGTCACAAACCCTCATATGCTTACAACTGTTGGTAAGAGAGGTGACTGTTCATAACTAATGCTTTGCTTAACCTTTTTGAATCGTTTCTTAACCTTCCCTCCAATTGCATCTTAACACTTGATAGATGGTTTTATTGTGGGGACGGTTTATCATTATTTGATATGAACTGTATTATCATTATCGCTGCCTGAAGTAATAAGATCGCTGCATATTAGCATTTGTTTGTTCTTATTTAAGCCATGCATAGTCTTAGTGAGTCACATCACTTCAACTAATTCCTTGATTACAGATTACTTATGAATTGTTTCCTTTTTAACTTTAATTCGGAAACTCTTAGTTTGCTGTTCATTAATTAATCATTGCTCCTCACAATGTCAATTTGTCCCTTAAATATTTTATTTAGATAAATCAGTCAGCATCCTTTGATTTTGCTAATCGCTGCCTTTTGTTAAGATTGTTTGCCTGGGATCGATTCAGAAAATTGTGAAGTCTTTTTGAAAAGACAATTTTCTTTATTAGGGTTTTTATTGTTTAGGCGGGGGCATGACACAAACCTTTTCATAATATACAGAACTTGATGAACCCAACAGTGCTTTGACAGCCCTTACCCTCTAGACCATCTATAGGTATCTTCTTCTAAGGCTTTGACAGGGGTTATGAATACATTGTCAACCATTTGACAAGACTCTTCAGCTACTAATGCAAGGTTAAGGTATCTACAAAGCTCATTGAAATGTTCAATAGTCAAATATTGTAATGTCCCCTTTTTAACTAGTTCAGTATGGTGGACTGTTAGCCAATTCAGTTTGGTTCCCATAGGCTAATGAGTTAGGGTTAGGGAACTTTGGAGGCATGTTATCCAGCAGGATGGCAATATTAGATGTTTATTTGGGCTTCGACAATTATGATGAGCCTTATGCCCTTTTTTGGAGTGATTTCAGATGAATTTTCTCATACTTGCTAGTTTTAGTATGTTAGTTCCAAGCATTGACTAAGCCAGTTGTCAGAATGTCTATTTTTAGACATGTCAGTGGGAGCAATGGATATCATTGGTTCATAAGTGTTGTAGTCTGGTGATTTTATTTTAAATAACTATGAGTTAATCTTTTATAAAGTTAATTAAATATGTAACTCTATTGTTATTTAATATATTTAATAAACGACCATTTGGGCACTAAGATTAAAGTGCAATACAAATATTTAATAAAGGGGGCCTTTTGGAGACTCAAATGCACTTTATGAAAGTCTTTGATTTTATTTTAATATTTTTAAAAGGCTTTTTGGGAGAGGCTGACCTCTTTTGAGAAAATATAAAAGGGAAAGTTGGAGCTCATTTCTCTTATGCTAAGTTTGATATTTTGGATATCGCTATTGCTCTTGGAGAAGATTGTTCTTCTTAGGTTTGAGGACGAAAGCCCTTGCAAGCGACATTCTCCACGTTATTGAGAGATGTAATCAAGAGCATAGTTTGAAAACTCTACGGACTTGCAAGACTCATGATTTCGTTGGCGGGCCGAGTCCGGGTGAGTGTAATGTCCCCTAATTAGGATCTGTGCATAAGCAATTAATAAACAAGTTATAATCTCATTTTAAGTGAATTCAATCTAAATTAATAACAACTCTAAGGATCAATCCCTGTTCGTCAACTATTCCGTCCCTTTTCCCAGAAGAGGTTCTTGCTTACCTAGGGAGCTCGACACCAGTTCTCTCTTAGGTCCCAGATTACTTGACTCAATCCTCTCGTCCTTAGGGCTCGCAACCCAGACTTAGGAGGAGTCTTCACCCTTAGGGCACCCCTTGATTGGATTTACTCTGCCTCTCCCTAGCAGCCCATCTCCCTTGGGGATTTGGAAGAATACGGATTCGGTTGTTGATTTTAGGATTGAATTTAGAGTTTGCTATAGTATTTTGATGTTTAACTTAACATGCACTTCGTGAGTAATTAGCTTTATTGTATCTTTAAATTAATTGTCTAACCATTGTACATTAACGTTGTGTGAGTATTCATTTATTTTATATTTGCTTGTATTACACATTAATTCCGATATTTGGTGTATTTTGAAAATATAGGAGATTAATTCTTTATAGTGATGAATTTATTCAGCTTCTTCAATCCTGGGTATATTGACCCATAGTCATTAATTCCTTAATTAAATTTATATTCATTTAGCCATTTTTGACAAACTTAATTTCATTCATAATAGATGCTTCTCGTGTTGGAATACATATATATGTATTATTATTATTTAGACTATATGAATTATAATTAAATTGTATGTGTATTACAATATATTGAAGATGCAATATATATTTTAGCCCATTTAAAAAATCCAAAATCGCATAGTGAATTGTAATTCATTAAAGTTGCCTTTAAGTTTAATTCGCGTGAATGTATTAAGATGCATTTTCGCCTAATGCTTAACAAATGTAAATACCTTGCAGTATGTTCAAATTTGTATGATAATCGCAGAAGGGCGTGAAATACTTACCTTGGTTCTCGATGACCCTTTTACTGTCGCTGCATACCCTTAGATTTCCCGCAATTATCTTCTGTCACTTCCGCGTGATTCGTCCGTGCCTTTTTTTTTTCTTCATTCGCAGTCCAGGGTGTAAATATACATCTGAATGGTTGCGTGTAGGGTTACGATTGTAGGGATTCGGTGCCATGGAGGAGTCCCGTCGATTGGTTCAAATCCTTTCCTCTTGGGCGACGAAAACGAAGAAAACCCTAACCGTTTCCGTGGATGCGATATTGTTACATTCTTTTTGAACTTAGAAATCGTGCTTTCAATATTGATATCGTATGCCTGATTCCGCGCGATAAGAGAAATAATATTTACGTTAACATTGGATATTAATAATAGTCATTTGTCACTATTTAAACTTTAATTAGAATTTGTATATTAAAATTTATTACATATTTGGTCGGGCTATCACAGTGAGTCAATTTAACAGACTCGCGATTTCCTTCAGTGGACTCAGCACGAGTCTGATATCGGGACTCGCAATTTCCTTCAGTGGACTCGGCATGAGTCCGATATCGGGACTCACGAGTCCATCATCAGGACTCTTGCCGTTTGCTGGAAACAAATAGTCAAACTTAAAACACATCGTTTTTTCACTTTTCCTCATTTCAGTCATTTTGGTTTCACATGAGGCCATTGACTTGGATGAAATTGATCCATATGGTGATTGGATCAATTAACAAAATGATGGTGACGATGTCCTCCTTACTAAAGAAGATCTTGCAGAATTATAGAGAGGAGTAGCAGAAGAAGCAGAAGCAGCAACATTGGATGAAATGGAGAACGAAGACGAGGACTTTGATGTTGAAGAAGAAGAATCAACTCATCATGTAGATACCTCAGCACCTACTGGTTCAAGGCTTGAAAAATTGCATTATATTACAAGAGGAAAGAGGAAGATGTAGTCTTTAGTTTGCTGTTTTTCACATTTGGACATATAATTATATGTAATTTTTTAAAAATTCATAAGCTTATGCTGCCTGTATACATTTTAAAGTTTGAAACTATGAGTGTGAATGATGAAATTTCAAATATTGAGTGCTTGGAGATCATTTGACGTGTAATGTTTCAATTATGGCTCTTATGTTCTCTAAATGCATTAATTTCTTTTTGTTTTTTGACAAAACTGCGGTTTTCCTTTTTGCTGAGTCCTTTCCTAAGTTTTTGCTGAGTCCAAGTCCAAGTCCAATTTTTGGGTTGCCGAGTCTGCAGCGAGTCCGAGCTTTCCAATTATGGTCAAGAGAATATCTTGGTGATTTCATACAGAGATCACAACTGGGTATTATTGGAGTTTGATAGCTTCTTATTCTTCAATTCTCAGAGCTTTAGACTGTTGGATAATATTCATTGTGGCTGATAAAGAGTATTGTAGAGGTTATTGTGTTTGCTGGTCACTTTTGTTGTTTGTACACCTTGCTTGTTGAATGGCTAGGTTTAGGAGGTTCTAAGTTACTGTTTTTGAGGCATTTGGACTTGCATTGACCTTCTTTACCATCTGCGTGGATTATTGAGAAGTCTTTAAAGTGTGGCGTCCAGTTTGGGAGTGCCAAAGTGCAAATTTTATGAACAACTCAAGTTATTTGAATGCTGCATTTTTTGGGTATGTTTGAATTTTTGAAATAGATATTTAATGCTATTTGATGATCTAGGTTGCCCTTACATTTGAGGAAATTTGTATTTTCAGATCATATTTTTGAGTTGTTTATTTGTTGTAAGTTACTTTATTACCTGCACTTAATTGGTCATCTCAAAACCATTGCAAAAAAAGAAAACAGAGGCAAACAGGGCAGCATATTTCAAATATGCAGACTTGTATCCCCTTATTTCCTACACAAAACTTCTGATAGGTTTTCTAACACTGAGCCAGCTGTTCACAGTGATACCTTTACTCCATGCCTTCAAGACGTTACCATGCTCTATATATTTCACAAGATTCCCTTGTGATCTTCCTTTAACTCTTGAACAGTCCCTTTGTCTCATAAGGAGTCTTTTAAGTCTTGAGGAGTTTCTCTATGATAACTAACATCTTACAAATGATCAAAATCTTTGACAATTCTTTCAAACGCACATAGGACTGCAAACTTTTTTGATCTCCACAAAAGTTGACTAAATACTGGACAATCTCTTCTTACTTGATCATAATAGGTCTGCAAATGCATTTGGATGACTGTCCATGGTATGCAGATCTCCTGATCTTGTAAGACCTCTTCAATGTCTCACTTTTCCTTATAAAGCCTGCCCTGGACATACATGAAGGTTTATGACCTTCCTTTGGCTTTGGTAAGACACTTTACACATTTTCAACCTGCAAATGATATCATTTGAAGGAACAAAGAAATTTGGAGAATCTTCCATGTTTTTACAACTCCATAAAAACTGACCTTTCATTATGTTATAGAGCCAAAGCAAGAAGAAGACCTATACAAAGACATGATCATTTCTTTACCAGCAATCATGCCTGACAAATCTTGCACAGCATGACTATGTTCACCTGCATAAGTTTTTCCTTTGTAGATATCTCTCCAGCGTTCCAAAAACTTGACAAAGTTTAACAAACTCTTGAGGTGTGTGAAAATCCTCCATAAGATTCTAACTCCTACATCACTGCAGAGTGCAACACATGTAAAACTTGCATTCTTGAAAATGTTTAAGCTAGTGTTACAAGACTCGCAAAGTCCAGAGGCGGGTCGCTCTTGCCGAGGCCTATGGCCTCTGGACTCGGACTTGGCCGAGTCTGGCTGAGTTTTGGCAGACTCGCTGAGTCCTGCGGTTTAGACTCTGCTGCGTAGGCAAAAAATAACAAGTTAAAAAAAAATGAAATGACATTAGTTTTAAATGAAAAAAAGGGTTAATATGTTTTGTTCCCCACCCAAAAAGGTCATTTTTGTTGTTTGCAAACACAAGGAGAGAAAAAGAGGGTTTTGAGCAAAAGATAGAGGCATTGAAAAGCAAACCAGCAGATAGATTGAAGGGGAGATAAGGATTGTTGATTGTTTGTGCAAGTTTGTAGCTTGCATTCAAGCATTTGAAGGTGTTAAAAGAAGGATTTGGAAGAGGTTTTTAAGCAAATTTATAGAGGTAAGGACCATTTTTTTCTTATTTTTTCTTATTTTCTTACTTTCATATTTCCATTTTTTTGTACATTTGTTTTGTTTTTGGTTTATTTTATATTGATGGAAAAAATATGAAAGTTGAAACCCTAGTTTTGTTTTTTCTTTCTATTTTTTATTTATAGGTTTTAATTTATTTAGAATAAGAGACATTATGCTGATTTTTCCCATTTATAATATATTGCAGCGTAATGTCTCAGCCTAGTGGAAGTGGTGCCTCAAAGGCAACCCCGGTTAGAAGGGATAAGGCTTGGAAACATGGCATCCTCGGTTCCAAAAAAAGAGAAGTAACATGTATTCATGGCAAAACAAAATATAATGGGGGGGTATTAACCAGCTGAAATATCACATTGCACAAATAGAATGTCATGATGCAAAACCATGCAAAATAGCATCCCCTGAGGCTATTCGTGAAGTACAAGCTCAATTAGAGGAATTTGAAGAGAGAAAAAAATTAAAAAGGAAGCAAATGGAAGAAATGGCAGCCATTGGTGGAGAGGCTTCTTCAAATCCTCGACCTCCATTCCTTGGATCTGGAAGTAGTGGTAGCGCAAGTGTGAGCATTGGGCCTCACATTCATAAAAATAAATCCACATTAGACTCACTTATTGTTCCATGCACGACTTTGGGTGCCCAACCATTGCTTGAGAGCATGGGTTGGAATCAGGAGAAACATGATGCTACGAAAATGGCAATTGGAGACTTTTGGTTCTACAACAATGTTCCATTTCATGCAGTGAGGTATTCATTAGTATTTTGATTTCTATGTCTTAATTTTTTTGCTTTTAAGAAATTGAGAATTTAAGATTAAGAGTATGTCGCATTCATTATTTTAATTTTTAAAGTTACAAGTAAAACTTAATAGTTATTAGTTAATACTTATTCCGTTTATTTAATTTGTTTTAGGTATCCATACTCGCAAATCATGGTAGATGACATTACCGGTTGTGGTCAAAGGTTCAAAGCCCCTAATGATGAGGAGATAAAAGGCCCTATTTTGAATCAAAAGGTGGTTGATGTTAAAGCCAAAATTGCCGAGCAGTGTGAGATATGGAGGAGGAAGGGTTGCACCATCGTTACTGATGGTTGGATTGACAGAAGAAGTAGAACACTATTGATTTTTCTTGTCTCCTCATTAGGCAATTGTACTTTGTAGTTTGTATTTTGTAAAGTATATTTATCATTGGTTTAGTGACTTTTTTAATTTTTATTATACTAAATCTCTCTTTTTTTCTTTCTTAGGTAGCACGGTGTTCTTGAAGTCAATTGATGCTTCAAGGAATGTAAAAAATGCCGAGTATCTTTGTGGGTTGTTGGAGGAAGTGTTGGAGAATGTGGGTGAGGAGAATGTGGTGCAAATAGTGACTGATAATTTAGCAAATTATGTTGCTATAGGTAGACTTCCTATGGAGAGGCACCCACCTTGTTTTGGACCCCTTATGTTGCTCATTGCATTGACCTCATATTGGAGTATCTTGGTAAAATTCCATGGATTAAAACATGTGTAGAGGCTGGAAGGAATATTTGTAAATACATATATAATCATGCCTGGGTCCTCAACTTTATGAGAAATTTCACAAATAAGAAAGAGTTGTCTCGTCTAGGAATTACCCGATTTGCAACAAATTTTATCACGTTGCAATCCTTGCTTCAGTCCAAGGCTGGATTGAAACGGATGTTTGTAAGTGAGGAGTGGACGAAATCATCATATGCAAAGACCACTGCAGGGATTGAGACGACTGATCAGGTGTTTGAAGAGCATAGCTTTTGGCAACCGGCCAAGGAGATTGTGCAGGTAATTATCTATTATATTTTTTCATTTTAGTTCTCATTTCCATTTCATTTCCTTGTTTTTATTCACACTTGTTTATGTAAAACTTAAAACTTAAAGCTTAATGTTGCAACTTTCAACTTCTGATCACAGTTTATAGAGCTTTTTGTTGTTCTACGATTTGTTGATGGAGAGAAGCTCACAATGGGCTACATTTATGAGGGCATGGACAGGGTGAAGGAGGCCATTAGAGCCATTTATTTGGGGAATCAAGCTAAGTATGGTCCCATATGGGAAGTCATTGATTGACGATTGCACAATCTGCTTCACAAGCCTATACATGCAACCGCCTACTACCTTAATCCGACATTCCAGTTTCGGCCAGATTTCAAGGTCGATGACAAGGTGTTGAATGGGCTCTATGAAGTTGTAGAGCGAATGTCACCTGATACATCAGTTGGTGCACACAAAGTCCGTGAGTTAGAGATGTTTAGGAATGCACAAGGAGACTTCTTCTCACGAGACATATGCAAGCAAAACCGGACACAAATGATGCCAGGTAAAAATCTAATCTAGGCATAGTTTAAAATTTAAATCCTAAACTTTTCTATCGATGATTCTATTACCATTATCATAAACTCAAATTTATAGAATAGAAATGATTTTTATTATTTTTTGTTTCAGATGCATGGTGGAAGATGTTTGGTAATAAGGTGCCAAATCTGCAGAAGATTGCAGTTTGTATCTTGAGCTAGCCATGTAGTGCTTCAGGATGTGAGCGCAATTGGAGCATGTTCGAGCATATTCACTCCAAAAAGTGCAATAGGTTGGTGGTGCAAAGGTTGAATGATCTTGTGTTTGTTCATTTCAACCTTCACCTTCATCACAGACAAATCTTGGGCACTGACACATCTCCTATCACTTTAGATGAGGTTGATCCGCAGGGAGAGTGGAACACTGAGCTTGATGATCCTGTCTTCAGTGATGAAGACTTAGAGAGTGGGTTGATTAGGTAGATCGAGAGGCAGACGCAGTGGCGATGGCACAGGAGGAGGCTAGAGAACGAGGAGATCCATTGGAGGACCTCGAGGATGATGTGGATGAGGATATGGATGTGATTGAGCGTGAGCTTGAGCCTCAGACACAGCAGAGACCATGGCTACAAAACGTTCCAAGACCTATCTTAGGCGCACACGTAGGACAATTGCGGGGTTGACTAATATTGGCTCCTCCGAGCCTTAGACTTCTAGGCTCTAGCTTTTATGTTGAACTTGATATATGTTTTGAACTTTTGATGACATGGATTTCATATTCCATGAATTTTGTAGACATTTGACACTATTTATATTTCTAATGTGCTATTTAGTTTAGCTTATTTCCTTCAACGCAAGCCTAAAATTTGCATTTATACTTATGTGATCAATGTAAACTTGTGTATGTGCTTCTATTTGATGAGATTATTGTGTCTTTAATGTTTATTTATTAAAAAATGCATGAAAGAAGTTTAAAATCATTAAAAATCTTTGAATTTCTTGGGTTTTTCAATTTGCTGAGTCTCGGCCGAGTTTGGGTGCTGAGTTCGAGTCAAAAATCAGCATGCTGAGTCTGAGGTTTGTAACTATGGTTTAAACACTTGGGACAGATGTATACAAGCTTCGAGAACTCTCCCTTTTCCTTCAACATGCCATGCAATCTCTCCTATTTCAAAATACAATCTGACCCTAAACCACTAAATCGACCTTAACTTGGACTTAACAAGATTGAACTCTTTCAATGGAATTTCTCTCTCTTTTGGTGTATGTGAGCTTTAAAGAAAAGGTTATCTTGATGGTTTAACGCTCAAAGTATGGCATATTCTATGAAAACACTTTAGAGGACCCTTATGAGTTGGACTAAAATAAGTCAACACAACCATGGTGATATGTGGTGCTGTCACAATATAGATCTTGAAATTTCTCACTGTTTTTCTCATAAATCGTAAAATAAAGTTTATTCCTCCTAGTATTCACCCTAGAGTTGGCATTTGGATCCTTTGCTCTCACTTTGGAATTAGTAATCTTGATTGCATTAAGTTTGGAGGGTGAGATTAGATCTTCTTGTCTGATCTATGGAGAATATATGAAATTCTTTGTGCAAATGAAATTGTCTTCCTCTTGAGTGGTGTGGTCTATCCAAACTCATTTATATTAACTTTGAAGTTTAGGATTTGTGAAAAAGACTACCAGCATGTCATGTGGATTTATTGTGAATGCACTTGCCACATGATTCCTTGGATGAGAAATTCAACATTACCGACATTTGTGTCCTCTTCTACCACTATATCTGCAATTGATATAATAAGGTGCAAACCTTGTGTATGGAAAGGTTATTTGCACTGATATTGAGTAGGTAGTAGGTTGTTCTATTGTGATTGAGGCATGGTGGCAATCCAATATACTATATTTGTATAGGGATTGCTTCAATGATATGCAACCCATGATCTTGAAGTCATAACTAGCTTTTGTGTGCCTTCAACCAACATTAATCAATCCCTTGACCAACATCCAATTAGTGCACCTACCCACCCTTCAACAAACATCATCTATTTGTCTTTTAACAAACATCGACCAAGTACAAAGCTTATAGAAAATACAATAGATAATCATACATGACAGTTGTAATCTTATATCTTATTTGGGAAATGAAAATACAAAATCTTGGTGGATGTATATACAAGGAATTTGAGGTCTCAAACAAGTTAAAATGGTTTAATTGTAAAAACGAGACAAATAGGAGTGGTTAGCCTAGATTTTGGACTTACAGAAGATTTGACTTGTGACAACTGATGAATTGTGGTGTTAAAAGTCAAATTGAAGGAACAAGATAGCGAGAATCTGAGACTACAGGATCAAAGCTAGGTTGCTAGGAGACCGGTATTGGTACAAGTATGGGAGATGGGTACTGGTACCAGTACATCTATTTTTGAAAATAGGAGATGGGGGGTACTTGGAGACACCATTTTTGTTTCATATAATTTAATAATTTATATAAAATATCACAACATTGAACTTTCAACACTGTAAATCCTTTGGCAAGGGTAATGCCCAAATACTAAATAGGCAATGAAAACATTCAAGAGAAGAAGGAGGTATTAAACACCCAACATCAATCCAGATTTATAGGATAAAAGGAGAAAATAGTTCATCTAGAACCAAACATCCATTAAAAGGAAAGGAAATTTCATCAGAATGAATCAAATTTGACAAAGTGTATAAGAAAGCTAAAGGCAAGGGCCCAAATCAACAAGTTAAATCTTTCAACATTGCAAATCCTTTTGCTATTCTACGTGATTATATATATCAGAATATGAATATAGACACACTCACAAGAATGAAGAAAGAAAATGTATTATAACAACCAAATTCCCGACTCCCAAGTATCTAGTAGAATTCACCCCATTGTGAATTAAAAGGATAGCAGCAAGGATATAGAAAATATGAATATCTTTTAAGTTTTGCAAAGAACTGCAAATATCCAAATGGCAAATATTTTTGGTCTTGTCGGCTCATGTTGGCTCCTGCCTTGCATTGGCTCTTGTTTTCCCTTTTGCAGCATGTTTATTTTCCAACTCCCTAATGCATTTAACTTTTAATTTTTAGGTTTTTTTGTTTTGTTTGTGTGGGAGAAGACACCTTTTGCATGGGAGATGGTGGGAGTCTTGGAGAGACTGTGGCTGAAAGTTTCTTGCGAGTAGAGACATCTCAGGCAAGGTCTCGAATACCTGATATATGTCTCGGTCTCCGAGACGCATCCTAGGGAGTTGGAGATGCGTCTCTTGGCAACACAAGATCAAAGTCGAATTTAGTTGACACGATAAAATGTTGCTGATGTGGATAATACAAGGAGAATTCGAAAAAAAATGATTAAAAATTATTCAAGAAAGCCAGAGATGGCTTGTTAGAAAATTGTAACCAAGGTCCACACATAAGTTAGAATGTTGTAACCAAGTTCCACACATAAGTTCGAAACTTGAAGGAAGATAGAAATTCAAGTGGAAGCATAAAATCAATATACAATTCATTGACAAAGAAATGTTTACATGTAGACAAGTTTTATGCAACTGATATGGCCATCTGTGTTATTAAGACATTTATCCTCTGTTTAAAATGATGCATGGTTCTTCTAAGACTATTTTGTAAATCCAAGAGTGTCTTTTTCAGCTTGGCCATATTGTTACCCTAAACTTGAAGTTGAAACTTGTTTTCACAACCAATATATGTTCATACATACCATCTCCGAATGCAAGCAAGTTGACTGTTTAAGTCAAGGTGAAATTTATGTATTGAATTGTTGAAGACCGACCTATAGTCAAGATTGAAGTAGTGTCACTTGAAAATTGTATCCAAATATCACAACTCTTAAGATTGAAATTTGAGTAATTGATTCCTATTCAATGCACCATAATTCTCTGTATTTGTGGTACTCTTATTGTCACATGTCCTTAACTTCAAGGTCCAAGCTGTTAAAGAAAGATAAGACATCTTTTTTGTCTTGGATTATTATCAGCAATTTAAAGATTTCTGTAATGCTTTGAGTTTGAATTTCTGGTAAGAGATTTGTAGCATATCTAGTTTCTGCACTATACAAACCTACCTTATAAGTTTACTGTAAGGTGGGTTGTGTAGTTCACGTCCCTTTAGAATATGGTCCTCAGACAATATGTCATCCTTCTCCCCTTAATATAATACACACACTGAATTCTTTTGAATTTTACATAAGAGGCATTTCAGTCTCTTATAACATGGGTAAGGGTTTAAGGGCCAGCCAAATATATCTTGGATGCATTGGGTAGATGCCTCAGTTATGAAGTACGTTTCCTGTCAAATCAAGATATCCTGTCAACCCACCCCTTTAAGAAGAACAAAAATGAAAAAAAAAGGCACCAAAGGAACCCAGAAAAGAAGGGAAAAGCTAAATTCTTCTCCTCCAAAACTGAAAGAACATTTGTTGCAAGATTCAAAAGCAAATCATGATAAAATCTTTTTGTTTTCCTTTTTGCATGTATGTACCTACCTAAATGTTACTCTCCGTATGTGTTATGCAACATTCCGTAGAGATGTGTTGCAAGACTCAAAAGCAAAACATGATAAGATCCTTTAGTTTTCCCTTTTGCAAGTATGTACATATCTACATTATACTTTATGTTTTATGGAGCATTCCATTGGAATAAGCATCTAGGTGATGTTCTGCACATCCTGGGAAACTGAGGATTTGGAGGGAATGTTCCCCTTTTCAGATGTGGGCGGCCTGCTCAATTTGATGCATAAAAATAGAAAAGGGTAACTTTTAAGGAAGAAAATCCTAAAAATCCTCGAAAAGAGAAAAAATGAGTGGAATGTCATTAGCTCATTGCAAATTCAATAGATTGCATTTAATTTCTGCGCATTTAGTTTGTTTAAGCGATTTAAATTTTCAATTTTCAAATAGCTGCCCACTGGCTGTACCTATACTGTCTCCAAAGTTCAGCAAAATATTTGGCATCCCTAAAACTACTTTCGCACATCCACCATTTTGCTGTCCTGGAAACTAGGAGAAACAAAGGTTATATGGATGCCTGTCTCGTGTAGTTAAGTTGTGATGACTCTTAAGTTTCTGTGACATATTTTTTGATAGTTACAAATTTTTTGAAAAATCATAAGTTTTCTCCTTTTTATTAGTTTGAAATAGGAACACACTATGAAAGCTATTCATGCACCTAATGTACCATTAGGAGTTATCTATTGTGTTTAGCTGAAACGAATTCAAATGCAGCTATGCATATTCCCATGGTTCAAAAAACAGAAAAATACATGCACAATTGCAACAGTGCATTTAAGATTGCTGCTATTTCTGTTTGGAGTTTGTGAACTATATTGAAATGCAAGTGTCCTTGATGTTCATGTTTGCTTCATGTGAGGGAGTTCAACTTACCTAGGTTAGATTTCTCTGTTACATCCTTATATGATCATTGATAATAGCTTAGCCGCATTACAATATTCAATGTATTTTCTTTCCATCTTCTTGCTTACAGACGATATCAAAGAAACTGAAATGTTTTATGTGATATGGGCATATGCAATGCATGTTTAGTTCTTAGAGGTTTAACAACTCTAACAAACTCTACTATGTGCAGAGAGCAATGACTGCAATTGAAGAAATGAAAAAATTGGGTATCGAGCCCAATCTCAAAACATACACCACTTTAATACATGGATGGGCACTGGCCTCTCATCCAGAGAAAGCATTGGCTTGTTTTGAAGAGATGAAACAAGTGGGATGGGAACCTGATGAAGCTGTGTACCATTGTTTGATGACATCATTATTGTCTAGGGCCACTTTTGCTCAAAGCTTTGTGTACTCAGGTATCCTGAGAATCAGCAAGGAAATGCTGGACCGTGGATTTTCTGTAGACTTGGGGACGGCTACTTACTGGAGCAAAAGCCTGCGTATACTTGAAAGGGTGCCTTCTGAACTCACAAGTTCTGTTGAAAAGCTATATCCTCCCAATTGGTCTTCATACACTCATGGAAGTTTTGATGCTAAGTATACTTACTCCTCTGAGAATAATAAAGGCGATCTCAATATGTGCTCTGAGGAGAATAAAGATCATGTTCAAGATTGGGATGAACTTCAAACTTTTGGCCGTCCCTGTTAGATTTGACTATTTGGAATCCATAACTCCATTTGTTGTAATTTATTGACAGGTGAGTTTACTCTTTGAAGTCCAACATACCATGCTAGTCAGATCATATTGACATTTATATACTTCATATAATTGCAAAAGATTAAACTTTTTCTCATTTTGGATTTATGTATATTTTCCTGTATAGGCTATAGGTCTGTGCTTCTTGAACCAGCATCGTGTAGATTAGGTTGTGTTGGAATTACTCAGCATTCTGTTCTGATAGTTGCAACTTTTCTCGTCACAAGTTTGTCAAACTCAAGCTTCATTTTTTAGCATATAATTGTATTAATAATAGAGAAGTGGGCTGCTATGATTGAAATGTTAGGTCTCAAACTTTTACATTTTTACATTCTGATATTATTTGATTATCGAAGTTACTGATTTTTTGACACAATAATATGCAAGGTGAGATATTTAAATTCAGGAAGCTCTCACATGCAGTTTTGTAAACTCCAAGGCATTTGTGCAAGAGCGCACCTTTTTTTTCATGCGGACTCCTCTGCTTTCCTTTCATGGTTTATGACAACATGAACTATTTGCAAACTAGAGCGCAAGGGCAGCCTTCTTAAAATTATGCAAGCACCTGGCCCTCTTTGTTAAGGCATGGGGAAGATCAAGTGAAAGCAAATGCTCTGTTATCTATCACAGAATACTATACTTAACCAGTCACTTTATACCGGGGTTTGTGCTGCAAATATCCATTACTACTTTCAAAATTGATTATAAATGAAAGGTAGCAGATTCTGAATAGAGGCTGAAGCATATATGATTAAGTGCCAGCTGGACTTCTAAAAACTGTGTATGATAGGCAAATTAAAGCAGTAAAAAGTTTGGTCAGTATAACGATGCCATGGGTATTGTCATGTTGTTCCTTGGATTGACTTGGGTTGAATTTCATACATGACTTTGTGAGTTTATTATTCCCAGTATGTTCCATAGTAGTTGCTGGAATTTCATTTTATAATTGCAGCAACATGTATAATATTCTATTTGAATTCTTAATACAAAATTGATATACGGACCAATGTGTGGGTAAGGTTCCGTACATTTTTATTTTTATTTAAAAAAAAAGAAATTCACTAAGTTCCACAACGGCCTCAAAATTTATATGCTTAAGCTCGGACCAGCAATGATATTTTTCAACATAACACACTATTGGATGTGGTTAATGACTAAAAAATTGCGTCTGCATATCAGTTATGTTATGCTTCATTGTTTTAATATGAAACTAGAAATAATTCCTGCTTAATGCATGCTCATTAGGGAAAATTAAATTGCTGAAGTGATGTAGAAAATATGACCGATTTAATTGAAGTGTTCATATTTATTTAGGTTAAACATTAACTCTTTTGTAAGTGTTTTTACTATTTTTCTTTTGTAGAAAGAACAAAATCACACTAGAAATATCCTAACATGCTTTACTCTTGCAAAATGAGTTTTTTAACTAAGCTAAAACATAAAGTAAGATAGAGAGTGCTTTTATATAGAAAACCGGATTGCAGAATTGATTAGCTGAATACAGAGCCATAAACAACAAAAAGAAAGAACTTGGTAGTAGGAGAGGCTCCTTGTCCAATATGTAGATATAGTGCGTAGACGTTCGACCCCTACTATTCAGCATTTGAATGAGGAAGATGTGACGTATATAGAGCTACTATGCTCAAGCAACTAAGCTCACAAACTTCAGCAATAAAGGGTGAGATAGGTCCAACACTAAATAGGGCAAAAGCTCCCAACTCGGGCAAACTGACTAACCCCGTTGGCTCGGGCTTAAAGGGTCGGCTGCCCACCCCAGACGGTAGTTGGTATATGTAATTGGGGGTAGCTAGTTTGGTAATACTGAGTGGCCCAGTCTTTCTCAGCAAGCGGGAGCTAGTAGTCCGTCCTACTAGATACAAAATTATGAGGCCCATGATTGATGAAAATGTCGCCCTTGGGTGAAAATTGCAATGTATCTTTCTTATTAATGAAGCTAGTTGGCTAACCAAGATCTTAAAGCTGAGCTCCCGGATATAGCTCTTGCGCTCCAGCAATTCCCCTTGGGGTGGCTTTGGTTGGTTCATGGCGGGCACGGAGAGGGGACCCGCAACTACTAAATTAGGGAGGATCATTGCAGATCGGGGGTAGTCCAAGGGTTGACTAAAAGGGCGTCCCCGCTATGCTGGAATCGAGGCGTGGTCACTACCGTACGGGAACAGGAGTACTACCTCACTGTTTATGAATGCCAATGGTGTCTGCCCAGGGAGTGATCAACCTTCAGTCGAGTTCGATGAAGCCATAGGGGACTGCGGCTGTTTCGGGATGAAATGCTTCTATGAACTAACACTCTATGGTGGAGAATCATACCCTCAACTTGGGAAGTAACGAACCCAAGGGGATAGAACATTTCACCCTGCCCGAGCTAGGAGATCCATTCTCTTAGTTTGAGAGACTGAGAAAAGTGGGTACAATGGAACATCCGATCTAGCATGTATGTATGAGTCTAGCATCATTTTCTTATAACTCTCCTCTTCGCTCGGCCCATACCCCCGGGGTATGGAATTAGCATGAGGGAAATGGTGAAAAAAATTAAACCTCTACATGATTGAATCTTCCAAACACTTGTAGCTGAGAACGCAAGAAAGGGTTATGACTACTTGAGAGTTTGCCACAAATGGTCAAGCCTATGATCTAACCTTTCAACTTCCATAGACAATCAAATGGAAAGAGAAAGAATATGTGTTTTTATTCTACGTGTATTAAGAACTAAAACCACAAATGAAATATGAAAGTGAGAACTCCTTGATGTATGAGAGGTATACATTTTTTGTTTGTGTTTGTGAAATAATAGGAAGTGCAAGCACTAAGATATGTTGAGAAATAGAGAAAAATAATATAGAACAAACTGTGATATTATTCAAATAAGAATGAAAAAAAAGTGAGCCTAAGATCCAATAGTATGCAACTTCATTTAGGTTTAACAAGGGAAGTTTAATCAATATGATGTAGCCAAGATAACCAAGAAGAATAGACTTTATTGATAGAGAGCCAAGAGAGGAGAGTGATTGATTTAGCTTGGTTATTCAAAATGGAATGAGAGGGTAAATAAGGAGGCCAAAGGTTGAACTAATTGTTTGGATTCCTCTTAGGTTGGTTACAAAATTTGAGTAGTTGGAAGGTGGAAGAAACACAAAAATAACCATTGTAAAACGAAACATTTTGGCACACTAGTATGTCACATATTTGGACAAAACGAACTTCTAACAGTTGAGTTAGCAAGGAAAGATGAGATAAATGTGGAAAGAGTATCTTGCATAAAGGAGGTGAATAAAGACAAGAACATAAACATATTAATCTTATAGGGGATGTACAACTCTTTAAGCGAATGGACTATGCCCCCAAATTGAGAACCTACAAAATATGTACATGCGATACACTAAAAACTCACATACCTTTATTTATATAAACTTATGTAAAATACATTGAGAGATATCCATTTTGATGAGCATAATATTTTTTCGATCCACACATGAAAAGGAAGAGTTCTCAAATTTGAAAACACAATGAAGAGTGGTCTTGAATTTTGTTGGATTACATTGTTTCTAAGACCCTAAGTAAACATTCAATGCAAATCCATGTTGAGGAATCTAAATATTTTAATTTGTCTTATCCAAAACCAAGAAGGACAATAATCAATTCCATTTTAGAGAGTAAGCCTATTCACTAGAATGTTGCACTATATGTTCTTGAATTCCCCGGTTTCTTCAATTAGGTGTCCATCAATTATAGAATACGCTCTCATAAATTATTGCTGGAATTCTTCTATTTCCTATCTATTATGTTCTTTCTCCTCTTGAGCTATTTGAATTGCTTATAAAGAAAGCCCTGAACATAAACCAAAAGTTAAAAAATAAACATTGAAATAATTGAAAGTAAATATCATGGAAAGTTACTCCAAAAATGATATTGTAGGGGATGTAAAATTCTTTAAGCAAAGTGACTATGCCTCTAGATTGAAAACCTACAAAATATGTGTGTGCCACTAGAATTAGTATAACAAATAATGTTATAATAATATGTATAAAACTTACAAAATAGAGGGGACTATAAAAGTATAATTTGCAAAACAAGAATACCAACAAATCATTTACAATCTAATCTGCATTGAAAAAGGAAAGGCACATGATGAAGATCATAACAAATACTTAAGAATAACAAGTAGGGAAAGAGAAATGAATAGAAGCAATCATTTTCTAGTGAGGATTGTTATTAGAAAATCGCAAGGCATAGGCCCAATGTATTTTGTTGCTAGGAAAATTCAAGATATGGTTTGAGGTCTAGCATCGTGTGTTGCTAGGAACCATACATACTTTTGTGAATCACATGAACTAGCAAATTGTGTCACTAGGTGATCCATAAGAAGCACATAAAGGTAGCCCATATGTTTTAAAGCTAGGTTGCTCATATTCAACTATAATATTGGGGATGACATGGACTAGCACACTCTACAATTATGCAATGTTGATAAGGTTGCTTAATCCAAGCAACTCACTATGAGCTAGCTACTTACATTAGTGTACCAACAATGTGGGTGTGTGCATGTGTGGAAGTGTAAAGCATGCCCCTTCTTAGAAAATGATTGCGCAAGTGAAGCAAATACAATCAATTTCAAGGTAGAAAATGGAAGAAAGGTGAAAAGTTTCTAGGAAGCATATATAAATGCATGTGTTCCTAATCATTGTAGAGAAAAATATGCCCCAATGAAAGGTACAAAAGGCAATGTTCCAAGTTGAAAGTATAACCATGGAATGACAAGGAAAATACAATATCACATAGATACAAGTAATATTGTGCAAAAGTACCCAATATAATTTGCATGCTTGGTGTTTGCCCTCTTGGGTGAATAACTTAAGGCATAAAGAACATAATGCATAATAATGCCGTAAATATCAGACAAAGTATATCAGATGTTCTATTCATAATAAGTGTATGTTACAAGTTACATTCCGAAGTATATAAGCGTATCGAGGGGGTGCGAGCGCCAACCGTCGCACCGCAACTACCACCCCTCGGTTGCTGACTAACCAAAACAATTACACAATTAACTAATCTTATTCCCGTGTACAATAATGCCGCCAACATCATCCCCCCCAAAAAGAAAAGTCGTCTCCAGGTGACTTACAAAAATGGAGATAATGCAACCTATACAATATACATATCTGAAAAACTAGGGAGGGGGCTGAGAAAGCGTCCTTGAAGCAGAAGGGTGAGATGCTAGTGTCTGGGCCGCCAAGCGGGCGCGAAGCTCATACACCTGCTACGTGCGTCCAGTCACATCTCGCTCCGCCACCAATACTTTCTCTAAAGCTATCTTCACCATATGTGCGGCTTCCAACAACTCCTTCTCTTTTGTATCCACTGCCTCCGTCGCGTAGACCGAGTCTGCTCGGCTGCCAGACGAGTCTCTACCTCGGCCTTCGTTGCCCGGGTCTCAGCCGTCTCTGTGCGGGCCATCTCTAGCTGTGCCAACAACTGTGCCCTCTCGGCTGCCCATGAGGCCTGCTGACTGGCCACCTCCTTCTCCAATGCTACTCGGGCAGCCTCCCTGACTGCAGACTCCTGCTGTGTACGCCTCAATGTATAATAGGCATCCCGGTAGACCTGCTCGATCTCGCAGACAACTGCCGTCACCCGACTCTCCACAATGGGCTGACGCAGCCTCCAAGCCTGGAGCATCTCCTCTGTCTCCGCAGTCGGCCACCCATGAGACTCAAAGCAAGTAGCAAAGGCTGCCGGGCAGCCCACCTGCATAAACTGTAAGACCTGCTCTAGCTCCACCACCACCTGCTACAATGCTTGCGTCTGGGCAACGACCACCACCCGCTTACCCCTCGTCACCATATCAACCATGTCAGCTAGATAGGTCTCAACATCCTCCCCCGTCTGTGCCGAAGGCTGTGAAGTCCCTGGTGGAACGACCACTACTGTATCCTGCTGTGACGGTACTGCCTCCGTCGTCGAAGGTGCACCATCTCCTGGTCCCTGCCTAGCAGAGGTGACCTCCCCCGCCTTGTTCCCAACTGTGAGTCCGTGTGCCTCCCCTGACGAGTCATCCAAGTCGACTACCTCCGCTCTAGTCTCTCGACACGGTGAGAATACAACAGCTCCCTTTGGCTGTGCCAGTGTCATCTAAAACTGCTGTGTGAGCCAGCTCTGCATAGCCTCGAGGTCAACACGCATCTCCATGACCGGGGGATGGTTCGTTGTCATCGACTCCTCCAACAAGGAAGTAGAAATAGTCACCATTGCGTCACTACCCACGACGTCCAACCATATGTGAGGCTTGGTATCCACTCCCTCCACCTCCGTCAGCCCCTGCTCCACAGCAACCACTACCCGATGCGGCGACTCCTCCGTCCCTGACTCTGCGATGTCCGCGGTAAGTGCCACCGTGGTTGGGCCCAGTGATGCTCCCTGGTGCTCGTGCTGGAGGGGACCAAGTGTAACAGGCGTATGGCTCTGCCCGAAGGCCGGAATACAGGTGCCGCCCACTCCAGATGATGGCACAGGCGTGCCCATCGGTAACAGGGGTGGGGTAAACAAGACTCGTACAGGCTCCTCCATCGCCTGGCTGCTATCGTCCTCCTCTGAATCCTCCACGTTGCTGGAATCCCTCTCGCTGTCAGGCTCCCCTGAGGCTGAGGCCCTATCTACCGCCCGTTTCCGCTTCCAATTATGGTTCGCTTTTGCTGCAATGAGCCACCCCCGCCCAAGAATGGCATCATATCCTTTCTGCTTTAGGGGGATTACCACAAAATCCAGCATGAATGGCTGCGTGCCGACCATCACTTGCTGGCCCATGAGGGTACCAAGGGGTTTAATCTCGTGTTGGTCTGCCCCTAGCAGGTTGAATGTAGGGGGCCACAACGTAGGCTTTCCCAATTTTTTCCATGTCGCTTCTGGGAGTACATTTACTCCTGACCCTCCGTCCACAATAGTGTCTGTTAAGGTAGTCCCGAGTATACCCATTTCTACCACCGTCGGGTGGCGTCCGCTGTTGACTACCAACAACATGGGGTCGACCACGGGGCTCACGACCTCCCTAAACACGGGGTTGGTTGTGGGGCTCACGACCTCCCTCGTTTTTACTTGTGGGGGTACATAGTTTAAAATAGCCGTTTTTAGCTACGGCATGGTCTCCAGGAGGTCTTGAATTCTCACGGGTACCTCTACCTGCAATATTTGCCGTAAGATTTCCTCTTCTCCCTTCGTCCGTGGTGGACTTGCTGTCTGGTGACTGTTCTGTCCTTTTGCGGCCATTTCCTTTGTGATCTCGTCTCTGGCCTCCCGCACTCTCTCGGTCTCCATGTGGGGATTTGGGTAGGCAATCTTTTTAGCCTGCGCCCTTGTGATTGCCAACACTTCTGCCTTCGTAGGTTCTATGTTTAGAAGGTTTACACCAGGCTTCGGGCAATTTGCGTCCTCATGGTCGCCTGGCCCGCACCGTCGGCAGAGGTGCTGAGGTTTGGCTTCCTTCATGCAATTGGGGGCGAAGTGTCCCCACTGATTGCAGGCCCTACATTGAATCATTGGCTGGCCCTTGGCATCATACTGGATCCGGTTTCTGTTGTTGTTATTGTTATTATTTCTTCCGCTGCCACGTCTATTATCCCGATATCCTCTAGATGATGCCATTGTGTTAGTCTGTTGGCCCATACCCGTTGGTGCGGATGTTGTGGCTTGCTCCGTGAACAACACCTGGTTTGTGCTTCAGGTTTTCATGTTGTATGGGCACTCCTTGGTGGAGTGTCCCATCACTTGGCAAATCTCACAGAATGCCTTCTTCGAGCAAGTACCCTTTGTGTGCCCCTCCTCTTTGCACTCGGTGCACCATATATCCCCTTCGGTCTGACTAGTGCTCCTCATTGTTTTGAATTCCTTTCTCATTCGCTCCATGTCTTTCTAGAGCGCTTGCACCTATTTGGCAACCTCGCTGTCGCTGCTGCTTTCCTGTGACGAGTCATCCTCTTCGGACGAGCTCTCCTTCTTCTTCTTTTTCTTCGATGTCTTGGTCTCGCTTTCAAGATCCATCACTCTATTATATGCGTCTTCGTACGATGTAGGTGGAACAATTTTCATCTTCTTTCGGAGGGAATGCTTTAATCCCTCCATGAACCATCGCTTTTTCAACCCATCTGCTGGTTGACTCTCCATCTTTCCCAGTAGTTCCTTCAGTCGTCGACTATAAGCTCGCACTGTCTCGTTCTTATTGTACTTCGTTCCATAGATCTCAACAACTATTTTGTTGTCATCCCTCAGGAGACGAAACTTTATCCCAAACTCCTTCTTCAAGTCAGGCCATGTGCCGACTTTAGCTTTGTCCATATCTGAGTACCAGTCTATGGCCACTCCCCTCAAGGTTGCTGGGAATTGTGTTACCCATTCATCTTGATCCGTAACACCATTTGCCGACCATATGGTTTTGCACGATCGACAATGGCGAACGGGATCCTCCTTCCCGTCGCCATTAAACTTCGGTAGTTTCTGTTTACCTGCCATTGATGGGGGTCGTCTCCCCTACGGTGGCTGTCGCTGAGCCCCTGCGCCGCTTCCTCCAATGCTCGTGGTGTGTCTTGCATGGGTGACTGGGGGTACTGTGTTCTGCCTGTCGTGTGTCGCACCTATAGCCATACGGTTGCCCTCTCCTTCGCTGTCACCCGTGCCCACTCCTGGTTCCCGTTGGTGATCTTCACTCTGTGGTGTAAGGGATAAGTTTCTAAACTGATCCCGCGTCTCCTCGACTAGGTTTCGCCGTATCCTTGTTTCTTCCAGAAACTCTTCGTGGCTCTGCGTCCTACGATGTTCTGGCGACGCGTAGAAATTTCCGTCGGCTTCTACTCCCTCCGTGACACCTCCTTGGTTCCCCTCGGGCCACCCTTCGGTAGGTCATCCTTCGGCCAGTTGCCTCAGCCTCCGTCTACGTTCTACTTGCTGCTCCAGAATCAAGGCCCTCTGCGCGGCCTCCCACTCGTTCGTTTCTGGTTTTTTATTTCTATCTTTATTCAATAGGTTTGGCATTAATTGTCGCACATTCCCATAACTCACAATTCATAAATCGAAATATGTCTTTTATTAATTCATCTGCTCAAATACAACTTGTGTCAATGACACTTTTATTTGAAAATAAGAAGTTCACGGTTCAATTCCCTCCTGGCCTAGCGCCATCTCGTTCCGTTTCCCGTCGGCTGTTCTCTTCGTAGCATTGCAGGATTTGTTGTCGTCGCTCTTCCTGGGCAATCTTCTCCAGGCGGGCCTGTTATGCCAGCGATGCTTGTGCAAGCAACCGGGGGAGGTGGTTCATCAACCGGTTTACTGCCGGGCTAACCTCCAGTGCTGTCCACACGTCACTTGGTGGAATTTCTGCCTCCGCCGTCTCTCGTCGGACGTAGGTCTGAATGGCTACCTGGAGCAAAATTGAAAATTCTCGCGTTGCCGTGTCTTCTCCTGTGTAAAGTTCTGTCCGCGCGTCGTCGACCTCTGGGTTTATTTCACCAACAGGTATGCCCATTGTGTCTATGCACCATCCGTGTCTTCCGTTCCTGAGTACGTCTAGGCAACAATGCCAAATGTTTGCCCTCTCGGGTGAATAACTTAAGGCATAAAGAACATAATGCAGAATAATGCCGTAAATATCAAACAAAGTATATCAGATGTTCTATTCATAATAAGTGTATGCTACAAGTTACATTCCGAAGTATATAAGGGTATCGAGGGGGTGCGAGCGCCAATCATCGCACCGCAACTACCACCCCTCAGTTGCCGACTAACCAAAACAATTACACAATTAACTAATCTTATTCCCATGCACAATAATGTCACAAACACTTGGGGCTAGTATATCTACATAAGAGTGATAATCAAGAAACAAGGAGTGAACTTTCATCATCCCCCAAGCTTGAAGATATACAAATTCAAAGGAAATCACACATAACAAGCAAACAAATAATTTTTTTGGTCAACATAGAAGATATAATTGTGTCAATGCTTTTGCATAGTCCCCAAAATATCAACAATAAAAAACACATGACAAATAGATGGAGTGCAAATATGAACAAAGGAATGTAACAACATCGCCTTCCTCATATATCCATGAACCTACAAGGGTAGCATGGGTCCTCCAAGAGGAACATACAAAGTATTGACACTTGAAATTGATGCATTGTCAATTCAACTTATCACATATTATTTCTTCTATAATTAGTCTTTTGCATTTGATTAATTTTATTTTTTTCAAAATTAATTAATTATATTTTTTATTATTTAATTAGTGAAATCACTATTCACTTGATTCTATTTCTACCACCTAATCTTTTATTTTTTCCTTCTTCTATAGTATGCCTTAAATAAATAAATGTAAATTTTTGTTTACCTAAGCCTATCCCACCCCATCCTAAAAAATCAATAAATTTCATATTTAATATAATTTGCCTATTTTGTGTGCATTCCATTAAGTTAACTAATCAAATCAATTAGATTCACTAATTGTTTGCACATGTTTACCAATGGTTAACCATGACTTTATTATCCAAATCCTTATTTAGGTACTCTTTTCATATCATTTGTACATGAGGTACTCAAGGTATGGAGGACATCACCAATTCCTTTTTAAAAGTTGGTTTTTGCATGTTAGCCCTTGACACTCTCTAATTTACATTCCTCATTCTTGATTTTGCTTGGATGTGAGAAGCCCTTATAGCTCCACTCCTAACATGTCACTTGGAGGCTTCTCATGCCTCCAAGATTCTCAAGACATGTGAGCCATTGATATTTTCAACACATCCTATCCCTCGATCCACATTCCCCAAAGTCCATAAATACATATCACTACAAGCCATTTACAAAATACTTGAATGCTAATGTATGTTGCCATTGTGAGAACCTTACATATTATCATATCCAACCTCAAATCCTCAAGGATCTATCCACCATAGATTGTTGCATCAAAGAGGCTTAAGTGAAGGCATATTGTGTTCTTTGCTTGTGGTTTTGCATTTTCTTATGGTCTTATATTAAGTGGTGTATTAAGTGTGAATTGAATAGGGTAGCTTAGTTTAACTTGTTCTTTTGTGTTCACTTTTTTATGCATATATGGGACACATGTCTCTTTTACTAATCAATTGCTAGTATTTTTAGTTGTTTTCAATTGTAGATCACAATGTGGCGATTCTAGTCTTTTGGCAAATACATTACAAATCAATACATCCACTTGGCATCCATTTCTAGTGTGTTTTAGTGATTTTTGGGCAACTAATTCTTAATGTTTTGATAGGATATCACTTTCATTGGTTGTCATACTATCCATTTGGATTCTCATTTGCTCTTTTGTGGGCTTTAGATATTTTTTTGTAGGTTTAAAATGTGTAGTAACTTTAACATAAATTAGTAGATGCGCCTTGCACTTTGGTGAATCGTCATGTTGGTATATCATTGAATATTGCCTTGAGATGCTATTCTTGTGTTTTGGAGGTCCAGAAGTTGTGCTTCAGAAGCATATGCAATGATGATGATGTTTTCTACCAGTGTTTGTAGGGCTTCATGTTTCTCCGCATTTCCAATTCTGTTGATGAGATTTTCGGGTTATGTTATTCATGTATTTATCTTTGCTATTCTAATTCGACACATGTTGGTGTGCTTCGGAGTTGTGGTTTTGGATCTGATCATTTCAAGTCTTATTGACCTTGGATGCTCTACCTTTTGCTCTAGTGATTGCGACATTTGGATAACGTGTTGTCTTGATTGATAATGTGTTGTGACGTGATCCACTTCTCCTTCCTTTCCACCACGTGAATTCTTAGTGAAGACCTATTTCAATTTATGTTTTATTATCTTCTTGGTCAACTTGGGAAATTTTATTTCAAAGATCAATATAAATAAAGTATGATTGTAATGAGATATATATAAAAAGATATAGAAGGAAGTTGATTGAAAAGGAAGATCTATCTTTGTTGATGCAAAGTGATTGATCAACATGGTTGTGAGTTGATGTTTTTTGGTACCAGTGGTAGTGAACCTAGGATTTCTTCCATCATTACATTTGTGTGGCATTTGTGCCTCAATGGTGGATTCGTTCTTTCTTCTTTTGGGCAGTTAGCCCTCCTTTTTCTGGCAGTTTTAGATGGGCAGTGAGCCCACCTGCTGTGAGCATTCTGGGAGTGAGCCATCTTTGTAAAAATCACCTTAACCGGTGTCACCCTAATAGGTGTTTTCATATTGAGAACTAACATTCTCCATGGTTTTTCCCTTCTTGTGTTTTCCATGTCATATCTGGTGTTTCATGTGTGTATTCTTTCATGTTTATATTTTCTTATGGTTAAGTTATCCAGATCCGTTTCTGTGGAAAAAGAAAAATATTTTTAATTGACAACCGATTCACCTCCCCTCTTAGTTGTCCAAGATATTCAACAATTGGTATCGGAGCTTTGGTTCCTAGAAAGCGAGACTAATCGCTCGAGGAGATCTAATGACACATAAATTGACTATTCCTACTCTTAAAGGATCTGACTATAGCTTCTGGAGAGTGAAGATGCGATGTTATTTGATTTCTTTGAGTTACAAGACTTGTAAAGTTGTGGAGACCAAGTATGTGTAGTTGACAAATGCACCTACTACACCAAATGAGAATGAAGCCTATGAAGAGAATGAGCATGCAATGTATGCTATTGTAGCGTCCTAAAATTGTGACACTTGCAATTTCGACTGCATTTGGGTCTTCATGATGGCGGCGCAACGTTGAACCTGAATGGAGACCCCGAAACCTGTTTACGACACCAAAAACTGCATATTTCTGCACCTTGGCCTGATCCTCCTTGCACCCTGCTGTTCCGGGAGGTGGGACCATGGCGCCCAGCGCCCCGGTCCATCAGGACCATGGCGCCCAGCGCCCTGGTCCCTGGCCCTATTTTGGGGCCGGTCTCTTGTTGGGCATCGGGTCTTCAAGTTTGCAATTTGGAAAATAATTCTCCTAGGTCGGCCTAAGGTTGGAAAAATCAGTCTCTCAACCCTAATTGACAAGTATATAAACTACATTTCCCCTCCCGGAAAGAGGGAGGAAAAACATATGTGTGCAAGACGTGGAAGCGATAGGCAAACATTCAAACATTCAATTATTCAAACATTCCTTCAAGCAATTGAGCATTCTAAGTCTCCATTCAAGGCTAGGTGTTGCATTCAAGACAAGGATTCAACCATTGAAGAGGAGATCATCTACAACCTACAACATACAACATCATTACACCTTCGCATGTAAGAATACAAACATTCTTACAACAAGGTATCAAAACTTGTTTACATTACAAACATTTACATTTACAACATTCTCATTTCTTGGTTAATTCCAAAACCGGGGTTTGACCTAAAGGCAAACCCCTAATCCCTAACCCCCCAATCGTCCTCTCTTTTCTGTGTGTAGGTTGCAGGTACGCGGCTGTAATTGAAGATCTGGAATCCTTGTGCAGAGACGATCAGATCCCCCTTCGTTTCGCGGATTTTTCGGAGGACCGTGTGCACTCCGGGCGCCATCGTCCCGTCAACTTTCGCTCAAATTTGCAGGATAGCATCGTCTCGACATTTTACTGCTAATTTCAGGTCCGCAGCTTCATCCCGTGTCCCTATCTCCGTTTATAAGCGAATCTTTCTTACTTTACATGCACTCCTAGTTCAATCCTTCTATCTACATTCTTTACAAAAGAGGGCATCCTTGCTGTCTCAACCCTTGAAACTCATTTAGAATTCAATCTTGCATTGTGTGGGATTGGATCTTGTGAGTTTCAACCCCTCTTTTGAATGTAAAGTCTCTCCTAAGTGAAAACCGCCAACCCTAGTGACCTCCTTTCTCTCTCCTTGGAGTGGGGGGAACACCTAGGGTTCGATTTTCCACTTTACATTTTGGTGAACCCGACGTGAACATCCTAATTCTGATTATTCATGGTTAGATCTAAAAAATTTGCTTCCTTAATTACATTTCCATGTTTGATCTTTTGCAAATTTTAGAGGTTAATGGCATAAAAACCCCAAATTTTCTTTTTAGTAATTGAGCTTGTGAAATGTTTAATTGTTAACGCTTGTTTCAGATCTACCCTTCTATTGCAAATTGTCAATTCATATTTGTGCTTTAATTCTGAAAATTAAGTGGTTAAGTGTCAAAACCCTAATTTTTAAAACCCTCTTGATTCAGCCTTTGACTGATGATTTCACTGATCAAAACACCTCCAAATCGGCTGTAACTTTGGATTCTGCAACAAAATCATAATATCTCTCATCCCTAAAAATTTTGAAAAAAGTTGCGAGGACCGTGTGCACCCTGAGCGCCATTGTCCCTGACATTTTTTCTGAAATTTCGGGAGCTAGATCTTACAGTATTTTTCTGCTAAAATCCAGAATCTTGGCTGATTTCATCAATTCTAACACTTTCAAAATTAAAGTCAAAGTTGGTCTAGTGATTGTTTGGATTAAGGCTTTTAATCATTCAAAAATTGTTGAAATTGAAATTTGTGTTAAAATCGTGTTTCTTACTGTCCTAAATCTGAAAAGTGTGTTGGCATTCATTCGAAGTTTCAGTGCTTTATTCAAATTTTTGCAATTTGTGACTTTTGAAATTAAATGTTTAATTGCAACAACCTTGATTTCCGCTTTCAAAATTGAATTTTGCGTGAAATTGAGTCAATTTTTAAATTTCAAAGCTTGCATTGCTTTTAGTATTCCCTCTAAAATCATAAAATTCAAAATTTTAGTTTCCCTCTCTTTTTTCAAAATTCAAATTTTGCATTCTTCAACAATCTTGGTAGGGTTCAATTTTGAGATTGCAACTTTAATTTGGCCTATCTACAGATCGTAAAATCACTCAATTTTTTTAGATTAGCTTTAAAATCATCATAACTTTCATCCCTGAAAATTTCGAAAAAAGTTGCGAGGACCGTGTGCACTCCGTTCGCCACGGTCCCTGACATTTTTTCTGAAATTTCAGGAGATTGTCCTGATCACATTTAACAGCTTAAATCTAGGAGATTGGCTAATTTTATCGAAATTTGCTACCTCTAAAATTCAAAATCTTCTCTCTCTCTTTAGTGCATGAGTTTTACAACAATAAGCCCTACTTACACTATTCCCGTTAGACGAAGCCTTAGAATTAAGTCTTTCCAAGGTTTTATTACCGAGGAGATGGAACCTAATTTGAATGGCCTTTTTAACGAGGACACGGGTAATTCCTCTAATCCTCTTAATGATGAAGAAGCTCTCCATGAGGTTTCTGTAGAACAACTTTCAAAATTGGATAACCAATTTGATGATTTTCAGCAATGGATGTCTCAAGAATACCCCGGTAGTCAAGCTCTTTCCTTAATTGAGGGTCTAAAACGTATGGTTCAAAGTGATAAGAATGGAATTGATATTTTGCGTGGTATTGCACACATTGTGGATTCAAATGTGATGCCTATGAAGAGTTGTGCTGAAACTTTAGGTTATACGCAACCTCCTACTCAAGTCAATCATTCTATTCCTTTGACAACTTCTATTGCTAGTATACCTACTTTTACATCAAACATAATGACTACTTCAATACAAAACATTCCACCTATGATCACCAGTCATGGGGGCAATCCTTCTTCTTCAATTAACCCTCTTCCTTCATTCAATCCGACTTCTTCATTCATTCCTTCAATGAGTGTCCCTATTACATCTCCACAAATGAACATGATGCAAGGGGGCAATTCATTTAACCATTCCATTCCTCCTTGTAGTGTTCCTCCTTTCCAATCATCTCCTATGACTAACCATCATAGTGTCCCGCCACCTTACTCTCAATCAATACCTTCTTTCAATAACATAATACCTCCATCACAATCTAACATATCTAATATGAACTCTTCGACTGAAGCGACCATTAACAATCTTGCACAAACTGTTTCTTCTTTACAACAACAAATTGCCTCTATGAATCAATCTAAGTTTAGTGTGCCCACATTTGATGTTGCGAGCCCACTTTCTCTTGACATTGTTCGAGCTATCCCCCCTAAGCATGTTGAAGTCTCACAATTGGAGCTTTATAATGGTAAAGGTGATCCTCTAACACATGTTAAGACCTTTCAAACAATATGTACCGATTTTGCTCATGACCAAAGGTTGCTTGCAAAACTGTTTACTAGGACATTAAGAGATAAGGCTCTACAATGGTATTGCTCGTTGCCTTCCTATTCTATTACTTCTTTCCAACAACTTGCAAATGCTTTTATTCAACAATTTCAAAACAATATAAGTCCCAAAGTTACTCTGATTGATTTAATGCATTGTAAACAAGTTGTTAAAGAAAAAGTGACTGATTTCATTGGTAGATATAAGCATTTGTGTGCTCAAATTTCTTTTCCAGTACCTGACAATGATATTCAAAGAATCTTTATTTCTAATTTACAAAAGGATATTAGAGAAAAACTTCTGTTTTCTGAGTTTACTTCTTTCCAACAGTTGTGCGCAACTCTTCACAATTATCAACTGACTGTGAGTCAAATGGAACAAGCAAATCCTATGGCTCCGAGTGATAAGGGTGATAGTAGTCAACAACCATTTGGGAAGTTTAAACCGAACAGAGAATCCATTAAGTTCTGTTGGTGTAAATAATTATTCATCATGGATATTATTACACTTACTTAAGTTTACTTAGGATAATGCATTTCATAGTAGTTTGGATATGAGACACTTGGGTGTTTGTGCCACATTGGGATAGTGTGTGTAGGAGAAATTCCACCTCTTATGGTGTTGATCTTGTTATTACACTATCATATCCACTTATTGTGGAGTGATAATTCCACCTTCGGTGGGTGATCCACCTCATGTGGAATATTATATTATTTCTCCTACCTACCCACACCTATTTCCTACCTACCCTTGTTTCTTATTGAGCCACATGTCATGTTTGTGTGCTCTTACATATCCCTAGCCTTGCCTATATAAGCAGGCTCATCTACATTGTATGTAACAACAACAAGTTGTTGATCATTTTCTATTGATGAGAATACAATTTATTCTTGTCCCATATTATGTCTCTATCTTGTACATTTCAATGACTTCTTGATCTTGGCAAAATCCAACATGGTATCAGAGCTATTGGAGTCTCATTGATTCGTCTTGAAGAGGCATTATTGTGTCGTCAAGAGGCAGATCTGAGGAGCATCGTCATTTGGAGGCGTCCTAGACCAGATCCGACCTCGCCATTGCGTCCGGAAGGCCATTTCCATGAATTTTGGTTATAAAGTTGGCCTATTTTGGTGAGGAAAATTTTTTTCCCCAATTTTGCTAATCGTACGGATTTTTCGAATATTCATTATTTTTTTCAAAAAAAAAATTCTTTTTTCATTTTTCAGAAATGTTTTGAAAAATCGAAAAAAAATAAAAAAAAAAATTGAAAAAATCGAAAAAAAATTTGAAAAGAAATAAAAAAAAAAAAAAATTTTTAGCTTTTTTGGGGGGTCCGCAGACCCCCCCCGTGCTATACCCGCGGTACCCGTTTTACAGGAAACTGCAGGTCTGTGCGCTCAGGAACGTACCTGACAGTCTGCGCAGTGTACTGTACTTGCCGCTTCCCGTGCAGCTGCTCCTTTTCCGGCGCCCGCCGTCCGTCGGCCGCTCGCCCGCCTCCGCAGCTCCCCCGGCGCCTCCCGGTTCCCTCCTCTCGGCGGCCTCCGCAACGCACCTCCAGCGAGCGGCCCCCGCCCAGCGGCACCTCTTCGGCACCCAGCTCCGCCTCCTCGTCCATGACGCCGACCGCGTGCACCTCTCGCCGCTCCGCCTCGGCCGCAGCTTCCGACACCTGTCGCCAGCGGCTCATCCGTACGCCGCGCCCTCTGCCAACTCATCCGCCACGCGGTACGTTTAGAGAGACATCAGCATCCGTACAGTACGGATCACACGCCAGCTCTGCCGTACTGTGACACGCAGATCAAAACCGTATGCCACGCAGACAGTACGGACTGCCACATCAGCAGCCAAATCACCGTGCCATGTCACATATTCCGTACAGTACGGACTGTACAGTCAGCAGGCCGAGTCACTTATCCGTACGGTACGGACGCCCAGTCAGCCAGGCAGCGAAGTTTTGGTGACGGTCATACGACCGTCAAATTTAACACAGTGTTTTGCTGACGTCAGCGCCACATCAGTAGGGTTTGAAAATTTTTTGACCCCCTCTCATTTGCATTTTTGATTTTGCAGTTCAACTTCAAATGGCCATAACTTGCTCATTTTTGCTCCTTTTTGGGTGCAATTTTTTTTGAAATGGGCTAGAATTTCGTGCTCTCCGTAGTGGTGAAAGAATTTTTTGATTTTGATGCACGGATTTTTCAGAAAATGCAGTTTTTGGTGACTGTCCCTGAGTAATCCCAGTTTTTGCAACTTCAGAGGCTTCGTTTGGGGTCATTCGACCTCCTTTTTAGGTGCCATTTTTTTTAAAGTGCGTATTTTTTCATCTACTTTCACATGATACTATCAGATTGATGTCATTGTAAGTAGAAATTGTACTTTCAGATCTTGGCCATTTTTGGCTCTTTTGGTACTTGTATATTTGCTTGAATCTCAGTTAGATTCATTGCACTATTGATTGAAGTCTCTTGTATCTCATTTGAGAAGTTGTAAAATTTGCATCATAAGCCCACTTTGCCTTGTTTTGCAAGTGGCTCATTGTAAACGCACTAAGTATAAAGTGCCAAAATCATCACTTTAGGGGGGGTACTTTGATTGATTGAATTTGGGGGGTGTCTCTTGTGCTTTTTTGCTCTTGTGTTCCTTCCTTTTTGCTGCTATGGGTTCTTCTAAGTTTCCTCTCTTAACTCCACATAATTATGCTACTTGGAAAATTGATGCATGGAGTAAACTTATGGAAAAAGGACTCACTCATTACATTGATGGAACTATTGTTGCTCCAGCTGATCCTAAGACTGATCCAGTTGGTCACTTAGATTGGCTCACTAAAAATATCATGGCAATTGGTACCTTAAGAAAGTATGTATCAAAGGATCTCATTTTCCATATTGAGAAATGTACTCTAATCAAGGATGCTTGGAAAAAGTTTCAAGACTTGTATGGTCAAGTTGATGAGATTAGGGGATATCAAATTGATAGTGATCTCACCATGTTAGATCCCAAGAACTTTGATACTATACAAGATTATGTCACTAAGGCAAATGAGTTGAGGGCACAACTCAAAGATTGTGGCATTGATAAAAAGGATACTCAATTGATATTCAACTTGATAGGGAAGCTTCCACAAGAATATGCAGCATTTGTTTCTAGTTTCCAAACTCATAGAATGACAATGGGTTCAAGCTACAAAATGCCTACATTTGATGCTTTCAATGAAATGTTGATGATGGAACAAACTAAGTTGATAAGCATGGGCATTCTTAAGGCTTCTTCTAAGTCTCAAGCATTAGTGGCAACTCAAGGAAACAAAGGAAATCAAGGAAAGGACAACTCAAACAAGAAGAAATGGCAATCAAAGCCTAAGGAAAAAGCATCATCTTCTCCACAACAAGGAGATTCATCTTCTTCCAAGAAAGATAATTCACCAAAGAGAGAGAGACCTACTTGTGCTTATTGTAAAAAGATTGGTCATGAGGAACATCGTTGCCATACTAAGAAGATTGATGAGCTCACACATATCATCAAAAAGCATAACATTGATTTGCCTAAAGTCTACAAGAAGGATGATTCATCAACTTCCACTTCCTCACATTCAAAAGGAAAAGGGCAAGCATTCATGGCTTCTACAAGTGGAAAGACTCACTCTTTTGGAACAAGAAAAGGAAAAGCTCTATGTGCTACAGCAAATCATACTTCAGAGAGATGGCTTCTAGATTCAGGGGCTTCTCATCATATGGCATCTTCACAGTCTATGTTCTCTACATTTGAGCCTTGCACCATGCCACAGATTTTGATGGGCAATCATACATACATGGATGTGATTAGGAAAGGATCTATTGACATTGGGGATAACTCCTTCAATGATGTGTTGTGTGTACCCCACTTGACAAACAATCTCCTTTCTATCTATCAAATCACACATGGCGCAACTAAGAGAGTTGTGGAGTTCACACCTGACTCAGTTTTTATTAGAGACATGGAGACTAGAGCTCTCATTGCAACTGGGGTGGTTGATCATGCATCTCGGTTATACTCCTTTTCAGATTTTGTTGATGATGATGATTTCACATTTGATGATTCTACACATGTTGATCACACTTATTGTGATGATTCAGATTTTGAGGAGAACTTTGGACACTTGAATTTGGGGATTCTCACATGTAACCCCGTTCTTGAGTCTTGTACTTCATCTTCTCATATTGATATCACATCACCTATTGCACCTGATGATGCAGATAATGCGACAGTTTTGCCTTCATGTGATTCAGTGTAGCAGGATATACATTGTCTTCCAGCTTCAGATTCATGGGATGATTACATGACAGATATTGCAGGTTTGTTTGTGGAATCCTACATTGCAGATTTGGGAGACATCATTGATGACATACATCTTCTCTTTGATGAAGATGATCCTTCTTCGATTGTTGCGAGGGCACACTCTGACCCTCTTGTTCATTCTCTACATGATCATTCTTTCGAGTTTGACATGATTGTGGATACTTATGTACAGCAGTTGGAGGAGGTCTCTTTATTCTTTGAGGAGACACATGAGTCTTTGGACATTGTTCTACATCCATCTCCACTAGATGTTGGAGTTCCTTTTTCAGCAGTATGGCACAGTTTACCATCTTTGGAAGGGGTATCTTTTAGCATCGACATGGGGACACTTGAGCAGTTTTCAGAGATTCCCTTCATCATGAGTTTTCTTCATACATCTTCCCTTCATGATTGGGGAGACTTCATGGATACACCTTTGGTTTTGTTTCTTCCTAAGGGGAGGAATGTTGTTCGACGTTCGTGGAGCAGTTTCTTCATACATCGAGCTTCTATCATTGGTGCAGATTCTTCATTGAGGGATGATCACAGTTTGACTTCTCTTCTTCTCTCGTATGGGGGGGACTATTTCCTCACATGGGGTTTTGTTCCTCACATTCTTCTTTGAGAGTTTTCTTGTATAGCTTTCATCTCTTCTTTTGGGGGAGGGTTTTTTCCCATTGGGTTTTTCTCTCTTTCCCCACTTTGTGAGAGATTTCATTGCATTGGTTTGCATGCATTTGCATTTGTGCATGGGTACCTAACATGGCCTCGTAGCCGGGACCCATCTTGCATTGCTTAGTTGCATTGTAGACTTAAGTGCATTCCCCTAAGTTGCACTTAAGGGGGGGTGTTGGTGTAAATAATTATTCATCATGGATATTATTACACTTACTTAAGTTTACTTAGGATAATGAATTTCATAGTAGTTTGGATATGAGACACTTGGGTGTTTGTGCCACATTGGGATAGTGTGTGTAGGAGAAATTCCACCTCTTATGGTGTTGATCTTGTTATTACACTATCATATCCACTTATTGTGGAGTGATAATTCCACCTTCGGTGGGTGATCCACCTCATGTGGAATATTATATTATTTCTCCTACCTACCCACACCTATTTCCTACCTACCCTTGTTTCTTATTGAGCCACATGTCATGTTTGTGTGCTCTTACATATCCCTAGCCTTGCCTATATAAGCAGGCTCATCTACATTGTATGTAACAACAACAAGTTGTTGATCATTTTCTATTGATGAGAATACAGTTTATTCTTGTCCCATATTATGTCTCTATCTTGTACATTTCAATGACTTCTTGATCTTGGCAAAATCCAACAAGTTCAATGAAAACATCATCAACAACAATGTGAATGCAGCATCAGGTGTGCCTCCTATTTCTAAGTTTTTCAAGAAAGAAAGAAAGTTTACTCCTTTGAATGAATCATTGCATAGTATTATGAATAAGTTATTGGAACAAAATGTGCTTACTCTTCCTCCTATAAGGCAAATAGATCCTGCAAAGATTAATTCACCCTATTTTGATAACAAATCTTTTTGTCAATTTCATCGTCAACTTGGGCATGATACTGAAAAATGTTTTGCTTTAAAGGGTAAAATTCAAGATTTGATTGATAATAATACTATCTCTATTTCAGGTGTGAATGATAAAGGCAACACATCTGTAGCTCCTCCTAACCAAAATCTTAAGATTTTTACTGATCCATTACCTTCTCATACCTCTAATGTGATTGAGACTAATGATTCCTCTTTCTCACCTGATAGTCTTGTGTCTATGACTCCGAATGTGATTAACTTTGTGGAACAACAGAAAATCCTTGAAGAACCTTCCATCACATTTGATTCCAGTGAAACTATCAGGGCACCTGATGGTCCTTTATATATAGTTGCAAAATTCAAGAATACACCTTGCCGTGGAGTGCTTATTGATCTTTCTTGTATGGTTAATATCATTACTGAAGAATTTCTTTTTACTTTGCAATTGAATCAAGTGATCTATGACAAAACAAATGTGGTTGTGAAACTATTTGATGCATTTTCTTCTCCTGCAATTGGTTCTATTACATTACCTATTGAGGTCCATAACAAAGCCCTTGATGTGAGCTTTGCTATTATTCCATCATCCAAACAATTTCGTGTGAAGCTAGGCTATCCTTGGTTATCTTCCATGAAAGCTATTGCTTCTCCTATTCACAAGTGTTTGAAATTTCCCCATAATGGTGAAATTGTTACTGTCAATCATAGTCTCTTTAAACCAGCTGAAAGAACTTCTAGCGTTCCTATTGATTATTTTTGGCCTAAGCAATTCCAATCTCTTCCACTGTGAAGTGATCATCTTTTCAAATCTTATCAAAAGTGGAAAAAAGATATGATCCTATCTCTAAGTGAACCTAGAACACCCAAACTTGATATTCCTATCATTCTTGAGAAGGAAGTTTTTCCTTTGAAAGATAAAACTAATGTCTTTCCTCAAGAAGATTCCCAACCCATCCCTATGGATGTGACTATGTCTATGTCTAATAAACTTTCTAAAGGTAGACCTATACCTCTTCGTCATGATGGACTTGGTCTCCTTCCTAAACCAGATATTCCTCCTTTATATGGAGCAGTTCCTCCTCCTTCCTCTTATAAAGAGAAGAGACCTTCCTCTTTTCCTATTATCCAACCTAAGAGACCACAACCTAAACACCCAAGTGATAAGGATGAGAACATTCCTCCTCCTCAATCTTCTCAACTTCCTACTAAGACTAGACGAAATCGTTCTGCACGTGAACGCCGACGAAAGCGTCATCTTAGAGCTCAGGCAGCTGCTTCTCAAACTTTGCAATCCCCAAAAACACCTTCAGCTAGTATTATTCCATTTTCCCCTCAGCCGAAAATTGAGCCAAAATCTCCTAAACATAAGATGCATGATGGTCTTGATCCTGTGCGAGTTAAAGATCCTATTTTTATAAATCTTGATGATGATATAGATGAAAATGTTATTCATGATGAAAATGTTACTCTTCTTGATTCTGATAGTGAATATGAATATGTTGATGTTGATAACCATTTATCTAACGAATTTTCTAAAGCACTTATCCTAGCTCCTAGACAAGAACAACGTGGCTTGGAACACGAACATAGCCCTTGTTTGGATCTTGTGATAGCTCCATCTGCTGTGTTGGATGTTCCTCCTCTAGCGTGTTTCCTACCTTCCCGAAATATTGATCAGCAAGATCGGGGGGTGGATGACGTGCTAGACTAGTTCATTAGCATAGCAGACTCTCTCCTCCTCTCTTGATCTCTTTTGTTACTTCTTCTATGTGTTATTCTCATTCTTCTATTTGTTGTCCTTAGTGTTGTCTACTTGAGGATGATGCAAAGCATTGAGATCTCTTTTGGTCTCTCTCATGTTGACTCAAAAGACACATGTGTTCCCTTCTTCTAGGTGACCTTCCTTGATTGGGGAATGAAGAACAATTATGCATACATACATATGGTATACATGAACTATCATATAGCATACTGACCCCAAGGAAAGTGAAGTCACCTCATTCTTTGTGTTTTGTGTCTATTATCCTTGGGTTTATCTCACACTTGGGGGCTAAATCCTTGTGATAACGTGCTCCTTTCCCTTCTCATTTCCTATATGTATCACTACCTTAAAGCAATCACCCCCGATGAGGTGTGTGCGACCGCTTTAACGTAGGGGGGCATACACCCCGTTCATATCTCTTCAAGATACTTGAAAATTTCTTGGCAAATTTAGCTTTGCCTTGAAAATTTTTGATATTTTTCTTGCATGACTCATAGTGAGGGAACCTTAATACTGACAGTCATGGTTCTCCCTCGTGATCTTCCCTTTTACTTTGTCAATCGAAGTCGTAAGATCCTTAGTCCACTGGGGGCTTGGTGTATCTTGCCTCCTTGATTTGGTGAAAGTCTTTCAATGTTGTTTCCTTGTACTTTACCGGAAGTATGGGCCTACGCTTATACTCCCACTAAAGTGGGGGCTAAATGTAGCGTCCTAAAATTGTGACACTTGCAATTTCAACTGCATTTGGGTCTTCACGATGGCGGCGCAACGTTGAACCTGAATGGAGACCCCGAAACTTTTTTACGACACCAAAAACTGCATATTTCTGCACCTTGGCCTGATCCTCCTTGCACCCTACTGTCCTGGGAGGTGGGACCATGGCGCCCAGCGCCCTGGTCCCTGGCCCTATTTTGGGGCTGGTCTCTTGTTGGGCATCGGGTCTTCAAGTTTGCAATTTGGAAAATAATTCTCCTAGGTCGGCCTAAGGTCAGAAAAATCAGTCTCTCAACCCTAATTGACAAGTATATAAACTACATTTCCCCTCTCGGAAAGAGGGAGGAAAAACATATGTGTGCAAGATGTGGAAGCAATAGGCAAACATTCAAACATTCAAACATTCAAGCATTCAAACATTCCTTCAAGCAATTGAGCATTCTAAGTCTCCATTCAAGGCTAGGTGTTGCATTCAAGACAAGGATTCAACCATTGAAGAGGAGATCATCTACAACCTACAACATACAACATCATTACACCTTCGCATGTAAGAATACAAACATTCTTACAACAAGTTATCAGTACTTGTTTACATTACAAACATTTACATTTACAGCATTCTCATTTCTTGGTTAATTCCAAAACCGGGGTTTGACCTAAAGGCAAACCCCTAATCCCTAACCCCCCAATCGTCCTCTCTTTTCTGTGGGTAGGTTGCAGGTACGTGGCTGTAATTGAAGATTTGGAATCCTTGTGTAGAGATGAACAGACCCCCCTTCGTTTCGCGGATTTTTCGGAGGACCGTGTGCACTTCGGGCGCCATCGTCCCGTCAAATTTCACTCAAATTTGCAGGACAACATCGTCTCGACATTTTATTGCTAATTTCAGGTCCGCAGCTTCATCCCGTGTCCCTATCTTTGTTTATAAGCGAATCTTTCTTACTTTACATGCACTCCTAGTTCAATCCTTCTATCTACATTCTTTACAAAAGAGGGTATCCTTGCTGTCTCAACCCTTGAAACTCATTTAGAATTCAATCTTGCATTGTGTGGGATTGGATCTTGTGAGTTTCAACCCCTCTTTTGAATGTAAACTCTCTCCTAAGTGAAAACCGCCAACCCTAGTGACCTCCTTTCTCTCTCCTTGGAGTGGGGGGAACACCTAGGGTTTGATTTTCCGCTTTACAGCTATATTTGGTGTTTTATCTAAAACTAAATTGGAAAAGGTCGTTGCATTAGATACTGCTTATGAAGTCTAGGAAAGTTTGAAGAATATCTATTCAGAAGGAAATGATAGAGTTAAGCTAGCTAAGATGTAGATTGCTAAAGGTAGGAATGAGAATTTGAGAATGGAAAAAGGTGAAGATATAACAAGCTATTTTTAGAAAGATGACAGTGCAGTAAATGAGATTAGAGATCTTGGTGGCATCTTAGATGACAAGGATGTGATACAAAAGATTATGATAAATTTACCAAAATGTTACAGTGACAAGATTTCAATTATTGAGGAAACTTATGATTCGTCAAAATTCACCAGAGAATAGTTGTATGACACCTTCACAACATTTGAGATGAGGAAGTTTGGTAAAGACAAAGCAAAAACTAAGACAACATTTAAAGAATCAAAGATTGCAGATGGAGATTTAAATGATGATGAGAGCCTGGATGAAATAAAAGCACACTTTGTGAGAAAGTTGAAGAGATGAACCAACAAGTATAAAGGTGTGTTATCTCTTAAATGTTTTAACTGTGGAAAATTTGGTCATTATGCATCTAGATGCCTGGAAAGAGGATCAAAATAAAAGTTTAAGGAAAACAAAGGAAAGTCCAATAAGAAAGCCTACTATGTTAGAGATGATGCTGGTATTTCAGATTATGAGGATGGTGATTGTTTATTCTTGGTAGAAAAAGATGAGCGTATACTTAGTAATAAATTTAAGATTGTAGAATTGTTTCTTCAACATTGCATGTTAGGAAAGATAGAAATGAATGGTTGATGGATAGTGGATGTTCAAATCATATGAACAGTGACAAGTAATTTTGTAAAGCTTGAAAAACATGATGGCGGTATTGTTAGATTTGGAGATAATCAGACTACTCAAATTATTGGAATTGGTTCTATTGCTTTTGATGGAAAGTATAACGCTGGCAATGTTTACTTTGTGAAAGGATTACATCATAATCTCTTGAGTGTTGGGTAGATGTGCGAAAATGGTTACAATGTTTTTTTTAGGATGGTGGTTGTGAGATTCAGAAGAGATTTGGAAGTGTTATTGTTGTAGGGAAAAAGATAGGTGGAAACATATATCAATTGGAAGCTACTACTGGACATTGCCTATTATCTCAGATAAATGAAATTTGGCTATGGCATCAGAGGATGTCACATCAACTTTGATACTTTGGTGAAGATTAGCATGACAAGAGTTGTGAGAGATTTACCAAGAGTGATCAAACCGGATAATAGTATTTGAAAATAATATCTGTAATGGTGTAATTTGGAACTAAGGTTTCACCAAATAGGATAAGACCACCAATTATCCAAATTAACCAATACATTAAAAGGACGATGAACTCAATAGATCCAACCTCAATTCTATTAAGAAGAGGGTTGAATGTTGATTGAGGTCCTATTTTCCCTTTTGTTTGAGTTGAAGTTGTGTTTGAATCATGTTTTGAATTGCAAGTAATAAATCTATAACAAACAATGAGAAATTGAAATGTAATGATGAAAACAGAGTGTTGTAGAAATCAAACAGAGTTGTAAACTAAGATTTGAGCAAGAAAAGAGGATTAGAGCTTGTACCTAAAAGTTCAGGAAAAATTGTCGAGACTGGGGCGCTCTGGTCCTCCTACAACACCCTGGTACCTCTATAGTGCCCTGTTGCTAAGGTGTCTCCAATATTTTTGCAAAAGATAGTTTACTTTGTCTCGGTCTCCTCTATCCTTTTCCACCTGCACAACTCTCGAATATGCCACCTACACACCAAAAGAATAAAAATTGTGTTGTGGATAGGGTTTTACCTTAGGTGAAACCCCGGGTTTGGAATTAACCCTAATTGAAATAAAAATTGAACTTGAATTGGAATGGAAATGCTTGCCTTTTGAGGGCAAGGTTGAAATGCTTGAATGTAAATGATTATACCTTCAATAGGTGATGCAATGCTCTTAGGATAAGTATTTCATATGTTGGTGCAATAACATGATAAATCACATAAAATCCATCATGAAATCATAGATAAAACATAAATTGAAGATGCCTTGATGTCGCTTGTTGCTCCTTGAATCATATCTGGTCTTGAATTGATGATAATGTTTGCATAAAGTGTAATTGTTATAAATGAAAAATGAATTGAGAGGGATGCCTTATATAGGGATTTCATAATTAAAACCACCATTAAGCCGACTTAGAATTGATATAATTTTGCACGGAGGTAAATTTGAATAGGATAAAACCACCCAATCATCCTCTTGAAATTTGGGGAAAAAAGTGTGGGACCATGGTTGTGGGTGCCATAGTCTCGACCACCTTTTTCCCAAATTTCTAGGGATGTGAGCTATCATGATTCTAATGCTAAATCCAGCTAGATGCGACAATCCAAGATGTTTAGATATGCGAAATATGCTTTGAGAGTTGAAATTAGGGCAAGATTAAGGAAAGAATAGGATAATATGATAAAGGGCACACCTAGAATTAAGGGCCTAAATAAGAGTGTGAAGATGTAATAAAGTGAAATAAGACCCATAATATTGAATTAAATATTAATTAATTATATTAAAGGTCCTATAATGCATAGAGGAAAGGGAAATTCTAAAATAGGTGCTAGGAGAGTGTGAAATTAGACACAATAATAAAGGGTGTACAATTTATGCCACTACGTGTAGCCCCCACTTTAGTGGATTATGCGCTTATGATCATACTCTCGATAAAGTAGAAAGATGAGAGATAGAGCATCTGAGAGCAAGACAAACTAGGGATAGGATAATATTGAGGGATGATCAAGCCCCCAAGCATAGGATCCTATCAATCCATGCAAGTAACCTTCAAGTATAATCAAGAGAAAACAATGTCAGTACTAAAACACAAAGCTCCAAGTCAACTAGTTGAAGATACCTCGATAATCAAAATGTCTCAATTGCTAATACCATTATCGGCATATTATTGCAAGGGCACAAAGTGGAGTTATAGAAAGAACAAGGACACACACCAATTGAAAGAATAAGAAACCATGATCCAATGCTAGCAAATGTGTGTTATGCTATGGGTTCATGGGAGAGGAAAAAAGAACATGGATTTCACAGGCTAGCAAGCTACATCAAGCTAGGTGATCGATGTTGGAGAGAAGAGTCGAAATATTCTAGCTGTGTTTTGCTAGTTCCACTCATCCTACTGCATATGTTGTTTGGTTTCGAGTATGAAGCATCTCGTGTAAGACTTTGTTTTGTTTGGTTTTGAGAATGAACACCTCGCATAAGACAAATGATGCATAAAATGAGGGCGAAGTATGAAATAATCCATAAATGATGCAAAAAATAGGGATGAAACATGAGTATGCAATAATCCCATATTGATAATTGATAATTGAGATGCAAATAGGAGGCTTCATATATGCCTCCCCTTAAGATGTCAACATAGTCCTATGTTGATGTATTAAGGTAGATAGAAACAAGGAAAACCACCTTCAACACCAAGGAGATATCTGCTAATAAATAATGATGCATTCCAAGCTAGGAAAAAAGACTCCTAAATAGGTTTTATTTATTTAAGCAAGGAAGAGATAATTGTAAAAGAGATATCTTGCAACAAATGTAAAGTGATCCTATTGAGGGATGCATGAATAACAAAGAAGGAAGAGATCTATGCATAAAGATATCTACCTCCAAGAGTAGAGGAGATCCTTGATAAAGATGACATCTTGGAAGGAGAAGAGAACTAAGACTACACACCTTCTCCAATGTTTAGAAAAAAAGTGGATTCTTAGGATTGTTGCTTTCACTAAGGAGAGATTATTCACAAGAGATGTACCCATTCAAACAAATAATATATCCTAAACACAAAAAAAACATGCATTCATATAAAGGACAATTCTATGCAAGAAACGACATCAAAATATGGAATATGCAACTCAACAAGGGAAAAGACAATCTTTGGAAAGAGAGAGAGATAATTGAAATATTATTCTTGTTCCCCAAGCATGGAGACAAAAACACCAAAGAGAGATTATTTATAAAAGAAAAACTCTTCTAAAATAAGCAAAAGATCCTCAACAAGGATGAATATCACAATATAGAAGGGTTCATTAAAAAATATACCACTCAATAAAGAAAAGAATTTGATGAATGATTATAGACTTTCAACACTAAGCAAGAGGTCTAATTAAGGATATGCACTTATAAGGAAAGGATAAGATCTTCATTAGAGATACTTGTTCCAATAAGAGGAAGGAGATCCTCAACATGGACATACACCTCCACAATCGATAAGAGATCCTTAATAAAGGTCCTACTTCACAAAGGAAAAGTGAGTCCTTAGAAAGAAATGATGATTGAAATGCTATTCTTTCCACCCAAGCATGGAGACAAGAAAAAAATACCATTATGTTGCTACCAAAGTATGATTGCACTTGAACTTGTACCACAATGAATGACAATGAGCCCCCACAATAAGTAAGCTACCAATGTCACATAATGAGGAGCAACATAATAGGAACTTAAATGTTACGTAAAAGGAAAAATATGAGAGTCTAACT